>NC_088171.1:141383041-142024082 GCF_028769735.1 Zonotrichia leucophrys gambelii
CAGCAGATCCAAGCCACAACTCGAAACCAAGAAGCCCCTGGGCAGCCAGGGCTCTGCTGCAGAGATCCCTGGGGTGGCAGAGGAGGACAGCAGCACCAGGGGCTCCCAGCAGAGGCCCAGCACAGGCCCAGCACACAGCCTGCTGCCCAGGTGCCAAGGAGAAGACAGGCCATGTATCCAGGATAACAAAACACAGCCATCCCCACTGCTCTAGCAGCTTGCAAGGGATGAAGCATGGCTGCATGCAGGCCTAAACTCAAAGAAGGGTCCCAGGCACCTCTCAGCCACTGTGGCTCAGCCAGCCCTGGAGCTCTGACAGGTGCCAAAACATGGTGCTGCTGCTTCAGCCCCTGGGAAGCTTCCTCTGAGACAGCCACAAGGACCCTTGCACAGCCAGGAAGCTTCCTGTACAGGCCATGTGTTTACACTGCCTAATCTCAAACAAAACCCAAACACAAGCACCATACCAAACACACCTCTGACAGCTATTCAGCACGGCCTCCTGAAAAGGAATGAAACCTGTGGGACAAGACTTCTTGTTTCCTCTGTTTACTGGCTGTCTGTGTGGCCACACCACCAGCATATGCAAAAGTCAAGTGACCAAGTCAGAGTTTCAGTGCCAGAAGAGATCCAAATCCCCTGTGGCATGATCCAGATGGGTGTTCTGGTTTGGCACCTGCACATGGCCCCAGAGGTAGAAGAAACCTCTCCCAGTTTCAGAGCACTCTGACCCTCCTCCTACTCTGCATCCCCCTGGCAGGGCATCTGAGCTCTGGGAAGGCACCACTGCCATGGGCTCCACCACAGCACTGCAGAAGGGGAAGAGAAGCAGCATTAAAGGTGAACAATATTCACAGAAACAACAAATTGGGGAACCAGACACTTCTGCCAGCTGCAGCTGGCTCAGAACCACCTAAACCTGAGAGCAGAACATCTCAGCTGCTCATGTACCCCCATCCATGCTGCTTCCTGCTGGGGGGATCAAAACTGGAGAACAGAATATGGCAGCAAGGAAGAAGTTGTTTTGGAATATCCAAGCTCATGTTTTATCATGGTTGCACAAAATCAATAGGGGGTCAGGTTAACACGCCCCATGCAGTGGCAGAATCTGAGCCCAAGAGCACAAGATGGATCTGCTTTAAATCTCACATGTCAACAGCACACGCTTGCCTGTTGACTTCCTACTGAATGACTCTGTAATCTGAAACCACCATAACAGCAGCAGTGGACGAGCTCCAGCATGGGAGGCAGATTATTACCCTGTTTATGTACTGCCAGGTTTCCACACAATTCTTCACAGCATCTTGACAGGTTGAGCATCTGGACCTGAGCAAGGACCTCAGCCCGGGGTCAATATGTCACCTCCTTGCTTTTAAATGGGAAAAGGAATGTATAAACCCATGCTAAACTCAGTATTCCCAACATACTACCATCAGCCAGACATTTTTCTACCGATTTACAAATCACAAACTTTACAGCTGACATGAAAGAGAGCAGGAGATACCTGCTACATAAGCCTCCTTGCACCATAGCGTCTCAGGAGTGGCTCAGAGCAAATCCCTTCTTAATTCAAGTCCCTTTGTCATGGGCATTCCTGACCCTTCCCTAGCAGTGGGAACGTGGCAGTAACCCCAACCCTGGCAGTGCACAGCTGAGGAGAAGATGGAGCTCTGTGAGAAAAGTTTGCTTTTGACAGGAGCGATCTTGCCGGAGCCCACGACACCCACGCTCTGCAAAGCTTCCTGCCCGCACCATCTTGGGGGTTTGTTGATGTTTTGCAGCCAGATTAGTCAAGAAGCACGTAAGGTACATTACTCATGGCCTGGGGAGGATTTATGGCTTCAGACACATCATCCTTCCGAGCCTGAGCCCGGGAAGCCCCAAGCAAGGTTGTTTTGTGGGGAGGGGGAGGGTGGGCAGCCACCCCCAGGGCCCCCAAGAGACGCCCGGCGACGCTCCCCGGGGGCACGGCCCTGTGGCCGCGGGGAAGGTTTCGCCTTCTCCTCGATTTTTCGCCACACTCCACAGCCATAAGGACGGCCCGGCCGCCCGGGGAGGAACAGCCTCCGTAGGGACGTGGGGACCCCGTCGGGGGCTGAGGGACCCCAGCTCGGAGCTTCCTATAGGCCCGGAGGGGCCGCCGACCCCTTCGGCCGGCAGGGCCGGGGTCACCCAGACAACGACCCCGCTCCGCCGACACCGGGGCGGTCCCGAGCCTGCCCGGGGCGCGGGGCCCCGTCCGCCCCTCACAGCCCCCCCGCCCCGGCACCGCGCCCCCTGGCGGCACCGCCCGGCAGCGGGGCCGGACCGCGCCGCCGCCGCTACCTGCTGATGTCGCCCACGAAGCCGCCGCTCTTCTCGTCCAGGAAGCGCGTCCAGCCGTCGGCCGTCTTCACCCAGCTCTGCCCGGGGGAGCGCCAGTCCTGCCCCAGGAACGGCATGGCGACGGCACGGAGCGGGACCAACACCGGGACTGGGAGCGGCGGCGGCGAATGGAGCGGTGCGTAGCAGACCTGGGCAGAACCCGGTGCGGGGCAGAGCAGGACAGTGCCCGGAGCGGTGCGGGACAGACCGGGGCAGAGCAGGGCAGTACCCTGAGCGGCGCGGGGCCGTACCCGGAGCGGCGGCAGGAGCGGTGCAGTGGCTGCGAGAGCGCTCCGCGCTATTTATGTGACGGCGGCGGGCGCGTGTTGCCGGAAGCGCGGGCAGGTCCCGCCCCCCCGCACGTGGCCGTGTTTATCGGGGCAGGCCCCGCCCGCGGGGTGGGGGCGGGGCAGGGCGGGGCCAGAGGCGCTGCGCGTGCCCGGCTGAGCGCGCCCCCGAGCCTCGCGCGCGTGCGCGGCGCCTTCGCGCTGTCAGCGTTGAGCGTTGCGTGTGGAAAGCGTTGAGTGCGGAATACAAGCAAACGTAAAAAACAGTGTTTTGTGTGTATCTGAATGCCATATATGGCTTCCATATTCGAGTTATTGGTACAAAAGAAATAAATACTTATGCAGGCATGTTTTCTTAGGCTCATAAATATGCTTTAGTTATTTACGTGTTGCAATATTGCACCATATAAAGGTATATATTAGTGTAATATGTAATGTAAGTGTTGCAAAGTTATCTTTATAGAAGCACACAGAATCGAATCCTGCTCTGCAAAGGGGTTAAGCCAGGCAGATCCATGTCACTGGAAGTACCGTCATCCTTTTAATGAGGATCACTGGGCAGCTCTGCAGCACAGTTGGGTTCGATCTGCAGGAGCAGATAGAGAGAAACAAATGCTAGGGAAGGCAGGCACAGAATTTCTCCTGTCTCTGAAAAACAGAATAAATGTAATGTTACATATTGGTTCTATATAGAGAATGCTATATAAAAAATTGTATTAGGGAATGTTTTCTAAATGTATATTTAAAAGCATATAACGTACGCTTTATAGGTATTTTTATTTATATTTATATTATACTTGCAATGGTTCATGTATATGAACCATTACAGATGGTTCATATACAGTATCTGTATATGAACAGATACATTTTATGTATCTGTTTTATATATTCATGTGGGCTTATGTGTACTATTTTACATTCAGTCCTATGTATTTTCATATTTCATGGATAAATATGTATGACTGAAAGCTATATAAATATATATGACAGTGTTATGTGTGAAATATACATGCTGTTTAGACATAGTTTATTTGGTGCATGTACCAGCACTTCTTAGTAAAACTGTTATTTATTGAATGTTAAAAACACAGAGTTTTTTGTATCCAAGCCCAGGCTGAGGGAGTACCTTCCCAGCTAAGAATTTGCTACAGCACAGTCCGTAAGTGGAGGACATTTTGTATTAGGATGATGACCTATTTGCCCTGTGCTATGGTACATGTCTCTCAATACATACATTTTGGTTTTACCAAGCCAGTGTTACTCGGGGACGGTGTGCACAGGGTGTTCTGGGAGGCTGGAGCAGCTCCAGTCGCTGGGAAGGGCTGGGCAGCTGTGGGGACAGGCCAGCCTGGCCTGGGCTGAGGGCTCAGGGCTCAGGGCTGAGGCTGAGGGCTCAGGGCTGAGGCTGAGAGCTCAGGGCTGGGGCTCAGGGCTGAGGCTGAGGGTTGAAGCTGAGGGCTAAGGGCTGAGGCTGAGGGCTGAGGGCTGAGGGCTGAGGGTTGAAGCTGAGGGCTCAGGGCTGAGGCTGAGGGCTGAGGGCTGAGGGCTGAGGGCTGAGGGCTGAGGCTGAGGCTGAGGGCTGAGGGTTGAAGCTGAGGGTTCAGGGCTGAGGCTGAGGGCTGAGGGCTGAGGGCTGAGGCTGAGGGCTGAGGTTGAGGGCCCAGGGCTCAGGGCTGAGGCTGAGGGCTGAGGCTGAGGCTGAGGGCTGAGGCTGAGGGCAGCAGGGCCGGGGGGATAAGCTCTGCTAATCCCATCCTGCCGCGGCCGCTCCGACTGTGCTGCTGCCGCGGGCCTTCGGCAACATCTGCTGCTCACAAGTGACAGTGTTACGTATTTACCCTCAAAAAAACAGAAAAACACCAATAAAAACAAGCCCTGGAGATGTGGGGAAGGCTGAATCCACTGATGCTGGGAGCTTCACCCCAGGGTGTTGGCTGCCCCGGCCACGCCATGTCCTGTCCTGCTGTGGCTCACCTGTGTGGGTGTTAAAGAGGTCAGTGGAGGATGAGTGAAAAGCCAGCAGCTAAAAGCAGCCATATCTGAAGGGTTCTGGCAGCCCCGTGGTACAGAGGGTGTTTGAGAGCAGTGGTGAGCCACAGTGCATGTGGAAGTTAAAATCCAGATATGAAGGCCCTGGGGCTGAGGTCTCTTCCTTCTGCCCAGCTAATCCACTCCTACAGAGAAGTGGTCTCACCTTCTCTTTCAGGCAGTGCCAGCTGTTTCTTGAGTGTCAGGAGATACCTGAGCTGCAGGAGCGCTTTGGGCTGCAAAATCATCTCTGGCTTTTTTCTTCTGCAATTTAAATGCCCTAAGCATCTTTCAGCAGCATCACTGCAGGTCACACCACCCTCCACACATCAGGAGACTCCAGAGGAGACCAGATCTGCAACAGTGGAGGTGCTTGGGGTGAGACCATCTCTTGTGTCCTGAATGTCAGTTGTCACCTGTCACCACGCCCTAACCTGCGGAGTGAGTGTGCTGGTTTTGGCTGGGCTAGAGTTAATTTCCTTCACAGTAGCTGGTCTGGGGCTGTGTTCTGGATTTGTGCTGAACACAGGGTTGATCATGTAGTGATGTTTTTGTTATTGCTGAGCAGGACTTTCACAGATCCGAGGCTGTTCCTGCTTTTCCTACGGCCATGCTGGTGAGGAAGCTGGGTGTACAGGAGAGAGTGGGAGGAAACATAGCCAGGACAGGTGACCCAAACTGACCTAAAGGATATTCCAAACCATATGCTCATGATCAGTAAATAAAATGGAAGGAAGAAGGAGGAAGGGGGAGGTGTTTAGAATGATGGTGTTTGTTTCGCAAATTACTGTTTTGTGTGATGGAACCATGTTCATGCTCTCCTTGAGATGGCTGAACACGTGGCTGCCTATTGGAAACAGTGAATTAATTCTTGGTTTTACTTTGCTTGTGTAATTGGCTTTTGCTTTCCTTATTAAATTGTCTGTGTCTCAATCCACAAGTTTTCTGGCTTTTACCCTTCTAATCCTCTCCCTGATGCTGCTGGTGGGGGAGTAGTGAGCAGCTGCCTGGGGCTTGGTTGCTGTCTGGGATGAAACCATGACAGTGGGTTCAGCCAGCAGATCCATGTCACTGAAAATATTGTCACATGTCACTGTCACTGAAAATACACATCATAAAAAATGTGGATCACTTGGCAACTCTGAAGTGCAGTTGAGTGTGATCTGCAGAAGGGGATGAGGAGAGAAATGAGTGCTAGGGAAGGCAGATGCAAGGTTTAATTTCTCCTGCCTTTTAAAAAGCCATTGTGGTCTGTCACAGTAACCACAAACACCATCAGCCCTTGTGAGCAGCCAGGGAGGTGCAACAGGGAGTCAGCTGCTGACTGAAGGCACCGTGTCAGACCAGCACCCAGTGAGAGCCACAGGTTCAACAGAGCAGGTGGTGTGTTAAAACCTTTAGAGATTTGAACATGCTGTGGCAGGGGAGCTGCCACCACTGGCACTGTAGTGCAGCCTGACTCAGTGGTAAAAAATGTTTATGACTGAAAAAAGCCCAGAGTGAAGCTCACCTGCAGACATACAGGTGCAGAGCCAGGGCTGGCCAGGCTGGGCCCACTGCAGGTACTGATGTTGTAGAAATGGTGTCACAGAAGGAAATTGGAGATACAGCTCCAGAGCACAGACCCTTTTCCTGCAGAAATGGATCCTGTCATGGCTGAGCTGCTCTGCTCCTCCTCCTCCTGTGGGGCACAGCAGCAATGGTCTGCAAGGAGCAGGTCATGGAGGGGTGGCTTTCTCGAGGGCGTCTCCGACAGCGTGCTTCCACACTGGTGTGTTGCAGGGCAGCAGACTCCTTTATTTACTTCAGCCTTTATTAGCACCTACCACAGGTGCTTGAACACTGCCCTCAGTCCTCCACAGACCATTGGTATGCAGGGGTTAGTGAGCAGGGCCAATCCATGTGTTGGCCTGGGAAGGTGCAGGGATTTGTAAAGGAACTGGTGGAGGCATCACCCTCAGTTTTTGCCCAAAGCTGGCACACCTGTATCCCGTCATGGCCCCGTGTTTACATACCCGCGTATCAGCAGAGGGATGAAAAGCAGCATGTTTTGCTGTGAAAGAACATCCCCATCCTACAGCAGTGTGGTAGCTCCTGTGAATTCCTTGCTGCAGCATGTCCATCACAGCTGGCAGCTGTTGAAGCCAGCTGCATGAGCTGCCTGTTGTGCATGTGTGTGTGCAGACATCAAGTGTTGCACAGACACCAAAGCAGCCCCTTACGTGCCCTCCTGGAGTCCAACCCTCAATCCACTTCCCCCACCTTGAACCCCTTCAAGGCTGGGCTCCTCTTGCCAAGGAATGAGTTTTATCTCAGGATAAACATGGAACGGCTCAGGGTGGCTCTGCCATTGCCCAGTGCTGGTTGGAGCCAGGGAGAATTCACCACACAAGGGTTTCAGAAAAGAACCCTATCCCTGTTTTTTTTGGGGACAAGCTGGTTCAGGGTGGCATTGCAAAGTGGCCACAGGTTGCAGCTGTGGTGGTACACACAGTCCTGGTGCTGCCACTCTGCATGGGAGGGTGGTGAGGACTTTATTCCAGCAGTATCTCAACATCAGTCTTTGTGGTCAGCACATACAGATACCACAGGGGAAAGCTAACAGTGCAAATCAGCTCTGGTTGCAAAAATGGGCTGAGGCTGGGGGTGAAGGGTGCTGCCCTGGGCAGTGCAGAACAAAACCTGGCAGCACTGGCTTGCAGAAGGGCCCTGGGTGATGCTGTGACCCATGTGGGTTCCCACAGGTAAGTGGACATCGGGAGAATTGATGATGTTTCATCACATTATCAATGTATGCATTAAAGGATGCATTTCCCATATGAGAATAAAGACAGAAACATTTATTCAGAACAAACTCTGGGCAGCAAACCCTCACTTGCCACACCTCACAGGATCCTGCCCATGCAGGACTCCGGCCATCCCAAGTGTGCTCCCACCATCTGACACAGAGAGGTAGGGAACCCATGTTTGGCTGTGGCAGCCTGTGCTCTCAAACCTCAGAAACATACCCATTCCTCTTCCCTAAAAAGTGATCCAGCTGACAGATACTTCCTTAAAGAGGCAGATCTGGTGGCCTCCATGCCCGTGTCATTCCCAGTGTGCTGTGGCTCACAGTGCTGTGGGAGGTTTTGCCATCTGGGAAAGCCATGCAGTGATGATGAATGGCATCTTACCTTGAGGTCAGTGAGTCATGGTACGCCCAAACTTTATTTTACCACACCTCTTGTCCCTGAAAGTAGCAACTCACTGACTGAGAGCAAATGCCAGAAATAAGCTTGGCTCACTGGCCTGTGTGCTCCCGGGATGATTTAGGGGAGCTGGTTTTACCCTGGGACTCTCTGGATGCTCGGAGGTATACTGTGCAGCCTTATCTTTCAAAAAATTCAGTAGCTCTACCCTGGGTCAGGATCCTTTGTCCTTAGGCATGGGAGGGGACCTCATGCCCCTGCCCAGTAACCTCCTGGAGACTTCCTGGTAGATCTGGGTCCTTTGAGGCACCCAACAGTGAATTCCTTTGGGATCCTTTCAGGAGAGGGATGTCACACAGACACCAATGGCACAAATGCCTCTCACCATGGAATCCTGATGTGAGCATTACCCAGGCCTGGGCTGAGCACAGGTCTAACAGCAACAGCGGCACCCGGCGATGTCTGCACTTCTTCTCATCTTCAAAGCATTTTCTGCCGGGAATTAATCCTCATACCAGGCAGGCAAGTCTCATGACTCTCGCTCCACAGAGAGGCAGAGCAAATGATGTGATGAAGGGTGAATCAGGTCACAGCTGCGATGAAATCACAGCAGTTCCTGCCTGCCCATCCTGTGACCATTAGCCCTTATGTACTCATCCAGGAGGTAGCTGGCATGCAAGGAAGTGCAGAAGCCAGCCTCTCCTCTCCAGGCAAGTTGCACAGCCTGCAGGGAGGTGCTGGGCCATGACTCACCTTTGAAAGCAGGTTCCAGTGTTAGATGAGGTCGAGGAGTCGCTGAGTGCATCCTCCAGTGACTCACTCCAAGGGTCTGGCAGTACAAGGACACCCAGTAAAGGATGCTGAAGGGCTGAGGGAGGCAGCTCTGGGCAAGGTCAGAACCACAAACTTTTTCTTTGTTGCCTTTGAAAGTCTGAGCTTCAAATTTTAACTCTCTGGGTGGGATCTAGGCTGCTGATTTGGGGTGAGAGGGCCATTTGTGTTAGTCACTAGTGGGAACTTAAGCCAGGACACTGGTCCCAAGGGCAGCCCACTGCTGCTGTACCTTGAGTGAGTTACCTGATCTCAGGGGAGAAGCCTGCTCCACACTGAAATGGGAGCAGTGCTGAGCAGCAGCTCCTTGGGAACCAGAGGGAGAGGAATACAGTTTCCTGGGGAAATACCTGTAAGAGGGTTTGGTGTGAAAATAAAAAAACATTTAGGAGAAGTAAAAGGATGCTTCTCTGAACCTCGGTTCACAGGAATGTACCCTTAAACACACGGTGATGTGCTTCGGACTGACAATAGAAAGGAGAGCCACGATAGTACTGGCAGTTCCCCATGCACAAAAGACAAACAGTGGGGTGTTGTCTGAGAGCCAGCTTCTCTGTTTGTTGTGTGCAACGGGCCAGCCCATCCTCCCTCTTCCCCGTGCTGTAGGTAGATCTACAGGAGGCAGGAGGCTGGCAGCAAATTAATGTCACCAAACCAACTGAGAAGAGAAGCAGCTCGAGGGACTTGTATCTTGTCAATCTAGGAATTATTCCTTGCTTACAGTAAACTGTGCATAATGTAGCTGACAACAGACTTTGGGATATGATTTCATAGAAAATATATATTTTTACATGTGAAAGAGTGTCTCCACCCCCTGCTCACTGCATTAAGCCCAGAATTTTGCAGTCAGGAGCTGTTAGTAGCGGACATTCAGTTCCACAATGCAGAGGATATGGAGTACAGAGCTGTAGTGGGCAAGAGGCCAGTGGCATCTGAACCAGTGTGGCAACAGTCCTACAGGATGCAGGTTACTCTGTGGGACAGCCACAAAGCAAGCCAAGAGCTGGATCAGCATCAGGGCCTCCCCAAGGTCCACAGTAGTGTGTGTGCTGCACTGCCAGTGCTGGGGAAAGCAGAAGGCACTGAAAGGCACTAAGCTCGAGGCTATCACACCTGCAGAGGTCAAGTCAGCAGGGGGGTTGGCTTGGCCTGGCTTTGTAGTGCAGGTGAGGGTTGATGCCCTAGAATAAACAATGTAATTATCCTGGGGACATCAGACAGTGGCCATGCCTTTCATCTCTTCTGTCCTCTCTGTGGCAGATCAGGGCTGTGGCACTTACAGTAAGTCTGAAGTTTGTTCTTGGTGCTGCAGTGTTTTCTGCGGCTTTTGTGGCCCCTGTGTAACAAGCATTGCTGCCTGGTTGGCCACAGCCTCAGTGCACCCAATTTGGTGCACCCAAATTCTCAATTTTTTACCCCAACTACTTCTGTTCTCTGGCTGCCTGTTGCAGGGAGGTGGTTAATGTCAAGTATTCCCTTTTGCAGCCTTGTTGCAGCTTCATTTTCCTGCCTCTTAAAGTGACTTGGAGCCTTCTGAGGTGGAAAGTTGTTGCAAACCAAGGGCAAGCCTGTTACAGAGGACAGATGTCCCTGGAAGAGAAGGTAGGAACACAGATGGAAGCAATGGAGTGTGAAATCTCCACCCTTCTGTCCCTCCAGCAGCTTGCAGAAAGCAGCTGTTTCCATCGTGTGAAGCGGCATCCCTGGGCAGGGCAGTTTCTGAAGGTGAGAGGTGGCCCCAGGCGAGGCCTTGGAAGGTGCCAGGGCATTACAGGCATGCTGCCTGCTCCAGGCCTCCATTCAACATGAAGAGGGAGAAAATCCAAAGGTAGTCTCTTGCTGTTAGACCACACAGCACATTTACCCTTCCTCACAGGCTCTGGAAATAGCTGTTTCTCTCAGTGTGCAAGTGCACATTTCATGGTCATGCTGCAGAAGGTGGTGTGGGGGAAGCAGCCTAAGAAGCTGTTCCTAGCTGGCTTTGAAGATGCCCCTTAGCTGACCTCTTGTCCCTTAGATGTTTCTACCCAGAACTACCTGTTTTACAGACCAGGTCATTTTCCATGTGTGAGAAAGCCCTCTCCTGCACCAGCAGGTGCTTCCATGAAAGCCAGAGTTTAACTGCTCAGTCTCAACGAAGACCCCACAGGAGTTTCTCTGGATGCTCACCTCTGTTTCTGCAGAAAGTTCCAGCCTGGGTTGCTCTGCATTTTGCTTGCCTCAACACCACCTGGGCAGTGTCAGTGGGGCACAGTAAGCATCCCTGCCTGAGAGAGGAGCTCTGTGTAAAGCTGCTCTGGGGTAGCTGCATCTCATGGGTGGCCAGGGCCCAGTGCAGCCTCAGGAGCTGGTTGCAAGGGGCAGCAGGGTGATTTGCTGTGTAAAAACCCCGTGGTTATTAGAGAGTTCCGATCCTCCACGCTGTTGGTAGGATACACAACTTTTCCTAAACACAGCCTGTCCAGCCACATTCCTGAAGAACACATTCCTTGCCAGCAAAGCTCACCCAGAGTGTGTCCAGGAATAGCACTGCAGCTTCATGTGGGACCTCTCCCAAATACATCTTTAATTGAATGGGGCCTCTTGGCCCATGTGCTTGAACTCAGACCAGGACCAGTATTGTAATTACTGGTCTTCTTGCCATTTCCTACCCAAGGCATCTATTCTTGATCTCTCATATCTATGACTTATAAGCACCACTATTTCAGCTTTGTTTTCTGTATCACTGCCCTGTTTGGGGCTGTCCCTTGGGCAACATGGGTGCCAGTGACCAGGGACACTGGTGGAGTCACCTTCTTGAGTTCATATAGTTAAGGCTTGTTGTTGTGCAGCCAGAGGTACTAATTTCTGTCTCTGAAGCCACATAACTGAGATTCAGCTGGCTGTTTGTAGCCACAAAGAATGCTTTGCTGGAAGGAGAGTTGCTGGCTCTTTGATTTTTATCATAAGCCTTGTGATAGCTGGCTTTCTCTTGACAGCACCAATATCTGGAGCATAGTTTTGGGGTGAGAAGCTCAGCTTTCAGTTAAATCCAGAATGCATATTTGGAGCCCTGACAATTGCAGAGAAGACACACAGTAACTTCCAAGCATGCTCCCATGACTCAGAAAATGCAAATTACCCTGTATTTTGGTTAAGAAGACAATCAAGAAGGAATATTATGTTTTTTAAGGCTGCACAGTGATCCTAGAGTATTTGGCACTGGCAATCTCGGGGAAAGATGCCAGTTTATCAGGCCTTTTTGTTATGGAGAAGTTCAGGCATAATTTTGAGAATCAGGACTGCAGAGATTTAGGTGGCCTGGAACAGATGACAAACTCTTCCTTCACTACTAGGCCATGCTTAGCAGGGCACAGCTGCTCAGAGGGCTACCTCTCATGCCCAGGACCTTTCAGAGGAGCAGGTAGGAGGCATCATACTAGCCTGGGTCCTTTCTCTTGCTCTGCTTATCACTGCCCACAGACAACCTCAATGCCAGCACTCCTAATCTAAATACATACAAGTAAGATATTTTTGTAATACTTTTCTATTTTATGAGCAATTGTATGAAAATTGAGCTTTTTTCTTACCAGAGCTCCTGCTGAAGGCCCACTGCACATGTGAGTTTTCCCCTTCCAGTAGGTACTGAAGACATAACTTATGGGCTTTGGCTTAATCTCAAACTTGGTATTGCTCCAGTACAGGCAAAGACTTTAGGGCTCAGCAGCAACAGTTTTAAATACTTATTTTGTGCTTCTCTGTGCTGTGTGCAGACATAACCACAGTGGTCAAACCCTGCTTTCAACTTCCCCTTTGGTGACCTGTGATGTTTACATGGTGTGCAGTGTTCTGCAAGCATCAGACAAACAGAAATAAAAATCAGTGCTGGTTTGCTTTTTAGGAGTAACCCCTGGAGTCAACAGCCATTCACTCCTTGTAACCTTTAACTCTCACAACATGAAGGGGCTTTACAGAAGAAATAAATAGTGTATCAACTTAGGGTTCTCATGTGTTTTCCTATGAAAGCATTAAAAATCTCAACACAGCATGAGAATGAAGCAATAAAGCATCTGGACTTTCTTGGCCAGGCATGGAGCTGAGCAAGCCTGATTTTTCCACAAAGCAAGTGGATTTGCAGAGCAAAGTGCCAAGTAGTCACAGCAGTGTCACTGTTATTACAAGGATAGATTTTTCAGCACACACTGTGCTGAAATGATGATGGGTGGCTACTGCATTTTTGAGAGCTCTTTGATTTTCTGCATGCAATGGGAACTCAATTCCTAGAAGACACTGGCAAGGGGGAGGCAGTCCAGAGATAACCCAAGGAGATACTCTGCAAGATGTTTTTCATCAATCCAGAACTGGTAGCTGCAAAGAAAGGGCACAATACTGATAACTGCAAAAGGAGGAATGAAATCAGAGTAAGTATTTCTTTGGCTGCAAAATCTTTTCCAAGACTTAGCTGAGAAAGAGGAAGTCTTCTCCTTGTAAAAATAAAAGGAAGATCTAAGTAAGGTCTATCCTTATAAATACATATCTAGTGGCTTGTTTTTTAAATTTGAAAATATCACTAAAACTGCTGGAAATAATAAAAGAAAAAAACTTTGCTGCTTTGAGGGTCTTGCCATTCAGAAGACAAGAATTATACAGCCTTGCTCATCGCAACACTTGAGTGATGGGCAGAAGATTTTTTTAGAGAGTATCACAGGTTCCTTTTCACAAAGGCTGAGGAACAAGCCATGATAATACCTCAAGGTCACAAAAAGGCCCCTTTATATTCTGCAGGGGTTGAGATGTTTGAGGTTGATGGAAAAAATTATTAATCCAGGCCATAAGAAAATTGTGATACAAGACTGCAGGACTCTGAATAACTCAGCAAACTTGGTGGGTTTGTAACTTAGGTGTCCAAACAGGCCACCTGCATAGCTGGAACATCGATTTTGGCTTTTATTTTGGCAAGAGCTGCTGCCCACTAAGAGCCTCTGAGCTCTGCAGAAGCAGTTAGGTGCTTTAGTCAGCCATTGCAAACCAGGGGAAAAAAAGGGGAAAAAAAGTTTTAAAGGGGAAAAAAAGTTATCTGTCATTCTTTGTTGGCTCATGGTAAGATATGTGAGCTGCCACATTACAATTAAAGGCCAGTTGAGGAGAAAATTTTGTTCCTCTGATCCAAAATGCATCACCTGGCCGAGAAGAGAAGTTTTCTTCTGTTTTAGGATAGCCAAGGTGCAAAATGTCCTGGGTTTATCTAGTCCCTGGGCACAAGGAGAGCTGGAGGAATGCTGTGGCTCCATGCTTCTTGTGTGCACCAGCTGTAGAGTGATGGAATTGGCCTCCCATGCAGTCAGAGCACCTTGGTTCCACTGGAGTCAGAAGTCTGCTCTTAGGGCAGTTATCCTGAATCAGCTCACAGGATGGAGATTCTTACATTTCAGTAACTAACTTCAAGAACAAAATGATCAGCTGAGTCCGTCCCAGCCTGCTCTTTAGGTTACAGGTTCCTGGGAGCAGGAGTAGCCTTTTTTCAGAGCTATATTCTCTAATTGGATTTCCCACTCATATTGCATCAACAAAAACTGAGTTCTCATAAGTGTGCATTTAATTTTATGGTTCTTCTGCTCTAACTCACAAGGCATTTGCCCAGGCTAGGTGGGACACAGTATCTGTATCTTTCTGAGAGTTCAAAACACTCTCCTCTTCAGCTGCCAGAGCAGCTAATGTGGCATCTGCAGCTGCTGTTGGCAACCTTCCCACTGATATCAGCGCAGCAGGTTTTGATCTTAAATTTGCTCTGTGTGTCCCTAAAGAATACTCTAGCTTGAAACTCTGTGGGGGTTCAAATGAGGCTTTTTGCTGATGACTGCAGTCCCCTTCCTCCAACCCTGCTGCCTGAGGCAGAGCTGGTGGTCAAGAAAAAAGATTTCCCAGAAGATATTGTGCTATGTGTTGGAGGGTGCTGAGCACTGTGCAGTGTGTGCTGACTTTTAAAGTGTGACCACTGTAAGTTCACCAGCTGGAACACAGGGAAGGGAAATACTTGTGGATCCAGGTTTAGTGATCAGCTATTCCATTGAACATGAAACTCCTGTGAGTGCTTATAGCATTCATCTTTTTGTTGAATATCCAGCAAGAGTTGCAGCACAATTAGTTTCAAGTAATACAACTGAGGCTAACTTAATGGAGAAAAAGCCTGGAAAACTTTTCTGGAAGGGGATGTGTTGCATATATCCATATCCATCATGGGAAGGACATTAGCTCTGGTGTGGGAGGGTAATGACAGACACATGGGCCCTGACAGAGCTCCTGTCATGTGTCTGTGGAAAATACGTATCATCCAAGGCAGTGTGCAACGTAGGAGAATTAGGAAACCTTGAAGAGGTGACAGCTGATTAAACAGCTGAAGTTTTAGATCTCTCTGAGCTATTTGATATGCAAAGATACATCATAAGACAGCTACCTTAAGCTGCCTGATACCAGTTCCCCCACCGCCCCGTTCCCAGGCACTGCCTTTTACCTTGTACAAAGCTGTTACTGTTTAGTCTGTGCAGAAACAGCCTTTGTCATCATATACTCCAGCTAAATTAGATCATTGTAGCAGTGTAGACAATATACAACCCTGCAAGCCAGAATGTAAATTTATTAATTTTCCCATAAAACTAATTTCATAATGTCTTTGGAGCAAGCGTCCTTGCTGTCTTTAATACAGAGCATTTCATTTGAAGAAAGAAAGGGAAGGAAAATTCAACTTAAAATCTTCAGACCCAAGATTAGCCCCAAAGCATTCATGTCATCAGAGTAGGAAACCACCTTATCTTCTGATGTGGTTTCACTGTAGCTGAAAGCTTAAAGAATGACTGATCCCATGAGAACATTTGATCCCTTTTCAACCTTCCCCAGTGCTGGGATTTGTGCAAGATCACAGTCAAATGTATTTCTCAGGAAAAGTCAACTGGGGATAGCACTCAACTCCCTTATCTTGATGGACCTTCAAAGCCATTCTCCATCCCAATACTCAGCCTTATCTGGATATAAACAGATATGCTCAGTGCATCTCTGGGCCATCTTCCCCACATGGTCACACTGTACCATCATCAGCTGTTTCAGCAGAAGTCAGTGTAACACCAAAATGGCTGAAAGATTTGTAGGCTGTAAAGAAGGGACAAAATGCAAAGCACAGATGGATGCTATTCCCAGAGAGGAAGGGAGTGCTTGGGGGGGAATATGTGCTCCATGTTGATCCTTCTTAAATGAGGTGTATGGGGTCTGGAGGGACCTTCCTGAGGGAGCCTTGGCTAAAGACTTGAGGATTCAGATGATGTAAATTGTGCTGTGAATTTGTGAGCCACTGCACACTGTTAGGAAAACCACAGTCCCTCTAGAAAGGGGAGCCCATTTTCTGTCCTGGCAGGGGCTGAGATATGGAGAGCAGAGGATCCTGCCTGATCTGTCTGACTAAGCCCACATAATAGGCTTCACCTCAGAGGCAGACAGTAATTGCAGTAACATGGGCTTAGTGGTGAAAGCACAGATTGCGACAGGTACACCCCAGCTGTGGAGAAGGGCATTGTCTCTTCCTATTGCTCCTCACCACACAGGACTTCATTTTATAATTTAATATTGTAGCAATTGTGATTGGCACCACAGATCAGAACCAACAGATGAAATGCAACCTGATAGTCCCTCCCTGCTTTTTAAAATAATATTCCAAAAATATCCCCGTTTCCCAGACACGGATATCACAAAGGGCAGAAGAGGACATCGTCTCCCAGATTTTCTCTTTCCTCCATCTGTAGCCTATGTGTTGTCTATACAATGTGCCTAAATATTTCCATCATTGATAACAGAAAGGAAAAAGGGGCATTCTCTCAGCAGGCAAAAGGTCTGGCTGCAATATTTCCACCAGGAAAAGGTTACATTCAACTGTATGACATTTTTCATGAAGTACCTGCTTTCCAGGGAAACTCTGGGATTAGAAACATTAAGAGGTTGCCACAATTGTGATATTACCTCAGGATGCCCCAGGATGCAGGTTTTTTGTTTCTCTGCCTTTCTGTCCTTTTCTATGGGCTGTCCTTATGAGACACTTAAGTTTTCTGTGGTGCACCAGCATCAATGACCCTCGTAACATACCATCTTTCTTCTCTGGGAGGACAACTCCAGTGCTCCCTGGGGATTTTGTTCCTAACCAGTGAAATGGCTCATACAGCTGGCAGCATAAAATGCATTAACAACAGGTTCCATAATGTTTAACAGGGATATTGAAAGGTAGTCCTGCAATTACGCCTCTTCACATGAAAATCTAATTTTCTGACCTACCACCTTCATGGTTTTAATTTACTTCATCCTGTACACACTGTCAGCAGCAGTCAGTCTGGTAGCAAGCTATAGTTTTTTTCCTTAAAAAAAGCTACACAGAGATTACATACAGGACTGGGACAAACTAACCTGATGCAAAGGACATTCAAAACAACAAAAAAAATGATCCTGCACATAAGTTTTAAAGGATGCAACTGATTCCTGCAAATAAACTGTATCAGTCAGACCATCGTTCTGGTTTGCTGGACTAACAGAGTGAGATGAAAACTCAAGTGTCAGACACCACATTTGTGGCCTAGAATGTACTTCTTGGGCTAAATTCCAAGACTAAAGTACAGTGTCAAAGGCAGGAGCTTATCCAGTAACAGGTTGGTTTGTTCTTCTGGAAAGACATTGCTTTTACCAGTGAACCAGAAGGGCATCTTTTCTCAGAAAACACTGCTGTGAACTTCAGAGACATTGTATTATATCCAGTGCTCATCTCTCTGACATGTTGGACAAAAATACTCTATCCAGAATAATAAGGTAATTATCTGCAATTTAGCATATTAAGCAATCTGGTCTTAAAAGCCGTCAGACAGCTCATAGGAAGATTTAGCCCCTATTAGAGGCAAACATGGTGTGTGTTTTAGTGGTACAGGTAGCGCCAGAACTGTCCCCTCTCAAAGAAGAGATAACATTATGCCCAATACAAAACTGACATCAATCTACTGAGACCAATTGTCTCAGTATTTAGTATTTGTAGAAGAATCCTGCTGATCCTCCATTATGTGTCCCAGACATTTTTCATTCCCTCTCAGATAAAATGCCCGGCTGATCTAATGGTAGAATTTGGCTTTCAAAGCTAGAAAGCTCCAACTGTAGCCAAAATAATATCCTAAAATAGAAAGAAAAATGAGAAAGCAGAAATGTTATTTTCCTCTTTCAAAAGTTTCAGCAGGAAGCTAGCAATGAGAAACCACTAAAATGGCTGTCTCCCAGCTACCTCTCCCAGTCTGGGCATTGCCTGAAACACTCAAAATATTCCTCATCCTAAGGTCCAAAGGCACCTTGGTTTCATGCCTTTGTCTCCAGTGTCACTGGAAACCACCTTAAGTTAATTGAGCTCAGGATTTGGTCTTTCTGTGTGAATCAGCTCTAGGGAAGCTGACAGCTACAAATCCCTGTGTTTTTGTTCTGATGAAAACAGCCTGAAGATCTAAATTTAACATTTGGTTTCACAATGCTCATTTTTGACTGTAAGTAAAATCATCCTGGAAAAATAGCTTAGAATAGGAAGAGATATGTTTTCCGGATGCTGGAAAAGTGAATGAAGAAAAAGCAAGCACGACAAATTTATCCTCATTCACAATTTAGATTGCTCTCTACTTTCTGCTTGGTATCTTTGGATAAATACTGTGAATAAAAATTGCACTAGTTACAGGAGAGATTCATAATTTCTGACCCCATTTCAGAGGAAGATGTAGCACATATCTGTGGTGTTTGGGTCACGGGAAACAATGCCTGCAGAGCAAATCTGTGTTGTGAATGGGTTTTTTCACATGAGGAAACCAGGCAGAATATTTTCCAAGATGAAAAATATTCTTCTTCATGCAAATATTTATTCTGATTAATTTCTTCTTGTAGACAAATTATCCTTTTCACTTACCCTACGGTTACATTACTACACTTTAGCAATACAAAGAGACCATGGAGTGGATGTAAATATAATTTATAGATGAAGAATGGCATAAATCACCTGCACATTATGAGGCAATCTAGTCTAAATAAGACTGGGGCCTCTACAACGAAAATCTGCTCCCAAGAGTGACAAATGGCATTTTCTACTCAGCTTTTTGTATTTGAAACAATGTCTGCTTCCAAATAAGCCCGGATGGATTCCAGAGGATGACCTGATCCTGCTCTTCCTAGTGCACTGTCAGCAGTTCACCAGGCTCTAGCCATGCAAATTCATGGAAGATGTTCATATGCCCTTGGAAACAGGATTTTTATTTGGGAACATCCTGAACCTTGGATGCCAGCAGCATTTTCTCAGTCTAGCATTAGGGAAAAAGGCATTGCACCTATAAACTGAGAGCAGCAGAGACCTTGAGCTATTTGAGAAATTACACACAGGCTTTCATAATACAGTGCCACAGGCCCCCAAAACAGGAGATGTGGAGAATGGACCCCCTGTGGCTCAGGGCCTGCCTGTGGTCATGTCCTGGTGATCCAGGGGGTGACGTGTCCCCTCTGCCTGTGCAGGTGCACATCTGCATGGACGCCTTTGGGGACCTGGTTGGGAAGTGGGTGCCAAGGGCACAGGTGTGGTCCAGGCTGATGTCCTGGACTGAGTCCTGAGCCTCCCTTGTCCTGGGTTTTTTGGGCTGTGTCCCAGGCTGGTAGAGGTTTGAGCATGAGTCATCCTCATCTTGCAATTCCTTGGAAGCAGCTGTCCCAAAACCATCTGCCCACAGATGGGGAGCAACACCACCTGTCCACCACCTCTGTGAGCACCTTCTCTCCTGGAGGAGCTCCTCCTGCATTGCCCAGCAGGAGAGCTGCTGGTGGGAGGGCTGACACTGGGACAGAGGTGCCTTGGCAGGAGCTGGGTGCGGCCGGAGGAGGGAGGAGCCATGCTCATGGCAGAGGAATGCAGGAATGTGAGGCACCTCCCTGCGCTGCCAGGTTGCCTGGGCAGGCTCAGCACTGCTGCTGCACTGCCTGTGCATTGCTGTGCCTGCCTGTGACAGGTGAGCAGGCAGTGTGGCATGAGGCTGCTCTCTGCCCCTGGTGTGGCCCATCGGAGCAGCCATGGGCTGCTGCCAAGCAGGAGGGACAGCCCACACTCAGGTCTTTGTAGCAGTCCCACCAGCTGTCCCACCCCCTGTTGCTCTGCTCTGACCTGCCCTCTTACATCACATTTCTGCTTTAGCTAAGTGTTTGGTTCTCAAGACAAATACAGGAATAAAAATAACTCTTTTTCCATTTGCTTCTTTACCACAATTGTGCCAATCACTTGGACCTTTAGTTCAGAGCAGACTGCAGCTTGTCTGGTCAGCCTTGTGGCTGCCTTGAATGTCAGCCTCCTAATCCTGCCTGGCTCAATCCTGGCCCTACTCTTTGGGCTTCACTCTGCTTTAAAAAGACCTAAAAAGAGAGCATCTTTCTCTGTTGGGCCATGGCTCTTTCCTTGGAGGACAAATTCTTCCCACTCTGAGGACTTGGTATCTGCCTTGGAGAACCCACAGGCTCAGTTTGGAGCTCCAGCCACTGGCAGCCCCAGTTGCCAAGGACTGCAGAATTTATAGGGCCAGGAAGTCTGGAGACACTCAGCACTGGACCTGTTGTCTTGGGTATTTCTCAGGCCATGTTGTCTACTCCTTGTTCTAGAGCTACAGTTTGATTCCTCTGAACAATCTAAAGTGAGGCTGTTAATGAAAATTTTAAAATATAATTTGCCATGAGGGATTCCTTACAGTACAAGAACTGGTTTGGATGACAGAGGCCAGCTCATCAGCAGAATTAATCAGAGCAGCATCAATTTAGCATCAGTAAGGCTTTGTTGATTTGCAGATGCAGAGGATTTGGCCCCAGTGCCTGGTCTATATTATTTTACAGCAGATAATGAATGCAGCATGCCATGCTTGCTTTTCTTACCCTTCTCGGAAATTGCAGTTTTACTGACCTGAAAGTATTTTCCCACTATTAAACTTTCAGTCAGGACATAAGTCTTTTTTAAGATGCTGAACACCACAGGATGCCCTCTCCTTGTGTGGGAACAGCTCTGCTGTACCAAGAGGAGGTGTGATCTTGACTTAGGGGATAGAGATTCCTTGTGGCACTGACTCATACACTGTAAATTTGTGCTCATTTTCACATCTTCCTCCTGATCCTCTTTTAGGCCGCGTTTCCATTACTCCTCCACCCTGGGGGAGGAATCCTCAGCCAACACAGCTCTAACCCGGAAACCACAGGGGATGAAAAGACCTTTCATAGCAATAATGATGCCATGTTCCTCTCCTCTGCAGCTGCATTTTGAAAACAAAGGATCAGGAGGCAAAGTCACCACCCACGAGCAGAATCTGCAGCTCTGCAGCCATCGGGGACTGGTGCAAATGGGCCTGATGCAGATGCCAGAGAACATACTTCCCATTGACAGCAGGGAACAACAAGAACTGAAAGTATAACCTAATCTAGGGTGAGAACAATGTCTACTTTTGCATATTTAGCAGGGATAGCCTTGGGCCATGAGCTGAGGCTTAACTTTGCCCACACCATAATTTATCGTTCATATTTTTGTAATCAGCTGTTTGGATCAATCTATTGTAAAGACCATGTAATGTAATATCTGCAAAATAAGGTGGTGGATGCACTTCCAGCTTGATGCCCCTTAGTAGATACCCATGCCTGGATGCACATTCCAGCTCCAGTGTCCATGAAAGATTTCCCATAAAACAGATAGGAGGACACTTGGAAATACCTCCAGTAATTTGGTGAGTCTGTAGTTCAACACAAAGTGTAGGAAAACAGGTTGAAGGCTGTGGATTATGACTTCTTTCTACTATAGCATATTGCTAGGCCAGGTTTATCTGCAGGCTCTGGGCTGAAGCACTCCTTGAGACTTGCCTTTCCAGCATGGATAGCACTTTTGAACTGGGAAAGGGTAGGTGATTGACATCAGACAGAAGGCCTGATTTCATCAAGGCTTTGGCATGCCACTTGCTGGAAAATGTATTCCAATAAGTGCAACCCAGAGTTATTAAATGTGGCACCGAAAGGTGAACAAAGTTCCTGCCAAGGAGCTGCCACTCTGGGCTGGTTTGGTCTCTGCTCCTACAGGCAGGCCTGATGTTAGTCATCAATAGGAAAAGGTCAGTGGGACTAGGGAGGGTCTGGCTGCACGTTTTGAAAGCCCTGGGCACATGGCAGCAGTGTAATCCTGTAAGCTTAGTATGTTAAAATACAGCTCTTCCTTCTCTTGGGCAGCCTTCAGAACATGAAGTGGAGGTAAATGATGACTGTAGTATTTTGTGGTTACTTTACGTGCCAGTGCTCACATGAGGGGTGGAATGGTGGAGAACCCAGCTCAGTGTCCATATGAGACACTGAAATGCCTATGAGAAGTCTTTCCGAGCTTCCCCAGAGACTGTTTCAAACCTTGTGCTAATTGTTTTCTTCTTGACTGCTCTGAGTTCACTCCCAGAGCTGCCAGTGCTTGATAATCTCTGGATCACAGTTCTCTGCTTGGGTTTCTGTCACAGTCTCTGTGTGACCTGTCCTCTGCTGGGCAGAAACTTGCAGGGTCACATGAGGTGCCTCTGCTGGGCTGGAAATGGGGATGGTTTATTTCTTCTGGGTTGAGTGGACCCCTAAAATACAAACTTCATTTCAAATAGCATTTGATACAGATGAGTGCATTTGTCTTCTCCAACATGCAAACTAGAGATCAGCTATTTTCTGCTCAGCATGGAAAGGAAACAGGAGAACTGAGACAGCAACACCCACGTCTGTGAAGGTATTTAGGCACTTGCTGGGATCCGTGCATCGTGGCCAAGCTGTTTGTTGATAGTAAGACATAGTCTGGGCAGCAGGTGCCTAAATCACATTTTTCCAAAGTCCTAAGGTACAGTCTTTATCAGTGGGTCGGATTTCTCCCCAAGTTCCTTGCAGGACCAATTATAGGAAAGGGCTGATGCTCCATGTGCAGGTTCCTCTGTTTATTTTCCATGGTGCCCCATCCCTGCACTTTTCCACCCCATGTTGTGCAGGCATCTCAGCAGAGATTGCTCTCAGCACCCTGCACCACTCGTTCCTTGTGGATGCCACAGAGGAACCACCTGTTACTCTAAATCTGGCAGTGTTTCCTCATCTTCCCTGCATCCCCATTTCAACTTCTGTAACTACATCTGTGTGACCTGTTTTCTCCTGCTATGTAGAAACTTGGGCAGTCACATGGGGATATGTGGGGTCACTCGTACTCCCCTGACCCTGTAAATGTAGAAGGGTTAGTTTATTTCCAGAAAGTATGGTTTACATATGGTTTTTCTTTCATTATTTTGGATGTCAACTAGAAGGGTTCTGCTTGTTCCCTTCAGTAACAGCAAGTAAATAGCCGACCTGTTTAGAAAAACTTAACACTGGAGACCTGGAGAAATCCTTGGATGCAAGATGCATGCTGAACTGTGTGTGACCCTCTGTAGAGAAACATTAGCTTAATATATTAGTAGTTGTTTTTTAGTGAAGATAAAAGAATATTAGAGAAAATATACAAGGCTTGAGGTCCAAGTTCCCTGTGCAGTCCATTTCCCATTGAAATCAAATGGCCAAAATGAAGAGGTCAGCAAAAGTTTGCTTGAATTCTGACTGAGGAAAACAAGGAAAGCTCTTTGCTCACTCCAGGCAGTGCTGTTATCAAGAGGATCTGGTCACAAAGACCAAGGACAGAGTTTTCAAAGGCAGTTGCTTGATTTGCTAGCCCTGCTTGAAGCACACTGACTGGAACTGCTTTTGGGAAGTCGTGAAAAATGGGGAGATCCAGGGACCCTCGTGCTAATTCTGGGAAACTTAGTCAAGGCCACAAAGCTGCTTTTAAGCCTTTGACCTATCTACTGTCAGGTCAAGCTGCAGGGCAAAAAGTAGGAATTCTGACTTGCACAAGCACTGACGAAATTTATGCTGTTGAGCCCCCTGGTTTTCCAGCTTGGACATCTTCACACTGTGTCCCCTTTTGTACTGAGACACACATGCAGAGGCCAAAGAATGAAGATGTCTCATGTTAGCTGTAAGATTTCAGGCTGAGTTGAGCTTACCAAGACAGGTGGTGAGTGCAAGCACCCAAGGAATCATACTTGGAAGACAAGATTGAAGGACTCCTGCAGTTCACAAATGCTACTTGGGAACCGGATAGTCGAGTACTGCCAGTTCCTAGGATCAGCTTAAAGTTAATAGAGTGATGGCGGGTGCCCAAAAATCTTTGCAATCCTACATTTGCAGAGATGTTTTCATCACAGAGCAGACAAAATAAAATGGTTTTTAAAACTACACACCCTGCAGGTCTCTGTCTTTGCCATTGAGTGTATGAAATTTAAACTAAAAAAAAATTCCCAACACAAAAAAGGGAATGAATTAATATAAATAACATAATTAGAGAAGCTTGAAAGCAGCAAGAATGTGTGAGACCTCAATGCATTTTTATCCTTATAAAATAAAACAGACACTGAGAGGATGTTATAAGAAGGCATCTCAGAAATGCTGGTGTAAAAACAGTGAAAAAACAGAGAAATTTGATTTTTTCCAGGAAGACAAGGTTCTCCAGACCTGGGATGTAGAAATGGATGTTATGGAAATGCCATGTTTTGGCATGATCTGAAATTGCAGATTCTGGAATTAATTGAGTGTATGGAGTGCTCCATACATCCATACATCATTATGCTGACTTTGGAAAAAAGTTTCAGATACCTCAAAGGGATGATTTTCGAATGTTCAAGCTTATTGGAGCTTGCCTCCAAGCAAGAAAGCCTTTGTTTAAGTGAAAGCATCACTAGCCCATGGGCCCAATCCACCTGCAAATCCTGCTAGTGTTTGTGTCCTTTTGGTAAGGTCCTGTTTTCCCCATGGGTCTACAAGTCCATGGTCAATACATCCTTGATTTCTATGGAAAGCAGTGTTAAAACCCCTACATCTTAGGAAAAGGAGATGGGGGCTAACTTCAGCACTCCAGCCCTGCTAACTTTCCTTTTTTTTTTTTTCCCTGGGGCGGTGGAGGGTGGATGGCCTCAGTCAAAATCAATCCCATATTCTTTTCATAAGTCTTTGTGCTTATCCAGATGAATTAATATAAGATCATAATTATATTAAGAGCACTGTTTCTACAGTGCTCTTAATTAATATAATTATTAATTAAGTGTTAGTTAGTTCTTAAAGAGCAAGTAGCTGCAGTAGGATTGTACAAACGCAATCTTTGGCAATTCACAAAAGGCAGAGTTTTTTTCAGGCTTTTGGAAATTCATTTAAAATGCCCTTATGGGCTCGGTACCATTGTTATTTTAATGATGTGGCATTGGAGACCTGAAAGAAACAATTTTTACCCACAATCACTCAGCAAGTCACATCCTTTCTCACTTACTGGTGATGTCACATAACTGCACTGCTGATCCCCACTAGCAAACTAACTCTGATTTCACCATTAGTGATAACCAAGAGGGTTTCCTCAAGTTAGACTTTAGGCAAAATTCGAAGTAGGCTTTGAGCAGTTTCTGCTGTGAGGCATCATCCACAGGCAAATGACATGACCAGAGTGAAAAGGGGTGTGATCTACCACAGGACTGTAGGGCTAATAGCTCACAATTTGTCTGTTCAAGAATGTTTACTTCATTTCATGTCACTAAAAGAGCAAAATGCTGTCCCCTTTTAATAATAAACATTATATTTCACTAAAAGAAGAAGTAAGACAAGAAGTGATGACAGAAATGCCTCTGAAAATAAGCTATTTGTTACCTGGCAGATGCAAATCTATTTTGTCTCTCCCTGTTTCCCTGTTCAAATGCACTTGTGTGGGTCCCACCTATGCACCAGGCAGGGAGATCAAGATCTGGCTCCACAGGGATGCTTTGTACTGTCCTGAAAGCAAAACTTAATCCAGGGAGAGGATAATGCACTGCTGAGTTACTGACTCCTTCATCCTTGTCTTGCACAAACTTCCTCTCATCTCCAAAGAGTTATCTGAATAAAGATCTCAGTATTCTCCTCCCTAGAGTTTATTATGAATTTATTAAAAAAAAATACAATCCCTTCAGCTATGAAAATTACCCTCATTTGTCTATAAATAGGCTTAACCTCTTAAACTGTGTCAGATGCTGCAGATTCACCAATTTGATCTAGATCTTCAGATCTTTCCTGCTCCTACAGCTTCAGGGCAAATGACTCATGCTGTTTGCAAGTGCCTATCCCACTGAGCCTGGCAGTATCAGCGTGGCTGAAGGTTTCTACTAAAACCTGGGCAGGGATTTTCTTCTCATCAAGCTGAGCTCACCAATATACTGCAGCCACAAATCAGTGTGTTGTACCTACATGGAAATCCATGCATTTGCAGTGGTCCAGCCACAAATCAGTAGAGGAAAATGTGTTCTAGAGTATAACAAATATGATAAAGGCAAAATCCTATTGATCCATGTAATCATATTCCCTGCTGCATTTCCCTTCACCAGTGGCAGTCCTAGGAAGATTGGTCTGCACTACCTATTACCTTACCTTTGAAATTGCTTTGGAAATATGAAAGAGAAATGTCAAATTATTTTCAGACAATCTAAATGACTTTTACAGCTTGTTCCTGGAAATCACAGTTCCCTGAGCTGTCTGAATGTTTGGTCCTTACTCTATAAATCACTTGTTTTTAGAAGCAGAAGGGATCCAATTTCCCAGGTGTGTGTCCATTCCTAGAGTTGTCCCACCCCTTCTGCTGCTTTTCCTGGGGAAGGGAAAAATCTTGACATGGAAAATTAAGGGGAAAACCTCTTCTAGGTGAAGGGTAATGTTTCCCTTCTGGTTATGAAGTAGCTGGGAATAGAAAGGTTGGTGCAGCCAGTTTTGCCCAAGTTTCCAGAAAGTTCTGGGCCTTGGCATGTATTTGATCATACTTGTGGGCTGATCTATGGACCAGGGAGACAGATGGAAGAGCTGAATTTTATTTCATTTCATTTCATTTCATTGCATTTCACTTCTACTTCAGTTATGAAGATTATAGCATAAGGTGTTGCTCTTGCCTAATGAATGAGCTGGATGCTTTGGAAGTCCAGCTGATGGTGCTCTGAGGGCCATCTGTGTCCTCAGCTCCCAGTTTCTCATAAGCTCTTTGGAGTGAGGGCCTGTGTGTTTTATGTTGCCATCACAAATAACACACTCTCAGCTTGATATCCGTGATTGACTGTGCATGTCACATTTCATGCCATAAAAAACATATGCACGAGGTTGGAAGGACAAACATGCTTTTGGCTTCTCTGCCAGTTGTAGTTCAGTTTGCCTGCAACCCTTCTTCCATTGTGTGTTGCTACTTTTCCCCTGAAAAATATTCCAGAGCCCCTGGAAGAAGAAACAGGCTCTATTTACTGACATTTGTTCCAAGTTATTATGAGCAGACAACTCTTGTAGGCAATAAACAGCATCTCTCAGCCAGAAGCCTTCAGTCAGAACCTACCAAGGCCAAAGACTTCCTTCATTTAAAAAGGTCTGAATTAGCCATTAAATATCACAGCACCTTGAAGAACATCCATAGGACCTCTCTGCTTTCCTCCTTGGTCAAGGTTTGAGCTGGCACTCTGTTAAGTCCCTGGGAGTCTTCTCTGTTGGATGCCCTGCGTGCACACACATGGGTTAGTCCACACTGTGAATTAATTCATTAGTTAATGAATTAATTCAGCTGCAAGTTCCACTGCAAGGGAGTGCCAGGGCTGAGATGTGCCCTGAAGCACTGAGGCATTGTTGACACAGCCTGGGTGATGAGGAGCCTTTCCATGTTTCTGCACAGGATGAACTCAGGGTCAGTGGGATGGGGAGGAATCCTTCTGTGCCATCTGCTCCCTCTCTGGCAAACCTCAGGGCATGGCAGGGAGTGTCCTCCCATGGCTCACCCCCCTGTCTCCAAGGGACACAGCCCTGACAGGCTGTGGGACACTGTCATGTATGCCAGGACGCGCTGGCTTCCCATTTCACATCTGCTGATGGTCCTCATGCCAGAGGCCAAGTTTCCTTCACAGAGGCTATATTCTGCAGTGCTCAGGCTGTCTCCAAGATCCTACCCAGGGAATAGATAAACAGAACAATGTTTGAGCCTCTGGTACATTTTAATGTCATTTTCAGGGAAATATATGTGTCATAACAACACAAAGCAGGCACAGTTCCCTTGCTTTCGATCTGCCTGGTGCCAGGGTCCACGTCATTTCAGCATTGAAACAGATCCAGCAAGATCATGGTAACTTTGCTTTCTGCAGAAGTGCCTCTTTTGCCCCTTGGTCTGTACTTGTCTCTTGTCTTCCAGCAGTGTTCCTTACTCCTGTCAGGGAATGTCACGTACTGTTATGTTAACATCTGATTTTCACTGGAAACCCTAGGGAATTGGGCCCTTATCTCCACATACCATGCACATCAAAATAGTTTAATCAAGCCTATTAATTCCAGGGCTTGCTGCTGATCTGGATAAAACACTGCCCTTTCCCAGCACTGAAGCTTTGTAGCCAAGTTTCATATTGCAGCATTCTCCATTAAGTTTGTTCTCTGCTCCTTGGGGCTGAACACATTTCCCTATGGTCTCCCAGGTCTTACAGAGAGGTGCCAGGGTTCAGCTCTAAGGCCCAAATTGATTTGGGCTGATTTTCCAGACCAGAAGCATCCCATCAGTTTGAAAATTTGGACTTGAGAGCCCTTGGTGTCACTTCCTGGTGCTCTTTGCCACATCCAAATGTTGGTTCAGGGCAACTGCAGAGCCTAGGAAGGCATCCAAGAGCAGAGAGAAAACTCAGAAATGTGCCAAGACTGGGGCAAAAGTCAGGGGATGTCATTACAGAGGTGGCACTAGGGGATCTGAGGAGGCAGACATGCCTTTGTCCTTGTCCCAGCATGCCTGCTTTAGCGAGGGGTGGAGGGACATAGCTCATTCATCAGAGGGCAGAGCCTGGCCAAGAAACAAACTTCAGAGAACTGGACATGGGAAGGTTAGATATAGGAGGATGGTTACAGGCATCTTCCTGACCAGATGAAGAAGTGGACCAGATTATTCTGCCTTTTCTCACCTCCAGCAGAGTTTTACCTCGTGGCTCACCCCTGACTCTTAAGGCAGAAGTTTCCAGCAGCTGTAGAGATGCCTTGTGTTTAAAGCAGCCACGAGACATGTGCCTGTTGGCCCTGGGCTGCTCAAGATGTGCTGCTGCTTGCTTTTCTGGGAAAGGGTTCTTGCAACATGAAAGAAGTGCAGGCAAACAAAGAGCTCTGGGGAGAGAAGTGACAGGCAGCAGCTGGAGCCAGTGGGTGACTTGCAGAGTGACAGAGCAGTTGGGCTCTTCACTACCCTGCTACTATTTTGGAAACATCAATAAACAGAAGAGGCCAGATCAATCTCTCAGGGCTCCAACACAAACTCTGAGGAGCCCTGTGGACACTGGTGGCACCAGCAGCCTGAGACATCAGTTTGTCCATAAGAACTCTGCTTCATTTGAACTGTGGGCAAACTCATTGAATTTAGCCACTGAAAACATCATTAGCAGTCCACCAATTAGCAGATCTCAGCTCCTTTGCAGGTGCAACTTTGCACTGAGGAATTCATGCTCATTGTGCCATGGAGAATATGACTTCAACTTCTGCCGGGGGAGCATTCAATCTGCTGGAAAAAAGTATGGATGTTTATGTTTTTAAAAAGGGATTGTTTTTGCTGCTGTCAATTATTAATGGCTCTCAGGTCAGGCTAAGGAACAATGCCAGGGATAAATTACCCTGTATGCTATTCATATATGCTCTACCAATTGTTTCCTTCTCAACTAGAGGATTCACCTCGCAATGAACTCCTTGGCATTTGGAAAAAGAGGACTGACAAAGAAATGAACTTGGTGTGCCCATTTATTTATGCATTGACATCTTTCCTACTTTGTCAGGTGTGTTTAATCAGAAAGAAGCAGGAAATGCATTATAATTATAAACATATTACCGCAGAAGAAAAAGGCTGCCCTTGGAAAGGACTGCATTGTTTGATAAACGGTTACAGTGAAAAAACACAGGCTTAACCTACGACTCTTTGCTGAGATCAAAGCAAAGTTGCTGCCACAGGCTCCCTGTGCAGCAGGACTCAGCTCTGGGTATGCAGCAAGGCAAGGGGAAGAAAGTTGAAAAGAAAATGCAATCTCCTCCCTTCCTTTTCTTTTTTTGCCTGAAACTTTTCCCCTAGTACTAAAAACAAACAAAAAAACTTTAAAAATGACTCAACCATTAAATATTTGCTGTTAAAATTAATAGAATTAGTGAAGAACCCAGCTGTGAACACAATAACTAGGGTCATGTCCAAAGCCCCTTGTTGAAGCCATGGAGAGACATTGTTTTCGACAGGTTCTGACTTGGGATCCTGATGAGCCAAAGCAAAGATGGAGTTAGGGAATAACCCTGGGAGATTCTGGACGTCCTGCAGTCTTTCCACGTGATCTTGCCCAAACTTGCAAACAAAAAAATTCCTTAACAGCTGAGCCCCAGTCAGTATTGTGCTGCTGCTGTGAAAAGCAAAATCCTTCTGGGCTCTGAGACCAGGAATGCTGTAGGTAAGATGCAGAAAGGGTTTATTGCCCTTCTCAGCACTGCAAAGCTGAGCCATGGACCTGCACTTAAATAAATATAAAAACCACCAACAGACAAACTGAAAATTGTCCAGAGGAGAGCAACAAAAATGATCAGAGGTCTAGAAAACATGACTTATGAGGAAAGATTGAAAGGGCTGGGTTTGTTTAGTCTACAGACTTTGAAACATTCTAATAAACTCTAAAGATGTAAAAAAATATATCGCATCTAAAAGGGGTAATCAATTGCCCTTTATCTCTGTGGCAGAAGGTACAGCACAAAGAAGATAGTATTAAAAACTCTGAGGCCAAAATACCTCAAGTTTGTTACTTGGGGAAGGATGAGAGCATCTCGTGGCAGATTTTCAGTGTTTTGGACAAGTACCATGAGGGACTGGGTAACTCACTGTCCCATGGAACAGACTGGTTTCAGCCATGTGATCCTACAGTTTCCTTGATCTAGTGACTGTGTCAGGGCACCTGAGGACAAGGCCTTGGAGATTATGAACTTTTAGAGCACTCCCTGATTTGAAAAAATGTGTCAGGTGCTCAACCTTTATAGAAGTTGCAAGAAGAAATTTTTTTAAAAAGCCTTTTTTCCATGGCTTCCATGGTTATTAAATGAAGAGCAACAAATTCCCACCTTTTCATGGGGCCATCATTGCATTGTGAAGAACCTTGCTGCTCTCCCATCTAGGTGAGTACTCAAATGCTTGAATATTTAGATGATCAGACCTCTGAAAAAGCATGTAAAAGTGCATCAGGTGGTGACAACCTTGCAGATCCTGCTCCAAACATTCCCTTCCTGACAATGGAGAAAGAGGTACCTTGGCCAATCCTTGCTAGGAGTGCTTTTACAACTGTAGAGCAGTGAGGATGGTATTAGGTACTGGTCCAGGTGGTGCTCAGCATCTGATTAGAAAAGCAACATCCCTTCTCCCCATTGTGCCCACTCAGAGCTGAGTATCCCATCCTGGAGCTGGGTGTGCTGCTCCCTAGCCATGTCTGAGTAACTTTGCTGTCCCTCGTCTGTCTTGGAAAGGCTCAACACTGTGTTCTGATTTCAACCCCTCTTCTTCAAAGAGCCCCAAAAGTTTTGTCAGAGTCTGCATCAAAACTCACCACAAGACAAAAGCACATTAGAAACCAGGCTTTGAATTTAATGCCCAGCAATCCCAAATTCCTTGAATTATGGGCATGAGGCGAGAGGTTTGGGAAGGGAAGGAGCACAAGGCTGCAGCCAGAGCAGAGCTGGCCATAGCCCTTGGCATCTCCAAGTACCTCTGGGTCAAGTGGGGGCTCCCCAAGAGATGGGGGAAAGATGCTGTGCTCAATCCTGCCACAGCCCTGCCTCTTATTGCACTCCCCATTTCCTGCCCAGCTCTGCAAGGTACTGCTTGGTCCCACATGAGCTCAGAGAAAATCACTAGTTATATGATATGGGAATTAAAAAAAAATCTCTTTGCTTCTAAGCGTAAACCTATGACTGAGGCAATGGTTTGCAAACATGGGATTATGGCCCCAAGTCAAGTTTTTTTTCCCCTCAGTTTTGGGTACAGTCACAAGCCTGGCAGGAATATGTGTCAGCTAAAATGCATGGCAGCAACTGGCGTCTCCTGGAGTTTGGAGCTGAGTGGGGTCACAACAGGATGGAGTTTGGGAAGGCAGCACTGCAGGGTTAGGAATAAACATCTCCCTGGGGCAGACTTTCCATAATTGGCCATGACAAGGCTTCTTTCTCCAGAGAGCTGGAGCTGGTCTGTGAGGAAACAGGATGAATCACTGCTCCTGCTCAATTTGGCAAATGCCATGATTTCATTCTGCTCTGCACAGGGAGGAGATGATGATATAGACTGAAAGACAGAAGAGAAATCTAGCCAAAGGCTTCTGAGGTGGGAGAGGAGTTTGAGTTCCCACTTATTTTTCACAGGTTTACTCAGGCCCTTAGAAGGAAACCCTGGCAATACCCACTGGTGCAAAAACAATTCCCTTTATCAACAAAGTGAGGGAACAATGGGGACTCCTGAACACAAAGCTCATGCAAACAATAATAGCCCTTTTATTTTCCATTGTTAAACCAGCAGCTGATACTAAATACTTCCTTCCAGCCCTCTACTTTGTTAACTATTTCTGTCACTCTTCTGCTCAATTTATGAGAGAGGATCCTTTTGTCTGGAGCTGGTTTTCTGCAATGTGGTGGTGACAATATGGCTGTGTAGCCTTTTGTGAAGAGGAAGGTTGAGCATGGTTTCCCTTGTGCCATCCTGTATCCTTTGAAAAGTTCCACTTTTTTTTTCAAATATGAAGAAAAAGGGGTGTTGTTTCTGCCAGCCTTTCTCTGGATAGTGGTCATCTGTAAAGTTCCTTGCTATCTCAGCAATCTTACCAAGCTCAGTGACCTAACAGCAGTTCACAGCCTGTTCAGTGTCTGATGATTAATCCCCTCCCTTTCAAAGTATGCACTTAGTGGCAGAACCCCACGAAAATATTGGTGAAGCAGAGTTGTTTTGCCAAGTGGCAGATTTAGACTTGCTCTTCTTGGAAAGCTGGCTTCCTGTCACTGGCTTTGTCTCATGGGATTTTTTCCAGTGGTTTGGAGAGAGGAGAAAGGGAAAAAGAAATTGTTCCTCCCAAATACCTCTTCTCTTTTACATCCCCTTTCCTCTGTATGTCCTCTCTGCTATTCTACATTTCAGGAACTCCATCAGCCAAAGTCATCCTAACTAACTCCACTGCTATTCCTCATGCCAAAGGAGAAGAAAGATCCCTGCAAAATAAGAACCCTTGAAAAAGAAGGTGCAGACAATTTTAATTTCCATCCCATCTTCTCCTGATTCTTCAGAGGCCAGGCAGATGGAACAAAATTCTTCCCTCACTGTGGAAGAGTGTTAGCTCAGAAAAGTCAAATCTGCTTCTTGTTGAAATATGAGAGTTCAGATCAAAGCATCAGTCTTTTGCCAATTTCTAATTAGCTGATAGGAACATTAAAATTTTATTTCTTATGAGCTGACTACCACAGCGAACTCAGGCATCTGCTCCTGGGCTGGTTACAAGACTGCAGCTTGAGGCTTCCTATTCTAAACACTGCCACCACTGGAAAGGAAAGCTTGGTGAGCAATGAGCAGCACAGGGCTGTGGCAGGCAGCTGAGTTTGCATGGCAGCAAAGATCTTACTTTCCATGGAGATAGCAGCATCCCCCTTCACTTCTGAAGTCAGTACAAGGACAACTCCCACAATTGGTTCTTAGCCATTCTTTCCCCTGTTTCCTCTTGAGATGCTGGGTAAGGCCTCCAGACTGGACTCAGCAGCACCACATGCAATATCAGCCAGGTGAACACAATGTGAGCAAAGCTCATGGCCTTTCTGGCACAGGGTCTGGAAGGACTAATGCCATTGGTGCCTTCAAGGTCAGGACTTTTTGTGACCGCAGGAAGATTCACCATGTGCTCTCTGCAGAGTGAGGTGGGCTCTTTCTGGGAAGAAAAGCACAAAATATCAAGGCAGTACCAAGAGTTGTTTAGAGAAGGTTAGAACAGGGGACACACTGGAGCGTCAGGCACCCATGGTCAAAGAGTCTGTGTGGCAGTTTTCCCTTTGGTGTCCATGTGTCAGTCTCTGGATCATAGCAGTCCAAGGAATCCAGGTCCTTGATGGCATTGTCTGAGGTGAGACACCGTCCTCCTGTGACATACAGCTTGTTCCTGATGACAGTGGCCCCATGATGCATTCGTCTGTCCTTCATGTCTGCACATTTAACAAACTTGTTGCCTTTTGTATCATAAGCAATTATTCTCCGGGTGTACCCTGAAGGCAAAGCCAGAAGTGGAAGAGACAGATGGGAATTAAGCACTTATGGCCAGAAGGAATAATAATTATATATTTCATGCTGGTCTTCAATAAAACATATTATAGCAGTACATAATTTGGAAGAATTAAGATATCTAAACTAAGAAGTGATGATGTGTCAAAGGGATGCCTGGCTGTCTATCTTCCTTTCCTGTCTGTCCTCATCCTGTCTCGTAGCACCTTGGCAGACAAGGCTTGATGAGCACCATAAAGCCCACCCATCAGGCAACCAATCTATCAAACAGAGTTGGGCTTGCAGTTACCTGCATATGCCTTCAAACATCTGAAAATATTTCTTTTTACCAAACAGACTCTTAAAGCTTCACTTGGAAATACAGAAACCAGTGGCACATGGGATGGGCCTTGTCGGGTTGGAGTTGTAGCTGTCTGCTGACTGGAGCTGGGTATGCAATAGCATGGTTGCCACCAGTGCTCACTGCACTCCTGAAGCCCTCAGCACCACATCTGTGCTGCCACCATGCCAGTGAGCCACTGGGCAGCTCCTCCTCTGAGGGGTGAAATAACCTCGTATCAGCTGAGAGGCCAGTGCTGGTGAGAGGGCCACTGCCTTGGAGCAGTGGGGGTGTGGAAGCCTGGTACCCAGCAGGACCTTGCCCACGTAGAAAAACGAGTGTGGTCTGAGGTGAGGGCAATCTGCCTGATATAAGTCTGATAGTCTTGGACCTTTGGACTCAGCCCTCCCCTCTTCTCACTGCAAAGGATAGCAGTGGTCTGTCCCTGAGGGGTGACACCGCCTTGAAGTCCTGTGCAGTCTGGGTTCAATCCTCTGCTTTGCTAAAGATGCTATGTGTCTCATTTTTCCTTAAAATTTCAACACATGCTTAGTCCCAGCAGTCTGTAGTCGGGGAAGAGGCATTAAGGGCTGTAGAGAGCCCAGTTATCAATGACATGATACTCCTGACTGCCACAGGCAGAGGCTGGTCCTCAGGTTGAAAAAGACACAGAGAAGTTTCCTCTTTCCAAGTGTTTCACACTCCTTTTGGGATATTTCACAGTTAACCCCAGGAGGCAGCTAAAAGACCAATCAACACCTCATAGACCTACAGCCCACCCATCCTGGCAAGCCATCCATGGCCTTGTGGTAACCCTGCTTTCCATTCTTCCAAGTGAGGAGACAGGGAGGACCAGGCTGTGAGTCAGGAGGGGAGGGTCAGGACCCCCATGCTCCTGGCTTCCTCCCAAGAGCAGTAACATCCATTGGCTTTTCCTCAGTTTTCTCCACCCAGGTACTGCTACTTGGGGTAAGAAAGTGCCTCATGGAGAATTTATCTCCACTTCAATTGCCATGAGGCTCCAGAAGAGAAGTGTATGGAGGGTGGGCACACTCCTCCTTTCCTTCCCAAGATCCAGGTGCTTTTTGAGGGAGCACCCCAAACAGTGAGGCTGCAAAAACCCCCAGGATCTGGGCAGGGGGAGGGAGAGGGAAGGTGAAACAGAGCCCTTACCACCTACGATGATAATCTGGTCTCCAATCACAACAGCTGGTGCACAGACATTCTTCACTACTCTGGTCTCCATACGAAACCATGTATTCCTGGAGACATGGTAAACCTGGCAAAAAAAATATTCACACAGCTGTTTATGTTTCATTTTAACTAACATCTGTAATGACAGAGGAACTTCTGGGTTTTATTTTGCCCTAATAAATACAATCCTCTGGCTCAAACTGCTGGAAATCTGAGAATGTACCCACTTTTTTTTTTCCTATTATGTCCCCTTGGAAAGCATTCTGGATCTCCAAGATTGTCTGCTGAGGAGATGCTAGCACATGCACTGAAGGAGTGTCTGCCATATGAAAGCTTCTTGCAAGGCTGTTAAATCACTGTAACTAGTTGTCCCAAAGGACAAGCTGATTCATTTCATTTTCCAGTTATCCTGTGTATTCCTTATTAGCCTTAGCAATTTCCTGGGCAAACAAACCTCAGCTTCAGCTAGCTCTGCTGGCAGCCACTGTGTTTGCCCAGCTGCTATATTTATGCTAGCGACTGGTATGCACTCAGACTGGCAAAGGGACTTAGAGTGGTATCTAAGTCATCGATTTATGTGAGAAAAAGAGCTGTTGCCAGATGATGATTATTCAATCATCTGCATCTGGGTGACACAAACTTTTATGTTGTGTTATCTGCTTCTTAATATAGCAAATATCACCAGGGCATCTCTCCACTAACTGATAAATACATTTCCTTCCCCCTGATAATGAAGTACCGTTATAAAGCATTGCTCATGCCCTTGTTGCCATCTTAGCTTAATGATCCTTCTTAGTTAAAGCACCTTTAACAGAGAAAAGCACTCATGGGAAAGAAACATTTCAATGTTTCTAAAGCTTCATATCTGATAAGTAAAAACGTAATGTATTTTTTCCTCCTGATAGAGTGTAACGGCTGAAAGCAGGCAGAGAGCCAGCAACATGTGGCAGGAGCCCCATTTTTAACACAGCTGTTTATCCCAAATGACTGTCAGTTTAACTTCTGGCCCTTTGATGAGTGAGTATCTAATCACCCTAATGATTGTGAGTGTTTACGTTTGCTGCGAGCGAGCAGGTGCAGGCTGAGGCCCCGCTCAGCGCCACGTGCAAGCACTGATTTTGGTGAGATTGGCATGGAGCCAGGCAGGGGGAGCTGCTGCTGCCTGCCATGGCATCACCTGTGGCAGGCCTGGCCCTGGGGCCCACCAGTGGCACGGCTGACTGACACCCAAAGCAGCGCCTCTGGGGCTGCTGCCTGGAAAACATTCAGAAGGGGAAAATGGAAGGGCTGCAATGCTTCTTGAGGCCATGGATCAACCCATCCTGCCTCTTGCTGCAACACACAATGACATTTTTTGAGTGGTTTGATTTCCTCATGAAGGTGATGGACTGCTGAATAACTTAGAAGAAATTGCCTACAACACACAGGACTGACCATTACCTGGATAAGCCGAACAGGGTTTTGCATTATATCTTCTCCCCCAAAGAGGTAAACTCTTTGATCTTTGGCAGCAACAGCAGGGTGAAGGACGGCAACAGGCATGTTTGCCATGCTCTCACAGGTGTTGTAGACACTATCATATCTTTCCACAGAATTCAGGATTTCCTGGTTTTCACCAATTCCACCAAATGATAAAATATAATTTTTATATGCCAAGCTTCTGTGGGAGTAACGTGGAACTAGCATGTGCTCAATCAACCTCCACTGATTGAGTTTGAGGGAGTAAATGTAAATATTACCACTGACCAGACTTTTCTTATTGCTAACAGGCATCCCTCCGAGCACAAAAACATTGCTGTGTAAACTCACTGCAGAGGCTTTGTAGAGGCGCATGGGAAGTTTGGCCAGGCTCAGCCATTGGTTTGTCTTGTCATCATACAGCAGGACATCCCTCGTTGTCTGCTGGCTGTCCTTCCTGCCACCGATGATGATGAGGAACTCCTGGTTGGAGTACCTGCGAGGAACATGCACCATGGGTTTGATGTCAGGCGTGTTGGTGCTGTACAAGGAGAACATCTGTCTCCGGGCTGACTCCAGGATGCTCCTGCAAGTGGGTGAGGCCTGAACGAGCGAGTCATTGGCAATGAAATGGAAGAGGAAGGTTGGATGGACGTACTGCAGTCGGACCTTCTTGAACAACTCTTGGATGTAGCCTTGTCGCGCCTGGAGGTCGTGCCGGATCCAGACCATCAGTGCCTCAAAGACCTGCTCCTCCTCCCCACAGAGCTCATCATCCCCAAGGTAATCGATGAGCTCCGTGGGACAGAGCTCCTTCAGGTCCTCAGAAGAGGCCACCAGAGGAAAACATTTCAAAGCCATTGCCTTGGCTTTCTTATTCAGGCTTTGGCAGTTCAAGACTTTTGCCAGTCTGATCATGCTCAGACAGTTGTCAGGGGTCAGCTTGTCCTGGAGGTAGGTAGAGCAGGCCTCAAACAGCTTAGTGTACTGCAGCATGGATGCTGTCTCCAAGAGGCACAAGACATTCTCAGTGGATATGAGAATCTCCCCAGTGTAAACATAAAGGATAATCTGATCCAAAATATTGGCATCGATGCCCTTTAGAATGACTTTAGGCTGGTGACTCTCCCTGAAGTTGTTACAGAACATTGCCTTGAAGTATGGGCTGCTGGAAGCCAGCACATTTCGGTGACAGGGGATTTCAAAGCCCCCAGAGCAGAGGGTAACATCGGTCAGCATCCTGCTCTGCCGCAGAGCATTCAGCTGCCTCAGCAGTTCAGAGGAGAAGTCCTGGTCTTTGAAGAGAAACTCTTCAGTGGACCCCTCTTCCATAGCAAAATATGAGAGAGATGAATTCTGGACTTGGCAGAAAAAAACTCCAAATTCTTAGCAGCTTTTATTGAAAAATCCAGCTCCAAGGGAACAAATCAGGACTTTGATGTTGCTGTAAATATCCGTTCACTATTACGCATAAAAATGGAACATGGTTTAAGCACAGTGGGAAAATAATAAAGAAGCCAAAAGGTCGCTAAGACCCTTTAAAACTTTCATAAAGTTATCAGATAGGTTGCAAGTCTGAGGTCAGCACTGCCTGTGTCGTTGGCAAGAAGCAAAAGCACTGAAATTATCTCACTGATTTTGGATTAAAGCTGGAGGGCTGAAGCAATTGGTTTGTCCATTTCCATCATGTTGAATAAACGCACTTAGACATTTATTCACGATTTTAAAGTATTAGCAGTTTAGTAGCTTGTGCCTCTTTCCTCTAGAGTTAGTCACTCCCAAAGAATGCAAATCTGGCAGAGCTGAACTCTGCAGCAGGATGAACAGAACCCTAGAGGCTGGGAATCTGCATTAAAAGTTATTTATTAACTCTGCTTAGCTGTGGTGTTTTTATGTTAATCAGACACACAATGACTAAATTAAATGCCAGGCAGAACAATATGATGAGTATCGACGGTCATGGCTTAACTGCTCAACCTGCAGTGGAACCGAAGGGTAGAAACGTTTACCTTCTGCTGTCCTTCACTGCATGCACTTACTCTCTGTCGTGTATTCTCTGCTGAGTTTTTCCACAGCTAGAGCCTGGGCAAAACCCTACGAACCCACGGGAGGTTTCTTTCGGTGGGTAGGTGATTCATAGAGGGTGGTTTCTGCCGTGTTTGTGCCGCTGCCGGGCGCGCAGGAGCGGCGGGCATTGTGTACATTCCTGCGCTAAGAATAGCGCGCAGCGCTCCGCGCTCTTATCGCATGTGACGCCGCCGCTGCCTTTTGCAATGACCTGGCTGCTTCTGAGCATGCCCGGGCGGTGTTTTTCTGGCAAATGTTTACATATAATAAATAGACACGGAGAGGAAAGTTCACTTATAAAAGTCCTGGCTGTCCGTTTGGAAACAGTGGCAGGGCGCTGTCCTGAAGTGCCTGGGAACTGGAGAAGCCTGTAAACAGTCTGCAATGCCTCGCACCACGCTGTCACCGGCGTTCCACGGGGAAAGGCGGAGAGAGGAGGGCTTCCAGGGACTCCGGTGGGACGGACCGTGTCTCCACCCTATGGAGAGATCTGGGGAGCATCAGTCCGTTGCAGTGTGGTGGGAGATGCTGATGCACTGGGACCCCTGCATCCAGCACGGCTCCAAGCTGGCAGCCCAGCTACCTTCACCAAGCAGAAAGTGAAGTTCACTCTTGGAGCAGTTTATCTTTATGATGCTGCTTGACATTTCATATAGAAAACATTGGGTTGTGGCCTTTTGTCTAAGGACTTCAGCTCTCTGAAACCTATAGCAAAGAATTCAGATGGCTTGAGGAAGCTCAGTGTTACAGGTGGGAGGACTGGAGCAGTTTGCTGCAGTGAGTAGCAAGCTGGAAACCAAGATTCCAGTGTGCCAATTCCTGGGGTGGCACAGGGCTTCCCAGGACACACATCTTGATGGGGTGTCCCTCACTGCAGATGGCTGCTCATGGATGAGCTAAGCTCCTTTTGCAGGCAGTGAGGTCTAGTCAATACCACTGAGTCTGCCAAGTAATTCTGGTCACCAGTATGTGCAACCTGTACTTGGGCAGGGGAACAGCTCTCCAGGCACTGCTGGGTGTCCACAGGTGCTCAGCTGCCTCAGTCACATGTAGGTGCCCATATTTAACATTCCCATGGTAGGCATCTATGATGATGAGCCTAAATCCATCTTCAGGGCTGGGACCATTCAAATGCCTTGTGCCAGGGGAGGATCCCCCAGAACCCCAGCTGGTGCCCTGTCAGGGTCTTCAGCAGATCAAGTGTGATGTGTCCCAACTCTATACAAAATTCCTGGGTGTTTCAAGAGAAATAGAATTGGCTGCCCTTGCCTGGGCAACTGGATTGGGCTCCTCATCTCTGCTGAGATTTCTCTCTTTGTTCTAGGGTGGGGTTGAATCCAAAATGCAGTTTCTAAGCATCCCTACAACAAGGAAAGCAAAGTTTAACAACAAGGTTAAAGCAAAAGTCCTTCTCATATTTTCAAGCTTACGGGTGAGTCATGCCTGCATTTAGTCACAGCAAGGCAGACGAGCAAAAATCCTTGGGAGCCTCATGTCAGCTCCTGTGCCAGGCTGGTGTTTGCAGTCCTCCATGTGTTCCTGCCCCTGTGTCCATGGTGCAGCAGATCACAGGGATGTGGGCAACCTCATGCTCTAAAAATGGCAGCTTTGCATCATGGGCATGCTGTACATGGCCTTTCTGACGTGGTGAAGTGCCTGAAGGCAATGAAACCCCTGAAAGCCCTGCCCCATGTTAAAGGCAGGGTGGAGTCAGGCTGGTGTAGATTTTTGGAGGCTGCCCACATGGTCTGGGTGTGTGTTTGCAGAGAGGTGAGGGAGGGCAAGAGCAGGAGCCACTGGACTTGATTCTTGCAGATGAGTCACTTTGAGGGTAAACATGGCAATCTACAGCCTTTTCCCTCTTCTCAAGTAAAGAAATGATCCAAGAATGATGTTGGGATGCTGGGGAAAGTGTACCCTCCCTCCCTAGTCCCTGCCGCCACTAACTCACCAGCTGGACATGATATAAATATTTAGAGTGGCATTAAAAACCCAAAGGAGAATTTTTTTCTCTCTCCTTGTCCAGGGAACATTAGCTACCCAAACAAAACACCCTCTTGCTTTCTTTCTTGCTCTGTATGCATTTGCTCTTGTTGCAGTCCATTCTGATGATTGATGTAGCTTTATATCTCTCTTCTGGCTCCAACTCCTTGCTGCCTGTTTAGTTCTGCCTCTTCCTGGCAGTGGCTGTGGATTACTCTCTTAACCCTTTAAGAAAAAAATAATGGTGTCTGACTTCATTAATGACATTGGTTTATGGGGTTGGGGAAGGCTAGGTGGGATGTTCTTGTGCTTCAGACGTTGATAAATGTGACATTTATTTATAAGGTCCCAAGCTCGATGGCTTTGCGCAGTTACGCAAACTCCTGCTTGCCCAGAGTACAGAGTGTGCTGTTTAAATAGCTCATTGCTTTGGGGAGGGTGGTGATGCTCCTTGCTGCATCCCCACACAGGTCCCTGCCAATGTAGAGCCAGGCCTTCGGAGCAATAAAGCTCCTGCTGCCTGCCTTACAACTCTCTTCAGTTTGTTCCCCAGAGATTATGGCTTCATATCTGCAACAAGTGGGCACATCAGCACTGCTTAGTTAGGGTTTTCTTTATAAATACACTAGAAATCACTTTTCATGCCAAAGACAATATGTCCTGTATGCCCCCCACTTTATGGAGGAGGGATGGGAGGTGGGTTATGAGCCCTGCTGAGAGGGTAGAGCTGTTTCTGCTGTGGGACAGTCTAAATTGTCAGATAAAATCAGTTTCTAAACGAGCTCTTGAGGCAAGTTTTCTAGGGAGGCATGTTATTGACTGGACCAGACCTGAGTGGTCTTTCTTTTGGGAAGACAAAATTAGTGCATTACCATGAGAGTGAGATCTTGTACAGATAATGGTCTTGTCTGAACACAAATGGGAAAGTGGCCTCATTCATAGGGTGTGTGACTCAACAGCACCGTGAGATGTGATGCTGCAGGTGCCCCATAGCCCTTGATGGGCTGGAGCTCTTGGGGGCTATTAAAAACTGTGACCCTCTGTAATTGCTGCTGTACAAACTCCATCTGTGGCCAATTTCTAGAAAATAGAAGCATCTACCAGAGAACAAACATGCTGTTGTAACACTGTATACTCATCCTGCTCCTTCTGCTCTTTCTCCTTAAGTGTTTGGCATCATTCAGTTTTGGAATTGTGGTGATTGAACCTTTGATCTGACCCAGCTCTTAAAGCTCTTCTTATGCTTTAATGCAATAGGATGATGAAATCTCATGCACTAAGCAACAGAGTGGAAAAAAAGCTGTAATCTGACCAGCCAGCAGACAGGTGCACAGAGACTGGTGATGTCAGACAACTTTAAAACTCATATACTGATCCTATTACAATTCAGGTGAAAATGAACAAATATGGATAAAGAAAAAGGATTGCTCAAGACAGAGACTTCACTGAGCTTATTCAGTGTTATGTGCAGGATCTCAATGACCACCAGCCCCCACAGTAATCAAGAGACAGATCATCCCTTTGCCCAAATTTTCAGTCTAAACTGACAGGGGACAAGAAAAAATATTTCTTATATGGTCTTAATAAAACTGGAAGAGGGAATAAAATGCAGGATTAACAGTTCTAATTGTATAAAGAGACAGTTACAAGGATCATAATTAATCAGATGCCATGGAGAGGATGGGAAGATGCCTCAAGCAGCAGTGGTGGCTGGTTGGGGTGACAGCTCAGCCTAGGCTGGGAGAACATCAGCTTGCTCATGGACTTGTTCAGATGAACTTTTGAAATCTTGAAGGATGCAAATTTCACAACCTCTCTGGACAACCTGCTTCCATATGTCTGGTAGGAATTTCTTTTGCTGCAATTAGTGAATGCTGTCTCTTGCCCACAGAAAAATCTGCAAACTTTCTTCTGCTGCTGCTACTTGCCAGCTGTCTGACCTTCTTCCTATTCTTTTAAGTCCAGATATCCTTAAGGCTTTTTCTCTCATTCTTTTGTAACTATTATGTTATTAATTTTCTATTTAGCTGCTCAGCAAACATGTTTTCCCTGATTCCTATTGCCACAGCTGTCATTCACATTGATATGATACTTAATGCTGAATAAAGGCTTATTTGAAGAATCTGGGCTTGGTTCTGATTTTGCAGGCAAGGGCAACAGAGTTCATCTATAGATACTGGTCTTGAGCCCCTGACTTAACTAATAAAGGCATGGGGACAAGTTTTACAGCATTGGAGTCACACAGCAACTTCCCAAGAGTCACTGTTTGCATTGTGTACAGATAGAGAGATACAGCATGTAATTCAATAATGACTTTGGCCCAGTATACGTGGGTGTGAAGATGTGTGGGCTCCTGGCTTGCTTTCAGGCCAATCTCTAATTAAAGAGTGAAAGATTAAGATGAAAGCAATTGCACTCTTCTTTAGTCAGAATGACCTACTAGTGTTAATTAAAAGTCTTCAGGCAAAAATAAATTTGGCTGCCAAAGTTATGTGCTTCACATTAAATAAGGACATAGCTGGTTTAAAGAGTACTGAGCTTCTAGAGGTTTCACAGAAACCACTCATACAGCTTTGGGCACTTTTGTTGGAATACTTTAAAACAAATCCTTTGCTTAAACCAGCTACTTCATGTGTATTTCAGACTCCAGCTGGCTTTTTCTTCAAACTACATCATTTGAGAATGGGTACCTTATCTTGGTGTGAGCATACGGTGTTCTGGAGGATAAAATATCACCCTATCATTGGACACCAAAGTATCTTCATCTATCTTTTCTATAGTCTCTGGTTACAGACCCATGGCAACAGCAACAAGAAGATACTTAGATCCTACATGGCTCTGTTCTTGCTGGGTCTGAACATTAAATACCTGTGATAAAGGCATTCAGGTATTCAGGATCTGCCCCAATATTTTTAGGTAGCTAGAAATGTTCCCAAAGAAGGATCAGGCCTTTAAAATGCCACAACATCCTATTACACCTGTGTGAGACACCAATCATTGTTCTCAAAAGCCACACATCTCTCCCATCTCTCATTTATACTGCCCCATTTTATAACTGGGTGGCCAGGTGTTGCTGCTGTGACATTGATCCAAGAGGGGAGAAACAGGCCCAGTGCTTCAGAAATGCTGTTTTCAATGGGAATAGGATGGCAGCAGTCATCCCTCAGAGGGCCTGAACGACCCTTCATCATGCAGAGTGGTGGAGCACTTCAGAGGCAGAAGGGGCCAGACAAAGAGAAACACTCATGAATCCCTCTCCTCAACCTAAATTCTTCACTGTCTTCTTCTTAGTCATCAGTTTCTGTTATAGTTTTTTTCATGTACATCTTCTCTCATATGATGATAAGATCTTTGGGTAATTCAGGGACAAGGGGAACTCCAGTGGTGTCTAATTCAAGCTCCTGCTCAAAGCAAGGTGAGACATGAGATCAAACCAGGAAGTATCCCAGGATGAAGACCATGCCCAATGTCTTCCTCTTTGGGAACACCATTTCCTGCCTCACATCCACCTCAGGAAAGACCCTCCTCTTCCCCTGTGATGCTCCTGCACCATATCCCAGGATGTGGTGCTGGTGGGGACTGCAAGTCTCTGTCCTTCATGGGATAATTTAGGAGGTGACTGCTGAGAGGGCAGCTCACAGATAGGGAAATCACTCTGGCCTTTCCTGTTGACAGCAGGACTTTAATCAGGGCCTGACTTAAATCATTAATTCACAGCCCTCAGGTTGTTTAAAGAGCTGTGATAATGAGCTGAGAAGAAATTACTGTTCATTTTCTCTTGGCAGGACTGTAATGGCATGACATGACATTCATTGAATTTAGGAAAGAGCAGGGATAATCTTCAGAATGAGAGAAAGACAGAAAATCTATCCAGAAGAAACAATGACAGAAGATTCCTCCACATATGCAAACACAAAGAGGTCAATTTATATCTAATTTTTTCAACATGCCTTTATTGCTTAAGGGCATTTGGCAAGACAGCCATAACATAAACCTCATGTCCAACATTACTTGGCAACATATTTCCCAGCTGGAAAGAAAATAAATTGAATTTTTTCTTTGTGCTAATGCCACATTTTTGGATGGTTTTCTGGAAGCTAATCAAGAGATGGCTGCTCAGCATGCTTCTTCATTCTTGATGGGCTTTCAGTGCAAAATTGCCAGCAGCAACTTTCTGAAGTCCCCAGAGGTGTCAGAGCGGACAGCTTCAGCCAAGGGCTTCTTGTACATCTGCTGGAACTTCTCCTTTATTGCTGGCAGGTCGCTCTGAGGAGACACCAAGAGCTCTTTAGAAGAGTGGTGAATGCTTTGAGTAACCTGCCCTGCCCCTGCCAGCGCCCCTGGGGTCTGATTCAAGGCCCACCACAGGAGTGGGAGTAGGAGAGGAGAACACAGGAGGTCTAAAACTCTTGGAGGACTTTGAGCTGAACATCTGAATCCGAGGTAAGCCCATGTCAGATGGTGGTGAGGGGATGCTAACTGTGAAGAAGGCCTGCATGGAAAGTTATGCCAAGGCTGGGAGAATCTCTGCCCAGTGGTGCTGTGCCAGCCCAGCCTTGGTACTGGAGAAACTCACACAGTAATGATGTCTCAGGGGCTCCTGAGGTCATCCCCTGGTGGCAATCAGGGAAAGAGGCATGTCCCAGGAGCATGGCTAAAAAAGAGTGTTGTTCCACCCAGAGAAGTAATTTTATGGTTACTGGTGGGGGAGAAACAAACTCCTTATCTGGAGCTGTCCTGTAAAACAGCACCTACAGCACAGGTCTGATCTTTATCACAGTGGGTTTTAAATGTTATAATGACTGGACTGTGTCTTAATGGAGACAATACCCCGGAGCCTAATTTTTCTCACTGTGGATCATTGAGAAATATTTTTTTCCTTTCATGCCTGTGAAAGGCTCCTCCTCTGTGTTGATTGAAACAGCCCTGGGGTTGCAACCTACACAGCTTACAAGGAATGCTTAAAGATTGTGCTTAAATATCTCAAATGTCTTATGAAGTTTTGTGCTTCTTAAAATGACAGTTAACTCCTTTGGCTTTTTATTTCTCTTCCCTCCTCCCCGTCTGTTTTTCCCAGCTGGAATCAGAGAAAATTGGCAACATATGTTTATAAGCAATTCTCAAACTGGAAACTGCTGCTTTATCATTAATTAACTAGGAATTACTTCTACATATCCTACTGGTGCCAGACCTTCCCATGGGCTGGTTTTAACCAGGTACAGTTGACTCCACTTGAAATTGCCTACATGCTTCCTGGTTTAGTTCCTTTGAAAACAGAAATAGATGCAATATCAAAATTAGAGATGCCTGGGTACAGAAGCAGAGTGTGACCACTGATGTCACTGGGCTGAAAAGGGTTACTGAGCACATGATCTACCAGGACTCACTCCATACCCTCTACATTTGTGTTCTCCCAGAGCTGATGTGAGGAGTTACAGGACACAGGGTACCCTACCTCAGCCCTGGTCACAAGGATGCGAATCAAGGTCTCTTCATCAGTCCCAGCTCCTTTCATTGACTTGTGCAGAAGTGTGGCAAAGTAACCTGGGCAGTCTTTGGCACAGCTGACTAAAGAAAACAGTAAGAGGCCTCATTATACTTGTACATTTACAGTTTGTGATACAACTTCAGGCAGAATTAAATAAGTAAGAAAAGGAAACTCTAGTGTTTATGCTTAGACATATGAACTGGCAGGGTTTTTATTCTGAGACTGATCCCCTATCAGTATGCAAGGAGAAATCTTGGAGTCTGAATGGGGATGCCCATTTTTCCACAAGAGATTACCAGCACTGAGTACTCAGCCATTCCACGATGAAAACGACATGAATGAGGATGAGCATTTGTCCCCATGGGGATCCTCTGGCCCATCCATTCTTGGAGTAGCTGCTTGTTGTATTGCACTAAATAGTTTATTTAGCCATTTAGAGCTGCTCACTCTGCAGATCACAGGAGGAAGGTCTGTGAGAGTCTAAATCCAGATGGCTAACAGCAATACAAGTGAGGCAGGGCACAGGTTTAAGTACTGGTCAAAGCCAACCCTAGTACTAAATTGCTGTCTAGGACCCTGTACATTTCTGTGGTGGCTGGCTAGCACACTTCTCATGGTGCCCAAGCATCTGCTGAAAGTTATCACTGGCCATTGTCCCAGAGGCAGCTTGGAGGTGGCTACCCTGTGTTAGAGAGCAAAAAATTCAGCTTCTCCTGTGGAAAGGAGCTGTAGGTGGCAAGCTTTAGTTTTAAAACCAAGGAGTCCTAATCACTACTGAAAGCTGCCTCTTTTTTCCCTGGCAGATATGTTAGCTCAGTTTAGGGGTAGCTCAATGGCTGTTGCCAGGCTGTGCACAGACCCCCAACAACCAATGTCAGGTGACAGCAAGAACTAGAAAAGAAAAGTCTTGAAACGATTGCTTTTTACCTAGAGTCAGATAAGCCTTCTCCAGATCTCCAGATGTTTCACTTTTAATGGATTCTTCTATGTCCTTACCACACACCTATGAGAACAAAAAGGAGCCATAAAAGCTTCTGTCTGTACATGTCTTCCCACTGTCAAACCAGCATCAGATTTGGGATCCAATGGCAAAAGGTCAATCCAGATCCTTTAGAGCCTTTCCAAAGGAGTAATTTGAGGTAAATGAAGTTCTCCTCTGGCATAAGTGCTCCCAGATGCACTGTGACCCACAGGAGAAGGTCTGTGCAGCCAGGTAAGCACGGTGGTGAAGGGATGGATAATCTCCACCAGGCAGTCCCAGGTATCTGACAGCCTCTAGGACAAAGGAGCTGCAGCTTCTTCTTGACTGACCCCTGGTCAGCAGAAACTGTTCAAGCTTTCTCTAGCCCCTCTATCAAAGGCTCTGGATAGCTCCCACATAAATAAGATAATTTTTGGAGCTTTACCAACTCTGTGAAGTTCTGTTACTTACTGTCTTTGGCTTCCCAGGCAAAGTTTACAAGCACCATGGTCATCCCAAAGTTTTTGTATTATTCTGTAGAGAATTGGAGAAGCAAACTGTCTCTTCAAAACAGAGCTTACTCTGACTTTTGTGAACTTCAGGAACCTCAAAGACTTTTACTTTGCCCTACTTTGTGTATCAGGATGTTCCTGCACTATTCAACACTGACTTTTAGGTCAGAGCTGGGAGACTGTGTGTACAAGGCAGCAGGGGCACCACATGAGGCTTTAGGGCTTAAGCTCTGCAAAGCACCAACCTGGTTTAGATCTTGCCCTGTGTATTTCTCCAGCTGAAGAGAAGGGCATGTTTGCAAGATTTGGGCTCTAATCTTGGCTTACTTTGAGTGCAGCCAGGCAAGATGTGGTGGGTTGGTTTGGGCAACCTGATCTGCTTGGCTTTAGGAATCAAAAGCCAAGGTAGTTTGGCTATTGGAGCATTTAACTGAACCCCCAGGGTTTGGGCCACTCCAAGGGAGAGAGTATCAGTTTGTGACTGGGTTTGTTCTCCTGCCAGCAGCAGCCCAAAACTTGGATTAAGCTGCAAACATTTTTGTAGCTATTGGTTCCTTATTATGTTGACATTGAAACGTGGCTTTGACTTGAGCTCTTTCCATCTTCAGTGCCTAAGGCTGTAGTGTTCTGATGAACTCAGAGTCTTCCCAGGGAAGTTGAGGACTGTGAGCCAGAGGCTGGAGGGAGATCCTGAGAATGTCACTGCTGAGCTTCCCTCTTGGTGCTAGGAGAAGGACCTTGGATCTCCCATTGCTTTGACTTTCAGAGGTAATTTTCAAGCAAGATATCTCCATATCAGGTCAGGTTCAGGCCCAGGCACTAGTAAAATGTCCCTGCTGGGTGATGCAGGGAAAAGTACTAAATAGCCAGGATCCTGCTGCCTCCTTTGCCTTATGCTTGGAGACAGGGAAAGCACAGCAAAGCACCTGCACAGGCCATTTGCCCAGTGTGGGCAGAGAGGAAAAGGCTGGAGATAAACTTCTCCTCAGCCAATATGAGTGTGTGGAAGTGGTGGAACAGGAGGAGACACCTTGCTAGGCTCTCTTTAGGAGAAGAAAAGACCAGAAAAGCAAATCCTTCCTTCAGGGCAGGAGTTTGTGAACCTGTCCCTTTGCTGCAGGAGGGGGGGTACACTGTCCTGCAGCTGTGGGAAGGAGCAGACATGGTGACATTTATTTGGCTGAGTATTGTGTAAGTTGTGAAGGGGAATGGGATCTTCACAATGGCAGAAGATACAGCTTCTCCTGTAAATCACCTATTTCTGTATGCTCAGGATACAGTTGTATAAATATGTTTTCCAACATTCTTAAAGCATTCAAGAAATTATAAAATGGCAGATAAAAGATTGTCCACTCTACATAGAAACATTTAGGTTGGAAAAGGCTCTTCAGATTATATGTCATTGTAGGGTCTGCACCTATATGTCAGGGCCTATGCAACCCCCATTGCAGAAGATAAACTCACCTTCTCATAGGCTTGAAAAGTGGCTCTCAGCTGGCCGTAGCTTCTCTTTGCTAGGACCACATTGAAAGCCAGCTCCTCTGTTCCCCAGCGGCCTTCTCCTGCCTTCAAAAGCACATGTTATTTTCTGGAAGCACTTGTTCATACACAGTAGAGACATGAAGTCAGCCAGAACCCTTGATCCATGCAGCTCCAGCCCATGCCCCCCTTGCTCCTCTCCTTGTGCTGCCATTGCCCCTGTGCTTGGTTTGTTTAGTCCCCCTGAGGCAGCCCTTGTTGTGCAGCATGGGATAAAAAGGGATTTTTGCACAACTGCACTTACTTTATACAGATCTGAGGCATCTTGCTCAGCAAGCTCTGCATTGACCTGCTGGGTCTCATCTCGGGTTGCCTGCGGAAAAGGAGATAACAGTAAAAAACACCCAACCAAGCGCAGGTTTCGTTTCAGCTCACAGAGATTTGTGTATCTCTGGCCCTGACAGATTTTTGGGTTGGGGTTTTGCTGCCATCTGCTGACAGGAGCCCGGGGATGGGCACGGTGTCACCCCCTGGGTCCTCTGAACTCTTCGTGTAGGGTTTGTGCCCATCTTTATGTGCTGTGTACCCGGGCCCTAACGAGATGCAACGCTGCTGCCCCTGGAGCAGGGAGGGGCCCAGTACCTGCAGCGAAGGTACAGTGCTGTTTTTAACAGGGCTGGATATGCCCTGGTAACTGTGAAATGTTCTCCTGACTAACCTATGTACTCTGAGCGTTCACCAACACCGCCATCCCTGGGAGAAATTATCGATGCAAAAAAAAGGCAATAAATGTATTTGCCACTCCTGAAAGTTTACAGGAGGTTGGAAAAAGCTGTACCAATGATTCCCAGGATGACAATCTAAACTGTGATGTATTTAGTGATGCGACTGTTATGTCATCAAAGCTTCTTTTATTTATTCAGTCTTGTCATTTCCCAGGGCTGTCAGATCAGACTGACCAACACATTGCACTTCTCGATGTGCTCCTATTTTTCTTACTTATAATGTGTCTTTATGAAGGTGTTGATTTTTTGCTTTATTTCATGAAAGGGGTTTAAAATAAAATGTATTCTAATGGAAAATAAGCTTTTTTAAATGAATGAATAACTAACATAACAGCAATCTCTTTCTTAGTTGTTCTGTATCTGAATTCTGAAATCCTTAGCTGAGATGGAAATAAGATTTTGTGGTTTAGGGCAAAAATTCAGAATGATGGGGCCATGACCTCGAATGAGTATTCTAGCCTTTACGATGGTATAAATAACAGTAAAACAATCCTGTTTTTTTCAAAGTATCAATATTGATATAACTATCTGTGGCTTCATAAACAAAAATGGTACATAAACTGAAATTGTACATATTAAAAAGCCATAGATATGAAAGGCTCTTATACTGAGGAATGCCTTTGTTTACTGTAATTACCTCATTATTATATTACATATCATAACTGCATTATTATAAATGCCAGACAATACTTATTATGGTTACTCAGGGAAAAAAGGAAATGTCTCTGTCAGGCAGCTGCATTAGAGGAAAGTCCCCAGCCTCACCTCCAGCACCATGACTAATATCTTCTGTAGGGAGCCACTGGTGTCACTTTTAACATCAGACTCCAGATCCCTGTCAAACACTGGGAAGAAACAAAATCTATGAGAGTTCAACCAGTGAGAAAGGATTTAAATGAAGGTGTTTGAAAGATAAAACTACTTACAGCGCTTGTAGGCCTCCTTTATGTTTACAATTTCCTAGGAAAACAAAAAAATAAATAAAGTAATAATCAAATAAATAAATAAATAAAAGATGCGTTATTAATTAATAAGTAAATGAGCAAACAAAACACCAGTAAGTCAGCACCATGCCTGTAGTGTGTGATGTTGCTGTCATATTTTCTGAAAAATCCCCTTTCCCAGGACTCTTCTCCTGGGAAGCTGAGAAGCCTCACAGAAAAAAAGGAAAACAATATTATCTCATTTGCTTCTCCTGTGTTTTGCTGCCTTGGAATGTAGTTGGTGATTGTTTATCCAGCATGTGAATTGTTTTAACTTAATGACCAATCACAGTCAAGCTATGTCAGGACTCTGGAAGGAGTCACGAGTTTTTCATTATTATTTTTTAGCCTTCTGTCTGTATCCTTTCTCTATTCTTTAGTATAGTTTTAGTATAGTATTCTTTAATATAATATAAAATCCTTTAATATAATATAAAATTCTTAGCCTTGTAAGAACATAGAGTCAGATTCATCGTTTCCTTCCTGCCTCAAGAGACCCAGAAAATACCCCAGTGTGAAGTGCAGCATCCACGGGGGTGGGAGAAGCTGTGAATTCCCAGTCCCCATTGAGGACAGCGCTTTGAGGGGTGCCTGACTCATGCAGGTGTCCCTCTGGTTTTCCCTGCATTAAGGCAAGAGTTAACTATTTTCTTTTTCACTAGGATCATGTTCCTGTACCTCTGAACCATCAGAGCAGTGCCAAAGCTGCCCTTTAACATGTATCTGGGGATTCTTCTCACCGGTGCTGGTCCGTGCCATCCAAGGCAGGCAGGAGCAGGATAAAAGAAGGAATGTGAATTTTATTGGTCTTAACTCCTGTTGGAGCTTCAGCTCTAGTATGGCAATCTTACTGCTGCAAACGCTGCCAAGAGGCGTTTCAGCCACAGGAGCTGGACTGATCCCTGCTCCTCCTCGCAGGGATCCTCTTGGTGAGCTCCCGGCCCTGCTGCCCAAGGCAGGTCCCACAAGGTGCTGCCCTGACCTTGTTGCTGCGAGTGCAGAGGATCTCAATGAGCAGCGATTCGTCCGTCCCGGCTCCCTTCATTGCCCTCCGAAGCTCTCGGGCCTCGAACTCGCAGGGCAAGTCCAGCAAAGCCAGCACAGCCTTCTCAAAGTTCCCACTCAGGTCTCCCTTCAGGTCCTCCTCCATCTCCTGTGGGGACAGTCAGGAGGGTTAGTGCAAAAGCTGAGGTGAGATTAGAGGATTACTTAATTTGTTTCAGGAAATCAAATTACTTAAAAGCTCCTTCTGTGCCAAAAATGGACAAAACAATTTTTAAAAGGCCTTAAAATTCAGACTTTTTTTTTTACAAAATAAGATCCCTAAAAATTTTGGCTTTAGATTGACTGAAATGATTGTTCCATCTTCAAACAGCAACCAATATCAGTCCAGTTATGACTCTTACTTGTGTAAACAAATGCAAAATAGTGTTTTGAAAAACTTAACAGGAGTGTAGTCTGATATAAAATGCAGAAGCTTCCTCCTTCAAAAGAGCTGCCACACAGGGGATCAAACTAAAAACCTTATCTGCCAGTTTTGGTTCAAACTGACTTCCTGGAAAAAGCAGCAGATTTCAGCAAGGTGCTTTTGTGCCAAGCAAACAGCGTTTTTACACACACATACCCACATCAACCTTACATCAAAATTCAGTAAGACCCTGGAGGAGAGCTGGCCTGTGCATGCTGAGGATGCCAGCTGACGGTGCATTGGAACTCCTGTCTGCAGTTAACATTTCCTGCACTTGGCAAGGTCAGAACACTGAATGAGAAGTCCAGCTCTATTATTCTTGAGCTCCTGCTTGCACAACTGCACATGAACACTCAGCTGCTCAAGTCAGAGGCTGCCATCTGTGCTGGAGCAGTTTCAACACACACCCCACAAATGCTGCAAGTTCCTGGAGCAGCAGGAGGGACTGGGTGCCACTTGTGCCTCCTGCTCAGGAGATTCGGGCTGCCCAGGAGAGCAGAAGGGTGGCTATGAGCTGATGTCACTGTGATGTTTCAGGGCATTTGATAATTTCTAATGCCTATATGTATTAACTCTGATTATAGAACAACATTATAGTATTTGTAGTAACCAAAATCTGTACCATGCTTGCTGTAAATTTTACATATAGAAGGCTTTCATTCATCTTCAGTGCTGTCTTATTTAGACTGATTAATAAGCAAGCAGACACTAAGAAAATACCAATTTAATAATAAAGTCTGCAGGATTCAGCAGTTTACTGAAACAATATTTTAGAAGCTTTATTTTTCATACACACAAAATCATTAAGGCAGTTTATGCCTCCCGCAGAAAGCAAGTGCCCAATGAAACTTCTGAGTTTTGCTACATGTTCTACTTCATCACTGGAATAAATCAATTAAGCTTCTATTAAATTCTTCTATTAAACTCAATAAAAATAAAGTTGTGTGAGATCAAATAGTTTGTCGGAATTTGCATCTGGTCTAAGTGGGACTCTGACTTATAATTTTCCTTTTACATTAACTTCTTTTTCTGAATGTGCTGAAGATGAACACAAGCTGAAATATTTTCTGTTTCAGTTATGAATTATTTTCTAGCTCTCCCAGCTTTGATTAAAATGCTCTGATCTGGTTAAGGCCAACGTCAAGAAGATTCTGAGGCCTAAAATTAAAAAAATAATTATGATTTTTGGAGATAAAATAAGTTGCTGAATCAGAAAGTAACTGGTGTCCTCCTTAAATGCACTATGCCCTTGACATTTTCAAAAGCAGAAGCCTGTAGGATGTATTTTGAGAGGCAGTGGTTTCAAACAGAGAGAACACTTATTTCAAAATACCTTGCTATACAATTCCTTGTACTTCTGTTTTATTTGTTGTCTCTGCTCCGATGTTCGACTTGATAAGACTTCAATAATTTTTTTTTCATTGGTTCCTGAAAAAGAAGTTGTGCATAGGGATTTTAAAATCAGGAATCTAATGCAGAGGAAAGAAAATGTGACCTCTAAAGAGAAAAAAAAATCCTGTACATATATCCCCAGTGGTTCCACCTTAATGATTTGTACTATCTAAGATTCTTTTGAGGATAATTTAAACTGTAGTCAGCTACAATGTTCAATAAAATAAAATTTCACCATCTCATGCTGTTAATAGCAAAGAAATTGAGTTTTCTCTTTGAGAAGGGCAGACACTGCTCCTAAAATCAGGGTTATGCCAGTGCCCACAGGCTGACAGACATGTTTTTAGGGACAATGCTTGTTTGAGCAGTCCCAAGGGATCAGCCGCCAGATCCAGTTTGTTATGGCATGAACGCTGTGCTGGCACAACAGAGTGAGAATGTGTGCCAGGCAAGGATGTGCTTGAATCAGCTCATTAACCTGAAGCCTGGATCTACAGCCTGTTAAAAATTGGTTTTAATTTTGCTGAATGGAGTCAGGAAAAAGAACCTGGAACCAGCCTGAATGGTCTCAGTCTCTGCCAATACTGTTTTGCTTGGCAGAAATCAGAGTGAAGTGGGATTGTGGGATGCCCAAAGAGATGCAGCTGCTCTGCTGCCCATCCCACAGGGGAGCTGGACATGCAGCCCCCTCCAGGGAAAAGCCCTCAGTCAGCTTTGAGCTCTGACTTATGCAATGGATTGAAAAAGCTTCCTAAAGGCAGCGACCTTGCTCCTGCAGTTCTGCTGCCCTCTGCCATATAAACAGCTGTTTGCACTAAACAGATATTTGCACTAAACAGAGCTGCTGGAAGGAATTTGTTACAGCTAAAAAGAGACAGGACCACAGTGATGATACCTGGATGTACAAAGGACACAACAGGGCAGCTGTGGCACTGGCACAGGGGTTAGGGTTGCACTTCCACCTGAGGGCCAGCAGATGGACTCGGTCATTATTTCTTCACGACAAGAAATTGAGAATGTGAGCCAGGACAGACACATGGCCCGGCTTGTGATGGGCACTGCCCAAATGCCCACAGGATGGCAGACCAAAGGCATCAAGACATTTGCCAGGTCTGCTGATGCCCACACATCCTGCTGGTGGTCACTGCCCCACACTCTCCTTGATCTCTGCCATCTGAAGCCTTTTTGTGGCCATCTCTGGGCTTTGTGCTGTGCCTCATCTCAGGCTTTTAGGAGCAGGAACCAACAAGGGTTTCTGAGTAGCAACCAGTACAAAGGATAAAGATAACAAATTATACTGGTATTCAACAACAGCAGATATGTTTTCTTCCCTTATTACCACCAGGTACATGGAGGACAACTTTAGGGCATCTTGTTCTTCCTGCTTAGATCCAAGGCAGAAGGCATGGTCCAATTTTAGAAGGAATTCTGCTCCTGTTTGATAACATTGGGTTAAACTCTCAATTAGGAGAGTCCTCTGGCAACTGTCTTGAAAGGGCTGAGTTGGTACAACAGGAACAGTTCCTAAAACTCAACACTTCACTAGCTGATTCTGGATGTCACTGCCATACCAGGAAGAAATGCTTAAATACATATTAACTGTGCAAATAACTGGAGTGAATTAATAACTTATTGATCTTGTGTGCTGCCTGGATGTTTTTCCTTTATTAAACATTGTCACCTCCATGGACCTTAGGATCCCACAAAACACTGTGCATTCCTCACTCACACCAATGCAGTCAGGCTTACTTCAAACTGACTCAGAAAATGGTGAGGGACAGTTATTTTCAGTTAAAAATCACTGGTGAAAGTTGAAATCACTGTAAATTCCTTTCAGCTGATGGAGCTGCAGTGGGCTCTGATGAAATATGGAGGTGATGATGTCCTTTACTGGTCCCTGGAGGCCCGAGAAAGGATATCTAACGATGACCTTAATCAAACCTGACTAGCTGGACCCTGTGACTGTCAAATTAGTCTTGGCAGCTTGATGTCCCTGTCACAGGGAACAAATACCATGTTTACCCTAATGCTCCAGAGACATGCAATTATCAAATTAGATCTTACCAGCCTTTGAGGAGCAAGCTGCCTTCCTTTCTCATTTATCTTCATAGGTGTGAGTGTTGTTTGAGTCAGTATTTGACAGAAAGCATACCTAAAACTGGTTGGAACAGTTGGTTTGCCTAAATTCATGTATATGCTTTTTATAGTCTTGATCTGCCCTTTGCACAAAGTCCAAAAATCTCCAAAATCTTTCTTACCTGCTCCTTTGCAGGCACTGTGAATTTTCTTGGCATCTTGCTCTGCATCAGAGCCATGGTGGTGGCGGTGCTTGTGGGCTGACTGTGAGGAGACAGAGACAGCAGAAACATGGGAAACATGGGAAACACGTGGGAAACACATGGGAAACAATTCTGCATTAGAATGACAGCAGTTTGGGCCAGGTCCTTGCTTGATCTTTGTTCACACCATCTAAACCTTGAAATTCAGGCTGGGCTTTGCTGAAAGACTCTATCTATCCCTAGGGTTCCTGGAATGGATCCACAAATTGCTGTCACCACATAAAAACCACAGTGGTCTATACAACTTTGTCACCATATCTATATATATATGTATGTATATGTATCTATATATGTGTGTGTGTACATATATATGTGTGTACATACATATGTATATGTATGTGTATGTTACTCTACATAACATATCACCATATTAATGATATATATGACCTATAGAATTTTGTTCTGCCAATCAGTTCTGTCTTATTCAAAGAATTTAAGGATAATAATTTCATACTAGACATCTTTATGCCAGATCAAATATTATTGGTTTGTACCACTTTAACAACAGGCCTCTACAGACACCTTAGCAGAATCAGGACCTATCTCTGTAGTACATTTTTAAGCACTGTGAACACCCCCAATCATCTGGATAAAAACTGCTCCTGAAAACCTTTCTTGTATTGATGCATTCATGCAAACAAGATAATTGGAGATACATAATGTGATAAAGCTGAGGTTTTTTGTTGTTGCTGAGGAAGTGGGTTTTGCTTTTTTTTTTTTTTATTTTGGCAAAATAATACATGTGGCTACCTCAAGCTGAATTTACAGGGACAGGATAATAACTCAAAGTCCACAGCCACTGCAGCAGTTTACAGCCTGACATATCAATGTAAACAGAAAACCATGCCTGCTCCTTGTGATCTGAGTTAGCTGTTAATCTCCCAAGCTGTGAGTCACAGGGGCTGCAATGCTGGTACACCCTCCACTCTGCTGCTTCTCAGAAAAGAGTAGAATTATCTGAGACCACAATGACAGCAACAATTTCAGCTCCTCTAACACAATTACTCAAATATTTTAAATGCCCAAACTCTAAAACAGTAGCAGAACAGAGGTTCTGGGCCTCTAAGTCAAGCAGCACAAGCCAGCATGCGCACCACAGACTCAGGGTCTAAGTGGGCCCTGGCAGTGCTTTGGCATTTCCCTTTAAAGAGCAACATGTGGATCAGGCTGCTTGTTTGCAGGGCTGCCAGGCACTGGCACACCACTGTTAATTAAGAGTTGTGATACTGCAGGGAATGGCAGTCTGTTTTTAAGCCCTTCTGAAAATGCCACCAGTCTGCTGAGGAGCAGAAGAGGTTAAAAGGCTGATTAACCTCCTTGTCTCTGGGGGTAGCACAGGGCAGAGGCCATTCCTGAAAGACATTTGGCACAACAGCATTGTGCTTGTGGAATAAAGATAATTTAGGCACATGGCTGTGGGCCATGCTCTGCCACATGCTCATCATGCCAGAGAACAACAAGTTTTATTTACAAGCATAGATACAGCCTGAAAGTCTGTTTGTTGGTATTCTTCAAAAGTTTCAGGCTGTCATCTACTAGTTCTGGTGAAAGAGCTACAACTCTGGCTAAAGGGATCCTCTGTCAAAAGGCAAAGGGTCTGCTCTCATGGAGGAAAGCTCAAATCCAGTTCCTACACTGCTTTACCAATGTGCCTTTGTGATTGACTGAAGCCATTTAGGTACCTGGCTTTTCCAGGTAGGATAGAACCCACTGCTAATGGTCGCTGAAACACAAAGTTATTTTTACAACTATAACAATTAGTGAGGTACAATAACAATGTAATAATTTCATCTTTACAGCACAAGGTAACACTTTGATTGCCCCATCATTAAGACAAAAGCTTTTAAAGATGTATCCTGCTGTATGCTCACACAAATTTTCCTAAACCTTTCAAACAAGATGGAAATAGTTGCATATAGATAACTAATATTTTCTAGTGGAGATTTTATTTAACAGTCTTCAAAGAGTTTCCCAAGAGTTTGGGTCAAAATGGAAAGGGAAAAACACGAAGTTAGAAAGCAGATGCGCTGATAACTATTAAAAATGAATTCCAGTCACAGTTTTCTATTCTGGCAGAGTGTAGGTGCTTCTTCAATGGCATCATGTCCAAAGGAAATGGACTGACAGGCTGAGAGAGCTGGGCTTGGTCAGCATGGAGAAGAGAAGGCTCCAGGGAAATACCCCTACTTTGGCTCTGTACTGTTAGTGTGCCTATGGTAAATCTTGCTGTCTGTGTTAGGCAGCCAGTTCTGAAGTTGTTCTAGAGTTGTTTGCAAAGCAAACCAAAAGGACCAAAGAAGCAGCTGAAAAAACAGAAAAAGGGGGAAATTTCTGTAGCACAAAATACAGAGAAAAGTGCTAATGTATCAAATGTAGATATTTAACTACTTTGTAGTTATCCAAGTGCTATTCTAATTTATAGACTCTAAGATTCCCTGCAACAATAAGAGTTGAGAACTATTGCTTCACATTCACTGCCTCCTGACCTGGGACTGAAGGTGCAGTGGTGAGAAGAAAAAGGCTTCATCTGGCATTGTCTCTCACTTTTCAGACCTTCAGCCTGGACAGAAACACCCAGACAAATACACAAAGGCAGGAGCTGGTTTGTCCTGTGCCTTGCCTTGCCCACCAGAAGTGCTGGGCTGTGGGAATTGCCCTTCTCATGCTGGCGCTGCCTCTGCAGCTCCCACTGCCCACTGCAGGTCATGGCCAGCCCATGGCAGGACTGGGAGAGAGTGGTTTGCTCTCTCATGCCCTGAGGGATGGTCAGTTATCCCCAGGTTTAGGGAGCCCCTCACTCCTGGGTACAGCTGGCACTGTAGGTGCTGTGTTTGTGTGTGACACAGGTGCAGCAGGCAGGAAATGACACCACCAGAAACTGAAATAACATTGTAGGTGTTTGATTATTCATAAAGACATAAATACAGGTTTTTGATTATTCATAAAGACATAAACACATAAACATTTCTTTTCAAGGCAAAAATCATGCAGGAAGGAAGGTCTGTTTCAATGTTCAGGACGTGTTTGTTTTAAAGCACCAGAGGAATTTATTCAGCTCTGCTAAAGCCTCTGCCCTTAAAAAAATCATTGCAAAACATAAAATGATGCACCAGGGGGATACCATTCTGTTAGTCCTGCGTGAAATACCAGCATCATCTTTATAGAGGGAAATCTGACACTGAGGTAAGTGACTGTGAAAGCCAGCTCCTGGGTCAGCTGAGAAGCACTGACTAAAATTCACTTCTTGCTGAGTCCCATCCTTGACCTTCCCACTGACACAGCTTCCCAATGCAGGAGAGGGAGAGCTGTGCCAGAGCTGTACTCTTTACCCTGTGGATTTTGACAGGTAGATTTTAATGTAAGGGATATATGGCAAAATCAATTGATATTTAATACAATTTGTAACCTGTAGTCATTTTTCTTTTTTTTTCTTCTAAAAATATGGAACCACTTTAATATAGTTATTTTTTAGAGTTAGAACTAGATTAGATTAGATTAGATTAGTTACTGATTTAGAAGTATTCTAGCAAATTTCATGAGAGCATGATGTGGAATCTGAAATATCAGGTGGAAAGACTGCAAACAACTTTGAAGCTAGGGTGTAAGGGAACTTGTTTTCACAAACTGGTCCAGCCCCATCCACTCATTTGTTTAATTTTCTTCTCATTCCTCTCCTATAGTTCTATATTAATTAATGTGACCATAGTTCTGATGGTAAAAAATATTCTTTTCCCTTCTAGCATAGTTGCATTTATAGCCTGTGTCAACTTGTTTTCTCTTATCCTGAATAGTTTTTTGTCTCACTCAAGTATGTTTTAGACAATAACTTGTTTCCCTTGCAGCTTTGGCTAAAATTGCCACAGATTTATTTATATTAAACTGGACAGTTTATAAAAGATCTAAAGCTAACTTGCTTTGTTCTAACTTGTTTTAAAGCACACCAAGTAGTTTTTGCTACTATAATTTACATCTGACTTTAGGGAGCTGTAAGATGAGTTTATAGTTGAAGATGATCTGTAATGCTTAGAGAAGCTTTGTAGATTTTGCTTTGATGTTTCAGCATGTGGAGCCCTTATGGAGCACAAATAAACAGTTTAGCAAAGGTCAGCAAACCCAAAAGGACGTGGTGTGGGGGGAGGAACAAGAGTTCTGATGGATTCAAGGCATCAGGAGAGGCATTGGTAGGTTGCTGTAATACATTGCAGACACTCCTAAAAATCTAGAGCTTTCCTCAGGTTACAGACAATTAAGCTTGCAGTAGGTACAAAGTCTTCATCTCTCAGTAGACAAGAACAGAAGTGCTGCCATGAACATGTCAGGTAGTTTCCTGTATTGCAAAAGAGAGCAAAAACAGCTCTCTGAAAATAGCTGATAATACAGCTTGAGCAATCACAGCTATTTTTCCATTTCCATGATCTCACACAGATGCCACAGGGCTGCTCAGGAACAGATTTAGGGATGAGTTCTGTCAGAACAATAAAAAGGAGCAGCTGCTCAGGGTGCTGGGCACCTGCTGCAGCTCTAACAGAGGCTGTTGCTGATGATGTACATGGATAAATGCAGGCACAGACCCTTAAAGAAGATCACTAGGAAGAGCCAGGAGTGTGGCTGCTGACCAGAGCAAGTGAGATCATCTCCAGTAGCTGTAGAAAAAGCTCTAAAAAGAGTTGGATTGATGCAGGTATGCTGAGTGAGTGCCCCAGCCTTCATTTTTGCCAGGTACAATTTATGTGCTTTATTTAGTGGCTGTGTAACTTCAAGATTGTCTTTGGCTGCTGTTTAACAGAAATAAAAATTAAATCTAAAAGTGGCAGCAGACAGAAAGGGCAGACTGACCCAGCCATGCTCTTTAGAGCATTAACTCATACACTTGAGTGGGATCAGGAATAAAATTTAGGGCAGTATTTAGTTGTCTAAACATAGGTCTCTGGTGCTGTTAGAGATGTCCCAGGGTAAGCTGCCTGCTATCAGACATCAGTGGCCTCCTGTGGGCCTGCACCCATCAACCTGGTGTGAATGTCTCGCATACCTGAGAGCATCACCAGTGGATACTGGGCATGGGCTACACAAACATGCCAGAGTTTTTCCACCCATTTTCTTCTTCTTCACAGATATTTAATTATGTTCAAAAAATGCATTGGAGAAAAATGAGGTTTTAAAAAGAATGGCATAAACTAGTTCCATGTCCATCAACCTGAGCTTTCTTTTCAATCAAGCAGGGGAGCACCAGCAACGTCTCTGCCTGATTTCCCTGAGATTTAGAGCTCCTGCCTGCCTGACTTTGGTTCAGCTGCTCACTGCAGCTGAAACAACTCCTGTGATGGGCACAAGCACAATGGCCCAACACTGTGTGGATTCTCTGGTGCCTTTGAAGGGTTGAGTTCATGCCTCAGTCTTTTGTTCAGGGGATTTCTAATACAGTTGCTCTATTCTTAAGATTTACAAGACACATAACAGGCACTACTAATTTTGAGATTCGCACCTTGCTAGTAGATTAATCTAAGGTTGTCTGGTGGGTTCAGATGTTTTTAGCTAGGATAACAGGTATATCCATATTGCAGCATCTTGGATCATCTTCCATCCTGTTTGATTGGGAAGCCAAGTCCCAAACAATCCATAATGTCCCAAAGGTGAGGACAGGAATACCAGAAAAACAAGCAAACAAGTCAAAACAATTGAAAGCCCACCCTATATAGGAAGCTACAGAAGCTGTGGAGGTTTCTCAGTTCTCACCATGCACAGCCACTGAGCCACCAGTTCAAAGAGCTTTGGGGAGTCTCCAGCTAATGAACCATCTCTCCAGCCCAGCATTGTGAGAGCTGCCAGGACTGGTCTGGGCAGAGCTTCTTATTCTTCACAGACATTTATTTATTGCTCTAGGCAATGGTTAAGTGAGCTGACATCTCAAGGTGCCTTCCAGGTCTGTGATTCCTGTCTTTATCTTTTGTGTGTATCCTTCTCTCTTCCATGGAGAAGGAAATTTATTTTCTCCATGTACCAGGAAATATTTCAAACCATGTAGTCACCCTGTTAGCGTAACAAACACCAGCACCAGGGTGTGCATCTCTTTGGTTAAACTGTATCTAATACACTTGGGTCACAAAAGACAGCTTTTGGCAAATCAGCACCTACGTGATTAATTTTTTATAAACACACATATACTCAAGATTAATTATTTATCTTGGCAGAAGTCTTTAATGAACTATAATGCAACTGGAATCCAGGGTTAACTAGACAAACAATAATGACTAGGGATAAAAGAAAAGGATATGTGTTCTTAGATCTTGTGGTTAAACCCTTCTAGTGCATCACATGTTGTCAGGATAACATCCTGTTATCAGAAGAAACTCTGAACTCCCACCCAGAGGAGTCTTTAAGACAACCCAAACCTCATCACTCATCTCAAGCATTTCCATCCTTGGAGAATAATAAAACACAAGAACAAACATAGGACTAGGCTGCTGCATTTGATCCTGATCTACTTCCAAAGACACACTGAAAACATGATGCTACATTTGTACTTCCATAGTCTGATTTACTAAAACAACATTCCCAGTTACAAAAGGTTGACCTGCTGAGAAAGCTCAAGACCTTCAATCAGAAAGGGCAAAAAAGCAGATAAAGCCCATTTCACCGCAGTGTGTGGGTACTCCCATGAGAAAAACTTCCAGATATTACAGCTCTTTAATATAATGGCTAAGCAAAAGAAACAAAGAGCAATTACTGGTAGGCAAGGTCAGGTCTCATCTAACTGGGAAAGGCCACTCAGGGCGAGGATATCTCATCATTAGCAGATGATGTGTTCACTATCTCCTATCATCCTTCCACCAAAGTAAGGGATTCTTCTGCAAGCTCTTCTTCAGTAAAGTTCAAGTTCTGGGGCTCAGTCATTCAGGTAGAAATTTCTCTGAAATGTAAAGGCTTTAACAGGTACTAACATCTAAAAGCAAACAGCTATGGCATGTTGGCAGCAGGGCTGTATCAGCAAGCACTGGGGTTTGTGCTGTGGTAATAAAAAGGTGGGGCTGACAAACACATTTTTGACAAATGAATTGCCAAAGTTCAACCTTAAGAAGTGTCCTTTTGTCTGCAAGGTTCCTTCTTCACCTGTTTTGTAAAATGCACCTCTCATTTTTTGTTTGTTTGAGCATTTTTCTCTGTCAATCACAATATGCAGCTGAAAATTTGCCAACTGCCTCCTTGCCTGCTCAGAGAATGGTATCAGTGTCTCCAAATGCCATCTGCCATCTGCCAGCCAGGCTGTCACTCTCCCAGATCCTTGTGGCTGTTCTGTGTCTAACAGCTGCATGACAGCCACACACACTGTCAGCTTGCTTGGTCCTGATGGTTTGGTGCTATCACGATCAAAACAATTTCTATATGAATTCTATATTGGATAATACAATATGTGTAAGTTTTATGGATTAGTCAACAGCCTTTGCAATGACTCTGTTACTCTTTCCAAACTGAGAGGTGCAAACCTTATTTTCTACATCTGGGACTTAATCTGCAGTGACAACAAGATCCCAATAGAACCAGTCACAGTTACTTTTTCCTATTACAAACAAGTGGCAATAGTGAAGATAATTTCTCTGACAGTTATTTAAACTGCAAAATTAAAACCTTCTTCCTTCTACAAAGTCTCTCCTGTTTCTAGTAGCTGTTAATATACCATCTATGATTATTTTTTAATCTAATTTATTCATACTTATCACCATGACAGAGAAACCCACAATTAAGAGAAAAAAGCAAGTTTGGGGTGGTTCTCTCATGGCTGAATTTGATATTGCCCAGTTTTAATGTTTTCAAAACTTTTTGTGGCTGATGGAACACTTTAACAGAGTACTTTTAAAATCTGTTAGCTACCAGGGCAGTGGGAATGCCAAAGCTGCAAAACTGCAGCTTTTATTTCTAGAGGGCTCAATCCAGATGCTTAAATAGAGACACCTCTGAGATGTGTGAGAGCCCCAGCACCTGCATGGGGCTGGCAGAGGGGGCATGGGGCTGACAAGGACCTGACTCACCTGGTGGGGCTGCTGAAGCCCAGGCAGGAAAGGATGCAGGAAATCTTCAAAGACACCATGCCTGTGGTTAGACATGAGTCATGCCTCACATCACTTCCCTTGATTACTTATCTTGCAAATGGAAGCCATACAAAATGCAAACAAATGGCTTCATTCACCACAGATAAATCAAGTTTTACAAGCTAGCAATAATTCTTTGTTATGATGGGGGCAGACTTCTTTTATTTTACTGACTTGGATAACAACGTATTTTGCCTCTTTTTCCAGCTGAGATATGAGATTTTTAACTCAAATGTTCTTATGTCTTATTAAAAATTTGACACCTCACTAAGACTTTTGATGAGCTAACCTTGATGGACCTGAAGTAAATTCTTGTGTATGCCAGCATGAAAGCTAACATGATTTAAGAACATCTACACAGGGCTCAAATCCATGGGCACAATCCTTGGGAACATCATGCTCAGCCTTGCATGTATTTTAAAGCTCAGTTATTTAAAGGGACAAGAACTTGAAGGGTGTTGCACCCCAGCAGGGAAGCCCCAAGATGACATGCTTCACCCCTTGGTCCCTTCATTGCTTCTAAAATACATCTCTGCAAGACACTCTATCTAAACACCATCTGTACATTCACAGACACACAGAAATGCTGTTACTGTACAGACAAGCATGTTTGGTGTCCAACAAACCAACTGTGCCTATGGGACTTGGAGGTTTGTGTGTCCAATACCTTTCTACCTCACAGGAAAGAGGTGGAGGAAGTTTCAAGATACTCCTGGATCAGCTGAGTCACCTAAAGCAGCAGTTCATACACCACAATCAATGGGTTGTCCATTGCTTCAGACACTAGTCATAATTAACAATAAAGGCAGAGTCATTTTCTGAATAGTAACTGTTGAAAATTTTATATTATTTGAAAGTAGCAAAGTTCTTGCTTGAAGTAAGTAGTTGGAGTTGTGGGGCTACAAACTGAACTTTATCTGAACCATATGGCTCTGTTGTGTAAGTCAAAGATGGATTACAGAGAAATCCAGAGCTAATAATCTCATAATTAAGAGCAATAAAGATAGATTGTAGTGAAATGTGAACAACCAGAACATTAGTAATAGAACAGACAAAGTTAGCAGCTTAAATATTACTTAAAAATTGGTGGCTAGAGCAGACAGCCCATTGATTGTGGTAATGAACTGTGACAACTGTACTCCAAAGTGGGATACAGAACTGACCAAAACCCCCACCAAAACCACCTCAGGGCATGAGAAGATGACCATGTAGCAACCATCTGGTAACAAAACAGTGAAACAATATTGAGGGAGAAGACTCCTAATATTACCATTGGTCTGGAGTGTTGCATGAGGAATGGGGAGTTTAGATTGTGAGGGTTTACTTGCCAAGGGGTTTCTTTGTTCAGGGCCCCTCTTTTGAGGCACCTAAGCTTGAGCTACCAGATATCACAACTGATTTGTGCCAATAACCCACCTAATGAAGATGAGAGTCTAGTGAAAAAAACTTCTCTAATAGCAACAACAGAACTTGGTAGAGTACATAAAAACTAGAGAGTTAAAATTAAACTCTAAAACCCCAAACTCTAAACTTAGAGTCCAGATTCTTTGCATTTTTTAATGTCTTTGTAAAACATAACTGCTTGATCTATTTACATCATGTAAAACATAAATGTAGCAACTCTGATATTTCAGATGGGTTCTGGTTTTTGTGCTTCAAATGCATTGTAATTTTTTCATGGGTAGCCACTTGTTAGCACCTACACTCACATTCTCAGATCTAAAAGGAACAGCAAATATCCTGGATAGTAAGAGACCGTGGAAATGAAAAGCATCTGCCACAGACCCTCCCCAGTGGGGGGTAGCTAAACAAGAAGTTATTTCTGTCTTCTGCTGACTGTGGGCTTATGGCCAGGGCCTGAACAAGAATCGCCTGTCCCTGAGCACTGCTCTGCCAGGGGAAGCAACAAAGAGCAATTGTGGAGCTTTGTGATGAGATAATAAAATCATGCTGTGGTAATACTTGTACTAGGGAAACATTTCTACAAGGACAGCAATGTTTATAGGCAACAGAGAAGTCCTTGTGAGTTTTGTGAGCTTAAGCCCCAGAGGGCTCCTTGGGCAGGTATGTTCTCCAGGTAATACTTACTTTTTGACCTTCAAGTTGTCAAACCATATGGCCCACAAAACCTGCCCTCCCCTTATACTATAGAGTCCTCCCTGGAAGAAGGTTTAGTCTGCTTTGCAATAACAAGATGAAAGTCAAGGGTACTGAAGAGAATCTCAACAAATTTGAATTAAAACCAAAGAACTCACCCAACCCCAAGGTTAATTAAACTCACAAACACCATGGAATCATGCATAAGCAGTCTTCACGGATTTTTGAGAGACAGAAGATTTAAAAATATTTACACAATTTCACGTAAGTAAAAATCAATCAGGCTTCTCAAATCATAGAATGAAAACCATTGTTGCTATTCCCAAATTGTTCCCAAAGCATCTTCCTTATAGCAGAGCAGCTATTGAGATTTCCAGGTGAATTGGCTCTATTTGTGTTAATATTAAGGACATCAGATAAGCTTGATACAAGACTGCAAACTAATTAAGAAAATAATTAAGAGACTTTAAATTGCAAAGGATGTGCAGCTGAAAACATTGATTGGAGGAAAAAAGTTCTGAACTGAGTTCAGAGAGCAAAAAGCAGATGAAAATATGCAGATTCGGAGTTGTAATGTCACATCAGGTGCAGCTCTTAATTGGGAGCTCAGTTTCCGAGAGAAAGGCACACTTTAGGGTTAGTTGGAAAATTGTTCTGAAAGCATTTTTTTCAGTAACATTTGATACTTTTGTTCAAAGTAACATGTTCAGGAAGATATGAATTTTGATGAAAGCTCAGTTTTAAAATGAGACATTCTGACAGAGCTGAAAAGTTCAATTTTAACATCCACATAATGGAAGCTTTTCACTGGAGAATGGTTAGCTTTCAATGAGAACTCCACTTAAAAACAATAGTTAAAAGAAAGTTTTAAAACCTAAACTCATTTAACCAAATAAAATACCTCATTTGACAACGATGATTCATTGTATATTTCTCCCAGCAGAAGCTTTTAAATAAAAATTTAACTTCTGAAATGTCAAAGCGGATAAAATTCCGTTTTTGTATTATTCAACAGAATGAAACAAGCCATTTTTACCCAGCTTTCTAGCACCAGTATTGACCACAAAAGAGAAGCTGCCTCTGTGCATTGCAGAGCCTCCCAAAGCCACCATAAACCACAGCAACAGGTGCTGCAGCAGCACAGTGCCCCTTGCATCCTCCACAAAAGAAATTCTTACTGGCTCATCTGCTGACAAACTGGCAGCCCCTACGGCTGGTTTCCGAATATCCTCTGCGAGTTTGTAAGTCTGGCTCTGGAGGTTCAGAAAACACAATGTATGAGACACTCATGAGCCTGTGGTTACAAAACATAACATTAGGAGAAACAGCAAACTGCAGCTGGAAAGTTGTGGCAAGAAATTCTATTTTATTTTCTGCTCTTCCAGAAGCAGTTCTCTGACACAGACACAGCCATTTCTCCAAGATTACCTGTAACTTTCTAGGAGCAACAGAATGAGTCTGGACTGAATGATGGGATTCTCTTCCAGCATGGGATCGCCCCTGTTCCCAGTGTAGCCTGCAGCACAACTGTGGTGTCCTGCACCCACATCCAAACCACCTAATCCAGCATGGAGCTCACTCACACACCTGCTACAGCTGCCTGAGCTGCAGTGCTGTGATCACCCCTGCCACGGATACACCCCCTCTGGACAGTCACAATGGGAATGGAATATGTTTGCCCTGCACTGCATTCCATGTGAAAGGCTCTCCAGGACCCGCAGGAGATGCCTGCCCTATGATGTGTGTGTGTCCTGGGCAGCAGGAGCCTCCTTGGCTCTGTCTCTTGGGCACAGCTGGAACTGCTGGACACAGGCAGTGCTGCTGATCTGCTCACTCCTCTCCCCTTAGCAAACAGCCAGACTGCAAAAAGATGGTGTGGAGATGGGACCAACATCCCACTCACAGGGAGACAAAAAGCTCCTTGGATTTGTAGCTGGAGCTTTATGCAAATAGGGTGTATGCAGGGTATGGGATGCCTTGCTCGCTCTGCCAAACGTCCTGGGGAACTGATCCAAAAGCTTCAGAACCTTGGCATGTCTCCAGGCCTTGCTGAATTTGGATTTAAGAAATAGTTACATGATAATATAAACCTTACAGAAACTCACTTTGGCCTGTATCAGCAGGCAGGCTGTCTTCTATAGATACATACTGCAAAACTGCATGGATTCTGCATTCAAGGAGAAAATGCACTGCTGAATAAATATTGCTTTTATCCACTAGTTTCAAAACTGGAGCTAAGACCCCCATCTTCCTCAGCACAAGCTACTTAACTTGCAGAGGAACTAATTATTCAGAGCTGTCACACAAAAGTTCTTGACAATCAGGTCATTTTGATATTAAATGTCTTCATGCAGAAAAATGTTACCAAAAATTGTCTCAGTCAAACCTCTTTAGTAATTTGATGCAGTAAATCCCCACATTGGATTTTAATTGGGATGTTCTGTAAATACTACACTTTGAGATTACTCCTGCCCCTATTGTTCTATGAGAAACACCCAAATTTTGAAAGTATTGGCCTTTGAGACAGGAAGCTTTTAATATTTCTTTAGGGAATTATTTTAGTGTTCAGAATGTTCCAACACAAATTTTCTAAACTAACTAAAATTAGTTTTTCCAGGACATCCTGTGCATCATTTCTTTTTCTCAAAATGAATGTGCTGCCCTGTTTAAGACACAAGGAGCTTTAAAGCACTCAGGACTTGTGTGTGGCAGTAATAATTTCATTATTCATGTACTGTTACGAAGCAATGTAACCAGCTGCATACAAGTTTCCCCCACAAAGATGATTTTGAGTTTAAATCTTCACTTGCAGCTGTATTAATGCCATATAAAGTGGAAATTGACAAAAATAAAACCAGGAAATCATTGCATTCTTGACAATCCAAATTAAGTAACTACTTACATGTGAACTGCCCATTTTTGCTTAGCCTGAGTGTGGAAGGTGCAACTCCTCTGCTCTTCGATAAAACAAGCATGCAGTTGGAAAAGCTAAATACTACCTAAACCTGGGTTAATCAATAACTTCAAACATTATTTAAATTCTAGTCATTGCAAGGTGGGGTGTATTCATCATTACATGGTGGCTTTATTGTCCCCACTATCTAATATCACATCCTGTTGTGTCATGGAGCTGACTGCTTTCTCCAAGGAAAATGAGGATTTCACAATGTAAGCCTCAATATAATACATACTGATTTATCTAATTGTTATTACAAGGATTTAAAGCATAAAAAACATTGAAGCACCCAACACAAGGTTTCCAAACAGAGAGAAAGATGCCTCCTTTGAAGGGTTCATATCAAATCTTACAGAGTTTAATGGTATTTAATATGCCACTGAGGACCCTCAGCTCCTACAAAATATTTTGAACAGAATCTCACTGCTTAATTTGGTTTATGTGATCAGGTTTTGGTAGTCAGGGGATTTCAGGGGTTCCCTTTGTGAAAAGAGACCAGGGGTTTCCCCATGCTGGACAGAGCCAGGGCCAGCTGACTCTAAGATGAACCTTCCCCAGACCAAAGTTGAGCCCCACCAATGATGCCGGTGGTGCCTCTGTGATAACATATTTAACAAATGGCAAAAATTACTGGGCAGAAGCTGTGAGAGAGGAATGAGAAAACTGAGAAGGAAACAGCCCCGCAGACACCCAGGTCAGTGGAGAATGAGGAGCAGGAGGTGCTCCAGATGCTCTTGCAGAGATTCCCCTGCAGCCCATGGTGCAGCCCATGGTGAGGCAGCTGTGCCCCTGAGACCACGGATGTCTATGGGGGAACAGATGCCCCTGCAGACCATGGATGTCCATGGGGAAACAGAGATGTTCCTGCAGCCCATGGATGTCCATGGGGGAGCAGAGATGCCCCTGCAGCTCATGGAGGTCCATGGGGGAACAGAGATGTTCCTGCAGCCCATGGATGTCCATGGGGAAACAGATGTTCCTGCAGCCCATGGAGGTCCATGGGGGAACAGAGATGTTCCTGCAGCCCATGGATGTCCATGGGGGAGCAGAGATATTCCTGCAGCCCATGGATGTCCATGGGGGAGCAGAGATGTTCCTGAAGCCCATGGAGGTCTGTGAGGGAGCAGAGATGCTCCTGCAGCCCATGGGGGACCCCACATGGGAGCAGGTGGATATGCCCTGGGGGAAGCTGCAGTCATGGAGCTGGAGCAGGCTCCTGGCAGGAATGACAGCCTGTGGCGTGGAGCCCATACAGACACAGGTTTTGTGCAGGACCTGAGATCCTGGGGAGGAAGGAGCAGCAGAGACAAAGGATTATGGACTGACTGAAACCACCACTGCCCATGCCCTGCACCACTCAGGGAAAGGAGTTCACCAGCTGGGGGTGAAGGAGGTTGAGCCTAAGGAGGAGGATGAGGTCAAGAAGATGTTTTTAGTTTTGTCTTTGCTTCTCACTATCCTACTCTATTTACAATTGGCAATAAAGTAAATTAATTTCCCAAAGTCAAAAGCCTGTTTTGCCCATGACAGTAATTGGTGAATATGTCACTGTCTTTATCTCAACCCATGAGGTTTTTTTTCCCTATTCTTTCCCCTTTGTTCTTTTGAGATGGGGAGTGGCAGGGTAGCTTGGTGGACCTTTGACAGCTAGCCAAGGTCCTCCTTTAAACCTTAGGCAAGATACCCAGAGAAAAATAAGAAACCAAACCAAATATATTTGGATTTATAGCCTTTCAGGGGGGAAAAAAATCTATGTGATTCTGTAAAAAGCAGAATCATTGTTACTGAAAATGCAGTAATGATTCTAGATTTTAAGCAGATTGATAAGTACAATGACCTCACTACCATTCAAACACACTAAAAAATCAGCTTTGATCATGATGTTCAAACACAAGTAATGCAAAAATTGAATGAGAGCATGAAAAAATTTATCGAGAATTCAACGATTTGTGGTAGCATACCATGTCAAATGCATCAATGACATGATATTTGTCATTTAATGATTTGGGAACTACCCACTTCTTTCAGAATATTTATGGGAATAAAGGCATCTCAACTGATATGAAAGAAAATACTACAGTTAGAGGGAAAGCTATACTATATATACTCTACTATAGTTAGAGGGAAAGCAACTGCAGGGTTTGTCTGGAAACTGAGCAGGGAGATCAGGGAGCACTCATAAGCTCCAACACAGACTGGCATTCCTACTGCTTTCACTGATTGTGAATAAAATACAGCAGTCCAGAAGGTGCGACTAATGACGGATTTAGAGCAAGCAGCTGATTATGCCCTACAATACCATGCTGTGCAGGCAAATGCTCTGTCTGAACATGTAAATAGGCTATCAGTAGCAAAACTATGGGTTACTCTCACTGATCAATTTGGTTGGCTTAGCTTGTGCTACGGGGGTTTAAAAGCTTGTGCAGTTAACAAGAATTAAGGATTGTATGGTACTTTTTAGCTTTGTAAGTAACAGGATGGACTCCCTGCAGAAGACCTGAGGACCATTCTCCTGTGGGTGACACAACCCCCAGGCCATGACACAGGGGCACTCTGAGAATTCAGAAAGGTGAAAAGGAGATGAAATATTATTCCAGGCAGGAAACACCACCCTGCAGTGTGGAACTGGACTGGCAACCTTGCTACTCTGGAGATCATTGCTGGTGACCCCCAAGCTAGTCTTTGCTCTAAAGGGAACCACAGAACTGTTTACAGCTGATGGATCTTAACTGAGGCTAAATGGAAGAGGCAATGAAAATCTTCAGTCTACTGAAGCACCTGAAATAGTGGAGCACTGAAGTGGTAACAAGTAAGAACTGAGCGAAGCTGAGCTTTTTGTAGAGGATTTGTGGTAGCAGTATGCCCCTCATGGATGGGCAGTGGATGCTTTGTCTGTCTGCAAGTAGACGCAGAACATCTCCTGGAGAAGGTGCCTGGATTTTTGTGTGACAGAGAAGCACAGCTTGTGGATTACACCAACAGAATGGAAACTTCCACCAGCCTTGACCTCAGTGTTGGCATGAGCTGTGAAATGGCTTTTACAGTGGTACTGGTGCCTGGCACTCCTGTTCAACTCTGCAGAACTCTGGGGAACCTGTGTGAGACCGAGAATTTTCAGAAAGAAAGACAAGCACAAAAATTCTGAACAGTATTTGGAGATTTATTCAGATAAGTCAAAATGGGCACAGGGTTGACCAGAGACTGATCATGCACTATCAGGGACCAAGAAATTCTCAAATGTTCACCAAGACATTCAGCAAAAGAGAAAAGCTGCTGGGAGAACTGATGCTTTCATATGTTCCCTCTGAAGAGGTACTTAAGGGCTTGAAAACTGCAGTTGAAGTGCTAAATAAAAAATTCAGCCTATCAACAAATTTGGCTAAAACCAGGCATTTACAATGAAATTGTCTCCAGTGTCCTTGAAGGAAGTCAGTGGATAGACATTTCCAAGGAAAAATTCCCTGGTAACTATGTAATCTTAAGATCTGATCAACAGTTGCCAATTTGAGTAAATGGATCAGGGGTACTGCACAAATCACTCATGAGAAAGAGACAAAAACCATCTTGGACAGCAAATGCTCTTCACATGTTGGTAAAGGTTCACATCTTTACCATGAGCTGGTCAGGTCAGCCAGGACCAGAAGGAGATCTCAGAGCAGCAGAGAGAGCTGCACTGATGCAGCTCAGCTCCCTCTTTCAGAGCACTGCTTTTTACTGGCAGGTCCCTACCAGCCCATCAAGTTTGCTGAGCACACTGGAAATCAATTTCTGTCTCAGGAAAAACAGGAAGTGACTAGAGGATGCCAAAATGTTACTTCTGTTTTTAAACAAGGAAGAACTGGTTGAAAATCCAGAAAGTGAAATGGAGTTATCTTGTTGCAAGAACAAAGAATGAAAGACTTGCAATAAGGAAAAAAGCAGACTTTAGAAAAGTCAGTGAACAAAAAGGTATTGCCTCTTGAGATGGTAATCTTGACAATGAAGGCTGGTGAATAACTGAATAACTGGAAGCAAATGTATTAAATGTCAAGAAGCAAAATTTTCTCTACAGAAGAAAAGATAAGAGGTATAGTATGAAAAATGCTTATCAGTAAGATTATTCCTGCAAAATTTATGCCTTTAAGTAAGCAGTTGTGTGCACTAACCTGACTAGGATTAAAAAAACCAAAAAGAGAATAGTTATTATATCCAGTCAGTGACACAGGTCTATTAAGATCAAACTAGGGGCAGAAATCTCTGAACCAGGGTTGATTTCATATGAACACTAATTCAGGTCAAGGAAACACAGGTCATAAAAAACTGGAGAAGGCTACACATAGTGCCCATGTTCCAGGATAAATTGTTGCAACTACCTCAAGAGTCAGCTGGAGAAACTGTAAACTGCACAGCATCCTACACACAACATTATCTATCTATCTATCTATCTGTCTGTCTGTCTGTCTGTCTATCTATCTATCTCCATCCTGAGGAGCAGAGCTGGGAGGGAGTACATGTGGTTGCAATGACAGGCTAGGGTTTGAAAAAAACAATCAGCAGTGTGATCCTCAATGCTCACTTTATTTCACATATATGATTTACACCAATGTGATTATAACTTCAAAGACCTCAACTGAAGTTGCAGGAGTTCAGACTTTTATCTATGACCTTCATTTAGAAAGTGAATTTGAATCAATGGTTAGCAGATTCTCAAACTCATTAATACACACAGAACAATTTTGCTGTATGGTACCCTTTCTGGTACTAAATTAAAATCCTGTTAAAAGTCAAGTACTTTCACTGTTCACTTCTAATCACAGATCTGCTCAGTTATGTTGCCTTTTTGAAGATCTACCCTGTGTCAATAATTTCTTTGTAATTGTCTTGCTTTTTCTTCTCTTTTGCCAGTCCTGTAACTGAAAAGTCTGAGGCAGATGATAGAAATATTATTATATAATATTAATTATATTAATAGACTAGGAATACTTCGTAAATTACTGTTATTTTGAGCATCTGAATTTTCACATTGTGGATTCCCACATCTGTGTCTTACTGAAAATATTATTCAGGTGCTGGTGTCTCTAACAAGAAAATTTACCTGAGAACCATCCAAGAAAAAATTGCCCTGCCCTACTTAGAGGTGTATCTTAACTGCTGGTATCAAAAGCAAACAGACAGTACCAGCCAAGGACTCGTACCATCTGGTTTATGTGACAATGGGCAAGGTAAACCACGTTTTTTATTAATGTCCTTTCACAGCTTATTTATAAACCATTGTGGGGTGTGACAGAGAAGGGCTCTTAAGAAACCCTGGTGTTTCTTAACAACTGGTGTTAAAAAGAATTGAGGGATGAGGTCAGATTTGCCGGCTGTGGCTGTTCCTGGACTGAATCCCATTGGTTTCATGAGCAGGAGGCCTTCTTGTAGATTCTGGAGATTGTGTGAGATGCTCCTCACTGCAGGGAACCCTGTGCTGGCACTGTGGGGCACATCCTGGGGCTGAGGTTTGTGTCTCTGCAGTTACATGCCAGTGGGATCCTGAAGCTGCCAGCGATGTTGAAAAAGGAGAACTGGGTCTGTAGTTCTCCAGGGATTTACTCAAACATAACTTAATTTACTCATAACATAATTTACTCAAACATAACAGAGCACTGAGTTTCCTTCTGCTGCTACTGGTCCCCTTTCAGCTGTCACCACTGCTCCAAGGTCATTACTGAGAATGCAGCAAACAGCCTTGAAAAATGAACAGCATAAAGGACCAGAGCCTCACATGACTTTTTTTTTTTCTTCTTATACATAAAATTTTTCACTAAAATGTTGCATGGTGTAAAAAATAGAGAGCCCTTCCCATATCACTAATTCTCCAACAGTAAGAAAATGCTTGGCACTGATTTTGACACAGGTAAAATTTTAAAAGACTCAGAAGCACCCAGATCCTAAGGTCAGGAGGGGCACCTGCTGCTGTTTTATTTGAAGCAGTGTCTTTGGTGACACTCCACCTGCTCGGGACCCCGCACAGGGGGTGCACACTGTGTACACATCCCGGGTACACACAGGATGGGATGCTCTGGGCACTCAGGGCTGCACGCTCCAGTGCCTGCTGTGCACAGCTGTGGAGCCCAGGGCCATGGCTCAACGCAGAGATCTCCTTCAGCCATTCCATTCATTCCATTCCATTCCATTCCATCCCATCCCATCCCATCCCATCCCACACTGGGACAGTCTGCCCAAGGGAGGCGGTGGAGTCACCGTCCCCGGAGGTGTTTAAAGAAAGTGGATGTGATACTCAGTGCCATGATCTATTTGGCATAGTGGCGTTCGGCCACAGGTTGGACAAGATGATCCTGGCGGTCTTTCCAACCGAGCTGATGCTGTCATTCCCTGCCGGGGAATGAACCCTCGTTTGTGCCGCTGCAGCCGCCCCGCTCTGAGCGGCCCCTCGCGTCTGCCCGGGCGCATCCCGAGCGGCACTAGGCGGACGCTGCTGTTAAACCCAACCAGGCAGGCGGCGGAGGCATATCGGGTTTGGCTCTGTTCCCGGTTAGTGCCAGCCCGCGGTCGGTGAGCAATCGCCTTGCCGAGGCACCGGCGCCGCGCCCCGAGGCTCCCGTCCCGTCCCGTCCCGTCCCCGCCGCGGGGAGCGCCCGCCCCGCCCGCGGAACTGCGTGCGCGGCGCTTCCGGGGCGGTTCGGGCAGCGGCGCCGGGCGGGAGGCGGCGGGCGGAGGGCAGGGCAGGGCAGCGCAGGGCGGCCCCGGCCGCAGCGGCTCCTTCCCGGAGCGGGAGCGGCTCCTTCCCGGGCCGGAGCGCCTCCCGGCGGCGGGGCCCGCGGCCCGGCCTGCTCGCCATGAACATCGACGTGGAGTTCCACATCCGCCACAACTACCCCTGGGCCCGGCTGCCCGCCAGCGTCAGGCAGGTGCGGCTGCCCGGCTGCCGGCCCGGGGAGCGGCGGGGGGACACGGGGCACTCGGCCCTGCCTGCCCCGGGACAGGGCGGGCGGGCCGCGGGGCGTGTGGGGCGCTCTGTGGGACAGGGGGGTTTGGGGTGTGCACAGCCCCTCTGCGGGGAAAGGGGCTCTGGGTGTGTGCGAGGTGTCTGTGGGGAAAAGGGGATGAGACAACGGTGTGTGCTGTGTGTGGGAGGCGGGGACTGTACGTGTGTGTGTGGGGCCTCAGTGAGGAGAGGGGTACATCGGGGTGCCGCGGGGTCCCAGAGGGAGATGTGGGGTCCCGCTCAGCCACCTTGGTGCAGGTGTCAAACAGCCGGGTCAGGTGTCCCCTGTGTCACCCCCGAGTGGGGCAGCCGGACCGGGACAGGGGCCCTCGGAGCCTTGTGCAGCCCCGTGTTTTGGTAGACAGAGAATTGTTTGCTGCAAGTCGCTCATGGAAAAGAAAACCTCATGAAATTTTGATTGCCTGGGTTTAATGGGCCTCTGATAGCAAAGAGGAGGTATTGTGTCGAGTTGAGAGGAGGTTCTCGTTCCAAAGTCTTCCACTGCTTTGAAGCAGATGCTGTTGAACAGTTCCTGCTCTTGCACAGGGGAAGGGTGGAGAAGATGAGTAGTTGCTGCAGGCCACGAGTAATGCAATTTCTTGAGTTTGAGATTCCAGGAGCAGTAAGAGGAGAATAAATGATGATTTTTCTTTACCTGTCCGGCTGAGTGCCATATTGTTGGCTTCGTGATTCAGGATAGAAAATATGCCAGTATTTATTGCATTATTTACTTAAATGTAACTTCTGGAATATTGTTTTACCTGCTTTATTGTTAGTATAGTCCTTAATATTTTTGTCCTTTGAGCAAACACTTGGTTCCCTCTTTAGATATTTAATCAATTCCAGACCCTGTCTCTGATATCAAGTGTTGCTTTTCTAATTCCTGATTCTGCAGTTTGTATGCAGCTTTCTTGTTTATCCCATATGTGCAGTAAAGTACCTTTTTGTGAAAGGATATCTTTTAGTATAAGCTTCAATGAGGGAATCAGGAGAGGCAAGAGAAAAACCAAACAACCCAGATCACTTGTTGCAGATGCAGAGTAGAAGAGTAATTTGGGGAATATTGAGGGGATAGTTCTTGAAATAAGGCATCTGAAGCATGAACCAAACCAAAGTTCTCTTTTTATCTTCTTTCATGATAGTCAAGTAATGTGCTGTGCTTGTTCCTTAATCTCGTGACCCTGGATCACTTGATAGTTTTAACTTCCGCAAAGCTGCAATTTGAGCTGTTTCACCTTTTTTTTTTTTTTTTGTGTTGAAAGTTTCCTAGGTGCAGTAAATAAAGCTTCACATCATTCACCATGCTTGTTTGTGCTACACTAATTCTGGGTAATTTCTCAAGGCTGAATGACACTGAATGCTTGGTAAATGTTTGATGCATCATGTCTGATTTGAAAATCAGATGCTCCCTTTTTATCAGAGTGGTACTAGGAAAAAATAATCTAAAAAAGATTGCTGAAATATGCATCCTGTATAGAGACCTATTTAAAGGTGTTTTTGAACTCACAGAGAGACTAAACATATTGTCATGTTGAACTGGGGGACTCCCTGAGCAATGACAACTGCCTGCATGTGTTTTCTCATAAGACACTCTGCAGTGGTTTAACTGCAGGGTGGGGGTTGTGCAAGTCAGTTAAAAGGCCTTTATGTTTTCAAGGGTCTTGGGAACTCCCAGAGGGAATATGAGAGGCAGGTTGTGCTCTACAGCATCCGCAATCAGCTGCGCTACCGGAATAACTTAGGTGAGTAAAGAAGCAAAGTAAGCTCTGAGTCCTGCCCCACTCTTCTGTGTGGAAGCTTTCTCTGCTGTAAAACTGCCAGAGCAATCCAGTTCAAAGGTCCTTGAAAATAAATGCTTCTAAATAATAAAAGCATGAAAAATCCTGACTTTTGAGTCCATTTGACAACTTCTCTAACAAAGCATTCTTGAAGGTTACAGAGTTGGCAGGTGGAACTGAATTCCTGTTGTTGTTCTGCTGCCATTTTCCAAGAAATTAAGAGAGGGTTTGGCTAGTTAAGCCTGTCACTAGGTTAGATGCAGACAGTTATCCTGACTCACAGGAGCTTTTGGCTATGACTTGTTTGCAGACTTTCAGTTTAGTTCCCATTGACTGAATCCATTTTTCTTCCCAAAGCAAATAATTAAAAGATAATTTTCTACAAGCTGCATGAGTTCTATTTCAATGGGCCACTTCCTGGTGACCTTTTAAATACATCTGCTCCTTAAAGTCTCTGAGGCTGCTTGTATCATGTGTAGAAATCCTTGGATGCTGAATTCCTTGCTCCACTACTTTATTTAACTTGTAGTTTTCTGTCAATTGCCACTATGCTATTTTTAACCCTTTGTTGTAACACTTCTTTAAAAAGTTGAACATCAAGGAACATTGTAACTTTTTCTCCCCCTGCAGTTAAGCATGTCAAGAAAGATGAACGTAAATATTATGAAGATCTGTTAAAATACAGTCGAGACCATCTCATGTTGTACCCGTATCATTTGTCTGACATCATGGTCAAAGGTCTGAGGGTAACACCATTTTCCTATTACACAGGGATAATGGAGGTGAGTGCAGAGCTGTGGTGGGAGGGGGTTGTTCTCCATCTGAGGGTGCTGGTGATGGCCCAATAATGCATACAAGGCACTGTTGGGTAGTTTTTTTTGGTTTTGTGTAGGCCTGCCAGGAAGTAAACAAACAGTAAGGAAAGTTTGTAGGGAACTGCTTTTACCTGCAGTGTTTTCCCTTCTGCCCCATTAACCTTTCAAGAGCTGAACTTTTGTCATATGGAGCTGGGGTTGGACTCAATCTGAAACCAGATGTTCTCTTTTGATGTTTGAGATTTGAGTCTTCACTTAAAACTGTAAAAGAAATACCTCATTTCAACCGTGTTGGAAACTTTTTGAGAAGCCTGAAGCAGATCTGTTTTTATGAGAACAAGGATGGTTCTGTTTTCTGTCAGCACTCTGGCAACCTTTATTTTTGTTGGATATTTGAAGTGCTTTTATTCCATTTTGTATATAATGATTGCAGACATAATGGATTAGTTGTTTGTTTATTCTGTTATTACTGTTGGCAATTCTGTGTGCTGGTTTGTTTTTGTGGAGAGAGATACAGGATTTTGTTTGTTAGTCTTTCAAGCCAACATTTTTCTTTGCAAAGCTTACATTAAACAGAAGTCTCACATTTTATGTATTCAACTTACTGTGTAATGATTAATCAAGTAATTGTCAAGTTTGATAAGGTAACTGACTTTAATAGATCTACTTTAATTTTATTTCATTCTTAAAGTAAAAGCAACAGGCAGAATTTTGGACCTGCTTCTCTGAAACTATCACTTTCTTCTTGCAACTTAGAAGTTTTATTTTCTTTTTAAGGATATAATGAACAGTGAAAAAAGCTATGATTCCTTACCCAACTTCACTGCTGCTGACTGTAAGTATTACCCAGATGAATTACTGCTTTCAGTGAGTTAGAAATAAGGAGCTTGTGAAGATGGATTTGCAGGCATCTGTTTGCTTAAATATGAGTATGTGAATGAAGGTGTAAAAACATTTAAATAGTGATATTAAGTGTGCCATAAAGGTCTGTCAGTACAGGCAGGACTGAATTGGGCTGGTTTGAATGCACATAGGCATTGTACAAAACCTTGCCTCTGTCCTTGCTTGTCCATTGCTACTTGCCTGCATTTCCCATTGATGTATATCAGCAAACTGTGCTGCTGGTCCTTTCCTAGTGTGCTTTGCTTGGCATGTGTTGGGCTAAAGGCTTTAGCAGGACACTGAGAGGTGACACTCCTGTGAATTGGCATCAGTGTGGATTGAGGGATGATGTACCAGAAAAGAGAGACAAGGGGATCTGGTGTTTTATGACACTCTGGATGTGCCAGATATTTTATCTATTACAGCTGGGTATGGGATGAGGAGCTTAGGAAAGCAAAAACCTTGAACTTCTGGAGGAGAACAGAGTACTCAGAGTACTCAGAAGTCTTACAGAGCAAAATGTAGACTGATGGCACAGGGATGTTACTAACCTGCCACTGAAATGTTTCCTATGGTTAACACATAATTCCTTGCCTTTGGTATGCATTCATAAAGTTATTTTTGAGGATAGTGTGTAGTCAGGTGAGGAGTAGCCTGCAGATTTTGGAAACAGTTGGTTTTAGTTTCAGAAGGATGTTCTCAGTTAATTATTAGTTAGCCTTTGTGTAATGCTCACAGCAGGGAAACAGATGAAGAACTTCAGCACCATTTTGCTTGTTGGAAATCTAGTGTTACTCAGGAGTTTGAAGAAAGGGAAAGTTTTCCTGTTTTTGTTTGATTTCTGCTGCCCCCCAGCAATTCTGTTATCTTAGCACAGCTGCAGATTAGTGACTGCAGTGTAGTTGACTTAATCTTCCTTAATTACATTTTTTCATAAATGTTACTGTTGAACTAGAAGTTGGAGTTAAAGTTAATTCTGAGACAGAATATGGTTAAAACTAAAGAATAGTTTTTTACTATCTGTTCGTGGTTCCTTAATGGTTGAAGGCTAGAGATTATGGAATTAAATTTTGATTCAGTTTAACTCAACTATATCTCAATCATATTCCTTAGAAGATTAAGTGGCCTTTTGTGTCTCTAGTTCTTGGAGTTCTAATCCAGTGCATGGCATGGGCTTTGTTAAAGGATAGAGAAACTATCACTATTAATCTGAAGTTGTTGATGGCAGTAAAGGAGGAAAGGAGTTGGATTGTGACCTGCTACCCTGTGACTTGAGTAATAGGGTATTTCTTTTTTTTTTTTTTCCCTTAACCTGTACACAGTGAAAGAATGGGGATGGACTATGGAATGAATTTAGCTCCTATAACTGTCCTTTTATTTTGGGTAACTAAAAGAGTAACTAAAAAGGTTATTTAAGAAGAAGGTCTGATTCTTTGAAGAATGTTTAATATACCTTCAGCTTAATCCTGTCTTAAGATACATGAAACGTTACTTATTTTTCAGGTCTGAGACTTCTTGGCATAGGAAGAAACCAGTATATTGATCTAATGAACCAATGCAGGTCTTCAAAAGTAAGTTTGTCTTTAATTTTCCCTCCCTTTCCTTTACCCTTCTGTCCCCCTACCCTGTATTATTTCATAGGAAATGAAGAATGGAATAATTTTCTGGCCTGGTCAGTTTAATAGTGTGGCTAATTGAATGTGATGTAGTGTATTGTTAATTTTATTATGTTTCCTCAAGTTAATAAAGAGCTTTTTGGTTTAAATTAAAGTATAGTAAAGGAAAATATATTAATTACTACTTTTTAAATTTTGTTAATCTTATATAGTTTTGGAGCTGTACTTTATGGTACCAGATAACTAATGTCTCCTAGCCACTATAAGCAGGGACAGCTACTGATTCTGAAAGAATGATTCCATGTTTCTATGTGTGCTGTTGAGTTCACAGTTTATTTTGGAACAGTGATCCATCTAGGTGTGAATTCTTGCAGTGTGTTTTTCTCTAAGGCAATGTAATGAGGGCACAGACATCCTTGGATGTGAGCAGCACATGTGGAAAGCACTCTGATGGTTGATAGAAGTAGAGCCTTTAGTTTGCAACAGTTCCTTCCTTTCTTCAGGGCACTCAGAAGTGCTCTTGCAGTAGCTCCATAGTCCTTTAACTGAAAGTGAGCTTAGCAAAATGTGCAGCTGATAGTGAACAAAAAAGTAATAACTGTAACAAAAACAATAACTGTAACAAAAAAGTAATAACTGTAAAAAAAAAGTAATAACTGTAAATGAAAGAGAAGCTATTTAGCTCTATAAATAAACGCTGTCCTCCAGTTTTTTCTTTAATGGATTGACATTCACTGTATTTTTTTAGCTCTGTGCTTATTGAGAATGTTGTACTTTGTTCCTTAAAGTAAATTAAATATGTTCCTAAATTGTGTTTTTTGAAATAATGAAACTTCTTTAAAATACCCTGTTTCTATACTTGTGCTCTCTTACCTGCTCAAATTAGAAATGTCACAAATAGTTTAAATTTGGATTTGATCCTACTACAATGGAATAATGTGGATTTTAATTAGCAACACCTACAGTATGGATGAGCTTATGGGAAGATTTTAACAATATCGGATGGAAATATTTTTTTTCCTTTTTGTTTCCATGTGATCTGAGAGACGAGAGAAATTTGCTAAGTGACAGTTAATAGCATGTGTGTCTCCAGTCTGTAAATACATTGTACTTAAAAATGGATCTTTGTACAGATCAGTTTTATAAAGGTAAATGAATGTCTGTGCATGTGAAGTGCTCTTTATTACTCTCTCCAATGGACTGTACCACTGCAGAAATTTTTCAGAAGGAAAACTGCCCATGATCTGTTGCCTGTGAAGCCCGTGGAGATCGCCATCGAGGCGTGGTGGGTGGTGCAGGCTGGGTACATCACTGAGGATGACATCAAGGTAGTGTGTATGGATTGCTTCTCTACATCTGGGTGAATACTGATAGTCCCTGAAAGCCGAGGCTTGCTCTCACGTGAAATACACAAAGATTGTGTTACAAATTTGCAGCAACTCTCTTATGAGTATCTTAGAGATTGTAACTAAAGGAAATTGTTATGTTTCCTTTGACATGCTCTGCCCTCTTTCCCCTTTGTGTCTTCTGCGCTATGTGCAGTGTAGAGGTGATTTTGTATCAACCAGTCTGTGGTAACTTATGTCCATGATTGTATGATTTGTAGAGAACAAGCAACAAAGTATGTTTTCTTAGATTTCATGTTGAAGCCCTGACAGGTCAGCTTTGACTCAATCTTCAGCTTCACTGTAATCAGTATCAGAATGGCAGTGGATTTGATACATATTTTCTTTGTTTCTGTTCTTTGTGTCTGCTTAGTTTTTCATTGTTTGCACGTAAAAAGCTTGTGAGATGAGTTACTGTTTCATCCTCATTCTGCTTTCATTTCTCACAGGTGGATTTTTTACAGTCATTTGATCTGGATTTATTCTCTTCTCTAGAAGTTTTTTGTTTAAATTAGAACATATTTAAAGCATTGATGGAATCTCTTTTTTAAAATATCTTAGGCTGCTCATATTCGGATATCCCAGCAACCCAGGGTAGTTTTTGAAGACAATTACTTTGATATTGTAATGGGCCTCTTTCTAGAATGATTCCAATTGTGTGGCTGAACACTGTTTGGAAGTTTTAAAGAGCAAATCTTTTATACTGTGGAGTTTGCTTGCCAAATTCTTGTGCAATTAATTTCCTTTCCTAGAGCATACATAATTTTGTGTGGGAACAAGCTAAAAAATGTAGAGACTTTGAACAGGAACTGCAGTAAATTCTTCAGTACAAATATTTTGGCTAGGAACGTGGGTTACTCCCTGTACTCTTACATTACTTGTGACTGATTTGAGCCTTAAGTGTTTGGGAGTATTTTGAGTGGCATCAAGTTTCACAGACTCATTCCTATAAGAAACTAATATGATGTTTTTTAACCTAGATTTGTACTACATCAGAGAAGTCTGCTATTGATAAGATAATTGATTCAGGTCCTCAACTTGCTGGTTCCTTAGACTTCAATGTTGTTCACAGTAAGTTTTAATGAACATTTCTGATTTTAGATCTTGCTTAGTAAATGCTAGTAGTGTCTAGAAAATAGGAGCATTGATGTGTTTTAATTTGTATCCTTGCTACCAGGTGTGTGACTTCTGGTCTGAGTAGCCAAACAAAGCCAGCATCTTCAGCTGGCAAAGACAATTGAAGATAAAAAACCCACTTTTTGACAGTACAGTGATGGTGGTGAAAACTAAGTTAACATTTAGGCAGAGATTTGCTTATTTTTTTTAAATTGAACTTCTTGAATTTGTGGTCATTTTGCTGTGCTGTCCTGGAAGTACTTGCAGAGTTCCAAGTGTGCTGCATCAGGCTGCAAGTGAGAAACCCTGGTTTAGGGTGACACCTGGTTGGTATCAGGTGTGGTTTATTGATCTGTGCATTGCAAATAAATATTCTAATGGGGAGGCTATTAGGAAAAAATACTTTAAAATTGGAATTGGCTGGTGGGGAAGCCTGCTTTTTATCTTCAGTATTTTGAAATTTTTTTTTCTAAAATGTTGTCCTTTTATTTAAAAAGGTTTATACAACAAAGGATTTATTTACCTTGATGTACCAATATCTGATGACAGCTGTATTGCAGGTAAGTAAATATTTCATGTTATTATGCCTATGTTTTCTCAGTTTCCTTTCAATCATTCTTTAATTCTCTGTCTTGGAAACTGCTTGTCTGTATACATCTTGTTCCCAAATAAAACATTTGAGCTATGAAACTCTTCACTGACTAAATGTTTTCAATCCTATTAAAACATTGTTTTTATTGTATATAGCATTTATTTCAGCTTGAATTCTTATGTTGTATTGAATGTGTATTTAGGTAAGATGAGATTTTTTTTATGGGAGTCATGGCATGAATTAGTAAGTACCCTCCTTTAAGTTTGCAATAAAAGAAAGAATAGCACAGAGAATGGTAGTTACCTTAGCAAACATACATGGGTTTTTGACTTCTTTCCAGACAGATGTAAGGTTTAATAGATACCAGTTCTATTATTCATGGGTTTTGTCACCTCAATTAGTCACAGACTGTGCCTGGAGACCGTGTAGGAGCTTAGACTGGCACTGAATGTGTGCTGCCCTTTGAGCAGCTTGTTGTGCTGTGAGAGGTCTCAGGGGTTTCTGAATTCACTATAATCTGCAAAGGCTTAAGTTCTTTGGAACTTGGTCATGCACAAGTACCTGGCATTGCTGTGTAGAGATCATTTAAGTGAAAGTCCACTAAATACAAGAGACTTACTGCTTAGATAATTGCTCTGGAGGTCTCAGTTCTGGAGTGTGTGGGTGGTGTGGGATTTTTCAGAAAAAAGCCCACACCTACATTTTGTTCTACTCCAATCACAGTTGTGATTTAATCTCCATCCACATTTTAAAATCATTTTATGGGTTGGACACTGGAAATGATCTGTAGTTGATGAGCTGGAAAGTGCAAGGCTATGATGGAAGGTAGTGTGGCTTTAGTTTCTGTAAGAAAACATGTTGACAAGCATTACTTTATTAAGGAATGGGGAAATTTTAAATACCTCATATGCTGTCTTCAGATTTTTATTTTTTGTGCTGAGAAATTCTCAAAATTGCAGATGCCATGAAAACTAAAGTGTAAACTAATTTTTCTGTTTTAGTACAGTTTCAGTTCAATAAACTAAGTTACCAGATTGTAATTCTGAAAGTAAATCTTATTTCAGTGCCACCACTTGAAGGTTTTGTGATGAACAGAGTGCAAGGTGATTACTTTGAAACACTACTGTACAAGATATTTGTTTCAATAGATGAACATACTAATGTGGCAGAGGTAAGTAAAACTTGACCTGTGTCTGGGAGATAGGAATATTTGAAAATGGCCCAAAGCACACTGCTAAAAATACTGAGAGATACTGGTTGATATACAGTGATTTTGTTTACACATACTGCCAGGCTTAAGATGCAACCTGTAGCTTCTATAGTGCTTTGATCTTGAAGGAGTACCTTCAGTTCAGTGAAACAATTGCATTAGCTGGAGTGAACTTATACAGAGTTGACTAAAGTAGGCTTTTATGTAAGTTAGAACTGGAACAAAGTCTGTTTTGCTAATGTGAGAAAAGTTCAAGTAATTTTTTCTTTGGCAGTGAAAGCACACAGGGTGTTGGCTTAAAATAGGAATGTGGCTTTTGCATAAGCATAGTTTGAGTATGAGAAATATGTTTTCATAAGATCTTCTCAAAACTTGCTGAATACATATCTGAAAAATACCCATTAAATATATCCAGGGTTTGTTTTCCTCATTGCCTGTCTTCTGACATACAAGACTAACCTAAAATGATATATACAAGGTTAGCCTAGGAATTACCAAGTGGAAGATAGCCTCATATTTCTTCTGCGTGCTTGCAAGTGGGACAGTTATGAGGCTTCATACTCTTTTTTCATCATCTCTGATGCAGACAAAATTGTTTCTACCAGTAAAGGCTGGGTTTAGAAATAAAACTAATAAAAATATGCCAAATCCCACAAATAGTGATTTCCTGCCCTGTCAGTACTGTATTGCTGACTCAACTTCTTGTCTTTTTTTATTTTTAAGCTGGCAAACGTGTTAGAGATTGACTTATCTTTAGTAAAGGTATGTATGTACAATGCATTTGTGTAAATGCATACAGAAAGTTCACTGTTTGCAGCCTTGGTTTCCCAGAGCAGTTCCTTATTCTGTGTGTGTGTGTTCTGCAGAATGCTGTGTCCATGTATTGTCGGTTAGGCTTTGCTCATAAAAAAGGCCAAGTAATAAACCTGGATAATCTTCATCCATCATGGAAGAATGTTCCTTCTGTAAACAGACTGAAGTAAGTGTCTTTACTCTTTCTGAGGCTTATTTTCTCATTGAAGGCAAAACTTAGAACATCTGTTTTTAAAGCTATTGGTTGCTTTCTAAGACTTCTGGAATAACAAATCTCACTTGGCTTTCTAATGTGTATAATGACAAGAATACATGATTCTCATGTTAAACCAAGGGTGAGGAATGGTAATTCAGCCTGTAAGTTCAGAGTGCTCCATTTGGTGTTGTTACTTAGTGCTGGCTTTTTGACCTTTAGGTACTTAGTTGCTCACTTTTCCAGCAGATGAATGTATATTTGTTTTAGACTCCTGGGACCAGAAATAACAGCTGTCAGTGTGCTGTTACAGAGGCTGTGGCTCTTGGCACTGCTAGCAGTGAATATGTGCATAGAGTTTGCTTGTTTGCAGGACCCATTGCAGTTCTGTCAGTGACACTCTCACCTAAGTGTGCATCTGTATCACGTCCCAGGCAAGTGCTGTTAATACCAATCAACAGAGTTCTCCAAGTTGAAATGCCAAGCTGCATTAATTAAGAATTGCTAGGTGCTTTTAGCTCAATATCTGCTAAGCCATTTAAAACTACTGCTCTGCCTGTTCTTTTAATGCTTTTTCAGATTGTGAGAGCAATGTAGATTAGATTTTTTCCATTGAATTGCTCAATGATGGTGGTTTGATTTTTAAGATCTTTTCACAGTCTGATATTTCAAGCCCCTCAAATAAGCCTTTCTTCTGAAACAGGACCCTGAGGGATATTAAACTTGACTGATTTAGGGCTTGGACATTGAAAGGCATGTGTTGGGTCTGCCTGTGCATGGAGTACTAGCACTGGAAGGCAGAGATACTTCTCTGGTGCTACAGTGACCGATAGATGTGGATTTTAATTCACATTAATAGGAGTACTTTGGATCCTCAAAAGATGCTGCTTTCATGGGACAGTGGGGAAAACAGAAGTCCTATACAGGAAGCTGGGTCATCAGCCACAGATACAGATACCAACAGTCAAGATGATCCAGGTTAGCTCTAACAGTAAATTTTAATACATTTGGATCAATTATTTTTATATTTATAGAGTGATGTAGGCTGTAAAGAGGTCTAGAAACAAGTGAAACACAGATTATGTAGATCCTTTTGTCACATGGACTACTCAGTGGGGGAGGTGGTGTCTACTTCTTGGTTTAAGAGTTTTCAGCTAAATAACTTCTTCCTGAAGATGAGACTGATCTGTATTGTGGATATAAACTTGACACAAAGATACCAACTTCTGAATTAAGCTAATCAGTAGTTTAGTAGTAATAAGGGAATTTCGGTTTGCTTTGTATAGTGATAACTAACTTTTTCCCTTTTTTTTTCTTTGTTATTAGATTTGATTAAATTTAATGGTACTATTTTAAAATAAAACAAATGTGATAATCTACCTCCTTTTTGTTTTCTGTTAGCTGAAACAGCCAGTGTGAGCAGCCTGAACCTGTCCAGTGGACACACGAAGCGCATTGCCTTCCTGTTTGATTCTACTCTCACTGCCTTTTTAATGATGGGAAATCTCTCACCAGTATGTACAAATGGTTTGATGTATTGTGCCAAGAATAAATATGTAAAGCTTTAAATTACTTTGACATCAATATAATACTTCTTTATTTTAAAAAATAAATACTAAAAAAATCTTCTGTATTATTTGTTAAGGGGTAATTTTGTTTAGTACAACTTCTACTTGCCCATTCTGTTCTCAAAGAAGACAGTTTTGTTTTGTTGTTTCAGAACTTGAAAAGTCATGCAGTCACTATGTTTGAAGTTGGGAAACTATCAGATGAGAGTCTTGACAGCTTCTTGGTGGAGCTGGAAAAGGTAAATTGTTACATGTTTGACAAAGTGCTTTTTCAGCAGTTAAAGGGGCCAACTTCACCTTCTAAAGATAATTCTAGAAGGACAACTATAGAATCATGTAGAAGTTCTATTAATTGCTGTATCATTTCATACCAGTCAGGATGACTGGACACTTCTGTCCTTTACCTAAAGAGTGAGTCATGGTTCTGATCTGTCTTTGTGTACTTCTTGACCTTTTCTATTAGCATGGCCAAGACCTGCTTTTCATTTAATACTTGCTGTAGATCACCTTTGCATAAAACCTGCAGGGTTATTACTCAGTTACAAAGCTTTTGAATGCTAATTTGTTCAACTTTCCTTCAGTGATTGATCCTTATGTGAACAACCTGCCAGTTGCATTTGTTTTCTTTCTTGTTTAGGTTCAGAGCACAGGGGAGGGGGAAGCACAGTGATGCTTTGACCATGCCCTAATGCTGAGGAGCCCAATCCTGTTCCTGTTTGTTTGTTTGTGTTTAGGTTCAGAGCACAGGGGAGGGGGAAGCACAGCGATACTTTGACCATGCCCTAACACTGAGGAACACGATCCTGTTCCTGCGGCACAATAAAGACCTGGGGGCGCAGGCTGTGCAGCCTGATCAACCAAACAATGGTACTGTCAGCACCTCTGGAAACCTTAAATTGGTTTACTTGCCTGCCACGGACTCAGCTTTCTGCCCTTGCTGCTGTTGTAGCAGTCAGTATCCTACTTGTTTAAAAATATTTTGAAATATTTTTCATCATCCTTTGAGCCTGTGTTACTGGGTTTGCTTGTTTAATGACAGAGTTGATTGCCAGAGCTTGCACTGAAGATCCACAGCAACAGATTAAAGGGTAATAAAGGCAAGACAAGCTAAACTTGAGAAAGAGATTGTTTCAAATCACATGCTTCTAAAATGCATATAGAAGAGTCAGCTGTTCTGTCAAAGAAACATTTTTCAAGCTATGAAAATGAATGTATTCTTCTAATGACGACAGTTTTTTAGGTTTTTCTTTTAGAACTTAGGTAATTGTCTTAGTATCTCTGTGTTTATTTCCCATGTTCAGTTAGTTGGTGAGGAACTAATTCAGTGTCAGACAGCCTTGTATACCTAGAATTACTAAAATTTTGTACAAATTTATTAAAATTAGCGCAATTGTTTAAAACTTCATTGTGGGAAATGCTGTATTCATGGCTTAGCAGAGAATAGAAATTCTGAAATCATAGTTTCTCTTTGTCTGTTCCATTTTAAGTGATAGTTTAAGAATCTTGTGTTTTGAACCTAGGGTTCCCCTTGGACCTGTTACGATGTGAGAGTTTGCTTGGTTTGGATCCAGCTACCTGCAGCAGAGTTCTCAACAAAAATTACACTCTGCTGGTTTCCATGGCACCACTCACCAATGAAATTCGACCTATTAGCAGCTGTACACCCCAGGTGAAAAAATCTGTCAGATATCCCTTTTAAAGTGACAAAGTTATTAACATGTAGAATATCATTGTAAATAATCTAATAAAAATGTTGAGGAAAAATATTAATATTTAATAAATTACCTCTGTTTAACTTACAAAGAGTTTTTCTGTTCAAGTTAGAATCAGTGACAGATATTTTGTTCTTGAATTTAGAATCACAGAAAATACATTACTGTCAGCTTTCTGTGAAGACACTTCTGTCACTGGACTGAGTGCCAAGAATAAAGTTAGTGGAGAGTAATGCATTTGTATTTCAGTGCTCAAAAACTAGATTTGTATTTCTTTTAAACTGTTTCTTCTTAAATTAAATCTGTATGAATGATGGTTGCAATCTGAAGTTATTTATAATTTCTTGAATGATCTCTTCAGCATATTGGGCCTGCAATACCAGAAGTCAGTTCAGTTTGGTTCAAGCTGTACATATACCATATAACTGGACAAGGACCACCCTCCCTGTTGCTCTCTAAAGGAACACGTCTTCGAAAACTCCCAGATGTTTTTCAGGTAGTCTGTGTGTGGATTTACCCTCCCTTCCTTCTCCAAGTGTTTCAAAGATATCCTGTATGCTATTTGGAGAAAACAGGTGAAGTCAGAGTTACAGTTCATTGGAGATGATGTTCCTTTTCTAGAAGCAAGTTTTGTGCAGCATCTTGATTTATTTTCTTTTGAAGTTCTGCTAAAGGAATGCTTCTTCTGTATCTCCCTTTGTCAGAATGTGACTCCAGTGTATTTAATGCCACCCCTTTCAAGTTAAATGTAAAATGTGGCACCGCAGTCTTAATAATTGAGGTTTGTTGGCCCATCCACAGACAGTGTTAGAAAAATGTAGAAGAACTGTGTAAAAAGATGGAGACCTAGTATATTGTGCTTTTTTCCTAGCAGTGTGCAGGAGACATACATACAATTCTGCGTGGTTTAAAAGGTGGCTAACATGATCACTTCCAGTTTGTCCAAATCTGTGCTGGAGACTTGGGAGTTATTGGCTGTAATTCTCCCTACAATTTAAATGACAGAATAATTTAATAAAGTTTGCATTAGGTTGGAAAAAAGCTCTTCCTAGCCCCATAGCCTGACTTGTAGAGTGTCTGGAAGCAGGAAGAAGCAGCGCATTATGTAATGCTTCCTTTTAAGACCCTTCCACTCTCCTGCATTTTCTGGTCTTGATCTCACTGGCTGCATGTGATTCTCTGTACACAGAGATTGTGACTGGAATTGTTGGTTCTGCACTGATGAGTTGATTTCCTCAATTCCTTCCAGCCTGGAATCCACCTAACTTTTTATCATCCATTCAGTGCTTTGGCAAGGAGTCCCACAAAACAGCACAGGTGATCAACTTCTGCCTGAAAGATCTCAGATGCTGCCTTCTCCCATTCTGAGATACTAATAAAGACAAATGTAGCACAAAGGAGCACTGCTGGGTATTCTCTATACTAGACAAATGTAGATGGAAGTGGCCATGACAGCTTCTGAACTTGCCTGAACCAAAAATTCCTTGCAACTATTGACTTTGCTTTGGAATGCTGTGGGCATTTAGCAGTGTTTGGGTCTTGCTGTTCACATCAGAATTTTTAAAATAGTATTGTTTAATTTTATAATTGCAGAGGCCTCTAAAGTTTTCATCTCACTTTTTTCATCCTGTAGATATATGAGGAACTAAATGTTTTAGAAAGGTTTGGAAACATTCAGAGAAGGGAGTGCATTCTCTGGTGTACCTATATCAGCAGTCCTCTCTAGCACTTGGATTTGTAGATTCCTCTCAAACCTTTCATGTGTCCCTTTCCTTTATGATTTCAAAAATTTTTAGATTACCTGTATTTCTAGGATTTACTGTAAGATCACATAGGATTAAGTGAATCAAGCCTTCTAGAACAGAAAGCATTTTGTAAGGCCATTGGTGATGACCTTGATTCAAACCCTGGTTTGTCTTTAGTTTAAACCACCTGTACATGTATGGACTGTGCATTTCTGTTAGTAAGGAAGCATTCAGTGTGGTAGTCTTGGGAAACTTCAGAATACTGCATGAATTTCAGTGTGCTGACAGGACAGATTTTCTTGAACTAAATGATCTCCCGGTTTGGATATTTTTTTTCCTCTATGGGAATATGAGTGCTTCTCTCCTGCTGCTGTTCTGTAACATCATTTTCTTAGGGAATTGTCAAGATATTTCTGGAAATCTTACAGAGTTGCAGTGAAATTCAGTCTTGAAAACTGAGAAACTAGGAAGTTACTTGTCGTTTTGTCTTCCTGTTCCCCACCCTGTCCTTGATAGATATTTTGGGGATTGATTTATCTTTGTTCTTTGCTGATAGTGTTATTTTATCCAGCTTATAATTTGCTTTTACATTTATGTGGGATTATATTAATCTCCTATTTGCCAGAAGGGTGCTGCAGTGGCCACATACTTTTACAGGATTTGGTGACAGATACTTCCTGTCCAAAATTTTAACTTTGGGGCTGGCAAACCTCAAGATCTCAAAGGTCTTTACCAAGAATACAAACATGAGTGATCCTTGGTTACAAGTATAGCACTGTAGAGCTGTAATTACCTATAATAACCTCCTAGTTGTAATGATATGCTAATGCCTAGCTCTAATGTGTCACTTGATGTGCTTGGATAATTCATTACTACTACACACACTCTTAACTTCTCTCTTCCAGGGTTATGATCGCTTGCTAATAACATCTTGGGGTCACGACCCAGGAGTAGTTCCTACTTCAAATGTGCTCACAATGTTGAATGATGCTTTAACTCATTCTGCTGTTCTAATTCAGGTACAGAGTGCTCTGTATAAATGTTGAAAACCTGCATAATTTTTTGAGTTAACCTGTTCTGTGGTAGAAGGTATTGACTATGTAGAAGAGCTACACTTTTGCCAGGAGCTGAAAAATACATTTAACTTTTGTAGGCAGGGCTGCTGTGATTCAGTGGTGGTTAAGACACAGGTTTTGCACTGAATTCACTCTATATATGTGTGATTATGGGCAAGCATAATGAGTTTTGGTAGCTAAAGTAGGGGAGATAGTAAACTGGGATGAAAGTGAAGGGTCCACAAGGGTTTTAGACAGCAGTGACTGCTGTTATGAACTGTTATTTAAGAAATACAGCTTTTCAGACTGCTTGGTATTTAGCTCTTACAGTAAAGGATGAACAAAACATGCTGTTTATCACAAACTGCAGAGTAAGTTGGGTTTTTCTATTTGGAAGAATTAAAATTGTTTTCTCATCAGTTTCTTTGATTCAGCTGAACTCTCAGAATTAATCATTTAAATAAATAGATGTTTAATATAGTAACAAACATAAAATTACATGTTCTCAAAGGCCAGCTTGTAAGCGGCCTGTGACTGCTGAAAAATGTTCTGAATGCAGGAGTGGGAAGTCCCTTTTGCTCCAGAAGTGCTCAGCCTTTAGAAAATATTTTTATAGCCAGTAATTGGAGAGAAAAATTATTCCTCTTCAGTGAAACTTTGCCTCACTGTGTTTACCACATGCATTTTAAGGGCAAAGGTGGGGTACTTCAATTATTTCAGCTGAGCAGCAAGGTGTTTAATGCATAAATACCTCCAATGGTTTGTTTCATCAGCTTGGGTGCTACTCCTTAAAAGGGAGCACAGTAGGACTGAGCTAAGCTGATGAGTATTTTTTCTGTTCCTAATTTAATTTCTTGTTGTTCAGGGTCATGGCATGCATGGAATGGGAGAAACAATGCACATACCTTTCCCTTTTGATGAAGCTGAGCAACAGGGAGGTAATGGATCATCTTCTTGTAATTTCTACACTACATTACACATCTGTTGCACATCACCTTGTGCAATAAGGTTGCAATAATCCTTCTCAAACAATTTTGTTGATCTTATGAGTCATATGAGAAAATGGAAAGTTTTAAATGGTTGACAAGTCTGTTCTGAGCTTAGACATATGACCTTCCCTTTTCTGTCATCTCTGACCTAATTAGAATGTGTTTTCTGGCCTCTCTTAACTCCTAACACAGGTGTAAAGAATTATTAACTAGCATATTTATTAACTGCAGAAGTAATTCTTTTATAAGTAATATTGTATTGAGCATTTCTTAACTGTAAGACAGGTGAGGCCAAAAGTGAACAAACTTACCTTGATTATTAGCATCAGAAACCTACTATGGTGTTCTTTTCCTCAGGAAAAGCTTTGCTAGCAAAATCTATTCCTTCAAAGTCTGCCTAGCTGAACTGATTTTGAAAGGCAGGAATTAACAAGTTCTCATTACTCCTTGGTGAAAAGGAGAGAAGCTTTTCGTAGTTGAGGCTATAACCTCTCCAAGTGAGAGCAGTCATAAAAGTATGAATTTCCAGGTACAAAATATAAAATTATTTAGGCTACCACTTAGAAAAGTCTGGGCCAAGTAGAAATAAAACTAACTTCCTAATTTAGTTTTTACTAGGTTCAAAATTTGTTACTATTGTATTTGGTCTCTCTGATATGTCTGGTTTTTCATCTAGTATGAAGTTGGAAGAAACCCTGAAGTGAGAATCTCTCAAGTTTTGACATGAACAACTCGGTGTTGAAATTTCTTGTTAAGCTCTAATGCTGTATTCTAGTTCTTCAGAATTTCAGCCATGTGAGGAATTTATCTTGCATTGCATCTGTCATAGAAGACTCTGGCACTGAAAGAGCTGGACACCTGATTCTTAGCTGAACCTTGCCATTTTTGCTGTCTGAATGTGTCTGTGTAGGAGAGAGATTATCTTTTATTTGTATTTTTCTTTCTCCTTGGCTCTCTTACTATACTATAAAATAGCACTTCATGCTTGGTGTTATCCCATATCTAACAATGTGATCGCTAAGATGGAGCATTACAAGCAGGAAAAATCCAAATAAAAAACTTACCCTGGCCTAGAGAGGGGCCACATGGTTGTGGGGACGCCTCTTTAAAAGGACACTGGAATATGTTTTGTTTCCTCAGACTTCTCTCGTGTGAACATGGGCATTCATACAGCTTTAAAAAGACTGAGAAACAAAGTGGACTTGCAGCATTTTTGTGGCTATGTCACAATGTTGAATCCTTCAAGTCAACATGCTAACAGAAAGCTGAGTGATGCTTCTGATGGAAGAGGTTGGTTACCAGTAATTGTCTTTTTTTGTCTGTGTCCCCTTAATTTCACATACAGTCACTTGAGCAAAGGATTAAATTCTTTGATTTGTGACTCTACAAAATACTATCCAATACAGATAGGAACTGATTTTGAGTGTAAATCTCTTGGTAGTAGGCTTACTTCCTAATTCTTCTTTAGGACTGGCTCAGAAATACCTGATACAGATTGATAAATGACTGAACTATAACAGTCAATAAAGGGAGGAAATACTCTTTTAAATATAAAAAATAAATTGTGATGTTTTTATATGCCAGAGCTTAATCTTTCATAAGTGCTGAGGATCCCATAATAGCTCTTCATTCCAAAATGAGTCCAGCTCTGTGTTTCTCCCTGGCCCTTCCTCCAGTTTTATAGCTTTATAGAGCTTGGGTAAAGGTAACTAAGCTTCTATTCATGTGCATGTTTGTGTAAGAATTACTTTGCCTTTAGGAGAGACTGAACTGGCGTCAGGATCTGATGTAAATGGGAGCACAGAATCATTTGAGATGGTAATAGAAGAACCCTCAATGGATTCTGCAGTCAAGCAAAGCCTTGAAGGTAAAAACATGACAAATGGCTTGTACTAAATATTGCCTTGTTTTTAAGGATCTAAATTCAGTGTTTGATTATTCTCTGGGGTAAATCCCATATGAAATTCCTCTTCAGATTCCCTTAAATAATGAGCAGTTCAGTAGATGAGCTGTCTTTAAAAAGCATGAGCTGTTTAGTGGATCCAAATCTAAGATTTGTGACCCCAGAATGAGCTTTCTTGCTTTCTTTTTCTTACACTTTGGTTATCTCTTGTTCTTTCTGTAGTACCCACAACTGAACTGGAATGGGTTCCCCTGGAATTATGCTTTGGCATTCCACTTTTCAGTTCTGAGTTGAATCAGAAAGTCTGCAGAAAAATTGCCACTCACGGATTATGTAGAAAAGAAAGGTGAGCTGTAATTTATTGGTTGCAGGTTTAACAGATGGTGTGTCTGGAACTTCTGCAAAAAGAGATACCTACAACTCTATGACTATAAACCAGAACTGAGCTGTGTTTATAGAGTAGCTAATTCTGATGTGTAAGGGAGGTTTTTTTGGCTCATAGATGTGTACAACTAGTCTTCACTTGTGGTGAGATTAAGATTAGGCTTTCATTTATAGTTTCTGTAAAGCAAAAATTAATTCTTTGTTGCAAACTGTCTGAAAGCAGATCAGGAAAAGAGTAAATTGGGGTGCCTTCCTACTCATATTCCTCTCCTAGCCTAGCACAGGCTTTTTTTCCTCCTCCTAACTGTTCTAGAATGGGGGAGGAGAGATTGCTGGTAATACTTTGATATAAAATGCATTTAGCTCTTACGGAAATTTTCTTTACTGTTGGTATCATGGCTTAGTCATTGCTTAGGATCCAGCTATCTAATGCTTTTTACTGCAGCTTTTCTTTATGAAAGATTATTCTTTCAACAATGGGATTTTGGGGTTTGTCTGTTTTGTTTGGGGGGGGGGTTGGGGGGGGTTTTTGTGGATTTTTTTGTGGCTTTTTTTTTCCTCTAAGGCACAGTTCTGGAAATCAAAAGTAAGGATGCTTGAAAATAAGGCTTAAGGCTATTATTATAGTAGTTGACCTGCTTTTAGCAGTGTGTCAGTAATAAACTTCTTAAAAGTCATGTTACCAGACTGACCTGGATAAGAATGAGTCTAGTATTTTATTTATTTTACATAAAATAATATTTTTCAATTGCAGTAGTTTAATTTTATTCAGTGTAAATGGTATGGAAAGCAGCTTTTACCTGACTAGACTCAAAGCAGATGAGTCAAGCACCTCTTCAGTGATGACAATATTACCAAGCTTTATGTGAGAAAGCTTTTGTCACATGATGTTAGATACTGCTGGAGTTATTTGTAAGCAAGTTATTACAGGGGTACTTCACTGGTAAAAAATTGTGTACCTTGACCATAGCTTATTTTCTTTTGTTTTTTACAGCCTTCAAAAACTCCTACATTCCAGTAGAAAGCTGTCTCTTCAGGTCCTTAATTTTGTTCATTCATTCCAGGTAAGGAGCAATAATGCAGATGTTAATTGTTCCGTATGACCTATCATCCTTTCTGCCCTCCTACTTGCCTTTCTTGGGTGTATGAAAACATACATGGTTTGTTTTTATTTGCCTTTTCTTTAAATGGTAACTGTATTGAGCACTCAAGACCTATTTGAAGGACAAAGGAAGTACTTCTCTATCCCTTTTTAGCCTAATTTAATACTTGTCACAACTCTGTGGTTGCTTCCGCTGTGTTATTATTTTAATTGTTTTTTATGCACTTGCTCAGCAAACTTGTCTTTCACTTCTTCTCTTGTAACACAGCCTACTTTGCTGGTTATGTGGTGACTGCTTGGATATGTTGGAGAGATTGATTGCAAACCAGGGAGATGATGCTAAATTTATCTGCCTCTCAAATCAATGTTACTGTATAAAAATAAAATATATTAACATGGATTTCATGCCAGTCACTTTTGTACTTGTCCTCAGATCCTCTAGATCTTAGTGTTCAATGAGTATAAATATGTAAAACTACAGACTCTGGAAGGACTTTTTAGGCGTGTAGGTAGGAAATAGGGATCTTGTGTAGTAAGCAAAGAGGAATGTCAGGTCTGCAGCCTGCTCGAATTCTGCATGGGAGCAAGCCATGTCTAACATGGAATCTGCTTAGGTGCTCTGTCTTGTGACACTTTTCTCTAAAACTCTGTTTTCAGTAAGATAATGAATTTGCAGGTTACTTAACCAGGTAGTGTTATGGATGCTGTCATCCTGAAATTGTTTCCTGATGAGAATGTAAGAGATTCCCAGTAGGTGTGAAGCCCTGAAACCAACTGTCAGTCTCAAGTGGCTCCTGTCCAAATGTGTTAGTTGTCATCTCTGAGATACCCTTTCTAGATGATGTCCATAGAAAGGGAAAAAAAAGGTGCTGCTGTGAGTTTTAAGATGAGAAAACCAAACTTCTGGGAAATTATTCCCCTCAGCATATGGTCAAGTAATTTCCTCCCAATGTGTGTATCCATCTTAGCATCGTGCAGGTAAATAGCAGTCTGATAGGTGTCCTGAAGATTTTAAAGTTTTCCATTCATTTTTTTCTAGGTCTTCAGTGGTGAGTCTCAAGCTTCTCTGAAGGTTTCTTGGAAACCAAACCTTGCATGCAAAGATGCAGCTGAGGCATCTGTATACTTCATTTTGTTTATTCTGTTTTTACTTCCATAATTATTTGGTATTCACTGGATTGTAGTAACACACTTCAGAAACTCAAAGTGTATTTGCAGATTAGATTAACCTGTGATAGTCTTTGTTTTTAAGACACAGTTTTTTGTTTTGCTTTTAGGAAGGAATCTCAACGCTGGATCAGCTCCATGATGCTGGTTCTTCAAGTTCACTTCTGCAGCCAATTTCTGCAGACATGGGTGTTCCTCTTCCTGCCAAGAATCTCATGTTCAAGGAAGGTGTTTTATCTGAATGGAATGGATGGGCCCCTTCCTCAGTTCTTTTCAACCACACCTAGGGAACAGGTCAAATAGAGGTTCTTGTGCATTGATCACTAAATGCCTTTCTTCTGTTATGGTTAATTCCTAGTGCCAACCACTAAGAAGTGTATGCTGCTGCTGCAGCATAACCCATGTAAAAATAGTGTTACAAAATGTGTTGTGTTGCAGTACTGGGGAAGTACTTAAACTGTCTAGAACTTGTTACTCATTACTGCATATCTTGCTGCAACAGAGAGCTTTTTAGCTGTCAGCACTATTTTTATCTTGAGACAATCTTTCTTTTATAACTAAACATGCCCTTTCTAGGCTTTCTGATGATTGTTAAATTTCTATGCTGTCACCACAAAATTGCAATAGTAGTTTTCTATGTTCGTTACTCAGACATAAATTCTGTTTAGTTTTGTACTGTATTACTGAAATTTTTTCTGTATAAAGGTAAGAGATTTGGCTCTTCCTCTGAGAGCTCAGTGATACCAACTGATTAAATAAAAATATCATGATGATATGGGGCATTAAGGATTGTTGAATTCTGTAGTTCAGCGCAATGGTGGGGCCTTGACAAATCAGTACAATGGAAGGAGGAGGCTGAGTTAGTGCAGACTAATGTCCTGCTGGTGACCTGAGGCCCCTTTGAAGACGAGTGGTGCACTCCCATCTCTGTCAGGTGGAGGTATGGAATTGTGGAAGATCTGAGGTGGTTATCTCTGTTTGCAGAGTTCTTAATGATGATGGATTCATCCTCCTCTTGGTGTGAAACCAGGAGTGTCTGAAATTTGATCCCACTAGGAGACTTAAGCTGTAATTTGAACTTGGTGATGATTCCTGTGGGAAATTCCTGTTGTCATAAAGTGAGTTTAAGGTAGATAACTAGTTCTGTCCTCTTGATTAATGTTTGAAAGAACAGAGCTCTTGATTTTTCACATCAGTTGTTAGCAAAGGAAGATAAGAGCAGAGGATGTGAAGACAGAAAATTCAGTGAATCTGTGTTCCTTGAACTATTAGCTGTTGATCATGAAAAAAATTACAGTAAGCTTTTTCATCTAAAATCATGTTCTGGCTCTATTTGTAGGGGATGACTTTATGTAGCATGACTTTGTTTATATTAGGTATTAACAACTTTTTGCCAGCTTAAAAAAGTCTGTTCCGTCAAGCACACAAGGAGGACGAGCAATGTGGTTTGTGAAGACTTCTCTGCTAGCTCCCTTCTTTACTAGAACTGCCTTGTTTTAAATAGTCACAACTAAAAATGAGACTTAATCATCCTGTCCTTACTATCCTGCAATACACAGTGGGTCAAGGATCTGTGGCACAGATGGTGCTGAACAGCAGCAAGGTGAAAAATGGCAACATTTGGGTTTGTATCCTGTCCTGCATTAAAAAAGCATGTCAAAAACTTGAAGAGGACAAATGTACAAATGTATAGGATAATGCAGTGACTTAATTTACAACTGTGAAGATCCCATTCTTTTTCACTGGCTTTGTGTACATTCCTGAAGTGTAAGCATAGAACTTGTGCTCTAAGAAACTGGAAATCTGTAGTACTTCAGTTTGCTCAGTGCTGCTTTCTTACATCAGTTTTGTTCTGGAATTTTACCAGCAACAGCTGAACTTAGCATTCTGCATATATCACAGTTACATCACCCATATAAAGTTGATTATTTACACTACTGTGACTTTCTGTACTGGACATACATACTCTCTATAGTGGTTTTTAAGTTGCCTTATTTCCTCCAAAGTAAATTGAAGAGGAATTGGATGTCAATCTGCTATAAATGGCTGAGAAAACCTTTACTGTGAGAACTGTTACATGGAGATGAAGCCAAGACCTGGCTCTGTCGAGGCATTCAGCAGTAGTGATGGCTTACACTTCCAGGGCTATAGATGTTACTTTAAGTGCTACTGTGAGCTGCAGTAGGTGAGCTAGTTTGCTGTATTGTATTAAATTTTGCCATGCACTATCCGTACTAGTATGAAAAGTGAAGATAGTGCAAGTTGTATGAAAGTTTGAAAATAGATGAAAACTTACTGTTCTCACTGCATATTCTTCAGTGTTGCTAAGTGAAGGATATTATCCTTTGTTACTAGGTTGTCTGAAGTAAAGTTTCTCAATAAAAGTAGTCTGCTCCTCAGAGTTGGTTAATACCCATAAATCTTACAGTTAATGGTGAGAATTCCAGATGTGTTGCAGTTTGTTAGAACTCAAGCCACTCTTACTTAGGGGCTTCAACACTAGTTTAGGAGCTTAAATATTCAAATCTGCATATCTGAAGTTTACTGAATAAATTGTAACCAAAGAAGTCTATTGAAATTCCTGAAACTCTAGTACAGCAACAGTGATTGGGATGGTCAAGAGGCTTCAAACTATGTGACTTTTGTTTTAAACATGGTGTAAAAACCCAACAGGTCTCAAAGGTCTTCATACCAAAAGAATCTATTTTATATTGTATTGCAAATAAAGACAAATTAAATAAATTTCTTTTCTTCAGGTAGTTTTATTGACTGGTGGAAAAAAATCACATGCATTACACATTGTAAAGCTGTTTTAAGTTTCTGTTTCAGCAAGATTTTTAGCTTGAAGAAGACAGTTTGGCTTTGTGCTCTGGCACAACCCAAGCAGTATTGAAGCTAGATGGATATACCTGAAGATGTTCAGGAGCCAGCTAAGAAGTGTGTTACGTTTGTTTTCAGGTTTTTTTGATCATGATTTATTGCACTTTTTTCCTTCATTGTTCTCAGATTTTCCCTTACTTTCTTGTTCAGTGTTTCAAATGGTTTGTATTTTGGAAGTTTGAAGTACAACTGTAACTGAATACAGTTGTGCTCTTCTAGTGTGACATTGTTAATATTATACATTGAATTGTACAAAGTCTGTGTTCAATTAAATTATTGACACATGTAACAAATGTTTACAAATAAACTGTGGTGTAGGTCAAACCATGTGCAGAATCCTTCTCATGCAGCAGTTTTGTTCTTGGGCACAGTCATGTCCCTCTGTCACTGCAGTGCTCAAGCTCTCCATGTCATGAAACCACCACCAAATGTCATTCAGCTTCTCTCCCCAGTACACCTGCAGTTCTGCAGAGATGCAGTTTCCCCAGTGCAAAGCCTCTGTTCTGGTGTCATCTTTCCCAGCTGTGTACTTGTCCTTCCCCTTCTCCTCAGAGGTTGAGAGCATTGTGCGTGCTGCACCTCCTCCAGCCACACCTAAACCTGTAGTTTTGGATGCTGGGTATTTGAAGGTATTTGTGCCTTATCTGTTTGCTTTGGCTAAAGACATTTTTGACCAGGAACTTGAAAGAAATGAGATAAAAATTGTTTATGTGAGGTAATGCAGGCCAGGATTAATTTTAGCAGTATAACTGCAATGAATCTGATGTCAGTGTGAAAAATACAGACCTAAATGATAAAAGAAGTCAAATAATCTCCTGTGTTTAAACCTTCCTTTATTCTAGCCTGGATTTTCTTGAGAATGTGTATGTAACTACCTTTTTATATGTTTTTCCTCTTCACCATTTGTTCCACTTGATCACTCCCAATGTGTGTCTCTCTTTGTCATAGACCTCAAGGCTCCTTTTGGACCACAAAGAAATGCATCTGGTTTTATTGTGCAGCACTTGAAGCTAATGTTAATCCTTCCCCCAGTTCCCTGGAACAAATCCAAGCTTCTTAATGCTTCTTGGAAATGGCTTTGGGGGACTTTGATAATCAAGATTGCTTTTTTTTAGGAGCTACTTGGTACAAAAATTGCCTTTTGGAAATGGTCCTCCTGGTGAGGGCAGGCTGGGGCTGGGCAGGGTGTAGGAATGGCCTGGAGACATGAAGTCCTTGAGGGTCTGCTGAGCTCAGGGTACACACAGAGCTGAGTGAGTGAGGTGGCACAATGGCCTTGGGCTGTGCCAGAGTCTCTGCCCTCAGCTGCACAGGTGCTAGGGTTTGGGGCAGCACATCCCTCCTCCTGTGCACACCCTTGTCCTTGATCCTGCAGAGCTGCGCGGAAGTGAATCAAAAGTGTCACCCTGAACAGGGTAATGGCATTGGTTTGTGACAACTTGAATATATTCAACTGGGAAAAAATGGAAATGGGAAGAAACTAATGGTGATGAGGGGGAAAGATAATAGACTAGGAAAAGTGTTGGGAGAAAGGGGGAAAACATCTTTCTGACTTAAGTTGTAGGGCTTGCTCTTAACAGAGTAAAGAAATGGAAATGCATCTCTTAATTACCAATGTTCAGGGACCCTTCCCTGCCAAAAAAAAAGAAGGGAAAGAAGTTAGAGGCAGAAATGAGAAGTGCAAAGGTTGTGAGCAGATTGGGAAGTAGGGAGTAGAAATAGAACTGGAAAGTACTCTTGACAGCTTATGTTTTCAGCTTTCTGAGCTTCAAATAATTAGCATTAATTGGCCTGGATTGTATGTTCACGAGATGTATTAAGAAAAGTGTTGAAAACGTGTATGAAGTATTACTCCAGTCATTTGTGAATTAATTCTGATTGAGTAGCTGTTGTACTCTGAAGCCATCTGCTTGTTTCACTGCACCACAGTGTGAGTGATGAAGGACAACCAGAACGGGTTTCTAGACACACAAATGTCCTGTAGGTGTCAGCACTTCTCTTGCTATTTTCCTGATTTGCAGCAACAGGAGTGGCAGGAAAAAACAGTGGATTGTTTTTTTGGTTGGTTGGTTTTTTTTAAATTAAAAGTATTCAAGTGGATATTCTTTGCTACTGAACACTATTGAAGCAAAGTTTTATATAATTAACAGGAACTAACAGGCAGAGCTCTCCTTACTGGATAAAGAGGCTTCAGAAAATTGACTTGGTTAAAATGCTACTTGCAGAATATCATATAGCTGTTTATAAAACTGTCTAACTAATGGGACTAAGCCTTTGGTAAATATTGAAACAAATGACACTCACCAGTTGTAATGTGCTCTCCCATATGTGACAGCATCTCTGAGGTTAAGCATTAGCTCCACGTTGGCTGAGTTCTGACTTGTGAAGCAGTCATGAACATGGCATGAGACATGGACTTACATGCAGCTGGTTCATGTTTGTTCATCTGCTGTAAATCCAGCAAGGGCAGCCTGGCACCAACCCAGCCCTCCTGGGGCACTGGAGTCCAGCTCTGAAGGGTGACAGCAGTGAGTGAGTGTGTGTGACTCAGGTGTCTGAGCACCATGAGGAACTGGGGTCTGAGACACCTTGGAAGCAGGAGGAGAAATGTGGTTTAGCCCTGTGCTGTTTACAGAAGATTTATTTTATAATCATGGTTAGGAGGATGGAAGAGTTCATTTAAACCATCTTTTTAATGCATAGGGGAAAAAAAGGCATGGAGCACCCTCTCTCTTGAACTTGGGACTCTCAGCAGCCCGGCAGGTTTGATGATATTAGCAAAGCCATTTGATTCAGAAAGAGATTTGGGATTTGTGTTCAGAAGACTGCTGAAGTTCAGTTTTGTAGCATTCCATGCTTTTCTTGCTCTGCATTGAACCTGGTTAGCAATTTGTCTAGGTTGTCTCTGTATTTCTGACCTCCTGAATTACTAAAGAGCTCTTTTCCCTGACACTTGTTTCCAAGGCAGTCCAAGAAAGTATTAATAGCTGAATTTCCATAAGGATGTTTCTAAATATTGGTTTCTTTGGCTAAGGAGTGTGATTTTGTTGGCTCATGTTCTTCATTAGACCAACACTTCTTGCCCTCTTCCTGGAGAGCTGATGTCACAACTATGCAGAATATGTTCTGAGAGGACTGAGGGGATGTCAGTGACAAAACTGAAGGTTTATCCATGGTAGCACATGTGATAATATTTCAGAAGGGGGAATTATCCTGCATTTTTATCTCTAATCTTCAGCACAGATGCATCTGAGATCCATAACTGAACAGATGGCAGGATCTGTAATTCAAGCATTCAGTGCTTCCAGGATGCCTGTACAGGAGGTGAAGGTGCCATGAGGTATGAGTGAAGCCAGATAAAATAGAGCAAGTTTCTCTGAACAAGATGGTCTGGAGATTATCTTTTTACTGGAGCTTATGCATTGAAATAATCAATTTCTCTCTGTCAAGCCTGCAGATTGAGTTGATAAGGCAGCAGCTCCTGAGGGGGTCACTAAACTTGTTTTCAGTGAGGTGAGTTGGGCAAAGGCAACCAGCCCTGTGCAAAGCCAGCAGCAGTGAGGAGCTTGGTCTTGGCTACAAAACAAACCCACGGGGCTGCATAAATACATGAAGTGCCCAAGCCAACTTTTACAAGCAGCGCTGCACAGAAAATGCTGATTTGCTAAAAGGGAAGAACTACATGGGCCTGAGATGCCAGGATGTGTGCAATGGATCCTTTTGATTGATGATCATCCCCTGATGATCGGACTTAGTCCCTGCTCTGAATTAGGTGTGCCATTACTCTGAAGTAATATAATCTTCTTTGCTGTAACTATTATAATTCATATAAATAGCTGCATATTATGGAATAAAACTCTGAAGCCAGAAATTAGAAAAAAAATCAGCATGCCACATAGGAGATTGTTTATAGTCCTGGCTCTGAGTTGGGCAGAACAGCTGCTTTGTTTATCAAGGGGGAAATTGAGCTACTGCTTTCTTAGCATGGAGAACAAACTGTTAGTTTTTTCATAAACTGATTTTTAACTCCCAGCCAGTGGGACAAGTGTGCTGCTGATACTGGAAGAGCACCAATTGCTGCCTGATAGCAAACAGCAGGCAGGACTTCTCCAGTCCTACAGAGAGCAGCCTTGCATTTAAAAAATAAGACTAATCTGTTAGAGAAGTGTTGTTGTGTCTGATTCTCTTAGCGTAAAAGTCAAGAGCACCTATCCAGAGCTTCTGATTTTTAGAAAAACATTTTTTTTCTCTAAACACAACTTCTGCCTTCCTATCTCTCTATTCGTGACTGAATCTCCATCTGTAGAGAGTGGATGAGCCTGGTGTGGAAGTTTAAACTTCTGACTGCAGCTCCTGGCTTGGCTTTGATTCATCTTGCTTTTCCTTCACCTTTACAGGTGTCCCAGGGCTGAGGTGGCCCCTGCTGGGTGTGTGCCTGCAGCAGAGCTCCCTGCCTGCCCCCAGGACCTGGCAGGGGTGGTGGCTGTGCCTGGCAGCCTGAGCTGTGCCCCCCCCTGGCCAAATGCCCTCTGTCAGCAATGACAAGTCCATGGTGTTCAGAGTCCAGCTGCCAGCAGCTGTGTGTGCCTGTTCCCATGGGGGAACACCATCACTCCCTGTGTGCTAAAAGGGACCCCTGGACCATGTCAGCAGTGTCCCACCCCTTGGAACATCCCACAACAGGATTCCAGGATTCCCAGGGCTGGGTTCCCTGCTGCCTGTGGCAGTGGGGTGGGGCTTGGCTGGCCCACAAACCCAAGCTGGGGCCACAGCCTCAGGGATTGCCTGAAGAAATTTGCAGACAGCTGTCCCCTAGTTATGCTTTGCTTTTTTGTGGGTCAGGTATTATTTTGTGGGATGAGGGAAGGAGAGAGATGGGAAGAAATTATTCTTAGTGCAAGGATCTTATTAGGAAAAAAACCCAAGAATTTTTGATGCACCTAATAGATTTCCATTTGCTTGAGTAGAGAACAGCTCAGGTGGTTTTCTTAAAATATTTAGATGATAAATGTAGTTTGATTAAATGCTATGTGGTCTGTGAAGCTTTGCCATGATGGAAAAAATCTCCCCTTCTGGGTTCAATTAGTCTGTACTGAGATCAATTAGCAGCACTGGTGAGATGATTCAAGAAAAGGAGCCTAGCCTGGGGTACCTCTGGGCTCTTAGCAGGGTTGCAGAAAGGAGGCATAGAAATACACGGTACAATGCAACTGAGGAGACCCACAGGAACTGTACTGCTGCTGCATTCCGTGCTGGGACTGTAGGACCAGCACTGCTATTCAGATCTTTCCACTCCATTTCACCTGTCCCTGCTGTCAAGCCCATGCCCTGCTCTGTGTTGGCATTCCAGCACACAACAGCTCTTTGGGAAGGGCTTTCCCCACAGCAGAGCTGTGTCTGTCAGCTGAGGCTCCTGCTGTGCCTTGCTCCTCCCCTCCCTGTCCCCCTCACAGGGGGCCTGACAAGAGGAGATGGAGAGCAAATGTGTCCCAGACTGCTCCTGAGCACCTCAGAAAGGAATGGCTGGAAGGACAGCTGGTCACTGGGCAGCTGAGGCCACTGGGGTGTTCAAAAGCCAGCAGAGAGGACTCACAGAATTGCAGTGTCTCTGTAAGAAATGCTATCTCCTAAAGATGTGCACTGAGAACAGAGGCTTCCAGAGCTGCAGAGCTTATGTAGCCATTACATTTCAAAAGAGCCCTCTGTGAACAAAAAAAAATTAAAAGATTGATGTTGTCAGAAGCCTTGCAAAGCATTAGAAGGGGGGTTATATGCATGAAAAAAATGCAGCAAGCTTATTTTTAATTCTGTGGACCCTTTTTAATTGTTGTATTTGCATCTCTGAAATAAATCTTTCCAATTATAATCACTACAAAGTTTTAATTTTTCTGGAGCAGGGAATTGAGTGGCATCTCAGGAAAAGGGTAATTATTCTTGAAAGAGGAGACATAATTCTTAAATAGGGTTATTTTTAACCTGGGATTAGGTGTCCCCATGGGGTGTTACACTGCCATACCTGAGCCACTGCTCACTGTACTGCAGCACTGCTTCCCCCTTCTTCTGTCCTCATGTGTTCTTACAGGTCTCAAATACTTAAATTTTGCTTTGTCATGCATTATGGTCCCTAAGGTTTAAAATGGAGCTAAATTAATGGCAATCTTCAAACTGCCAATCCAACTTTACACGCAAATGACGGAAAAAATAACAGAAAATGTTCAAGTGCTTCATAGAAGTCATCAGATGAGCTTAACTATCAAGGGGATTTTTAATCTCATACATGTCTGGTAAAGAGTCTAGCTGTCCTCCAGGGTCAGGCTTGGCTTAGGAAAAACAGAAAAAAGATTTTGCAGAACCAGGCTCCTACCTCCAAACTAGTTGGGACTTTTGCAGGTAAACATATTATACATATTGTATTGTATTGTTGATGTCTGTCCCTGGGATGTCCCCAGTCTCACATGTACAGAGCAGGAAGCATGCTCTGGAATTTCATAGCACTGCCTGCAGCTGTCTGTGCCCAGCCCTGATCTGGATGCTAACATTTCTGCAGGTAATGAGTACAGGCACCAGGATCCCAGCAGGCTTTTTATCTCCTTCTCCAAACACATCTAAATTCCCATGTAATTATGAAGCCATCATGCTAATTACAGCTGTGGGAAAAGGTTGTCCCTTTCTGCCAACAGTTCCTGTGTATTGCTGAGGCACAGGTCAGGCTTGGGAAGAATTAATTTCATTGTATTTAGTCATGTTAGCAGTTCTGGGCTATATTATTGCAACAGCACAGGCACCCCCTGTTAACTCATTGTACTGAGTGTGTCACACCTGGGCTGGGGGCCTCAGGGTTCAGCGATAAGGTCAGTGATAAGGTCAGTGATAAGCGGTAAATCTGTGATGAGGGGAGCAGGCTCAGCACAGGGATTACAGTTTTGAGGGAAGGAAAGGATACTTAAACCAAATGAAAATGGATGAAGGTCTTCTGTGGTTTAGGATATCTTATTAATATTTAGAAATAGAGTTCCTAGCTCCAAAAGTTACAGAACAATGCTGTGTATCAAGTAATTTTGCTGCAGGGTTATCTTTGCTCTAAGTAGAACAGAAGACAATGATTGTGACTGCATTGTGCCTTTTTATTTTTAAATAAAAATAGTTAGGGCACCAATGACTTTGCTATAAGCAATATATATCTTCTTGTTAATAATTTTTAAAAAAAGCTTCATCCACAAAGGTGGCATTTTTAAGGCATTATAACAAGGTCAGAGAGATCTTCCAGCTGCTGATGTGATGTTTGCATGGTACCTGCAGAAGTGTGTTGCTGTTCTGGAATTGATGGAGACCTTTTCCCTTTGACTTGCCCCTTCCCTGGGCTGCTGCCAGGGCTCTTGCCAGGGTTTGAGTCAGCAGGAGATCAGCTGTGGGTGAATGGAAGGAGATGGGTCAGGAGGGGTTCAGGCTTTGCCCTGCATCTGTGCTGGGCTGTGTCTAAAAAGCACCAAGCCCCAAAGGAATGCATTTGCTGTAGATTTGCAGACTTGGCTGAACTTTTAACCCAAATTGTCCAGAAAGCTGCTGGAAGGTTGCTCTGCATCCTGCAGGGCAAACACAGCCTTGCCTTCAGTGTGAAGAGCTCCCATGTAATGATGCCTGCTGCTACTGAAACCTGGGGGCCCAGTGGATATTTCTGGAAAGCTGGTAGGGAATCTGTGTGTGTATCTGTGCAGTGTGTGTGTACAGTGCCACACTTGTGTTCCCTCCTTCTGTGCTTTCTTTCCCTCCCTGATGTGTCCCCCTGCCATGTGCCTCAGGAGGAAATGCTCTCAGATGGGTCTGTGTGTGAAAATGCAGAAAAGCCTCTGACCTCCTCACCCTGCCAGAGACCTCCCAAGGGACACACATTGTCTGTTTCTGTCTGGTGCTGTTAAGGGAGAGATCTCAAATATATAAATTCACAGCAAGAAGTCATCTTTGTCCCACTTGATAAGCTGATTAAAACTCCTACACTGAAATGCAAAGAAAAAAAGAGGTGTTAATGAATAGAGCTAATTAAAATTTGGTTGGAGCTAATTAAAATCTAAATCTGGTAACACTGTGGAAAAAGCACAACTTTCTGCTCTAGGTCCTGCCTCATTTCAAGGCAGATAATTCTCATGAAGTTACTAAAATTGTCCAAAGTTGTTGTTGTTCTACATGTTATCAGACATGCAGCATTTGCATGTCCGGCCAGCATGAATCTTCCCAACCTGAAAAAAGTTTAAAATCTTTAAAAAAACCCTTTATGTTAAGGGATTTTTGTCTTTGACTCTAAAATGAGCAGTATATGCTCACATCATGGGCAGCAAGTAGGTTTTCCAAAACACAAAGATGAGAATCAAGCATAGTTACATGGCTCCAGGAGGAAACACCAAAGTCCTTTTTATCTGTGGCACCAATTATGCTACAAGACAACTTTCTGAAATTTTCAGCAATAAAAAGCAGTTAATTGTATTGCAAATGGCAAAGACTATAAAACATCAATTCACAGTCCAGATGCTTCTTTTCTTAACTTCAAAGAATACAAGTTATTTTAAGAAAAGGAGAAGCGTCTTTTGAAGGTAACCTTCTCTTCCCCACATTCATCAGAACTTTCTCTCACAAATTCTTTAAATACTTTGCACAGTCAATTAAAATTATTATTATAACAATTTATTACAGTTCAGCAGCAAAACACAAGTGGGCATTTGACCAAGTGGGACTGTAATGGCATGAAATGTGCCATTATGCTTGGAAGAAACAAGTGAAAATTTGCAAATATGTCTGTGTGATATTCCTAAAATGGCAGCTTAACCCTTTGAGCTTTTGAATGGATTTGGTTGGAAGCACTCAGGAAGGCAGTGAGGAGATTACCCAAACTGACCTGGGGCTGTCCAGGATGAATGTGAATGCTCAAAGCACAAAGCAGATCTGGAGCACTTGTCTGAACATGGGACTGAGGCTACATTGATGAACTGAGGCTACATTGATGAACAGTATTTTGTCATTGTATTTTGAAAGTTTACCACAGTGTCTGCAGATGTCAGCTGAGCTTCATGGCATTTTGCTGTCATATTTAATACTTACTTTCTTACCATCATTTTTTAGACTTAGTGTGACTTTGTGAACCAGCTGCCCTCCACTCAACTTGATATTTTTATCAGACCATCCTGGTGGGAGAATAATGGGAAATAAAACTCACCCAAATATGTATGAAGCATAGTCATAATATGACAATTTATATATTTAAAACCTATTAGACTGTTGTAGACAGGGACTTTATATGGCTTGTATGTTTATTTTATGCACAGGAACATTAACTGGTATTAGTTGTTTTAGCAGCTCTGGATGGAGTTTCACCTCTGAGAAGGTAATGCAGAAAGGATTGGAGGGTTTAGTATCTGCCTGCTAAAAGGGTTTTATTTAAGTGACTGTCTTCCCTGGCATTTAATCCCTGCCTAACTCCTACTGCCCTGATGCTGGTGTTGTAGTCCTCAACAAAGTATTCAAGATTTGTAGAGGGTGCTGGGATTTCTGTAAATGGATTTCAGTTATCTGTTCTGAAGAGGTTGAAAAGGCACTGAATTAGACTCTGGAAGAGCTGTTCTTAGTTTTGCAGATCATTTGAGCGTGACACTCACTTTTTCCAAAAAAGGAAAGTACCTGAGATGAATATTAACAGAATAAGGCAGTTTTTGTATTTTGAACAAAGAAAATTTAAAATGTAAAAAATCCAAATGTTTTTAAATTAGACACAAACTTCTCAATCTTTAGAAATTCACTGATTTGCGATTGCAAACTTATCTTATGCTTTATGTGTTTGAAGCAGATAGTGCTGAAAACCCAGAAATAAGCTTGTGAACCTGAATTGCAGTCGATGGTCTGTTGGCAACAGTGATACTTTTATATTTGCTGCCCCTGAGTGCTGAAGTGAGGAAGGCCATTTTCAGGTTTTCTGTGTGTATTTAATTACATGCACGAGGTGTCTTGAGTGGTGATGTTGGGAGGAAATCCACCACCATGGCTCTGCTGAAGCTGCTGAGCTGAGGCTGTGCTGGGCTGGCCCTGAGAGCTCAGCCCTGGGAAATTGCAGCTCAGCCATCCCCTCCTGGGCTGCCAGGCTGGCTCAGGGTGCTTCATGCCATGGCCAGAGAGGAAAGCAAGCAGCTCTCCAGGGCTCAGGTGCCATCAGCAGGGAGGGGATGGCAGGGGGTCTCTGGCAGGGGGCACAGGAGACAGCCAGGAGGATTTCCTTCTGGGATGGGGCAGCTCTTTCCCTTCCCCTGTACAGACAGGGACTGAGACTGCTCCTCTGTGAGACAAAATGTCCTGTTTGGGGTATCCCATCAGGGGGATGCCATGTGCTGTTTCCTGGCTCTTGCTCTGAGCTCAGTTCAGCCCTCACCTGCCACAAACAGCAAATCTGCAGTGAGCCTGGGCTGCTGCCTGCCTTGGGCAAAGCCAAGGGGAAACCAACTTCTCTAGTTGGTTTTGGAGCAAAACACAGAAATATTTTATTGGCCAAGTGTAACCATGATATTTTCTGAAAAATCCTTTCCTTAGCATTTTTTCTCCTGAGAAGCTGCGAGGCCTCAGGAACAAAATGTAAACAATAATTATCTGCTGCTGTGGAATGCAACAGGTGGATCTGTGATTGGTCTCATGTGGTTGTTTTTAATTAATGGCCAATCACAGTCAGCTGGCTTGGACTGCCTGGTCAGTCACAAGATTTTATTATCATTCCATTCCATTCCATTCCATTCCATTCCATTCCATTCCATTCCATTCCATTCCATTCCTTGCTAGCCTTCTGATGAAATCCTTTCTTCTATTCTTTTTGTATAGTTTTAATATATCGTTTTCTTTTAATATAATATATATCATAAAATAATAAATCAGCCTTCTGAAATATGGAGTCAAGATTCTCATCTCTTCCCTGGTCCTGGGACCCGTGTGAACACCATCACAGCCAAGATGTTTGTGGCCTCTTGCTAGGGTTGTATTTGATACCCTTGGGGCTTTTTAACATCCTCAGGTGAGAAAGAGCAGTGAATGGGACAGCATCACATACATGCATTATCTGGTTCATGTCTTAACTGTGATTCCTCCCTGCAAAGCTCCCTGCCTTGGGATTTATGGCTGAAAAAAAATTTTAGGAAAAACTCAGTAGACAGTTTGTGCTTAGGAGTATCAGAAGTTTCATTTCAGTGTGTTGTGAGCCCTGGGAAACAAAAATCACTTGAAGGTCTTCCTTTGATCATATTTTATTTATTCTGAAATAGGTAGAATTCCACTTCTGCAGCCTGTCATCTCAAACTCTGAAGACTGGAATAGCTTTGCAGATTCTTGGCCAGATATTGGGGAAGAGAGAAAGAGATCCAGCAGCCATGCTTTATATATTTTCTGCTGGGCTGGATCCCTCTCCCAGGTGTCCTCCACAGGCCTGGCTTTTGGCAGCTCTTCCCTGGGATGAACACAGACAGTGGGACCAAAAATTAATTGTCCGTGTTCTGCTGCTCAAATTTATCTTGAGATTTCACACTCACTTGATTAAAAAATTTGCAAACCAATCTGCAGTTCTGTGCAAGGAATAGGATGGCAGAAAGATTCATGCCTGCACCAAGCTCTAATTTGTTTTTATCACTCGCTTCAAAGAATAGAGATAAGTGGTATTTTCTAGAGAAATGGATTTGATCTTTTCCTGCATCAGGTATAAACCAAAAGTAAACAGAAAATTGATGAAAAATTTTTATCTAAGAAAGGAAAAAAAAGCTTACATTAATATCAAACTATGTATTTACAGAGGGATGTTCTGCTTTATGATCATCCCTGAAAGAATCATCATAGTTTTTAAAACTTCAGGCTGAAGGGTCACCCCATTTCTTTCCTGATGCAAACAACCCAGTTAAAACTGCAGACTAGAGCTGAAACACTCTATTTAAATTACTTTATTTGACAAATAATTTGCCTGTTGAAAAAATTCAAATGAAACAGTCTTCTTTTGCTGAACTATTTGCAGATTTAATCTAAATGTATGCCACTGTGAGATATTTTGCCTATGTTTAAATTTTAGGGGAAAAACCCCAAACAAACCAAACCATGCTAAAACAGGTGTTTGATTAAATTCCAAACTGACCAAGGTAATATTCTCCACTTCACCAGCAGAACCAAACTGCTCCTCTCCTTTTGGTCAAGAGCACAAGAGGAGACAGCTGGAGGCTGCTGTGTGTACCTGGGGATGGCAAAGTGCTGCACTGAGGCTTAGCTCAGCCAGGTTTATCTGTTGCAGAGATGCAGAGGGCAAAGAGGTTTTAACTCTGTTTAATGCCTCAGTTTTCTTGGCCTGTTGAGCAGCAGTGCTGTGTCTGTGTGGCTGATGCCTGAAACAATAGTACTTCAGAAGAAGTGAATATCTGGATAAAAATAGGGCAGAAGTGAAGGGATGTCCTAATTACAGCAGTCCCCATGAGCCTCTCAGGACTGACTCACCAGCTTCACCATCACATCATATTATGGATGACATTGTGGTGGTCAAAAGTTCCTTTGGTTCACAGGAAAAGATCAGAGATCTATACCATTAAAATGGAGTGAAGGGAAAAACTTGTTTATTTCCCAATTGTGCCAAATGTAGGATTGCTGAAACACTCCAAAGCCAGTATGGTTACCACAGTAGTTCACCAGGAGCAACCTACCTAATCTGATCTGTGACAGTAAAAGAGGTGAAGTGTTCAAAGTGTCTTTGCTTTCAATGGACCACATTAGTTCTGAAAATGCCACAGAAATTCCTGCATTGGGTAGTTTCAATGCAGCTGGCTCAGTGTACCTTGGAATGGCCCTTTGGCAGAGAGTATTTCTAAACAGACTCACAAAATGCACAATGTCCTGCCTTTCTGGCAAATATTTGGTTAAATTGGATGGTTTTGGGAATGTGCCCTGTACTGCTGTTGTTGACATTAAGGATTTGTCATTGCAAGTTAGAGGACAAAATGATGGGAAGGTTTGAAATTGTCAGATCACAGGAATGGTTTGGGTTGGAAGGGGCCTTAAAGATCACCCAATTCCAGACCTCTGCCACAGGCAGGGACACCACAAGATCCACACACCTGTCCCTAGTGCTGGCTGAAGTAGTTTTATCCCACTATCAGTCAAAATGGGAATTTTATTCCTGCTGTATTCTTGAATTAGGGTAAAGTCTCCCACAAATATTGTTTAATTTGCTGCTGCAGTCATTGTAGTATAACGATACAGATAACAGAAATCCAAGGTCTGGCTTCAGCTCCTCTGACCTGTATCTATAGGGACCTTTGTAGTCCTGAGTTACTCAGGCATCTGCTGCCAAGATTGAAGTCTGAATTTGTCTTATGAATCTGCTGGAGCTTTTAAAACCACAAGAGACCAGGTAACAGAGGCTGAAATAAATCTGGAAAGAGACCTGGGCAGGCAGTGGCTCAAGGTTTTCCAAGCCAGGAGTTTGCTTTATGGGAACAGCCTGTAGTTAAATACATCTGCAGAACTGTGCTAGTAAAGGGGGAATTGAATTGTGCAGTGGGAAAGCTCCAGCAATGTGGGAACTGCTATCAGAAAAAATAAAGATGGGTTTATCATTCTTACAGGCAAATTAGTTTTGAGGGTAGCTGACTTGAAACTAAAATGGAAAACACTGACATAATTCTGTGGTGGTGTTCACAGGGGTCCCAGGATGAGGGAAGAGACCAGGATTTGACTCCATGTTTCAGAAGGTTGATTTATTATTTTATTATATATATTATATTAAAAGACAATTATATGTTAAAGCTATACTAAAAGAATAGAAGAAAGGATTTCATCAGAAGGCTAGCAAGGAATAGAAAGGAATGGAAAATGATAACAAAATCTTGTGACTGTTTAGAGAGACTGAGACAGCTGGACTGTGATTGGCCATTAATTAAAAAGAACCACATGAGACCAATCACAGATCCACCTGTTGCATTCCACAGCAGCAGATAACCATCGTTCACATTTTGTTCCTGAGGCCTCTCAGCTTCTCAGGAGAAAAAAATATTAACAAAAGGTTTTTTCATAAAATATGTCTGTGACACCATCCCTCAAAGTCTCACATTTGCTCTGCCCTCAGCCCTGGCTGCCATCGTGGGCTCTGCTGCCATCGCTCCTCCCTGGGCCCTGGGGTGATCCTGTGGCAGCCCAGCACCTGAGGAGTGGCTTTGGCACAGATCCAGGATCTGTTTATTTTATATTTTGGTCCATTTGGAGATGGTGTTTGTCTGCTGGCCCCGAGCCCCCACGCAGACTCAGCTCAGCCGAGGGCAGGGAGCAGCTGCAGGTTCTGGCCTGGCTCACAGAGCCCTCCCTGTGCCCAGCAGGGGAGGAGATTGCTCCTGTAATGCAGGAGAACAAGGTCAGGAGAGAGATTGTTCCTGTAATGCAGGAGAACAAGGTCAGGAGAGACCAAGACTCATGTTTTGTGTTTACTGTGAGGCTCTGGAAAAGATTGTCCAGAGAAATTGTGGCTGCCCCATCCCTGAAGTGTTCAAGGCCAGGCTGGATGGGCTTTGAGCAACCTGTTCTAGGGGAAGGTACCACTGTCAATGGCAGGAAGCTGAAACTAGATGATCTCTGAGTTCCCTTCCAACCCAAACAATTCTGTGACTGGTAACTGGCTTTTCCAGCCTCTGAGAAGTGGATATTTGGCTCCTGAACATATATATGTATATAAAACGAACAGATATAGATATGACATGTATGACACAATTTGCAGCCTGTGGTCAGAACTCTGTGTGTCCCTGATGCTGCAGCTGAGTTTCTGTAGCTGTGGTGGAAATGAATCTCCAAGAAATGAACTGGGAGTTCTGCTGCTGCAGCTTTTGAGGTAAAAGGGACAGAGCAGGAGGGCTTTGGGCTCTGCTTGCCAAGGGTTCTTTACCAGGGAAGAGAGAAAATAAGTGACAAAAGATTTGGTTATCCTTTGCAAAAAACATCAAGCTTTCTTCCCTGCACTTCTGTTCTGTTTTGGGTGAAAACGTAGTGGCAGTTAAATGAGCTTTGCTAAATCTTTCATAAACCATGCTAGCTGTGGAGAAAGCAGAGGAGTTAAAATAAACTCTGGTGTTTTCCCTGCAGACTTTCTTGCAGAGACTCCTACAGATACCAAGGTCTGCAAGCCTAAAACTCCTAAATGCAGTTGCTCATTTTTGCATTCAGAAATTCCTGCAAGTGGCTCTTTTCAGAGAAATCTCACAGATCCTGAATTTTCCTTGGCTCCATCTGCAGTCATTTTCACCCAAACCAGTTCCATCTGAAGTTCATTTTGTTAAATTTTCTCCATCGTTAAAAAAATGTGGATTTTGTGTGTGTGTGTATATGTAAACATTTCTAGGTGCACAGTTCTTTTCATGAAGGATCAGCTGGTTATTTTAAAAAGAACCACACAGAGAAGAAGCAGGCTTTTGGGTACAGCTATAAATTTCTTAAATATTCCCATTTCCTGGGTATAAGTGGTTTGATAAACTACCTTTGGATATAGAACCCTGTATTTGAGCAAAACAACTCTGTATTTTACAGAGATTTTGCAAAAAAAGCAAAGGCTGTATGTGCTCAGATCTGGTGTAATTTATATTGCAGGTGACAGAGTGGCATTTCCAATTTTCACAGTTTCACAGTGCTGCTTGGATTTGTTTTGTACTAATTAAATTTTCTTATATCTGAAATTTCTGTTATCTCTTAATTATAATAATATCTAAATTCATATTGAAAAGTGTGGCTTATCAGCCTACACAGTACCTTTCACAAAACTGAATTAAATGTCTTGAAAAAACAAATTTAATTCACATTTATTGAGATGAATGACAAAAGAGCTTATCTCCTCTCTCTCAGCTTTTTCTTATTTATATTCCTAGATGCTTATTTTATCTGGCCTTCAGGTCCCCAGTATAGTGGATTTTTCCTGTTTAAAATAGAGCTATCCCTTTACAGGCAAACAAATGTTTTTCCAAATGAGAAAGAGAAGTATTTGCCTTTTTGCCTTACTCACCAGAGCTGGTGCTGTGAGGAGGTTGGGCTGGTTTTGTGTTGATGCTGGCAGTGTTACTGTGTTCAGTAACTGGGCATTTCTGCTATGACTTATGGCACTTCAGAACATCAAATATTATCCCTAACTTAATTCTCTGCAGAATAGCTGTCACGAAGCGATGCAGCTTTTTGTGCCTCCTTGTTTAACCAGGGCTATAATTTTTGCAGCATGTGTTTGGTCTGGGAAGACAATTTAATGGAGACATATTTCCTCCCATTTACAGATCAAACCCTCCCAATAAACAATGAGTCAAATCACAGGGAGCTTAGGGAGATGCCTCATCTCTCATATAATTTTTTCTTTGCTGGGTCATGGATGATTTGAGGCAGTAGCCACATTTTCCTGTCTCAGTCAGATGGAGCTCAGTGGAATGTTGGCTTGAACATCTCACAGAGTTACATAAAATGAGCATAGAACTGGTTTGTATAAAAAGCATAATCTACTTTTACCTTTACTTTTCATTTTTACTGTATTTTTAATATAGTATGAGGCAGTAAATGCAAGTTTGGCATCTTAATGAAGATGCCAAACTTGGACTATGAGATCACTTCATCCTGCAATGAGATTGTCTATGTGGTGTTTGGTGAGGGATGTGTATCCATATTCAAGCTCCTTTTAATTAAAGCTCTGGGACTTTAAAACTCTTAATTAAGGTCCTAGGACCAAAATGCTCCTGTCCATTCTTTGAACTCTCAGCAGGGAGAAGAAGATGGCACAAAGAGAACTTGGGCCCACGTTTCAGCCAGCTCTGTCCAGGTGATTAAAGATCACCCTCACCAACGAAGAGAACAAAATCATGCAGGGTGTGAATGAGCAGAGTCTGGTTATTGCAATTATCCCAATTAAGGCTCAGGGTCCCTTGGGGCAGGTTTTGGGTAATGCCAAGCAGAGGGGCAGTCTCTGTCCCTCTAGCCCCACTGTCCATGGATCACAGCCTGCGTTCCCTGGCCCTTGCTGGCACCTCCAGGGCTTCAGCAGGGCCCTGCTGGGTTCCTGCCTGGGGCACACTGATGCTTCTGGCATTTCTAATGCTTCTGATTCCTTCAGCACCTCACTGTGGAGCTCAGGGCTGCCTCATTTGTTCTCTAAAGTGGGAGTTCGGTGCTCAGAACTCAATCTGTGTGACCATACCCGCCTCCTGTTCTCTTGAGCTCATTTTTTTTTCCAGGTTGTCATTTTGTCAATCAGTTTCATACTTGAGTGATATGAAAAGCAAAGTCAATGAAGAGAAGGCCATGCCTCAGGGTCTGTGTGTATGGCAGTGCACATACTGAAGCAGGCCCTGTTTGCTCAGGTTTTTGGTTTTTTGGGGGCAGGAACTATTCCTCTCCATAGGTTCTGAATTGGTGTTAAGATGGTGGCACCCAAATTTTGAGTGGGGTCTTTAAATTGTTGTCACTCTTGCTAAAACTCAGACACTGAAGCACTTAGCAGTTGCTGAGGCTGTTCAGGGAGATGTAAAATGCTTGTGTTTGACTAACAGCAGCATCTTTCTGAGAAAGAGGTTTGTGTGACTGAGGAAAAAGGTCTGAAGTGCAAACATGGAGCCAGGAGGAACCCACCAGGGGCAAGGCTGGTGAGATCCACAAGGATGACTCTGCTGGGTGATGTTTGCCAGTCTTGCCATCTCCTCTGTGTCCTGATAAGGAAAGTGGATTCTTAGAGTCAGAGAAACCCACATGCTGGTTTTGCATATTCAATTCTGAATTTGCACCTGAAATCCTGACTGTGTAAATATACATTTGACAAAAGCACAAGGAAAATTCTCATGACAGTGGCACTGAAATAACAAGATACTTCCTCAAATTTAGCTCCTTGCTCAATATTGACTCACCTGTGTCACAACACACAGTGTATAGGGGTGTTGACACACCAAAAACTTGGCAGAATTTCATGTTATAGCCCAATTTTATATTTCTGCCTGGCCTGCCTTTTGATACCTACTATACCTGAAAATTTTACAATAATTGTGCCATAGTCTCTGATCAGTCTTAGGACTGATTTGCATGATGTGGAAACATTAAAAACTGCAGATCACCTGGAATGGAGTCCCCCAATGGATAAGATTTGGAGTTATTCCTTGATTTCTCAGCCTGTAGGTGGCTTGGTGGTTTGGACATGTGGATGGGTTTTGCTTTGCAGCCAAATCATACTAGAGATGGAGAGGAATATTTAAGAAAAGCCTGAGATTCTTTGGTGATATCATTCCAACAGCTCAGGCAATTTTAAAAAACCCCAAATACAAACCCAAATCCAATAGAAAATGCAAAAGGAGATTATGATGAGAAAATAATTATGAAATTAAGATAAACCCAGTCATGGAAATACTTTTGAAAAATGGTAGTCTTGATCCTGTCCATGTAATGACCTTGTGCCCTACCAACTAGGTAAAGAAAAACGTTTCCAACTTGTTCCTTTGATATCAGAAAATGTGACATTTGTCCATCATTTTCTTTAACTGAATTAAGCTAGTATTGACCAAGTGGTTTGCAAGACCTAATGAGAGCTGAACACCATCTGGGATACCTAAATCAGGGCCAGGTTATCAGATATTCAGAAGTGCCAGTGTGGCTATTTGTGAGGGTGTTTGCCATGCCCCAAAGTTAACACAATCATTTGAGAAGCTTGTTTGCAGAGATGCTCAAGAGGCAAAGTTGTTGTTTCCTGGCCCAGGACAGTGAGTACCTTCATGGTGGGGTCTTTGCCTCCTTATAAAATCAAATGAGGGGGACAGTGGCACATCATACTGGTAAGTGGGGCCACACATAAAGAGTCTTTATCAACAGTATTGGGAAATATTTTTGGGGTTCTAAATTACAGTGTTTGGGTGACTGGGCATTTTAGGGACTGTAGTGCTTGTACTTGAGGCTGCTTTTCAGACAGTCCCTCTCTGCAGCTGGCCCTCTGCTGTACTTTGGTTTCTGGAGCTGGTCTGCAAGGATTTAGGAGGAGAGAGCTGATACCTCTTGCTGCTGTGATCTCTCGTTTAGGACATGCAGGCAGCTTTGAATTAGAGCCACATGAAGACATCACCATTCTGGCCTCATCCTGGCTTGAGACATCACAGAAGAAAATTAAATAAGGCCATAATATGAAAACTGCTTTACAAATTATACCACTAGTATTTTGAAGGCAAAGCAATGCAGATAAAATACACGGAGCAATTCCAAATCCATTAGCAGTGGATGTGCTCAGAAATCCCATGCCTATTATGGAAATTTGTGGGCAGGTGTCCATAATTGATAAAAATGCCTTCTCTAAGCAATGCTCACAAAGCTGAGGCTGGAAAAGTAATGGGGAAGCTGTGCAAGGCATCAGCAATAACTATTCTCCATAGCTATACACAAAGAGAAAAAAAATACAAAGCTGGTAAAAACAGAATTAATGTCAATCTAACTTTACAAGGAGAAGTGAATGTCTCACAAATGCCTGTAGAAAAAATTAAATCTGTTTAATGCATGAATTAGGAAATTAAAAAAAATCATGCGATATAATCAGAGGCTTGGTGTGAATCCCACCCAAGTGAAAAGCATTTCAAAGGTTTGGCTGTCTTTGCCTTTTCAAGCCTGTGCCATAGAATTAAGCTAAACAAATAAAGAAGCATGTGATGTTACAGATGCAGTAAATACCTTGTCTTGCAGAAGGGCAGAAAGTATGCAGATGATTATATGGACATTGTTACCTTAAAGTAACTTCTAGAGAATTAGGTTCAGGATCAGCAGAGGACAGTACCATGATAAATTTTGGAAAGGGGAATGGAAGATTACTGTGGGTAGTGCTGTGTGAGGTTTTAAAGCACAGAACACATCCTCATGCCTATGACCAAGCCACTGAGGCTTGGAAGCTTGCCTAGAGGTGGGATTTGAATTATGGACACTGCTGAAAAATTTCTGTAAAAAGTTGTTTCTGTTGAAGTGAAAAAACAAACCCCAAACAGACTTCTGCTGACATATGGGCATGAAAATGTCACCCACAGGATTTCAGATTAAATTTAAATGAATAAGCTTGTTGTGGATTAAATAAACCAACAGGTCATATCTGTATGAAATACTAAGAAGTGCACATACTAAAAACTTTTCTTTCCCTTTTCTAGTGCAATATATCTGAGGAAGGAAGCAAACTAACTACCATATTTTTAATTACAGTTGTGAACACACAACAGTTTGAATGGTTTATACAGAATTGTTTCACAGAGGGAACCCAAAACATCTATAACTTGGCTGCAGGGGAAGCTGTAAGTATATAAATGTGGAGAATTTTATTGGATTCATATGGGCGAAAGAAATTCCAATCTCTTTATACTATATATAAAAGTGAGAAATGGATGCAAAGGAAGCAGAGATGTCTCTTCGTATGTTACCTTCAGTAGGAAGTGCTCATTTAAAGCATTGGGGAATCCAGGTACAAACCTTTTTAAGCTCCTTTTGATTTTGCTATGTAAGACTAATTGAAGGACATGGCTGGAGCTCTGCCTGTGGAGCAGGAGGATAAGTGTCAGTGGCCACACTGCAGGACAGGTCAGTCTGGTGTGTATTTGTGTGATGCCTTTTCTGTTTTACACCAGAATCAAACATTGCAGAGTTCCTGGGAAGTGCCAGCCAATGTGGTGTGGGGACAAGGGTGGCCTGAGGTTTGAGCTCGAGGAGGGTATTGAACAGGAGCTATTCCCTTCATGCTAATTATTAGCTATGTCTTCTATGCCTTTGAGTATAATCTCAGTACCACATGATGGGAAGGACTTTTGGGTCTTTTATTCCACCCTCCACGCTGGGCCAAAGCTGCAAATGTTAAGTCTGAACATGACAGGAGAACTCAGGAGGTTCCCTTGCTATCCAGGGATGCTCTCCCCGTCCACACCTGCATGAGCTCTCTAGAATGTGCTAGGTCAGCTGAGTCTCAAAAAGTTCCTTCACTTCCACCGACCAACAGGTTCTAGGTGACTATTTCACACATCAACATTTAGTCTGCAGACACATGCAGTTAGGAGAGATGAATCTCACGTCTGTTGTCCTTATCAGGTGGATTATGATCTAGAAAACTGTGTGACTTCCAGCACAACTCCCTTCTCAGAGGAAGGAGGAGAGGAAACAAGAAAAGTACGAAATCTGACAGCAGGTTCAAGTTCCTCCTTTTATGTTAGAGTTGGCTTGTGCCTGACTGTCTTAGCTTTGCAGCTTTTTTATTAGGTTAGTGGGTAAGAGGGAAATTGATTGTTTTAAGGTGGGGTAAGCTGATGAATGAAGTAAAATGAAAGAGAGCCTCCTCCCAATTCAGCTGCTACAGACTAAGAGAATCCATCTCTGGGGGGGTTTAGCCCCCTTGTCAGGGTTTCTCAGGAGTGTGCCCTGCCTCCATTTCCCAGCAGATATTCCTCTTGCTGCTGTCTCTACTAACTAATTCAGAGGAAAGCAGGGAAGGCTTGGATCTCCAGGAGACCTCATGCCTGAGCAAATTCCAGCACAAGCTGTTTCAGGAGAGGATGTCACAGGCTGATGCTTTGCCCAGGCTGTGGCTGGCCAGGGATGGGCTGCAGCCTCCCTGGAATGCTCCAGGCTTCACACCAGCTTTGGTTAGGCAGCATAAAATTTTATCTGTGTGCCTCAGGGGGTTCCTATTCTGAAAGCAGAGAAAAGGGGGCCATCAAACTTTTATGGCAGGGTGTAGTTAATTTACATGAGAACTCTTCTTCCATTTCAGAGCATGAAAAATGTTTTTATAGTAGCTGTGCATGATGTCTATTCCAATTCTTCTACATCAATAACCATCTTTTCAGGACTGAATTTATTCATGAAAACTCAGCAAATTTTTCCAAGGAGCATGAACTGCTGGAGAAGCCAAAGATGATGATGTATTAATTGTGGATTTAAAAACTGCTGTTCTTTAAAAATTGACTGTATTTGAGAACCTTGTGCTCTGTGCTCTGAATGGAGTTGCTTTACCCTTAATTTCTTCTGGAATCTCAAGGGGACATGGTCATGTGCTAAGCAGCAGCAGCTGAATGGCTGCATCTGTTCCACACTGTAGCTGTGTCTTATGCAAAACACTTCTTCAGTGAGAAACTGTGAGCAAGGGTTTCCTGCTCATCTTTGCCATTCCACTCATGGTTTTAGAGGCCCTAATGCATCCCCCTCATTTGTCTTTTTCAAGCATCAGTGTCCAAGCTGTAACTTAGAAGGCACCCCATGCCCTTGGGGACCTCAGTCACTTTCCTCTGTCCCCTGACAACTTCTATTGTTTTCTTTTGGGAAAACTGCACAGAATGTTAGACTCAGAGTGTAAAAGTAGGTGTTTGGAGTGGCATAATCCTTTTTGTCTCAAAGGGAAGAAATTATGGATGCTTCATCCACAAAAAGGACTCTCAGACATGGCCACTGCATGAATAAAATGTCCTTGGAATGAAATATTCTCAATGAACCTCTTAATTTTTCTTTCTTCCTTCCCCCTTTCTTTCTGAAGAAACTCTGCCAGCCTTGCATCTGCCTGGGTGGAGCCCTTTTCCTCATTGCCTGTTTTCCTCATTGCCTGTTTTCCCATTTCTGTCCTGTGCTCTACCCAGACTTATTCTCCTCAGCATTTCAGTGCCCTACCTTGCATTGCCCAAACCCTCCCTTGCAGGTGTAATGGCACTGTTCAAACTAATCATGATAACCATATAATGAGAACCAGCCACACCCTGTGGCTGCTCTCAGCTAAACTCTCAGCCCAGTTGCCTTCTCAGAGGTTTGGGATATTGGTGGGTAAACATTTCTGAGTCACAGTGTTTCTGCAGGACAGCTGCCTGGGGAGCAGGAAGGTGCCCAGGTTTATGTAAACCCTCAGCCAGGGAGGTCTCTCCAAAGAGCTGTGCATTGCTGGAGGTGGATCCAGACAGATTTGCTTTCTCCTTTCCCCCCACTACAGAAACACAGCAAAGTTTTCCATGTTTAACCATTGGGTAGATGTTGGGGAAAAAAAAGGTGAATGTGTTGTTATTGAGTTTCAAATAACCCCAAGCCAAATCCCACTGTCTGAGGACAGCAGAGCCCCACTGTGGATTTCCAGTGGTGTCAATCATTATTTCTCATTGCAAAGGCTGTGCTACAAGATACCCTGTTATTTCTGTGAGGTTGTATTATCCCTAAGGTAGCAGCAGAATAAAAGCCTGGTTTTGACACAATTTTTCTCTTCCTTCCTGCAGACAACAGACTTTCACTACAGCCACTGCTTTTCAGGTCACAGTTGTGTTCTTCGCCTCCTCTGCCCCCATGGTGTCCAAGCAGATCAGACAGACCTCACTGGGCTCCTGTGTGACCCCCACCAGGGCACTGAAGTGTGCCTCACTTCACTTTCATTTATTTAACTTCCAAAGCAAAGGAAACCAAATTAAATTACTGTCATGGTAGTTCTGAGCATGTGTCTCTACACAGAGATGAATGCAGTTGAATTTTTCCACTTGAAATATTAATTCAGAGTAGCTCCCCTGTGCCCCCTGTGCAGTAGAGCCATCAGTGTCTCCCACAGAGCCAAGAGACTGGCATCTTTCAGGAAATTAGAGAAATAAAAATACCTAGAGTGAGATTAAGGTTGTTTAACCTCAAAAAGGCCCTCTCCATTCATGCTGACAGTGAGGCACAGCTCTGCTGGCCTCTCTGCACAGGCACATTGGAAAGGCCCCTGGAGTGCTGAATGAGGGCAGCTGATACCTGATGGGTGTCTGTCAACATGAGAGATGATTCTCCCACCTTAAGATGTGTCAGTATCCTAAATGTGAAGGAAACAACATCAATTCTGTAAGGTAATGACCAGTGGCAGCTATAGTATCCACTGAACTAATGGTGCCCCAGAAAAATTCCCAAAATAATTATGAAGTGAAAGAGCTCTGCACCATGAAAGACAAATTTTCTTGAATGTGGGAGCTGGACAGGTTGAGATAACCCAGACTAGACTGGAATGACTTTCAAAAAAATTTTGAAATCCATCTTTTGTTTTATTTAATTCAGTTTTCTGAACTGAGCCCTGCAGCATTCATTGCCTATCAAAAGTGAGTGGGTCACACTCAGTCCTCCTGAACTGCTGAATCACAACCAGACTGGAGCTGTATGAGCACAGGCATCAGAGATGCCATGGAGGGCAGCCACCCACAAGGGCTGGTAAGTGTAACACAGGATCCATGGCACCCACCTGTTTCTGGAACAGGGAAGGGAGACAAACAGGATGTCCTGAAGCACCACAGGTGGCACTGGTTGCCCCTGTTGAGCTGCTCTGCTTCCTTTGCACCCTTATTTCAGAGTCTGGGTCCTCTCCTGTTTCCAGTTGCTGTCCTGAGGAGCATCCACCTAAACATACCTGGAGCCTTCCTCAGAAAGCTGCTGGAACTACTTTGTCAGGATAAACAAACAATTGGGAAAGAAATTAAGAAACTGCTCACCTGGCACCTTCACAGGCCACACAAGGGAACATGTAAGTGGAGAAAAAGTGCTTGAGCTGTGGTTTCATCTGCTTCTGAGCCACCCTGATGGCTCTGCCTTCCCTGCTGTCCTTTCTCCTATTCCCAACTGCACAATGGCTCTCCCTCCTTTCCTCCTGGCTCCAGACTCTCTGGTTCCTCCTGGAAGACAGTTCCAAATGGCCCATTCCTTCCTGGTGGATAAACTGTCTCAGAGGAGAGTTGCTATAGTTGGTGTAACATATGCATCAGAAAGATGGCTGAGAGCAAAAAGGGGACTGGTAAATGGAAATACTGTCCTCATCCCTTCCCAGCAGCAAAGAGGGGTTAAATTGACTCAGATTGCCATATGAAAACCCATCAGTGATAAATGTCTACACTATGGGGTATGAACATGTCCCTGTGAGTTTTCCTTAGCACTCAGCATCTGTGTGAGTAGCCAAGTGCTAAAACAGCCATAAGCCCTAAAAAATCAATTAAGAAAATGCTAAGAAAGGTTGAAACCTTTAGAGTTTCCCTCTGTCATAATCTGTTTTTAACTAAGATAGAGAGGAGTGCCTGTTTGGAGAGACATGAATTAACCTTCATGGTGTAAGACATTCCTCTTGCCAGATGATGGAGCTTTTCTTTTCTTCCTCATCTACTCCTTAATAGCACTCTTGGCAACACTTGGACATGGATTGCCAAGCTACTGCACTGAGTAGCAAAATGACTACACATGCAATGAACTGCTCAGTGAGACAGGTCCCCTCTTTTTGTGCTAATTTTATTAATTGCAGCAGTTTCTTTATTCTTTGATTTCATTCATTTTTTAATACATGGGAGATGTTTACTTTTGCAGAACCATGGAGCACAGTGTGTATATATATATATATATGTTTTTATATGAGACATGAAATGATGAGCTGGGTAACACCCTGTGTATTTGGGCAGCAGGCGGATGTTCAGTTAGTTGAATTAGGTTAAACCAGATATTGCCTAAACTATGCCTTGTGCTTTGTCCCAAAGTCTACGCTTGTATTACTTCAAGGACTAATGGAAATGTTGCATTGGTTGCATTGCTGTGAGACTGTAGAACATCATTTGCCATATGAATAATTTTAAAATGTTATAGTATGCCTGCAAATGACCCAGGGAAATAGGAAACCAGAATGTTTCCCATACAGCAGCTGCATAAGCTGTAATTCGGAGAAAATGTATGACCAATACCTCTACAGGAAGTTCATTTTATCCTCAACCCATGCTGTAAAGCCTGATATGCTCCACACACCATCCCCAGAATACAGGATCACAGGATGGGATCACAGGAGAACTGAGCAAGGGCTTCTGGGTGGGCTCCAGTTCAGCCTCCTGCTCAGAGGAGAGGGACCCTGAGAGCTGCTCAGGGTTTGGTCCAGCCAGGCTTTGAAAATCTGCCAGGACAGAGATCACACAGACTCTCTGAGCAGGTTGTTCTAATGCTGGTCTGTCCTCAGAATTGAGATTATTTTTTTCTTTTTTGTTTGTTTTTGGGATTTTTTTTTGTTGTTGTTATATCTGGGACATACAGGGAGCAATAACTCTGAACTCTGGGAAGACCTAAACTAAATAAAATATTTCTTATGCCTATCCACTCTACCAGTCTCTGATATCTTGGAGTTAAACTCCCAAGATTCTGTTGATATTGTTGGGATATTTGTACACTGGGGAGAAAAGTCTGGGGTGGTAAATCTGGAGAGGGTCTATGCATGCAGAGAAGGAGCAGAAGTTGTGTTAGTGCAGCAAATACCTGGACCACATGAAGCCCTGTGAAAGGATATATACCTCATAACTCCCAAAAACCCAAATTTTGGCACTGTTGTACCCCAGAACATAAGGCTGTTGTGCCTCTGGAGCTGTTTTATGAGCCTGAACACTGGCTGAGCCGGAGCTGATCCCACCCAACTGCAGCAGCATGGTAGGAGGAGGAAAAGATGTTTCTGTAAAGGAGCACAATGAGCCAAAACCACAGACTTTTGCTAGGCTTCAGTAAGCAGCTAAGAGCACTTTTACACTTCAGTGCTTTGGGAAAGCTTATCTACAATAACCATCCTGAGTATAATTCAGTGTTTGAACAGCCTCACCCTGCCCTGGCGGATCTCTGGGTGGGTTAATCATAAACACAGGCAGAATCCCTATGGCAGCCAAAGGATGAACGCTGGAGTGTCTGGCATGTGTGGGATGAGGTGCTGAAGGCCAGCTTGACAGCAGACAGCAGGAAGGTGTAGGAGATGGAAGGAAAAAAGCCCAGGTAATGTCTTTTCTTGGCAGTGAAAATGTCAGACATCTGCAGTTAGAAAAAATAAGGTTTAGAATACCTAGAGACCTAGAATTTCAATATTAAGGTGCTTGCATGAGGGTTTCATTTAAGTCAGCAAGTTTCGTATTATTATTTCTTTGGTTTGAAAGTCTTCAAGGGAAGATCATGAATTCTACTGAACTACAGATGGGAAGAGACGAATGTCTCTGGCAAGCATATTTTCTTGCATCTTTAGGTCTTTTCTTTCTTCTCCACTGTTTTCTAGAATTTTACTGTCCTCGGGATCACTCTGGCTGACACTTGGTGTGCATTGGCCAGCAGTGCAAGTTAAGAGAACAGAAATCCCTCGGAGCACCCTGGTCCAGGGCTGTGGGGCTTGAATGTGTAAGAGTGGTTTCTGTGTCTGCATCAGCTGGCTTAACATAGCTGGTATCTCTCCCTGTAGTTTTGTGATTCTGCCCTGAAGAAGTCCTCAGAAACAGCATTGCTGTGTTTCATAAGTAGATATAGAGGTAGATACATGTATTAATCCGTTTATCCATTGAGATAAACTTTTCATTGCTTTTCATTGCAATAGGATGCATCTAAAGGCAAAATATGACACCTAAATCTTTCAATACTCAGGTGCAGCAGCTGGAAATAATCTTACTTTAGTGAAATTGATCTAATTCATGAGCTGGGGATTAGCTCTAGTTTTTAAGTCCTTTTTTTTTAATAAGGAAAGGTTACTGGCTTTTTGCTGGAAGAGAACAGAGGAAAATGTGGGTGTTTGAGTCTTTGAGCATATGCAAATATAAATATGCATCTATCCATGTTTATTCATATGTTTCTGTATTTCTGTTAACAGTAAGATTATTTAAATAGGCTATCTTGCTCGTAGTGTATATTCTTGTTTCAACCTTCTTTTGCAGTAGAGCTGAATGGGGATCTAGAAAACAAATTTTGCCTTGGCTGTAGGAGAACAAACCCAGAATTTTTCATGGATTTTGTAGCATCTCTATGGAGTCAGAGATGTGGAACTGAGACCAAAGCCTGGCCAAAGTTCTTAGAGAATTTGCCTTAGAATTTTATATAGTTTATATAAATAGCAAATAAATGGTGATTAAATAAATGTAATGTAGTGACAAATTTTAATTTGTGCCTCACCCTAAATTCTAGGACAACTACACAAGGGTTTGGTGTGTGTAAAGAGAAGGTCATGTTTGCTTTAATAGTTTGTTTCCTTCATTGAAAAAATCTAAGAATATCTACCTAAAATGAAACTAGCAAGATTTGTATCAATTTTTCAATTTCTTCTGCTGAAATGTATTTGTTCTGCTGAGATGAATTTATGTGATTTTGGAGTTCAAGTCATTTAATATTCTGTAGAACTGATCCTGCAGACAAGGGATATCTCCATCAGAGAAGAAAGAATTTCTAGTTATTATCACATAGATATTTTTTTCTGCATTACTGTGGAATAGCTTTAAAGTTAATAAAAGATCTTGTCACAGAAGCAAGACAAGAGGAGGCTGGGTGGGATTATTGGGATTAATTTTAGGTATTATGTTGTATGCAGGCTGCTTGATGTCCTTGAGGAAAGTATCCCTCCCTAAAACAACTCACATAACCCCACACAAACCCTTGTGGCTAAATGCTCTCTGGAAAAGCCTGTCTGTCTCCCCTGGTCTGCTAGCAGCATCCTGCCTGCTAATGTGCAGTGGGACCAAACCCTGGCTCCCTGCCTCAGTCCCAGCAATGGTGAACATAGTGGGGGCCTTTATTTCAGGTTTGGAGCTTTATTCCTGTTCACCACAGCTCAGCAGCTCTGGTAGGGACTGAAGCACAAGGAAAGGCAAAGCAGTTGTGCTAGGCATGAAAAGGTTTTGAAATAGTGGATATGGAAAATTACTTCAGGGATATATTGCTTTCCTCTTTGAGTCACACAAATACCCTCAGAAAGTTTGCAGCCAGCCCAGAGCTGCAGCTGAGTCCCCTGAGGGGAGGGATGTCATCCAGAGGGGCAGGACTGGGGAGTGGGTCTGTGTGAGCTCCATGAAGTTCAAGTGCAAGGTGCTATGCATGGGCTGGGGCAATCCCCAATATCAGAATTGCTGAATGAGTGGGCTGAGAGCAGCCCTGAAGAGAAAGACTTAGAGATCCTGGTTGGTGAAATATTGGACATGAGCTGGCAACGTGCACTTGCAGTCCAGAAAGCCAAGCGTGTCCTCGGCTGCATCAAAAGAAACATGGCCTGGTGTAAAGTTTTCTGGGTCTCCTAGGAGGTTGGGGGAAATTAGTGCCAGGGAGATGAGTAGAGAAAGTATTAGTGCAAATCCTAGAATGTCTTTTATAGTATAGCATGGGTGGAAGGGAATCTTGTGGCAGTCTGAGGGGATGCCTAGCAGATTGTTTGATCCTGTTTCGTGGAGGAAGATGAGGTTCTTCCCCTCTGCTGTGCTCTTGTGAGAGCCCACCTGGAGCCCCCGTCCCCACCACTGTGTCCAGCTCTGAAGTCTTCAACATGGGAAAGAATCTTGGAGAGGGTGCAGAGGAGGCCATGACATTGATGTGGGGCTGGAGCACCTCTCCTGTGAGGAAAAGATGAGAGAGTTGAGGTTATTCAGCCTGGAGAAGAGAAAGGTCAAGCGAGGCCTAATTGCAGCCTCTCAATACACAGAGGACACCTACAGAAAAACAAAGACTTTTTACCAGGGCTTGTAGTGGCTGGACAAGGGGCAATGGTTTTAAACTGGAAGTCAGCACATTTAAATTGGACATAAGGGAGAATTCTTTTGATGAGGGCAGTGAGACACTGGAGCAGGTTGTCAGAGGAGCTGAAGATATTCCAGCCTAGGAAGTTCTCAAGACCAGGTTGGATAGGGCTTGGAGAAACCTGGTCTGGTGAGAAATGTCCCTGTCTGTGGTGAAGGGGTTGGGCTGAATAATTTTCAAAGTTCCCTTTCAAGAAATCAATCTACTATTCTGTGATTCTGTGAATAGAAGATTTATATTTCCTCTGTATGTTTGTATACAAAGAGGCATATTAGTAATTCCTCCATCAGTCTTTCTTCATATAACAATCTATATCTTCTTTCATGTTCGTTTGCTTTTCTTCTTTATTAAATAGTCCTGGTAAAATATGAATGAAATTCGATGCAGACCTGATTCCTCACAAGAGGATCAATTTTTATGTGGAGACAGGCTCCTTGCTAGACTGCATGGACAGGTATTTTTGACCAGCCATTTCCATCTCTGACACTCACAAGGCTTGTGACATTGCAGTAACTTGGCTGCTTCCAAACATCTTGAGAAATACTGCAATAACCAAAAGAACTTGGTTCAACCAAATGTGCTTATTTTTGATAAAGTGTGACTCATACCCCAAACAGCAAACTCCTTTGAGTTCCACCCTGTGAAGGGAGGATCCTCTCAAGGACATTGATGAGATGGGAATATTGACATAGAGATGTTGCTGTAGGCATTAGCAGTGTTCTGGACATTTTATACAGCCTTTATTTGAGCAGCTTCCCTCTAGCAACAGGGAAACAAAGGGGTAACACTGATAAACAATGATATATGGATGGCTGTGGTAAAAGGTGAGAGAGAAGATATTTGCCCAGAACTCTCAGGCCCTCTCCTTTGAAAGATAAAACTGTCTTTGAATTAAAAGGTGATTTTGTAGAAAATTTGGACTGGTCACACACTTTCTGTTTACAAGTTTGGATTTTCTGGTAGCAAATGGAACCTGGGTTGCTGCAGCACCAGAGAAGACCCATTTCTAGTTCAGTTTAAAGGCATTTTGCTGCATCAGTGCAAAGCACATAGTCCTGGTTTCAGCTGGGATACAGTTAGCAGCTGGGACAGTGTTGCAAGATTAGGATTTAGGATTGAGAATAATTTTACTAACACTGATTTAGTTGTTCATGAGAAGTATTTACACTCTGTCAAGGACTGTTCAGCTTCTCACACTGCCCTGCCAGTGAAGAGTCTGGAGGTGCACAAAAAGTTGTGAGTAGACACAGCTGGGACAGCTGACCAGCTGATCGAAGGGATATTCCATAGCATATAGATCCAAGGGATATTCCATTCCATATGGCATCATACTGAACAATATCCTAGGGGAAGTGACTGAGTGGTGACCTGCTGCTCAGGGACTGTCTGGGCAGCTGTCAGTGAGTGGTGAGCAAACTGCACTGTGTATAATTTGTTCTGTACATAATAGTAATAATACAACATTATTATTATTATTATTATTATTATTATTATTATTATTATTATTAATATTAATATTTTAATATTATTAATAATATTAATATTAATATCATTATTATCATTATTTCTTCGCCATCATTTTTGTCCTATTAAACTTCTCTATCTCAATGAAAGAGCTTTCCCTTTTTTCCCCTGTTCTCTCCCCACTCCACTGAGGGGCAGTGAGTGAATGGCTGTGTGGTGCTCAGCTGCCTGCTAGGGTAACCCAGACCCCAGTGTAGTGTGGCACTGATCAGCACTGCCAGAGGTTGGTGCTGGGTGGCAGCAGCCCTGTGTCCCACTCAGAGCCTTTGGAGGATCCCTGGGATTTCCATAGGCAATTATCCTCACACTCTGTAAGTAATTGTTCAAGCTGTTATTGTTTTTCTGTCTGTCTTATGACTGGTTCAGGGCTGGAGAATAAAGGAGTTTATTTGGCCTGGCAGGTCACAGGCTGTCCACAGTGAAAATCAAGTCACCTGATTTTTTGCTGTCTGGACCAGAGCACAATTACTGCAGCAGCTATTCCATAAAATACTCCCTTTAAACCTGATATCTGTAGAAATGCTGAAGGCAGCATTCACTCTCCGGGTTTTCAAAAGATAAGTCTGTTGTGGAGATAATCCTCTAAAATCATACTGAAGATTAATTTGAAAGTTTTGCGGAACAGGAGGTTATTCTGGAATATGTAAACAGTAAACTCTTGCATTTTACAGCTCCACTGAGCCAGAAATAAGAGTCCTTTGCGCTTTAAGATAAGTGAGATTCATCCTGTTTCAAGAAATGTCAGAATAACAAGCTGCTTGCCTCTTTATCTAGGAGCATCTTTTACATTGGTCAGTGATGGTCTTTTCACTTATTTGGACTGGAGCTGAGGTAGGGACAATAAGAAGAGATTTATGATGGAAGAAGAGATCTAACAAGAAAAGAGATCTAACAAGAAAAGAGATCTAATGTTGGCAGTGTGGGATCACAGGGACATAGGAAGTGAAAAAGTGTTGTCAGGCCGTGGGCAATGCAAAAATTCTAACTTTAATGTCACACATAGGCATTTGTAAATAGAGAATTGTATTATGTCCTCAAGAATTGTCAGTAACTTTTGGTAAAACTCTGGGAGGGCAATGTACATTCCTTATCCTCCACATTTGCCCACCAGGACCCCTGATACTGGGTGTCTGTACTTGTCTTGGTAAGGTGAGCTACAGCCTGAGTTGTACCTGTGCTAGGTGTAGTGAATTTAGAGCTGCTTTGTGCTCACAGCTTTCTGTTCATGGAAACCAAACTGCTTGTCCTCCTGAGCAGTGTTTGAACTTCATGTCTGCTTGGTAGAGAATCCCACTGTGTGTGGGGGATAAACTGGGATGCTGAGCACTTCCCTCAGCAAACAGTCTGGTTTTGTTCCTGTGTCAGAAAGGATTTATTTGGGATTAACACTTCCCACTAGTCAATGGTTATGTTCCAGTGCAGACAATCTACTGATAAAGCAGAAGCATCTTTGCACATGTCACTGTTTAATTGACATTCACAGTATATCTTGTGTCATCACTGTAGTGCGATGACCCAGACAGAAGTCTTGGGGCTGTATTGGTAGGCTGTGATTTTTGGTCATGAGTCCTGAGAGCTGTACTGGGCAGAGCCTTATTTCCCCATCAGAGCATGTGAGAGCTCACAGAGCTGCTGTTGGCACTGACAGGGTTTGGTACAAAATAGGGCAGCCCTAAGTGTGTTTCATACCCATGGCCCAGGCAGCCTTCTGTAACCTGGAATGCAAGGGAGGGAGAGGAATTAAACCCCTGTGATTTAACTCATCCCTTGACAAGAGACTGACCTCTGATTTGGGATTGACAACCACATCCAAAGATACATAATATTGTGGGCCAAGTGCACCCAGGTGGGATTTGTGATTCCTTTCCTTTTCTAGCTCCACAATAATTTGCTGACAAATCTTGCTAAAGGACTTTGGAAAGTCAAAGACTTGGGATATTGTGAGTCCTGTAAAATAACAGTACTGTGTGTGAGTCCTGTAAAATAACAAGCTCCCTGGAAAGAGGAGATTGCACAGCTGAGCTGCAAAGCCTGGGCTCAATACTGAGATCTGGCCTGGCCTGGGAAGGGTTGAGGCACTGCCTGTGAGAAATGGCTCAGCAAGGGATGCTTGTCTGCCTGGCTGCACATGACAAGGCTTGCTCAGGAGCAGTTCCTGCCCTAGGCTTGTTTTTACCCTCACAGGGCACTAACTCAGGGATCATCACTGCCTATGGGCAGATCACAGACCCCTCTGGCTGAGCTGGTACTGAGACTGCTCTGGGACTTGGCTGCTGAGCAGGTTTCTTTTGCAGAGCAGCACAGCCCTGAGTCTGTCACTGATGCTTCATTGCTTCTGCAGATACAGAAGGTTGTTTTTATGGCTGCAGGAGCAGAACCAAGGGCAGCAGCAGGGTCTGAGTCACTTTGTGCTGCCTGAGCCACACTGCAGCACCAGCTGTACAAGCAGGGAGGGGGAAGGGGAAGCAGGGGCACAGAAACCTGCAGGCAGCTGCTCACTTGCCATGAGCAAAGCTGGGACTACAATTCAGGGCTCTTGAGTAGCACTCCCTCCACCCTTTTATATGCCTTTATCTCCCTGAAATAATTTATTTTTAGTAAAGCAAGTGCTAAAAGATTGAGTTAGGGATGGTATCAGAACACTCAGGTCTCCCTGGGCAGGGCACTGAATGTAATGCTTCACTTCCACAAGCACATATTCTATTTCTCAAATTTGAAATGTTTTCCTTTGCATCAAAGCATCCATCTGTTCAATATTCAGGAAGAAATACACTCACTGAGGGTAATCCAACAGCATTGTCCCACACCAGCCAGGTCTTGCAGTGGTTGGCAGGTTCTGACTCTCCATCCCTGTGCGACCACCTTGCAACCTGCTCCCCAAAGCTGTAGGAAGCACTGGGGAAATGGTCTTGCTGTGGCCCTGTACAGCCACTTCCATATCTGCACTCCTCCTGGCCCTTGGCCAGCTTTGCAGCACCACTTACAAGAGCCAAATTCGGCTCTTTCTACTTGGCTCTATTAAACCTCTTTATTTCTTTTCAGCTGGATCATTAGTTAGATGATTCTGTATTGTTTTTGACATATGCATTCTTCCCTGAAAAATTAGAGGAATCCCATTTATAGGGCTACCCAGTCACTGAGAGAACACAGCAAGTTATCAATTTATACCTGCTGAGTGGGCAGCCTATTTAATGTCTTTTTCTAACCAAGTATCACTTCCTCCAAAAGAGGTTGTTCCAATGCCTTGAGGACTCCCTGTCAGCAGATAATTTGTGCTTCTTGTTCTCTGACTTGCCACAAAATGAAGTCACTGTTTATTGCTGCTTGCATTTGACAGCAGCACACCCAGTTTGGTCCCATCTGGAGCCATAGAATGGTTTGGGTTGAAAGATATCTTTAATGGTCATCTGCTCCCAATGCCCTGCCATAGCAGGGACACCTTCAGCTAGATCTGGTTGCTCAGGCACTCTCCAGCCTGTCCTAGAATGTAGAGATGGGGCATTTACCTCCTGTCCCAGTGGAACAAAGGGCACCAGGTCCCTTAGGGTCTCAAAGGTCATTGAGAGCAATATTCTGCACCCATTTAGGAAACCAAACACAAACCATGTAAACATGGGGATCACTAAGTGCCCAGGGTAGTTGGGAGGAACCACTTTGTCTTCAGATGCACCAGCCCATCTCTAGAAATGCCATGGTTTGATCAGAGCATTTTCAAACCACTGAAGTCTGACACTCTATCCACGGGACAGGTAAATCTTTTAAATCCATCAGCTGCAGAGACCACTCAGAGCTACACAGCTTTATTGATATGGCAGGAATGAGCTGGAAATAGACTCTGTATCCTGACTTTCCCCTCATCCCTGGCCTTCCACTGAAGGCTGGACTTAGCCCAGGTCTGGTCTACTTTTTTTTATGACAGGAGAGGGGCTGAGTCACTTTTTTAATATATTGACTTATTGAAAACCTCCCCTTATGTAAGCTTTCTATTTCTTGACACTCCTGACTTGCCAAGTATTCTAGAACTTGGTGCTGGGCACAGCCCCCACCTTGAATTATCAGGCACCTCAGAGAAACACCCACTCTGTAAATACAAGGGAGTTTCTGTTCAGCCTCAGATTCATAAAATGAACATGCCAGAACTTTCTGTCCTCTTGTTCCTGTGGCACAGAGCAATCCATCAGGCACAGGGACTGCTGTCCTGTGGTGCTTGGCTGGTGAGTTGAGGCTCACAGCTGGTGCAGGGCTGTTCCTGCTGGGTGACAGTGGGAGATGCAAAGCTGAGCTTTGAGCATGGTGGGAAAAATATTATTTTAACAAGTATTGCTGAGGTTGGATTTACTGAGGGAGAGGAGAAAAGAGGCGAGAGTCAGGAAAGTGTTTCCCCTCAGGCAGTGATTTGTGATGTGCTTTGTGATCTGGGATGGGCAGCTGGTGAAGGCAGGGTTCCTGTGGGGCTCCTTGCTGCTTTCCTGTATGAACCCCATAGCTGGAAACTGCTCCCTTGGTCTTCCACCAGTTTTAATAGGTTAAACCCCCTGGTGACATTTCACTTTGGCTACCACCACCCTGAAGCCTGCTCTCCCAACCATGGGGACAGTGCCCCCACCCAGCACTTCCTGTGTGCCACAGCAACCACCAGGAGCATTATGGTGACAAGTTTCACTGTCTGTGATACAATGGCAGGTAAAGACCAGCACCCCACTCTGTTGGGGTCAGATATGGTCACAGAAAGTCTCACAGAGTCTCTGAAAGTCTCTGAGGAAGCCTTGAAGCGATTTTAGTTTCACTAGGAAAGGGTGAGAGGAATGGAATTGTCAGTACGGTGCTCATACAGATAGGAAGGATCACATGGTCTGATTTCTCTAATTTAATGTCCAGTTTCTGTATGGCACCCATGGCTTTTGTAGTGAGTAGCACTAGATGGAAAGGGTAGTTCCTGGGAGAAGACTCTCCATAGCACCGTGTGCTCTGCAAACATGGCTTGATTTCAGAGTGTACAGATACACACATGGAGCCTGCTGCTGCCCTACTTGTTCCACAGCAGTTCTGGAAACAAACTTCAGAAAACATGGGCTGAAGCTGCACCTGGAACATGGTCCTTACAGCAACAACAACAGGAGATACCACCCTCACAGCCTTTCCTTGCTGTTACAGTGCTCAGTTATAAAACAATCTGTGAGATTTCTAGCCAGCCTTGCCAGTCTGGAGACACACACATTGAGGAGCAGTGTACATGTTTACATCCACTCAAAAAAGCCCTGTTGGCAGCTCAAGGCAGGCATCCCATATGGCCTGAAGGCTGATTTGCACCTCTTTACACACTGAATCTTAACTGTTAAACTTCATAAGCCTGAAAACATTTCCTATGGAAAATGAAGCAGTGAAGACAAACTTACTCTCTACTTTCTCCTTCAACAAAGTGAAAAGAAAAGAAAAGAAAAGAAAAGAAAAGAAAAGAAAAGGAAAAGAAAAGGAAAAGAAAAGGAAAAGAAAAGGAAAAGAAAAGGAAAAGAAAAGGAAAAGAAAAAGAAAAGAAAAAGAAAAGAAAAAGAAAATAATTAGGTCAGGGCAGCTACTGAATGGTCACCTCAGTTTTTGCCACTCAAATGCTAATTAAGTCCTCAATGCAGAGCCAGCTGAGCAAAGGGGATGCTATTGGATTGTTTCAGGTTTTTTGGGAAGCTTTGCCTAGTCAGAAAACAAGCTGTTTGAGATCTGGATGGTGTAGGGGGCTTGCAGCCTGCCAGAGAAGCTCTCTGCAGAGGTGAGCAGAGTTTGGCTGCCTGACAGGATGTTGGTGAACAAAACTGATCATCCCCTGAGTATTGGGTGCCCAGGACTCTCCCTGACAGCTTTCTCCTGCAGAGCTGCCAGTTGTGCATACTTGGTTGCAATTTCTAGGGTAGGGAAACCACTCTGTGCAGGTCATGAATCATTTCTCAATTCAGCTCTGCAAGAGAGAATTTTTTTTTTATAATTTTAGCAGACTGTGAGCAACCCCTCCACTGAAAGGGCTCCCTGATCTCTCCTGGTGTTTAGGATTTAATCTAGAACAGGGTGCTTTAAAACCTCACTTTGGTGAAAGTGCTCTGGAATGGCTGTGCTGTGTGGGGTGTCCCAGGGACCACAGCATTCTGCTGTCAGCCCAGCCTGCCTCCACTGGGTGTGCTTTATCCGCTATTATCCATGTTCCAATTCCTTCCTTAGTGGAGCTCATGCTTTCTAATAAGAAAGTTATTGAATCTTTTAAAGGAGGTAGATGGGTAAAGCAACAGGCACATCATTACCCAAAACTGGGAAAGACAAGATAGATGAGAAAAAGAAGGAAAAGAAACTGAAGAAGAGTATCCCCAGTAAAAGCCAGCACAAGAGTTCAGGGCTAATTACAAAATTCAGAAGGATGAGTGAAAAAAACCCATTAATTTTCTGCTCCAGTGGAGAAAAGGGAATTTTACATATGGTTTTTAAAGATACAGGAGCATATGAGATATCTGATTTAATTACCATTTCTCCTTTGAGCAGAGAAATCACTCAAGTCAAACAAGAGTGTGATGGATGCTGGTGAAGGGCAGGGCAGCTTCTGGACAGCTAGGCTGGAATCTTCTTCAACAGAAGAAAAGCAAATAAGCCTGACCTTCAGAGGCAGCCATTTCCCCAAATTCCACTGAGAAAAAATGAAAAGATAGAGAATTTTGACCCTGGTTGATCATTTGGGTCAAGTTGTCTACTGTAGTTTAATTTCTCTGCATTTTTCACTTCAGCAAAATTACTGAAACCTCATGTGCTATGGGTACTTCATCACTGCACTTCATCACTTCATCACATACTCAATGATGTATTTTGGGAATAATGAATCCTTCTGCTGGGGTTCAAATATTTCATTCCAAAGGTGTCCTTAACGAGATGTTCAGCTCACAGTAATGGAGTGTCCTCTCTAAAGGCCAGCTCCCATCAGACAAGGTTAAGAACAATGTGAAAACTGTCTTTGGGAAGCACAGAACAAAAGTGGTCTTGTGCCTCTGTAATTTGTTCTCAGCAAGGACTGAAGTAAGTCCAAGAGGAAATGTCAAGGAAGCAGATGTACTTACAATACTAGAGACAAGAGCTGTGACAATATGATGGTTTATTAACCAAGAATAACAGATACTAAGCCTTTGAACTGGGGAGGTTAGAGGATTAGAAGGGGGAACCACAATCCAGAGCCTTGTACATTGACCTGCTATAGAGAGACGTTAGGCAAGCTATAGGTGGAAAATAAAAATAGAGAAAAGAAATTATGTCCTTATTAGAAAAGAAGTGAGTGTGAATACAAGAATACTTTAGACAGGCCTATTTTTTCAGAGAGTGGTTGCTAAGGCTGTCTGAAATCTAAACTTTTCAAGGTGTCCTGGTGGGTGTTGTATTCCTGCTGGCCTCTTAGCTGGAGCTGCTGTTCAAGAGCAGGGCATGGCTTCCACAACAGACTGGCTCCTGCAGATCTCTGCAGAGCAAGAGGAGTTCATGTTTGCACTGAGATAAATCTTTGTTCTTGTTCAGTGTTTACCAGATTGACTAACCAGGCACCACATTTGCTACCAGCAAGAAGCAAACTTAAATGCAAATAGAGCAAGAGGACACAGCCTCAAATGTGACCAGGGAGGTTTTAGATTGGATATTAAAAAAAAATTTCTTCACTGAAAGGGTTATCAAGCAGTGAAACAGGCTGCCCAGGAAAGTGGCTGAGTCACCATCCCTGGAGGTATTTAAAAGACATGTAGATGTGGCACTCAGGGACATGGTTTAGTGGTGAGCTTGGCAGTCTCAGGTAAAAGGTTGGGCTTGATGGTCTTAGAGCTCTTCTGCAGCCTGATTGGTTCTGTAAGCTTGGAAAGCCCCATTCACCATGTAAAAGGTAGAGACTGAAAGAAAAGCAGCAGGATGGAGCCCTCAACAGTGGTACCTCAGTCCCACAGGTATGTCTAATACCCTCAGGAAATTCTTCCAAGCTTTAAATTAAATTCAGCTAATTATAGCTGAAGACTTTCTCTTGAAGGAAAAGAAATCAACAAGTCCTTTAATTCTTGTTTTGGCTGCTTCTGGGGAGTGTGATTATTATTCCTGGTAAGAGCTAGTCCATAATGCCTTGTGCTGTCTTTAATGATTTCTCGCTGCACAAACTCATGGAAGTCTTTCACAGCTGAGCAGATGAGGGGTCAAGATCCCTGTAAAGGGAGTAAAGAGCTCTAAGAGGTGCAGGAACACAAGAAAGGACCTCTCTGCATGTAATAACTGTGTTCTTTATTTTGTAGGCCTGTGTTAGTATTTAGTAGATCTGTTCCCCAGCTCTTGTGTATTGACATGAGAAATGTCGTTGAATGGAACCACTAATTTGCATCTGTTCAGGATGTGGCTTCCTTGTTGTCATGACTGATGATGCATAAGGATGCTAAATGTCAATGCAAAGTCCTTGGTTTTCTGCAGGAGGGACAGGGTTTGGAAGAGCCAAGGCTGTGTGTGCCAGGGTGGATGGCCAGGGTTTGCAGAGATACTGTGGTGCTGCAGCTCTGGTGCTGCTCTTCCTGAAGCCTTCTCAGAGTTTGGAGTTTTTTGTCATTTGTGGCAGAACTGTGCACAATTCAAAAGCTCAAATTATAGGTTGCTCAGAGTGCATATCTGTATACCTGGTATTTCTTCTTCTGCATCTAGGGGAATAATTTTTTTTAAATTAAAAAAAAGCATGGAAGCAACTCTGTCAAACCAGTTCCTGCCTCCCAAGAAGGGCTAAAGGTGGAAAATTGGAAATACAGTTTATGAATCAGGTATGAGCAAGGCCCTCAGCAGTTTCATACACTTAGGAAGTTTGTGAGCTGGATGGATATCAGACCCTCTGCCCACAAACTCCATAAATGTGCCTGAAATCTCCTTGAATTCTCTAACTCAACGACCTTCTTTGCAATGTCTGATTTTGGTGTCTCACTAAAGAATACCTCATTTGTTCACAACCTCATTTGTTTTAAACTTGTTGCCTGATAATGTCATTGAGCACTGTGGTTTTGTGGTCTGGGGGTGAAACTGAGACTCTCCTTCTCTATCCATCTTTCCATGTCACTCATTATTTTATAGCTCACTTCCAAAGAACACTTCAGGTGTGGTTAAACAATATAGTGAACCCAGATGTTTCTCAAAGACATGAGGATCACATGAGACTGAGAATTGGGAATGAATTCACCTTCCTGCTCAAGTGTGCTCCAAGAATGGATTTGTTTTTTCACTATCAGGCTTTATGCTGGATTAGGTTAATTTTGGCAAAAGCTTATGTATGTATGCTTTGATCATTCATGGAGAAGCATGATAATGAACCCATACCTGATTCAAATCCATGCCAGGTGACCCAGCCATGCATGGATTTGGTATTTATGATCTGGGAATGACCAGAACAGGAGAAACATCCTATGAGGTCAGATCCCATATCCATCTGGCACTGTGCTCTTCTCCAGCAGTGGCACAAGGATGGGATATTCAGGGAGAGCACATGAGCCTGGGCACTTTCTGTGTCCATTCTCCTTAGCATGCAGAACATTTTTACATGAGTGTTAATGGAAACATCCCCATCCAGCTCTTTTAGTATTTTCAGTTTCGTTTCATCAAGTGCATCCTCATTCTTGTACTGTGTGTCATGCTGTGTAAGAATCAGCTTTGCTTTCACCCTATTTGCCAGTTTAAATTTACAAAATTTCATCCTTTTCCCACTCAGTCATCTCCTCTCCAAATGAAGAGTTACAGCTGTGTCAGTCTGTCATAAACTGACTTTTCCCACCCTTTTTCTGTGCCTTCTCTAACCCTGTTGCCTTATTTGAGATGTGGAGACCAAAGCTGTGCACAGAATATGAGATATTAAACTGATTTATTCTGTGTTCCTGTGTAATGACCTTGTGTAGGTTCACCAGTGATTTAAAGGCAAGTTGACACTCACTCCTGACACCCATCCTGACAGCACAGTGTGGAAGCTTTTACTGATGCTGCACATGAGCTGCTAATTCAGAGACCACCAGGGTTGACTCCAGGACCATCTTCTTGTGTTTGGTAGCAGTTCAGCATTTCTCAGGCATAATTCATTATTTTTACTGTACCACCTGAAAAGCACAAGCTATCATCTCTTTCTCAGGGTAACTCTGCCAGGACCCTCTTTTGATCACACTTCACAGTGTTTTCTCTGAATTGCTGAGTTTTAGGTTCCTTTTGAGATGGGAATACAAAGCAGCCAACTGTAGCCAGAATGCAGTAATTTAGTGGAATAAGAGGTTCCCTTTCATATTTTAATTTAATTTCTTATGCTATCTAATGGCTGATTTCAGGTTTTGACTGCTGCAGTGCAAGAAGCAGAAGTTTTACACAGAAATACCCACAAAGACAGCAGAATTTCTCCTGAATAGCTATTTTAGAGCTGTGCTTTTTCTTGAATGCACAGAGCCAGTGTGTAACTAATCCTGACCACTGTATTGTCAACTTGAAGTTTTGTTTTCTTATGGAGGAGATATTAATAGTTGAGACAAGACATGTAAAGTCACAGTGTCACATAGATATGAAAAACGCCAAGATTCAGAACTGATACCTTGGCTGCCACTGCTGTTTTTTAAATTGCAACTTGTCATACAGGATTCTGTATTCACCTCCATGAAGAGCTGAAGCTTTCCTATTGCAAATCCTTGGACATGTCAAAACAGCAGAACCAGGGGGATATCAGGAAAAGTGTAAACAAGTTAAGGCAGCTAGTAAAAGCTCCAAGCTTTGAAAGAACCACATCAGAAATAATGGATTTGGGAATAAAGGGAGGTTCTTTGCTGAAGCAAGATGAAGGATCTGAAGGGGGATACTGAACAAAGCAACCCTGCTGTGGGAAACAGAATGAATGAAATGAATTAATTGGTGAAGTCTTCCCTTAACTTCTATAATCCTGAGAAAAGAAGGCATGAAATGAATACATTTTAACCACTCATTAAGAATTTTTTGCTTTCCATATGCCCAAGATCATAGAATTTATTTTATTCCGCCCTCCTTAATAATTAAATGTAATGCAAAAAATTTCTTCTCTGGGACTTCACTTATTGTCACAAATGACATACTGTCTTAATAAAAAATGGTTGTGAATTAACCAACTGTGCTTATGTGGCTATTTTAGATTTAGTAGACTTTTCATTTTGAAGCCACATCATTGTATTGTAATTACATTTTATTCTTTGGAAAAAGGGATTTAAGTTATGAGATAATTTCCTTGACTAGTTCATATTGTGGGAGTGTTAAAATGAGCCAAGAGTCATTCCTATATTTCAGGTTTGTTGTTTCTTTTTTTTTTTTTTTTTTTTTTGCATTTGAAATGAAATGAAGTAACATTTTTATGACTTAGAGAACTGGTGTTTATTTCATGGAAATTAGAACTACTCATGTAGGTAATTATTCACCTGGTGCAGTACTGTTTGATCTACTGAATTACTCTTTTGAAAATGAACTTACATTGAAAGAAGTGGAATTTTAAGGAGCTGAATAATAACCCCACCAAGACATCATAGAAAATGCAAATAAAAAAATACAAAGATAAAAATCCACTTATCAAATTTTATGTTCATGTATAGGAAGGCAGAAGTATTTTTTCTTCTTTCTTCAGTTTCTGCTTCCTCAGCCAAGGCAACCACTGTGCCCATGGCTTGCAGTCTTCAGGCACTGGAGCTGCCTCAGAGCTGAGGTGCACAAACCTTTGATCATCCCTGAACTAAATAATTTTGATGGTTCCAAAAGGTTTGCAGAGACTGCTGCTTCCAGGGAAGAAGGGATTTGGGGGGAAGAGCAGGGCAAAGCTGCTCCAATGAGGACTTTCTGCTGCCAAGAGCACGCTGGCAGCTCACTCAGCCTGTCCATGTGAGAGCTGGATGGCCTTGGGAGTTGTGCTGGATAAAACAGGATTTGTGTCTGTGTCTGATCTGGTGTGCAGCTCTCACTCCCTGGTTTCATTCCTCTGTGCCCACCAGGAGCACAGCTCACACACCTGCACAAGGAAAGGGCATCTCAAGGCTACAGAAATGGAACTTGACAAATGTCTTGGTCTATTGCAGCTGAGCCCACGTCTGGGTTTTTTCTTGAACTAGTTCTGGAAAACTGCTCAGAGAGGGGGCTCTGAGGGAGGGACAGAAGGGCCCTCCTGGAGCTACACATCCTGTGTTTCAATGGCTCAGTTTATGCTTCCAGCTTCATAAGTGATGGAGAAGTGTTTCCTGCCACCCCTCAGTGAGTGCCCAGGGTGAGGCAGATAACCTGCACCCTTCAAGGGCCTGTTTGTCTCTGCATGGCTTGTAACCATTCCCACAGCAGGAAACCAGTCTCCCCTTAAAACAACTCTTCAAGCACACAGACTTTTGAAAATATTTTGCTGGAAGAAAATACTACATTTAAACAATGTAGAGGAACTCTGAGGTTCAGTAAAGTCATTTGAACTCATGCTGACATGCTGACACCTCTGAAGTGGATTTTTTTTTTGGCCAACTTTCCTTTAAATTAGACTGCAAATTGCAATTATTGGATATCTAAGAGAACATTATGCTGTGCAGGAAGTGATCACAAGGCCTCTGTGATGATGGGACAGCTTAGATGAAAAGAAAGAGCATGAAAGCAATTTTTTGAAAGCTGCATGCTGCCATTAATGAACCTTGACAAGAGGGGAATGAAATTTGTGAGTCTTTTTTTCAAGGTATGAAAATTAATTCAGAGACCCAGTGGACCTGTGGCACTGATAAGAGGAAATGAACACTTGTGTTTACAGAGGTGCAAATTCAGCATGGTCTGAGTATGGACAAATGCTGTGGTATGGTGGCTGTCCCACTCTTATTTACTATTTGTATCAGGGAAGCCTCAATGAATCACACTCATAAACTAAGGTCTACATTGTACTGTGCATATGCAGAAAAGAAGAAGTTCTCCTGACTTCAGATTTTTTTACAATCCCCATGTGAAAGGAGCTGGGACACTCAGTCTTCTTTGAACTAAGAAATGTTCTTGATTAGCTGAGATGGCTGATTTTTAATTGCTTCTAATTAAAGCACTTAAAACAGGAAACCTCTTTGTAGCCCGTAAGAATTCTTTCATCTGCTTTCTGTTTGGGCATGAAATTGCTTTATTCTATCTCAAATTAACTTCTAGGATTCAGTAAGGAGCAAAGCCTCTATTTGTGCATTATGTATCATGTGGGGGTTAAATCTTCACTGAAGTTTGTGAGCAATGCCTCAACACTAACAGCCTCCAACCTCCCCACAGGTCCATGACAGGTGAATGAGTTTTTCTGCACCCAAGGCTCTCCTGATTTCCCATGTTTGTGCCTCACTGGTAGTCAGGAGGTCCTGGGGGAACATGGGAGACCTTTCCTCATTATATCTCTGGGGCTTACCTAGAGGTGGCACAAAGTTTTATGCCTGGCTTAGGGATACAGATAGGTATGGATAACTTTGGGGTCATTCTCAAATCTGGTATAACTGCATAGAAGGTCCAAACTTTCTCTTGTTAAAATTTATGCCGTCTTGGGGAAGAATGGATGGAATAATTTTCCAGTTTTCAGCAGTTTCAGAATTTATGTCAAAACTGCAGGGAAATCTGAAGAAAGTTTACTTTTTTTATTCCTTCCATGAGCACAAACTGTCTACCACAAAAAGCATTTCCACAGAACACTTTGAGGATGCCTAGCTGGTTATATTAAGCAGTGTGGATGTTACCCATGTACACAGTATTAGGGTGTGTGATGGGTTTTCTCCTCAAGCCAGGTCTTATGAGCTCTCAGAGAAACCATCATATCTGAGATAGCTCTGCTACCTGGAATGGCATAAAATCAGCAGGATGGCTTCTGAGGCAGTGTTGGAAACAGAAAAGTTTTAATAAAAGACAAAATAACAAAGCTCTTACAGGGAAAACTCGAGCTAGGGGCAAGAGGTTTTTGCTCTTGCTAAAACACTTCACAAAAGTGATTATTTCCTTCGTTCTCTTCTTTTTCCAGTGAATTACCCAGGCAGGACTTTTTAACTTCTGTCCAGTTGGCAGCCCTAGGTTTGAGGTGAAGTCTTAAAGGTCTTATGAGGTGTCTTTTTACCAAATTGAGGAGAGAAACTTCTGGGCTTTTTTCCTTTTTAAGGAGACAAAGGATAATTTGGTTATTTCATCAACAGAGGGTACATTCCTACAGGTGTGCACACTGACACTGGCTGACAAGTGGTTTACATATCACAGTGATGGAGCCTGTTGGGAAGGATTGATTCATTCAATTCCCTGAAGACTTAATTTACTTAGTTTAGACCCTTACAGAGAAGATTCTCTCTGGCAAATCCCATGTACAGAGAATGCCACCCTGCTCTCCTGCTGAACACACCCGCACTCTTTGTTCCCATAGCTGAGCCTTGCAAATGACCTGTGCTTGCTGCCTCTCTGGTGCTGTTGAGGGACACATCTCTGCATGGTTATCCTGGCTAAGGTAACCTCTGGGGTCAGGGACACATCTCTGCATGGTTATCCTGGCTAAGGTGACCTCTGGGTCAGGGGTACAGCAGAGCTCAGATGCAGCCTGATGCCATTTGTGCCCAAACCTCTGACAGAATAAAAACCTGAGACTGAAATCTGGTTTACTTCAAAGACGGATTTTGCTCTTGGCACCATGCAGTTATTCAAAGCTTGGGCAGTTCTCTTTCTGTTACCCTGTGGCACCTTCTGCAGCTCTGTCTTTAGGCAATTTCGAGTGTTATGTAAACAAAAGAATCATGGAAGACAGCCCAGTTAACACATCAGGTTTATTAATGGCCACTTCCTGCAGCCACCCTCTGACTCTTGCTTTGCTTGATGCCTGTTTTTGTCTGGGTGCTACATTTTCACTCATACTGATCAGATTTTAGGATCCTTTGGCACAAATAAGTTGTGCATTTTCTGCTATTGTACCCTACATTGCTGACATTCCTCTTGGGCTGGCCAGTAAACTTAATTTGCTTGCTCTGAATACAACCTTTAAACATTACCAACTTCCCTTTCCAGTTTGCAGTATCTTTTCCTCCACAGTTTGAGTTTGCAGATGATTTCAGATGTTTGAGCACTGGTCACTATCAGATTTACTCAGCTTGTAGGCGCCTGCTTGTTTTGGCTCATTGGACTGTGTGCTTCTGCAGGTAAATTTTTATACCTACAATAATTTAGGCAAACAAATTCTCTGATGACAGGGGGAAGAAAATTTGCTGAATATTTGTCACTGCATATTTGTGGCCAGCAAAGAACCTGAAAAATGCTGCTATTATATGAAATCCTTAGTGTTTCCTGTCACGACTTGATTTGTTTGCCAGTCCAGTTAATAGCACAAAATTCTCAAGCAGCATAGATTGTTTCTCTCTCTGGAACACGTGGCATATTTATTTTCTTGGAAGAACTGATGCTAGGCAGAAACACCTCTCTAACACAGCTTGAGGAGTAACCTTGTTCAGGCTTGTTCATTGCTTTGCAGCTGAAAGGAAGTGAGAACTACCTAAATTATGTGGTGTATGTGCCACTGATATCATGGGTGTAGTGGGTGTCCTGACCAAGGTATTTACACAAATGACTTTATCTCAATTCAGTGGAAAACGGTTTTTGTTCTGGATCCTCTAATCTGCCTTTTATCTCTGGTCTTGTCACAGGCATAAGGAACAAGTGACATGTGTGGGAAGTCAGTAGATTGGAAACTTATCTTTGATTTCCTTTCTTTGCATCTTGCCATCTTGGTTTGAACAGAAGTTTTGGCTCTTGTCACATTATGCTTGTCTGTACATGGCCAAGTTTTAAAAAACAAACGATATTGGATGAAGCAAAAAGTCAGAGCTTTCTCTCATTACTCTAGTTTGCTGAGAATTAAATTCAGAATATAATGATCTTGCTAGGAAATCAAAACTCCCTCTTAACAACTCCTTGAGTTAAATTAGAATCCAGTACAGAGAAAAGTTTGAAAATACTGCACTGATCAATTTTCTTTACTTTTTCAGAAAGGGGCTGTTTGCTGGCATGAAGCTGAAGAAGAAGAAAAAAGGCGAGAAAGGGCTGACTATCGCAAACAAAGACGCATTGGGTAAGCCTCATAAATCAATATTTCAACAGGGATGAGCAGGTGGTGGAGGATTATATTAGATCTGATTTCATGTGAACTCATTTGAATTGTGTCTCAAGGCTTAGCATTGATAAAACTGGCAGTAAACTCCTTATCACTCCCAAATAAACAGAGAGCTAATTCCTTTTGCATTAACTGTTTCATGAAGTTCACGTTCCGATTCTGTGAGTTCACACTGCTCTATCTGGTACAGTAAACTAAAAATGTCAGCCTGCCTCTTTCCATAGAGAGATGGCACATTTTTGAGAGGTTTTTTCCTATTTTACAGGTAGGTAATTTACTACAAGTGTGTAATTCCTCCAGAAGTTTTGCTTCTTTTAGAAAGAAACACCATAAATACACAGCCTGCTGTGATGGCTGGATGGGCTGGCTCAATAAAGCTGGCAGCGTTACTCAGTAGTGTGTGTGTGCCTGTTGTGAGTGCACACAGGGTGAGGAGAGTGGCCACAGCCACATGGATTTGGGAAATGCTTTTGCACAGGAGGGGAGCTGCTGCTGTAATCAATGCTGCTCATACAGACCACGACAATACCTCTAACTGGGACACCCAAATAAATAAAATATTCAGTTCATGATGATGAATTCACTGCTCTTCTCCAAGTGAGCTTTTTGCTACTGGAAATCAAATGTGGGTTTTACTTCCTTGTCTGTTTTCTTCATCAGGTGATCATGATGAGATTGCAAGTTTTCTCCATGCCACTCTTGGAAGACAGGAAGAAGCAGAGGAAGACCTAGTGAGCAGTGATGCTCTGTCTAGTGCTTTTGGATCCTTAAGCCCAAATAGGAAAAGGTGCCTCTTAATGTATCTTACCTGACATCCCCTTAGACATCTTTTCTTAGATCCCTGTTGCCCAGGAAGTGCATTACCCTTGAACAAAACATCTGACAGAAAATCCCTTTGCTGACAGCAGTGATCCCTTCACTCCTGCTCTCCCACATGACAGAGTGGAATGCATTTAGCTCAGAGATATCACCAGGTGCCATCCAGTGCAGGGAGAGTGAAATGGATCCTGAGTGAGCCTCAGCTGTGCTAAGGAGCTGTGCTAAACAAAACAAGCCAAAGGGAAACAGCAATGTCTATTGTGAAGAACTTGTGTAGTTGTGCTTTTCATACAGGAGAGGAATGCAGTCTGGGGAGGAATGGAGGCAAGCTTGACGGGATCAACAAGTGAAATCATCGCCATGATAGGTGGTAGCTGCACTGGTTTATGTGGATGCAAAACGTTTCCCTATCAAAAAGTACATGAGAAAGACAGAGATGGTCTCTGCTGATGAGAGCCCAACAGTTCTCAACAAAGCTGTCTGCCATAAAAAATATTTGTTTACTGTTGAGAAGTCTTTCCAGTGTGTGTCCAAGTGCCAGCTCTTGCCTAGAGATGTGTAATAACTTCTTCTGTCCTTTAAACAGGGCAAAACTGGCGACCAGAATTCATGAAGAGGAGCTGAAATCCCAGAACTACCAGGTGAGCAGGGGTGACAGCCCTTGTTGTGACTGTGAATTCCTCAGGCAGACTGGACCTGAGCCCAGGAGTGTCCATGTGTCCCTGTGCCCCACAGATTGCCATCACCATCATCGAGGCCAGGCAGCTGGTGGGCGAGAACATCGACCCGGTGGTGATCATCGAGATAGGTGATGAGAAGAAGCAAACAACAGTAAAGGAAGGCACAAATGCCCCTTTCTACAATGAAGTAAGTGCTTTCTCTTTAAAAAGACACTTTCTTTAATGGTTCTGGGTAGACTCTGCCATTTGGTAGCTCATAAGGGGATGAATTAAGTTGCAGCCCTTCCATGTCTGAGCAGGGAGGTCTCTCCAGGAGACCAAGCACCAGCAATAGCTCCCTTGGGTTTTAGATCTGTTTGCTCTTTCTCTTCTCAAGGTCTGTCCAGCCTGTTCCCCACCCTCTCCAGCACATTCTGCCTTACCACCACTGCTACTGCAGTTTTTTAAATAATCCATTTAGGAGCTTTGTCTATACTACACCCCCCCACATCTCCACTCCCTTTTCTACTATCTCATGCTTTCAGCCCTTCCTTGACATATGTTTGCTCCAATTGGTGACAAAAGACACCAAAACAACCTCCAAAACCAACAGGTCCTTTGGGTTTCCTTGTGCCTCCTGTCCCTTTTGACAATGCCTTCTGATGCAGACTGAGGCCCATGGACTTTTGCGAAATAAGTCTTGTGCAGCCATGCAAGGAATAGAGTAGAAAACAAGTCTGGGCTGTGGGAGAAACACATCAGGGACAAGGAAAGAATTTTGCCTTGTCCACCACTGCCCCCCTGCACCCCCAGCATCTCACCTGGGCTCTGTGCAGTAACACAAATGCTGACCCATGCAGCTGACAGCACACTTTGCCTGCCCAGGGATGGTTCTCATCTGCTGCCCTCTCTTCCCACAGTACTTCGTGTTCGATTTCGTTGGACCGCAGGTGTTGCTGTTTGACAAAATAATCAACATCTCTGTAAGTACCCAGGAAAGCTTAAGACAGTAAAGGTCATTGTTTTTGTGTCACTTCAAATCGAAAGGACTCTTAATGTAGTTTAAAATAAATAATTGTAAGTACCAAGAGTGCTAGAAAGTCACCATTAAGTATAGGAAAGAGGATAGAGGAGAGCATAAGGAGGAGGAGTCAGCTGGCAGAGATTTGAAGGAACATACCCAAAAGGAAGATTTAGTCTGCATTTTCAGGGACACTCATTGCTGCTGTAGCAAACTCAAGGAAGAATGAGAAATTCAGCTTAGCTCTCTCTTCTCACTGCCTTCATCCATCTAATTTTCAGCCTGCCACTTGACTCAGATGACTGAGTTGGAACTTCTTGTTTACATCAGTTCCTCAGATATAACTGTCTCTAACTAAATGAAACTAAACTAATGCAGACACTTTTCCTCAGCAGGGGTTCTCGGGCTGCCTGAGTGTCGCTGGTTGGTTGCTATTAGCGTGGGAGTGCTCTCCAAGAGTTCATTGCTGCTTCCACTGCTCATTGCAACTAAAGTCCCAGCAAAACTACAGGGTGACCCTATTGCTCTCTACAAATACCTGAAGCAAGGTTAGAGACAGGTGGAGCTTGGTCTCTTCTCCCAAGTAACAAGTGACAGGACATTCCACAAGGAAATGGCCTCAAGTTGGACCAGGAGAGATTTAGACTGGATATTAGGAAAATTTCTTCACTGAAGGGGTAGACAGTCATTGGAATAGACTGCCCAGAGAAGCAGTGGAATCACCATCCCCAGAGGGATTTAAAAGGCATGTGGATGTAGCAGCTGGGGACATGGTTTAGTGGTGGACTTGGCAGTGCTGGGTTAATGATTGGGCTCCATCTTAAAGATCTTTTCCCACCTAAATTATTCCATATTTCTGTGACATCTCAGAACAGTCCTGATGGAAGACACACATGCTGTTGGGCTTGGACATTGGATAATATTGTGCAGTTTGGAAGGCCAAGTCCATGGAACCATGTTAATTATCTTGCCCAAAACTCATCACCACATATAGCAAAGTTGCTAAGGAATTAAAGATCTCATGAGACTCTGGACAGTGCTGTATTTGTATTATTTGGAAACTCCAACAGCTGTGCCCTTCATGAACTCTTGTTTTTGCTAAAAGTCCATCCATTTTGTCAGAGATTTCTCTGGCAATAAGCAGTGCAACAGTTGTTGCTGCAGGAAAAGCTCTTTTTCTCTGGAGTGCTCTGTCCATTTCAATAACGTACACCAGGAAAGGATCTGTGCTGGTTGAGCTTGACAGAAACAAGCAGTGCTCAGGAGCTATAGGACACATCACTGTCTACTTCCTTTTCTGAGGTGCCAATAGAGTGACTTTCCCAGCTACAGAATAAAATGTGTTCATTTACACATGGACAACTGGACAAGTAGGTTTTCAGTGCTGGGAATAAACTAACAGTTGGAATCTAAAATTCCATTAACATCCACTGTACCATGCTCAAAGCTCAGATGTATGAAGTTCAGAACTACATAAGGTATCTGCAGATCTGATCTCAGCTGTGAGGACAGAATTTTCTACAGGCTGGCAATGGCATGGGAGCAGATATCACCTCACTGCTGTGACATATCACAGCCTGTGGCCCCATAGGTGTTTCAGACCTGGTTTGTGTAGCAGCACACTGCCAAGGCCCCAGCTCCTGTGTGCTGCTGATGCCATTGGGGATGTAGAGTTATTTTTCTCTGAGATATGTCCAGTCTTTCCAATCTCACATTATTTTGATAAGGATTCCATATATCCAGTGGTGGAGGAGGAAGCGCCAGCTTTCTTCTGACTGCAATGGGAGTGTGGGAAAACACGTCACCATTACCTGCTGTGTATCTGCACAGTTTCATCAGGCTCAGCAAACTTATTTCATTTATAGCTGATGAAGGTGCAACACTAAGAAATTAAAGGTCTTCTAAGTAAAAATGACTTTAGGAGAAAGCTCAGTAACAACAATGAGCTAACCTTGGGCAGTGCTCATATATGCTACTGAAAACAGATTAATTACCTTGCAACATAGTTCTGGAGAATGCAAACTATCAGGGGAATAGAAGTAAAGGAGGAAATATGTGTGTTGGAGGTGAAGGAAACCCTGAGGGATGGAAAGTTTCACAGCACTTGCTTAGAATGAATCTTACTTAAGAAGAAACAAAGATTAGCAGCCTACATTATGAACTTATCTGCATATGGAAGCTTAAGGAAAACAAAATAGGTTAGTGCCCTTGTCCATCAGTCTAGTAGTTTGTCTAGCTGTATTCAAACCCTGCATTTGAGAGAAAAATGAGACACTTAATTATCCCAGCACCTGCTAATTACTAGATTTTTTCCTTCATTATTATCTTCCTGTACATTTCAGCAAACTTGTGGTAATACCATAGTTAAACTAAGGTGGCTCTTGTGAGCTAAAACTGTATCTCCCTTACTGAAATATTCCTCAGTGTAACACTATGCATATATGTGCTCACTCAGAAAATCTGAAGAAAATCCTTCAGTCATCTACAGTCAAGTGTGAAAAGACACAAATCTTTAATTAGATATGGTGTGGATGTGATGTTCTCCCTCAGAGAAGACAAGAGGGGTTTGCTATAAACTTCATGCTCACTTGCTTTGTTGCATTCGAAGAAAATACACTTGGAAAAAAAATGATGAGGAAAGATGTAGAGTGTTTGATAGAAGCAGTGAGGTATTGCCTCAGCATTAAAAGCAACATGCACTGCAGGGAGTGGAAACCTGCATAGTTTCAGTGGAACAGGGGCATTTACTTTTCACGAAGCAAACCTCAGGGATAGAGAAGTGAGTTTTACACATTTAACATTTAACATTTAACAATCTCTGGACAGGCTGTCATGGAGAGGAAATGAGCAAACAGCAGTGAGACAGCACCACTTTGGACTCACCACATACCCTCATCTTGGTTTTGAGTCTTAAAGAAGTTTGTGGGGTTTTTTTTCCTACAGAAAGGCTACATCCTTCTTCCCCCTTTAACCTACCCTCATTGGATCTGTTGATTTGGGCATTCCCGTGCACTTCCTCCAAATCTGTAATATTGCCTGACTTTGGGGAGAAGCCCAACAGATTTCAAGGCTTGTTCCCAGCCCTGTGTGTGCTGTAGTCCAACCTCACAGGAGGGAGGGTCCAGGGCTATGATGGGACCTGACAGCACCAGGGATTGAGGAAAAGCAGTAATTGTGCGCACAGCACTAACTTCACACTAACTCCTTTTCCACATGAAGGTTATTTAATTTTTCAGCTTAATAGTAAAGTAAAACTGCTCCTTTGTCCACTCTTGATTTTTCAGCTCTAGAAACTGCTTCTGTGCTGAAATGAGGAATTACCAAGGACAGCTGAGTGTGTTCCCCAGGTCACGGTGGCACAGTGGCCATAGGCCCTTAACAGGGAAAAACATAATATTGCAACTAGAAACTTGAATTTTCTGGTGAATCTTGATGAAAGTGTCAGTGATAGTTGGAAATGTATGTCTCCTGCTCTTGAAAAGTGAAGGAAATAAAGCCACATGACCAAACCAGTGCAAAATTGCAGAAGTCTTCCTATCCAGAAATATCCTTATCTACAATGTGTAGGTCCAAAGAGAGAATGTGATGTGTCCCAGACTCCTGAAATGCTGTCAGAGGCCTGTTATTTACTTCCAATATTTAGATTTAACTCCTATACATTTGAAAGTGTTTAGTTACTCTTTGCAATTTGGGCAAAGTGTTCCAGAAAATTCAGCCTCTTTCAGAGGCTTTTCCATAACCAAGGAATAGGTTTCAATTTTTTAAGCTATTCTGAAACTAGGTGAGACATATTTTTTGAGAAATACAGCTCTAGAGCAAATCTTCCATTAGAAGAAGCCTCTGCCTTGTCTGTAAAGTGAGCCCCATGCAAGTATTTGAAAACAAGAAATGGAAATACATAGGTCTGGGAATCATTGCAATTGAAAATTATTAATTAAATTTGAATTAAATAAAATTAAATTCATCACTTGGCAGGAAGAATACAGAGACAGACTCACTGGGGCCTGCTTGCCATCTAATTTACATCTATATCACTTCTCTGATTTCATTAATATTGTGGGGGAGTAGATTAGAAATTACTCTTTTGGTTTATGTGTACATTAACATGTTGCCAAGAAACACATTCTTTCTCCTCCGAGCATGCTCTGTTTTTATGGCAATTCAGCTATTGCACAGTGATAGGATTTCTGCAGCCTAGTCTGAAACCAGTTACATCCCATGTGTTTATATTCATTATCATTTAGCTAAAACTGCCAGGATAAGTAATATAACTGCACCTGCTCTGAAGGAGCAGGTGCTCTAATCTTGATTTAATTCCTGCACTCTATCCCAGGGACCTGGGATGAACCTGTGTGATTCCACTCAGATGCAATTATATTGTTTTCTAAATAGGCACAATGTTGGGTAAAAGACATATTTCAAATACTGGTGTATCTGCTGTGGCTATGTGCCCCCAGTTTAGGGTGGTGCTGGGTGTTGATGCTTATTGCCTCTGAACTAAATGTGATCTTTGGATGCTCTTTCTTGGGCTGACTGTGAAGAGAGATAGTCATTAAGTCTTAAGCCATTCTTTAATCAGCTTTTTCTAACAGGTTATGCACAATAAACTGATTGGGAGTGTGCTGATAGGCTCCTTTAAAGTGGATCTGGGGACGGTGTACATTCAGCCAGGTGAGTGATGCATTTTCTGCCCTTTTGGCCTGCTAAGAGAGATTTGAGGCAGAGGAGAGGAGAGGAAAATGTGCTGCTTTTCCACTCAGATGGTTGTGGTTTACACCAACTTAAAGCTTTTGGGAGAGTTATTTTCTTATTTGGATAGCAGAGTACCAGCCAAAGTGTTGGAAAGAAGTTCAGCACTGAAAACACCTTGGCAATCTGCACATTGGTGGGTAGCACTTTTCAAGGATGGCATTTCTTTAAGTGGTCAGAGTGGGCAGCTGAATGTTCTACAAAATCCAACTGCACTCATTTGCTACAGAGCATCCAAAGCTCTTTCACCTGTGTTGGGCTAGAAGGAGCAGAGGGAGGGAGACCAGCATGGAGAGGGGAAGGAATGGTGAGGACAGCACAAGACAAGAGGAGAAGCAGATCATAACAGGAGAGAGAAGATGACAAAGAGGTGACCATGGGTCCACTTGACTTGTCATCTTCAGAGCTGTTCGGTGCTTTCTGACATTTGAACCTAAGAAAAGATCACCTACTTCTCTTTTGGAGTTTTTTACAACCATCCACAAAACATGTGCCTTTTTCTCTTCCAAAATTACTCAAGGACATGGTCTCTTCTTCCTCCTTGGGAAAGAACTATTTAAGCCACTTGCTGTAGATGTCACACAGTTATAGCAAGAGTGTAGAGTCATTTGGGCCACCCTCTCTGCAGGGTTCCTGTAAGAGTCAGAGAGGAATGGCCTATCTGCAGTGAGCAGTCTACGTCCATGCTCAGGCTGTGTCAGTCTTGAGTTCTGTCCTGTATCTCCTGCTCACACTTTAACAGGAGGGTGGTGGCTGAGGATTGATCTTGAGCTCATATCCCTGGTACTCTGTGGTCTCTCCTTCCCACTCCTTTACCCACCCAAGGTGATGTCCAATGACTTTACATGAGATCCTAGGACCTTTCTTGATGGAGTTGTTGAAACAGAATTACAGCAAGGGCTGTTGTGGGGGAATTGTCTTGAACATTTTCCTCCTTGAAAGATGGAGCTGAAGATGCTTCTGGTTCATTCTTCTTCCTCTGATGGCTGTCCACTCTCCTTCCCTTTCTCAGCTGTCTGCCAGCATTACAGTGGCCACAGCACCCAGCAAGGGTTTTCTGCTGGAGTTCTGAGATCTTCAGAGAGTTCTTATCAAGGAAGTGGCCTTTCCTCATGAGGGCTCAGCCTCAGTTCAGCTGCTGAAATCTCACCCAGGCTTCCACTGGTCTGTACTCATTGATCTCAGTAAAGAGTGATGAAAATGAGCTTGTTTCTGACAAGCTCTGGATCAATCCTTTGCTTGCCTTTTTGATCACAAAATATTTTGGACCCTCTAGAAGTGTCTGGTAAACAAATATATTTCAGCACAATTCTCCTGACAGCACAAACATTGTTTGATGTACCTTTTCCAGGAGGGAAGAGGAAGACACTTGCATGTTTTTATATCCTCTATTTGAGTGTTTAAGCTTGTCCTTCTTACAGGTCATCAGTTTTGTGACAAGTGGGCACTTCTCACAGACCCTGCTGACATTAGGACAGGAGCCAAAGGGTACCTGAAGTGTGACCTCAGTGTGACGGGGAAAGGTGATGCAATACAAGCCACACAGAAAACAGCTGATACCGAGGAACAGATTGAAAAGTACTGCAATAATTTTTTTTATTTACTGCTTTCTTCCTTACTAGGTGCCTCAATAAGTTTCTGCCCTCATTTCAGTCCTTTCCTTGTTAACTCAGGGTTAATTGCAGGATAGCATTGTACACCTGGTTTTTCTTACATGCTCAAAGAATTTTTACAAGCCTCTCATCTAAATTGAAGAGCACATTAGAGTCACTCCTCTGCAGCTGATAGAATTGACCAAGTCCTGTTGGCTAAGTTCCCTGACAGAATGTTCATTGATCTGAAACCAATTAATGATTACTTAAAGCAGTGAAGCAAGAAGAAAAAATATGAGGAAAACCTATTCCTTGTCCATTCTTGGATGTGAGTGTGTGGATATTTCCATATCCTTAGGTAAACTCAAGCATGTTATCATTCTCCTTGTAAAATACAGAAGTTCAAGGTGGTAAATATGCTACCAGCATACTTTAAATTTTGCCTGAGCAATGTTTCTGGTCAGTACTGACATCCTGGACCAAGTCTGTGGAAAGTCACCAAGCTGATGGAGCACATGGTCTATGGGGAAAAGTGGTGGGTGTTGTTTTTTTGAACCTAAAGGAGAGCACTCAAAGGGGCTTCATCATAGATGAGGAGGGCAGAGACAGACTCTTTTCAGATGAGTGGCTCTTTTCAGTAGAAGGATGAGAGGCTTTGGAGGCAGGTTAGAACAATGAAATTACAGAACAGATTGTTTTTTACCATGGATATGGTCTAATGAAACAGGGGCCCAAAGAGAGTGGGAAATCTATGTCCTTGAAGATATTCAGAATTTACTGAACAAGGTCCAGAGAACCTTATCTGGCTGGACCTGATTCTATATCACACAGAAAAGTTTGCTGAGTAATGCCATATAATTTTCTTGTGGTAAAAGATTGGTTTTGGTTCAGGGGAAAAATCAATTTCATACACCTTTTTGTGTCTTCTCAGATTCATGCTAACCCAGGATCACAGTACTGGTGGAAAAAATATCACTTCATTGTCCAAGTTTTCAATTTTAAGACAACAGCTTCTCTTTTCCTTTCAGGAATCTCTTGATCCCCAAAGGCTTTCCATCTGAAAGACCATGGGCCAGATTTTATGTGAGAATTTACAAAGCAGAAGGACTTCCAAAGATGAACTCTAGCATCATGGCCAATGTCACCAAAGCATTCATAGGCGACAGTAAGGACCTTGTGGATCCCTATGTGGTGGTCATGTTTGCAGGTCAAACGGTAATTGGGATCCTCTTGATCACAAAGTAGGCCTTATTTCCTATTAGCTGTGCTGCAGGCTGGTGATGATGCTGATGTCCTTTAACTTACAGTTACATGAATTAGGTAAAACCTGTATTTTGGTCATCAGAAAATATTCAGTTCTTAAATTATGCAGAAATAAAGTAATTGAGACATTTAATGCCAGCAGATCTAATATCAGGCTCAGAGCAGTAGGTTACAGGCAGGCAGCAGGAGGGAAAACAGAATTCTGTAGCACTGTTACTAAAACACTGAGTTACAAGACAGTGATTTGCACAGCATGGGATTAGGTAAGAGCTGTGTTCTGGTCTCCCTTGAGTGAAATAAGGAAGCAGGGCTGAAATCAGTGAATGTGGTTCAATCAGGCTTTTAGGGCTATGTATTGATTTCTGAATTACTCTGCTGAAATGCAGGACCCTCTCAGCTTTCCTGTGTAGAGTAAGCATTTAACAGACTGGCAGTGCTGCCTGGCTTCATTGCTCCTAGAGCAACTTCAGCATCAAACATGGTGTGACAGATACTGCTTAGAGAGGCTTCTGACTCTGGTGGAAGAGGAATGCAGGGAGGTCCAGGGCCTGGTTTCCCTGGGGTGCACCATGAAACCCTGTGTCAGAGAGCCTGTCTTGATTACTGGTGCAAATAAACAAAGGATCAAAATGGAAACTATTTTAAGCCAGCAATGATTTCTGTGTGCAAGGAAGCCTTAGGGACAGCTCCAGTTAGTCCTTTTCAGATGTTTCAGGCATGAGAACAAGGATCTTGGTGCTGATTGCATGTTTTGCCATGAATCCAAATTGCAAAGTACTACTGTGGGTTAAACCAGGCAAATACATGCAGCACCCTCAGGTTTAGTAGAGGGCTGAAAAGGACAAGAATGGGTCACTGATGTGAGTTTGCACATTGATGTGCAAATTAGGGTTTTATAGAGGGGCTTGGTGGGTTTTCTGACTCAGTTCTCTCCATTTAATGTGAGAGTGTAAATCCTGCCACTTCCAGTGACTGTACAGACTGTGACACAGTCCTGCCATCTCCTCAGGTTTGGAGGAACAGCTCCAGGACCTACCCGTCTTGCACACAGGCATATGCCCAGAGCATGAACCACAATAATAATAGTCTATGCTAGATAAATTGCCTCATTTAAAGAAATCCCATTGGTACACACAGCCTGGAATCTGTAATGAATTTAGTCTTCTGTGAAAAAAACTGCACTGCATCATCACTACCCAGATATTTCAAAAGACATTTGAAGGTGTGCAGTTTGTAGAAGAAATGCCAAAGTCTGGCTTTACAGATACATTTTGTTAATAAGGGTCCTGAAGTATTAGATTTTAGTCTCTGCTCTGTGCATGTGAGAATTCTTCAGCCATAATGTGGTCTTTTATTAGATATGGAGTGCAAAATGAAGAAGCTAATAGAAAAGCCAAAGTACTTTCAAGAGAGCATATTTGTGCTTTAAAAATGGCCAGAGAGATGCTGCTAAGTGCAATTTCTGCTGTACTCATTGCCATTCTCCAGAGTTCAACCCCTCTGGAATTAAATTGGCTGGACTTCCATTCCAGGGCCGGACAACAGTGCAAAAGAACTGTGCAGATCCTGTGTGGCACGAGCAGATTATCTTCAAAGAAATGTTCCCTCCGCTCTGTCGGAGAGTCAAAATCCAGGTCTGGGATGAAGGCAGCATGAATGACGTGGCCTTGGCCACCCACTTTATTGATTTGAAGAAAATATCAAATGAACAAGATGGTGACAAAGGTAAAGGGGAAAATATCTGTTCCAGGATATACCTTTGAGGTAAAATCTACTTGCATGGGATCTTGTTACTGGCTAATCCTAAATTTAGGGATCTCCAGCGTTCAAGTGTTGGTTCTGAGACACCTTCTGTTGCTTAATTTCACATTATATTACATTGTGCTTGGCACATGGAGGGTCTGACATCGCTGGTCTTGTTAAAGGGCTGCTGCATAATTTGTTACCATCTGTGTGGCTGTGGCAATAGTCTACTCTAATCCATTGGGGATGACAGATGTACGTTTATAGTTCATGTGAGTTTCTATTAAGCAATGAAGCCACAAACTGAAAATCCCTAAAAATCAAAGGCAGAGCAGGCTTATATTTTGGATCTACACACTGGAAGCAAAGTGTTTAGGTAAGGCTCAGCTGGGTGCAACCACAGCCCAGGGAGGCACCATGGACCAGTGTGTTATGCTCTGTTTGAGGAGAGACTGTCTACCTGGAGTCTTTTCACTGATGTTTGAGTCTACCTGTATAGCCTTGTTTGTATTGTGTGATGTATATGTGGAAGATGGTCAGTTATCACAGCTCAGTGAAGGCACAGTAACTCCTCAAACCTGCCAATCCAAATGTGTATCTCAGTCCTTAACCAGAAGATAAGAGAAAAATTCGTATAAATTGAGTAACACAGACTTGAAACAGTTTGACCTACAGGAGAAAGCCTCCATCCTCTCCCATCATGTCCCAGTCTGTAGTCTGCAGCAGCAAGCTCTTTTTCAAGTGATGCAATAGACCTCCTGCCCGGCAGGTGTGGTACCATCACCTTCTGAGAAAGAGCTCCAACCCAGCAGAGTTGGTTGGGTATTGACAGAGGTTCCTTGGTGTCTAAGAATTGCCCTGCAAAGCAGTGCTCTGTGTGAAGTGATTCCTCACTGCCCAGAAATAGGTCCAGGTTTGCCTTTTGGCCATTAGAGGCAAGATTTCTTGAGCAGACAATGAGGAGAGAACACTAATACCCAACAGAATAGTCACAAAAGTTACTTTATCTCCAGGGTTTTTGCCTACCTTTGGGCCTGCCTGGATCAATCTCTATGGCTCACCCAGGAACCACAGCCTCATTGATGACCACCAGGAGCTTAATGAAGGTTTTGGAGAAGGGGTCTCCTTCAGGGGACGTCTCTTCCTTGAGATTGCTGTGGAGATACTTTCAGGAGGAGCCCGTGAGTCCAAGTTTTCAGGCATTATCAAGGATATCAAACTGTCATCTAAAGATAAAGCACTGAAAGGAAAAGACAAAAGTGACAAAGCAGGAGAGGACCGAAAGTCAGCTTCTCCTTCAGACAAGATGAACTCAACTGAAGTGGAAGTTGAACCATTTGATGTACCTTTAGAGGTCAGTATGATATTAAGAGATTGGTTGTCATGTGTCTCTAAACCTCCAAGAATGGCACTGCTGTGGGTATTTGGGGTCAGGCCATATAAAACTGCTTTTTGTGCTCCCTACAGTTTCTCCATGCTTTCACAGCCTTGGGACCTCCCCACAATAATACAGCACAAATGGAGCATTAATGTGTACCTGTGACTCAAAAAACTCTCAAGTAGGATTTGGTGTTCATAAACTTAGCTTCCTATCATATAATTCCTTTTGCTCTGGCTGCATCCACATATTCCTGCAAGAAACTTATCTGACATAATATCTGCTAATGGACAGAGAACCAGTGTGGACAGCTGGGAATTACAAAGCCTGACTTCCTGCATTCACTCAAGAAAATCTGAAGTTGTCAATTGAAGTCAATAGAGAATCACTGACATAAAATCTGTGCAAATGCAGAAAGACAGATACAGTCTAGCCTGATTTAGTCTCTTCCTTTACTACGGCATTGCATATGTGGTGCTAGTGTTAGGCTGATAATCCCTTTAGAGGAAGAACTGAAAATTATGTGCTCAGTTTCAACCAGTGGTAACTGAGGTTGTTCACCTAATTCCACCTGTTGTGTAGGATTACATCATGGGAAAATCTGCACTATGGTGCTTGGAGAAGGTTGGGCAGTTGTGGCAGGATGTGTGAGCTTTGGAGCTGAGCCAATGTTGGAGCTTTAATTCTCAGTTCCAGCACGTCACTCTCTGGGAGCAACAGCAATATGCAAGCTCATTTTTTTTACCCAATAAATAGGGAAAAAATATTCTCACAACCAGCTTTCCTCCCACTTCACTGTATCTACTACAACTACCTGGCAGGAGAGTATGGCTGGGAGGGTTGGCTTCATCTCCCAGTCAACTAACAAGGGGACAAGGGGAAATGGCCATGAGTTGTGCCAGGGGAGGTTCAGGTTGGATATTAGGAAAAATGTCTTCACAAAGAGAGTGGTTAAGCTTTGGAACAGATTCCTCAGGGAAGTGGTGGGGTCACCATTACAGGAAGTGTTAAAAAAATGAGTAGATGTGGTACTTTGTGACATAGTTTAGTGGACATGTTCAGTCAAATTTGGACTTGATGATCTCAGATTCCAGCCTTGATGGTTCTGTGATTCTATGTCATTGATCAAAACTGTATCTTTTGTACAGGGAGTTCCAGCTCACTTTTTAAGATATTTGTGTCCTTTATTGGTTCTGATTCTTGGTCTTTCCACTCCATCTCTACAAGTAACTGGGAGAGGAGCAATTGTTCTTTGGTCTTGAGGCCTCACCTTAAGAGGTTCACTTCCTTGGCCCTGGCATTCCTGGCCTGAGGGCTGGCTGGAGTGGGTCAAGGAGTGTGTGAGCAGAGAACTGGCATGAGTAATTGCAAGCCACTTGTGTGAACTTGTGCTCCACTGTTACTTTATTTACTCATATAGCTGTAAATTACCTCTGTCTTTCAATTCTTCTCTGAAGACTAATAGAAATGACATTCAAAGACACTTATTTCCATATACATTTTCCTTTGTATGCAAGAAATCCATTATTATGAGTACCTCAGACACTATTGGGTCTTGGGCCTGGTGAAATACCCCAGACAGAGAAAAAAACCCTGCTGAAACACCCACCAACAAAAATTAATAGTAATAATAAGGATTTATTTCCAGCTGCTGTTTCTCAGTTTCAAATAGAGAATACATAAAAGGCAATAGCATGATACAGTGATGCTTGATATTCTTTTAGTGTTGACATTCAGCAATACTTTGTGCTCCAGTAGGCAGTAATTGTATTACCACTCTCTGAAAGGAAAAGCAGGAACTGGAGACATTACCAATAATGCAAAAAATGTCTCATAGAGCCTCTGAGACAACAGAGGCAAATTATCCATCCCCACAGCACAGCTTTATTGACCTATTCTGACTGCAAGAAGATATTAAAATTTGTTTTCTTTGTAATGGGAGATAGATGCATGTGTCATAGTCTCTGAGCCTTGGCTTTATTAGGGTTTCATACTGGACAAGTATAAAAAGCTAAAGTTACTTTGGAGCTGCAATCTGAGCTGTTGACTCTGATATATGATGCTGCTAATCCTTTCACTGAAGACCTATGATATTTTGCTGTGTATAGCAAAGGTTTTTCAAAATGAAGAGATCATGGGCTGTGTCAAAAACTGTTTCTGCTTTGCAGAAGTCAGGGTAACAAATATTCATGTAGAGCTGATGTTTTATTCATTGCCTCACTCACACTGCAGAAGAATTAGGGCTGATCTTGCCTAATGGGCCTCAGTTTGCAGGTGTTGGGAAATGAGAAGGGTTTGGATGGGAAGGGCACGACAGTTGGGGTGTAAATTTGGGGAGAACTGAAACTATAGAACTCAAACTATAAAGTACATCTCCTTTGAGCTCAGGTTTGGCATGGAGTTAAAAGCTGTTTTTGATTATGACCCAAGAGCATCAGAAGTGTTAGCTGGCCCTCCTTAACTGAGAGTCCATGCCAGGCACAAGCAGATGCTGGGTCTCCAATAGATGTAAACAGAGCCTAGCATTCGACAAAAGACCATTGCACTTTTCCTTAATGCTGTAAAAAATAGTAGAAGGTAAAACAAATGCCAATATTTTCCTCCTTCTTCTCCAATAGATCTATGAAGAGAAATTTGAAGAATTCCTTCTCTTTGGGACATTTTTTGAAGCCACAATGATTGACAGGAAGTTTGGGGACAAGCCAATAAGCTTTGAGGTTTCTGTTGGTAAGTGTGTTAAGGTCTTATCCTTAGGAGAGGGGCAGCCTCAGGAGCAGAGGGATGGTAGGTGTTACTGACTGATGTGTCTCAGGGCTCAGCTTCAGAGCAGAGCCTACATTTGAGTTAACCCTGATTATCATTTCTCTGGATAGAATCAAGCTGAACATACTGATGCCTATCTGTCTTACTCCCCAAATGCCCTGTGTTAATGCAAATCCTCTCCCTCAGTATATACAGCATCTTAGCCAGTATTTACCCTTTTAATCACTTGGGAGATCAAACTCAGATAATTTACTTCAGGCAGAGTTCATTCTGTGATGTCCATTTGATCAGCCCCTGGCTGTGAGGGAGCCCTTTGTGGGGGATGGGGGATGATCCCTGTCCACTGTCTTGGCCAACCCCAGTGAGATTCCTGTGGGTCTGTGAGTGTGGCAGGGGGGTGAGGTACAGCCAAGACCCAAGCTGCAGGCACCACTTTGTTCTAACATCCTCCTGATAAGTCCTTTCCTCTTTCAGGGGAAAGCAGGACCAAACTCCATGAGCTCCTCATCATGGAGCTAAATTATCCCTCAAAGCAGACTAAAGAGAAAATGAAGACATTTTCGTTAATATTTTCAAAGCAGAAGAACTTTCTCTTAAGACAGAAGCTTGAATGGGTCTCATTTCCCTTGCAGGGATTTGATTCTCTCTGTGCCAGACCCACCAAGTGCACAGTGGCACTTCCAGTCTCTGTGCTCATGTCCATGACTGTGCTCAGCTGCAGGGCTGTGTGTGCAGGGAGAGATGCTGTGAAAAACAGGGGAATCCAAGGAGGGATACTGAGTCCTGGTGAAACTTAGCAGGCAGCTGAGCTGAGAATGACAAGAAACTAATTTAAATAGCTGGGCAAGGAATTATAGAGATTCTCATCATAATTAATACTAAAGATGAATCTTGCCTGAATTCTGGACCTGAACATCTCTTAGCCTCCTGTGTAGCTGAAATTTGGACCCAAACTTGGCCAGTTGTCATTATATACATGAAAGGCTGAACCAAAAATCCAGATCAGGATGTCATACGGGGTGATTCAGCACATTCTTTTCCTGCAGGGAATGTTTTCTGCCTCTCTTTTAAAATCTGTAATTATCAGTTTGATGGATGTACCTCTTTCCCAGTGCTGATAATTACCCTTTAAGGCAAAATCCTTTTAGGGAAGATGATTGCATTATTAGCAGAGTTCTGGCATTAGGCTTGAAGCTGAAGCCTCAAAGTGTTGTTATTACTGACTCTGCAACCCTAATGTGCAAAATTTACTTGTCTGAAAAAGAGCTTATCACTTCTGAGATCAAACTTTGAAATGATCATCCATATGTTATGAAGAACACACATTTTCTGTGTGAATCAGTCCTATATCAGAGCCCCTCAGTACAGAAATATCAACAGCAGTATTGTTTTGGTTTCTGAATTTCTTTAGCAAAAGCTGAAGGTCCTGGGGGCCAGCGGACAGAGGATCACATCACTAAGGGATGTGTTAGGTATTTGTCACACGGGACAGGCAAGGAAGCACTGCTCTAGACCCTGACATTCCAGAGACAAACATAACCTGTCACAACCTTTATAAACTGTGGTGTGGTTAAAACAGCTGAATGAACTGGAGAGGACAAAGATTTTCCACTGGCATGATTGGCCATTTTCTTTTTTTAAACCTCATTCATGTTTGCCACCTCCAATTTAGACATCTCCTGTAACCCTGGGTCTCTAGGTAACTTTGGAAATACTACTGATGGAGTGCCAGCAGGAGCTGGAGGGAAAAAGAAGACACATAGTGGAGAAGCAGAAGAAAGCCTTCTGTATGATGGGGAAGATGACATTTCTCATGACCTTGGAATACCCCTGGTATCCACCACACCCCCTGAGAAGCCACTGATCACGGGGGGGAACAGGTGAGGATCTGTGTTTCAAAACCTCATCATGTAGGACTCTGGTTCTTATTTTTATTATCCTGTGGGATTCATGGATGAACCTAGGCAGGCAGCATTAAATGTTTGTGTGAAATGGAGTCTTTCAGGTCCTCAATTACATCTTTCACAAGTAATTTTCTTGTCTTCACTGAAGTGAGCAGGCTCTGAGCTATTTTATGTGCATCTAATCTTGGCCTCATGGGCTCTTGAATCCTTTCTGAAAGTGTTGTGTGTTACACCAGCTGTACATTGGAAAGTTACAGGAAAATGCAACTTCTTCAGTGCTGTCCCTGGTTTAGGGTCCCACACTGTGGTCACAAGTAACATCCAGCCAGTGTCCAGCTCCAGAAGCACAATGTCACATGTGAAATATTGAAATCTGGTCAAGGCAAAGGCACCTTCCCAGAACACTTTCCAGAGCTAATAATTACAGATACAGACTTAAATAGCAAGCAGTAACAGAAGTAGGAGGAAGTAGGCTTTGAGAAAAGAAATGGAGCAATGGATGAAAACATGCAGAACAGTTCTTCCAAATAACCTTTTCTATAAAAAGAATTGTAAAGGTTTAATTCATTTGAAAGATGCTAATAAAAAGAAATATTTTCTTTGTTGTTTTGGTAGGTAGAATAATCCCCAGTGTTGGTGACTGCCAATGGCACTTTTTCCTTTAGAAGGCCAAGCAGTTTACAGATACAAGGACCAAGAAGAAAATATCGGCCTGGATTTGTTTGGTTTCTGGATGTCTCTAAATTTAAAAAGCACTTTCATTCTTTTTTGCAATCAATGGCTCACTTAGATGAAATAGGAGTTAGTGAAAGAAGCTAAGAATAAAAATACTATGGTAAAAAATCTTTTGCAGCAAGTAAAAAAAGAGAGGGGAAAAGCACTTTCTATCAGTGCTTGGTGGAAAGACAGTTGCCTTTCCTTGTTAACAGAACTGCAAATTTGGGTACATGCAGAGGGTTATTATCTTCCCTGAGAGAAGCTGGGATTTTTTAGTTTTCCCTTAACAAGAATTTAGATTTAAAGAACTATTGTAAAAGAATGAATCACTCTTCAAATCAGCTATTTGCTTCTTGACTTGCTCCAGTATTAATAAAGTTTTCTCTCATTAACGATCCCTTTTCCTCAAATTCATGTAGAATGCTGCCTCTTTTATTCCCTCCTGTGGTATTTAAAGTAGTTTGGTCAGCCACAGATAACAATTAATGAGTTTTTCACTGTCTTCTCATAATTATGTCTTAGTGGTCTCACCACTGGATATTTTTAGTATTAATAAGTACTTAATGGGATTACCAGTACTTTAGAAAAACTGCATTTTAGATTCATAAATGAACAATGGAAAACAAAAAGTAAAGTATATTTTGGAGATTAAAACCATGAACTAATTAAAGGAACAGGCAGAGCAATAAGCATTCTAAAGCAGACACCATGAAACTCCCAGGAGTTTTCCGCACTTATGTTAAAACTTAAACTAAGTGTAAGCTAAAACTGAAAAAGCAATTCCTCAAAATTGTAGTAAGGGGAATAATACACCTGAATTTTCAGTTTTCCATTTGAATTTTTTCATGGCTATATGCTCTTAGTAAATCCAATAAAAAGGTTCATAAGTTCTATGAATTTCAGGTTAAGAAGTTCAGGCCCTGGGAGATGGTTGAATTTATTTTCTTCCTCCTGAAAGCACCAGAATTAATGACACCCAAGGCCTGTGTAGCTCTGCTTTGCACCAAATTCAATGGGTAATCCTCACCTTGTTGTAGGTTATTGAGGAGAAAGTTAATGGAAATTTATCTTTTGATATCACATGAGGCAGTCAAATGATGTTATGGGGAAGATACTAATCTTTTTAAACAGAAAAAATTCACACATAAACCTCTTTGGGATGTGTGGAAATTTGAAGTCATTGATATGACACTTAAAAGCAAAAAGTGATTTGGTTTCCATGGTCTTGGCTTGGTGATCTAACACGTGGATTTCAGTTCTGTCTGAAATCACTGGGACTATCTGAGGCCATTAGAGCCATGGCCAGAGGAACATGAAGTGATTTGCAAATGTTCATACACATTGAAAAGGTCTCCACTGTTCCACCATTGGTATGGAAAATTAGGAGACCTCTATTGCTAAATCCAGCATGGCTGAGCAATGAAGTTTCATAAAGCACTAGTATTTATATACAGGAGGACACTGTGCTTATAGGGTTCATGGACTTGGCATGGTACCTGCTGCAGATCATTAATGAAGGCATCAGCTTTGTGGCAGGTCTGCAGAGACTCTGGGTATGCTGGCCTCCTGCTCATTTTTTCCAGTGCAAGTCACTCCTGCAGCTGAACACACAAAGAAAGGAGAGATACAAGAGTCAATACCTTGGACTACCTTGGATACCAAGACCTTAGATTTAAGATCAAAAGTGTGACAAGAGAGAGCACTGGATGCATTTTATCACTGAGTTATTATAAGCTTGGTATTGCTTTTACTAAGCAGGCCTTGCAGATCAGTTTCTGACAGGGAATGTCGGTCTCCACAAACTCTGGAAAAGAGCATCTTGTGAAAAGAATGTGGTGTTGAGTCTCTGACACGGCTCTCCCACTGTGCAGTGTGTGGAACCATTGCTTTTGAAGATGTGATCAGATATTAATCTTTGCTCCTTTTCCCCTTGTAGTTTCCCACCATTAATAGTATTTAAGAGCTTCCTGCATGCCTTTTCGTTTGGCTTTTCTCCCACCCTGGAAAGCACTGAAATTAGATCCATTGACTTAAAATTGTTTTTCTTCAAGGATCTCACTGGTAGCACAAAATGATGTTTGTGTTTGCCATTCCCAAGCAAAATTTACTTGTTAGCATGTGAGAACACATCCTATTGTGCCTACAGCTTCTGTGCTGTGAGAGCACCACACAACTTCTCTTTGCTCTGCATCCCCTTGACCTGCTCTGTCCCCTTCATGACCTGCTCCCTGCCTTGTTTGCACAGGAACTACCAGTACCTGCCATACGAGGAGAGGAAGCCCTGTGTCTGTGTCAGGAGCCACTGGGGCAGCCAGACCTTCCGGCTGTACTCCTCCAACACTCTGGAGAAAATGGCAGATCACCTGGTAAGGGGCAGCCATCCTCCCAGGCTCATGTACTCAGCAAAGTACAGCAGTGAGAGGCCACACTTCCCAAATCAGACCTTCAGAATTTCCCCCAGCTGCATTTCTTGTCAGTCATTTTGTGAGAAAGCAGTTGATATAAACACTTTCCTTTTTATTTCCCCAAATTGCTTTGAACTGTTAGAGCTGCTCAAGTATTCCTGACCACAATTATTTTTGGCCATAGGTCTGCTTTCCTTCCTCAGCAACATTTTATTCTTTGTAATAACATTCAAACAATTAAATTATGAAACATAAAGTAATTTTTTCTCCTATGGCTCTTGCTCTAATGTCTTCTTGCCTTATATTTATACTGGGGCCTCATTAAAGGACAATATTTGCTCCAGTTTTCATAAAACATTGACAGAGACAGAAAGGCATATAATCTCATGGGCAGTCACTCTGATGTGCTAGTCACTGTGTTTTCCCATAATGATGATTTTGTTCTACCTTTGTTTAAAGCTGACTATCAACAGTCTCAAGAAAGTAGGTTTTGTTGTTTGGTTTTTTTTTTAAAGTGACTCCTAGTGTTAAATATTTTAGTGTGGGGCACTCAGATAAGGAATCTGATTCATCCCTCATTTATCCATATATATCTTATGAGGAACAACACCGAAGTCACACTTATGCAAGGTTGTATCAGGAGAAGACAATGACTTATAACCAAACATTTTGAACTCAGGTATTTGAATATTAAACAAATGTGGAGAGATAATGTTTGTCAGTGCACCCCAACACTCACAGGCCTTGCTGAAAATCCAGATATTTATTTTAGCTTTCAAGAACAGACTCCATTCCTCATGGATAACAGTAGGTTTTGTGATGGACCTTACATATGGACTCAAGTGACCATTGAGTTTTAAGATGTTAACTCCAGCAACTTGCTAAAGTTAAGCAGCAGGATTAGAAACTGAACCAAGAACTATTTTTCTCCTACCTGGAAGATAATGTTTCCAAATTATTGATCTTCCTCAAAGAACTAAGAACACAAAGTTACTCCAAGCAGTAATAGCTTGGACAAGTGATTGGAAAGACTGGGAAAAGGTCAAAATATATCATGCTGCTGGAGTCTTTTCTCTGTGCACTTCAAGTATAGTGATATATCAAAGGTTCTTCCTGTCAGGTCACAAAATTGCCTCCCTCATTCTTGCTAGTCATAAATGGCACTGAAACACCGACAGAATGACAAAGTGCCCTCCTGTGCATAATGGCTTTCTCATGTGTTTTTCATAGGAAGAATCATTAGAGCAAGTAAAGGACTTGATCAAGGTTTCAGAGACTGCAGCTGAGGAGAAAATGAAGAAGACCCTGAATGGTTTTATCAATCAAAGCAGGTAATAACCTTTACTAGATGCATACAGAAAATTAAATTTAATGTTGGCTACAAATTTAAGGCTAGACAAGGAAACTGATGATAATTTTAAGAAAGTACAGTAAACTTACGGAGCTATATATTTTATTTATTTTGCTGTAAAAGCAAAGACCTTCCCAAATTGCAGTTTCTATTTAGACAGAGAAAACATTTACTGTTATTTTACATATTCAGAATTGACAATAGAAGACTGCCAATCATTGTCATATTATTTTGGCTTTCAGAACTCTAAGAATATGTGGTATAGGTGATAAGTAGAATTTAATAAAGTGTATGATAGATACACTGTAAAAAAACCCCAACCATAGTTAATATAAAAACAAAGGATGCCACATATTGATATAGATCCAGTGGGCTCTGTATCAAATGACATGACTGGGCTCAAAAGCCCTTATTTCTAGATATTATTAATCCATTTCTGGGAAGTGTGGTGCCGAGGTTTTGGATTCTATTCCTTTAATCTTATAGGTACATAATATTTTAGAGATTTTCAGCGCTTTTGTCTTCTGGTTCATGTACTACAGCAGACACAGAACGTTCCAATGTATTTTAGCACATTAGTATTCTCACATTAAAAAAAAATAACAGATTTAAAACCCCTGTTATTCCTGTGTCCTAGGGTGTTCATGGTCATTGCTGAAAAGAAGCCCAAAGGGTTGAACTGCACTGCTTTGGACAAAAAGAGGCTCATGCTGTTCAAGCAAGAGCTGGTATGTGCTGTTCTTTTCCTATAAGCATTGATGCAATGATGATTACTGAAAGCACGCTGATTGGGTTTTTTTTTTTTTTTCCTATTTTATTTTCTATTTGATTGCACTATATGAAAATGAAAATGCTTTGTAATTCATATGTATATAGTATCCATGAGCATTTATTTTAATAAATCCCACTGTGCTTAATAAAGAGCTGTCAGATACACTAAAATCAATCAGAAGGTGTTGTTTTTAAATACCAATAAGGCATTATAATAATCAGATTATTTTTCTCATCCAAGCATCTTAAAATGGAATGATGCTGAGTTCAGTGGAAAAGCACCAAATTTACAATTTTACAAATTTACTGCTATGGTGATGCTGAATTTCAAGACTAGTAAAGTCTGGCCTTTGTAAGGACCTTAGGAGGAGGAGCTTACTGGACCTATAGTCATCTCCAGGGAACCAGTGAGAAGAAACAAAACTGTGTGCAGGTCATCTGGATATTTGTTACCTTTTTTTACTGTTTGTAGCACAAAAGATTGTGCCTTCTGTCTGGATCAAAGCCCAGCATATCCAGGTGGCAATCACATGTTTTTTGGGACTTCCATACATGGAGTATACAGACAAAGACAAAATGGGGGACATTCAGTTTTTATGTTGTCCAGCTCCAAAGAGTTGGTCAGTTTCTGTTGTGACAAAGAAACATTGAACAAAGTGTCTCCCATCTTCTCTTTTCAACTTCAAGAATCAAAGACTGTTTCTCTTCCACTTCAAACTACTTGATAACAGATGAAAAGTATATATTGTCTTTCCTCACTGCAGGAAGCTATGTCCAGTGATGCCAAGGGAATCATTCAGCAGCAGAAAAAGAAGATGCCCGTGGATGAAATGATCCGTGAGACCCAGAGCTTTATAGACAAAATTAGATTCTTGGTTGATGAGGTAATCCACACAGAATTCAGAAAAAAATTATTTTCATAATCCCATGTGAATAATAACTTCGGGCTTGGTTGTCCAAAGAGTTCTCCTTCAGATATCTGGACCTTATTATCTTTTGCATTGAATGGAGCTGTTATCAAAACAGGGTAGGAAATATTGTGCTGTGTGGTATGGAGAGGGTGCACCACAGATTTTTTTTTTAATAAGTCATCCCATACCTGGTGGCTTGAAGAAGCCAGCTTTGTGATATGAAATGTCTCCACCTCTATGGACACCTGTATGGATTGGGACTGATAAGAGCTCAGAGTCCCTATTTTATCATTTAGCCTGAGAATAACAGAAAAATTGATATATTTGGTTGGGCCAAAATCCAGCCATTGGAAAGCCTCTGCCTCTGAGAGCTGCCTCTGCTAGCAAACCTGAGAGGGCCATGGCTGTTCCCTGGCACAGAGAGCAGGTGGCACAGTGGCATGGTTTGCATCCTACACACAAATTCTCTTCCTTCCTAAAACAGAGCGACCCTGCTTACAGCTCCTTCAGGGAACAGCCCCTTGGCTGGTCTTTTTTTCAGCTTTGTTTGGGGAACACTATCTGGGACAGGGCAAGGCAGTCTCACTGATCATTGTCCCAAGCAGAAAAGGTGATCACACGCCAGTGTTTGAGCTTGGTCCTGCTCCTTTTTGGTTTGCTGGTATAGATGAAATTGGTGGTATTTCCATGGTAGTTGCTGACATGGTCTGTGGTCATTTCCTGGAACAGAGCCACATCCAGGTTCTTAATTTTAGTTTCTCCTGCAATTGCTTATGAAGTAATCCTTAATCACTCTTTAAAGGTCTTTACCTTCAGCTGTAATTAGAAATTGAGGTATGGATTGCAAAGCATGAAGTGACAGCCTCATTTAATTCAGAGGCATATCTGCCACTCCACAGGAGCCATGAGGGCATCAGCTCTTACTCTTAGAAAGAATGCTTCAATAAAAATATGATGTTGGTGGCCCACAGAAAGAATTCAGTTTTAGTTCAATATGCCTCATTCAACAGCCACAGCATACAGTGCCTGATGTGTTCATCTGGATGATCAGCAACAACAAAAGAGTTGCATATGCCAGAGTCCCAGCAAAAAACATCCTCTACTCCCCAGCAAAAGAGCAGAGAGGCAAGGACTGTGGGAAGATTAAAACTCATTTCCTGAAGGTAAGTCTGTGGCACACTGAAAACACAGGTAATGCCTGGGGAGAATTTGGTATTCAGATTTCTTCCAGGGATAGTATTTTACAGATTAATCTTTGTAATATAAAAATTATGTACAGATTTGTATCCACCAGTTATTAATATTTGCTTGTAACATTTATACTTGTCATTCTTTAGTCACTCTATCATTGCCAGGCTTTTTATGTATGAATAATTAATTGCCTCACTACTTGTTATGGGAAGTATAGAACATTGTTCATCAATGGCTGTATTCATGAACAAATAGAAAATGTACAGCCTCTTTGCTGACAAAAACATCAGAATGCAGCACATGAAAGCCTGTGAGGAGACTGGTGAGAGATCAGCACTCAGCAACTCAGTGAGGAAACCTAGGTATTCTGGGGTAACACAGGAATTATTTATACTTTCTATTTAAAACATGCTTAAGTTTGCACAATATATGTGCAAAAAAAACCTGTTATGGGATTATTCATGACAAAGGAAAGCCCTAGTGGATATAAGCCTACAAAGTAGTGTGACCAGTACCTCCAAGAGTGGAATATTGTGCAGTGTAATTGTTACTGTGACCATCAGGAAAAACCCAAATAGTCCAGACAGCAGTAACTTCATATAATGACTTTTTAGTGGTTTTTCACCTTGGACTTCTGGGAATACTCCCGTAAGGCCCAGCTAAAGAACAGATAAACATATCCAAGATCCTGAGATACTTGCCATAGGTACTTGCTAAGAAAAGTACTGTTTGCCTGCCTGAAATAAAATATTCTGCAAATAACTATCCAGCCCCTTCAATATCAAGAATTACCTTAGGAACAGACAATACTAAACTCTGAACTTAGCAGATCAAGATGAAGTAGGAAGGAAGAAAAAGGAAATAAGAAGTCAAGACCAGTAACATTTTGTTTTCTGACCTGCCCAATGGCATAATACTTTTAGTAGTACATGGGACTAACTATGGATATGCATGAACTGGAAAGTAAGCTGAAGTCTGGGCAAAGTAGGGGATAAAACAGCACTTAGATGTGTGCAGCTATAAGACAGTCTGTACAAACCTGTGCAAATTTGCATTATGCAGTTTACATAGACCGTTAGTTGAGCAAGCTACTAATTCCTTCCCTAAGAATCCCAGAAGTTTCTTGTGCTAAATGAGTTTCAGAGCCACTCACTGTGAAGAAATGCCAAACTCAGAGAATGCTTCTTTATTTTACTCAGCACTCAGCCATCCCTCTTGAGCTTGTTGGTAACATTGGATTTTCATTTCAGCTCCCAGGCAAGCGCCCTCTGGGCTGGACTGTGCAAGCAAAGGTGGACATCTACCTGTGGCTTGGGCCCAGCAGCTATGCCCACAGTGCCATGGACAATTTGCCTGTAGGATATGAGATTGAATTATCATCTAACACCAACTCAGGGCACAGTGGGCTGCCCTCCTCTGCTTGCCTGCTGTATAAAAGTAAGGCACTCTTTCTTCTCCCTATTAACAATTAAGAGAAATGGCCCCAAAAGCTGCAGTTCAGTGTGGCACAACCCCTGTATAAAGTAACTATTCTAAGATGACAATGGCTTTGCTTCCTCATCAGAAAAGGCTGGCTTCATTGCCAAGTTATCAGTTATGCCACTGACACTTTGTAGATGCCAGGGAAAGAAGGAACTTGTTCACTTGGAATTTCTGTTCCCTGTCCCATGAATCTGTCTCCTTGTAGAGGAAGCATCCCTCAGTTCTCCTGATGATGCATAGAACACATAGTACATGAGAGTGATGGCAGATAATAAAAATTGGCCAATAAAAATTTACACTTAATAGCCCTGCAGTAGAGACCTACATAATTGATTTCAGGTGAATTCAGATGTCTTGCACAACTTCTGAGTGTCTCAGGTGCTTCTTTAGTGAGACAGCACCAGCAACAGTTGCTCTCCTTGTCAGATCCTGGTTGGAGAGCAGCTGGTGACTCTCCCCCCTGCCCATGTGCTGCACAGTTCCATGGAGCTGATATTGCTGTTTTCTCTGCCTTGATGCAGCCCTGCACCTCTTCCAGCTGAGAGCCCACATGTACCAGGCCAGGGGGCTCATTGCTGCTGACAGCACCGGACTTTCTGATCCTTTTGCAAAAGTTACTTTCACATCACACTGCCAGACCACAAAGGTAAATTCCAAAGCCTCTTTTGGTGACTGAAAACTCTTTTGAAATTGGTTTGGGTTTTTTGCGTTTGGTTTGTTTGGGTTTTCTTTAAGAATTAGGATATGAAAAGGGAAAATCTTGGTTTTGCAAGGAACTACCTAGCAGGAAAAGTTAGATGCCTGCTGTTAAAGAGCTGATCTTGAAAGTGCTCTGCAACCAGGCACAAGTTTACATGTTACCCATGACTCTAATAAGAGGTGCAGAATTTCTAGTTTATTTTAGCTCAGATATCAGATTCTCTGGGACTACTGGGACTCTGTAGCAAGTGTACCTTTCTTCACATCTTTATTTCTGTGTTTTGAATTTGGACTGTTGTCATTGCTAGGTGTAAATGTGGGTATAAGGATGAACCCTCGTGGTTCTCTTTTCCTCCAGCCTGTGCATTCAGTCACTGAGCAGAGTGAGACCTTTCCCTGGCTCCTGTGGCCATGTCAGCCAGCACAGTCCTTGGTGATGGAATGTGGCAAAGCCCACTGGTGGTTGTAGAACCTTAAAATGGGAATAGCTGAAAACAGAGAGGTGGGAGACTTAAAGGCTGCTAAAATATGCCCAGTAGGGAATGGGCATCTCCCATCTCCCTCAGGAAACTCCAGGGATCAAATGGGCTCCTGTGGGGCCTCTAGAGAGAAGTGGAAACTTCTAGAGTTTCAGCAAGAAGGGTTGAGGTACAGCTTGGGCAAGTGAGCAGGAGGATGGTTCCTCACAGAACATGGAGACTTTCAAAGGTCCTGAGCCCTTTATAATTACCCTGGAGATAAAATTGGGCAGGAATTCTGACAATCATGCCACAAACAGAATTTGCTGAGCCAAATGTGGTCTTGCTTCACACCAAATTCAGTCTTGCTTCAGAAAAAATATTTAACCCTCCCATCCAGCCCCTCCCCATAAAACTTCACAGAAGACTGTTTCAATTAATTCTAATATCCCTCTGACATTTTATTCTGTTACAAAGCAAGTTCTGTTGCATATGCCAAAGGGAGAAAAAGTAAAAACCTTTCTCTAAATTGTAAATGCCTGCTTGTGCTACTTCTGCCTCAGGGTTATTAATTGATTTTTTCCTGTAATGTGATTTTAACTTCTAATAGAAGATGGTGAATGAATCAAATTAAATTAATGTCTAGATGCACCAGATTCTGGAAAGTAGAATTTGGCCCCAGAAAAATACGTGTTTATAGGCACAGAAGTGTTAAGTTTATTTACTGCCTGAATAAAATATTGCAGCTGATAACTTGCATGTTTTCATAAGAGTTTCAGCTAAGAGCCAATAAATGGTAGGGAACCTTATTTCCATTCAAAAGAATGAGAGCAGGTTATGAGTAATTTTGCAGTTGGCACATTTTTCCTCTTTAACTGTTATCTTTGTTAAATGTAATTTCTGCATAGACAGTTAAAACATTCCCTGTGATGAAATGCTATAAGCATCCATGTAATTCAAATTACAACAAATTAAAAACTTTTAATTTCTTATGAATGATTCATGAAAAGACCTTTCTTTTTCATAAAGTGCTAAGTGTCGTTACACAGAACTAGAAATAAGATAGAAAAAATGTGCCCTGGAGAAGTGAAAACTGGCCTCATTTGGGGAAAAACTTTATTTTAATAGCGCTTGGCATGAGCCTGCTCTCCTGAACCAACAGCCTTCCTCTAACATTAGTACTGAAGTTTGTCTACACAGACTGGTTGTCATGTATTGATATGCTGTTAGGGATTTGTGAGGCAGAGAGGGAAATGGAGAAATTGGAGGTACCAGCCTCACAGTGAGAGATTCATATTCTCCTGCTGAAAAGTGTGATGTCTCAGCCATGGCATTGCTCAGGCTGTGGAAAAGGAGGTCACCAGCAGATGAGCACGTCCTGCTGAAGGGTACTCAACCAAACAGCTCATGAAATAATCCCTCTCTTCCATTAGATCATTTCTCAGACATTGTCCCCCACCTGGAACCAGACCCTACTTTTCAACAACATTGTGCTTCATGGTGACAAAGAGGAGATCGCCCAGTTCCCACCGGAGATTGTCATCGAGCTGTACGATGATGATGCAGTGGTAAACTCAGAGTTCTTCTCACTAAAACTGGGGCTTTTACACCCTACTGAGTCACTGAATAGGCTTTAAATGGATCACCTTGCTGAACAGAGCTCAGTGCTACTGGGGTTTGCAGTTTAACATCTGAGAACAGCCCTGAGATTCACTACATGGCCTTGCAAAGATGTGGCCTTTTATTTTCCCCAAGTGGATCTTGCTCCCAAAGGCCAGCTTACAGAAATCAGAAGCATCTTGCCCCCAGGCCCCTTGAACTCTGCTGTAAATATTGTACCTAGGTCTGGGTCAAGACCATGCACACTCTGATGCAGTCTCACTGACTAAATACAGACCTCAGAAATTTTGGATACACTGAAGAGCTAATAGATGCTCTGCTCTTCCTCTTCATAGCTGCCTTGTATCTTACTGTGGACTTTCATTCAGAAGGTTTTTCTTTCATAAATGCTAAGCTCTGCATCATCTCAGCTCCTGTAACTATTGTGAAATCCAAATGCATTTGACCCCTGTATTCTCCTTTATTTAGGGTAAGGCAGAATATATTGGGTCTACAGTGGCTGCCCCTGTGGTGAGACTTGCTCATCAAAACTATGAACCACCAAAACTTTGTTATCACCCAGTGCACTGTGGAAGTCTTTCAGGAGGAGACGTTCTTGCCACATTTGAGCTTCTGGAGGTAAATTTGACTTTCTCAACAATTACACTTTTACACCCTGGGGCTCACAAAGTTGCCATGGCATCAGAGTCCATGATATCTTGAATTAATAGGAACTATGAGCCATTTGGCCTCACAGTCCCCATGCAATTCCTGTCACCCTTTCCACCTTGTCACACACACACCCCTGCCGCACTTCACAGGCTGTCAGCCTCCTTTGCCCTGCCCTAAACTCTGCTCTGCCCTGAGAAACTGCGACAATCTCACTGCCATTGCTGTGAGCTGCTGTTTGGAGTAGCACACAGCCCTGCCTACCAGCCTTGAAGCTCCCATATTGCTCTCACTCTTAGGGAAATTAAATGGTTAATAATAAAGATTGGATTAGGAAGACTGAGTTTTTAGATACCCCAACTATATTAAAAGAAATATTACATGGTTTCCAGCTGCAAGACAAAAGGAAAATTCAGTCCTGGTAGATGCAGGACTGGGGTCTATCATGCCAGGATTTCAGGCAATTTCACTAAATTTGCAGAGCTATCAGTTAAAGGTAAATTCCATCTGCTGAAAGCCTACAACAGTTTATTCTGAAATCTGAAATAGGAAAAATGTGGAATGTCATAGCATGTCGTACTGATAAAATAGGCTTTCAATAATGATAGTTATTTATGTCTTTGGTGAAAGCCAGAAATCTAACACCACATGGAATATTTCCTCATTATGGTGGTGTCACAGGAGAGAGTGAGGGCTTGAGACAAAGTTCATTAGAGAAGCCTTCCTGCTGAGTCACAAGGTGCAGAGAGGATCACATCTAGAATCTTCCTGTGGAAGCCTTCTAAGCAGCTTTGCTCAGGATTTTTGTTAAACAGAATTACCACGCTTTCCATTTTTAGTAAGTAGAATTACCATGCTTCAGTACATGCATGTCTTTAGGGCAAACTATGTCCTGCTAGGTAAAAGGAGCCTTTTTTCAGAAAGGCACATAAACAGTTCTGCTCTGCAGCTTGTCATATAAAATGGATTGAATTGGTGCATTCTGTGTGCCATTATCAACAGATACTTCCAACACTGGTTTTATTTGTTCCAAAACCAGCCTGAGTTACAACTGCTTCATTTTCAGATTCCCGAGTCAGATCCAGACAGACTTCCCCCACTGGATCCACCAGATATTGGCCAGATTTACCCAGTCCCAGCTAACATACGGCCTGTTTTAAGCAAATACAGAGTGGAGGTGAGATACTTTGACTATTTCCCTTTCCCAGCCTCATCTCCTTTTATTCTCTTGTTGAATCATCATCTCCTTTTATTCTCTTATTGAATCATAAGTAACAGTAACTGAAGATTTTACAGTCTTGATCAATATGATTCACAAGGAAATAGGATATGAGGTCATGCAAGGCTGTGCTTCCACTGAGGGGAACAGTGGGGCTGTGTCTCTGTCCTGACCTGCTGGGACTTCTCTTGTGGCAGAGCAAGGCTGGTGGATCCAGCTCTGTGCAGCCAAGGAAGTGTCCACAGGAGATGGAGAGCTTCCCCTGGCAAATGGCACCCCTGGAGCTGCAGTTTGGCATCAGCTGTCTCACAGGCTTTGTCCCTGACTTCAGCCAAACAATGCCTTCTGCTTGTGTGCCAATGCCTACACCTTCCCTGCCCTTCTCTCTTGTACAGTTTGTGTCCAAAATAGCCTGATATTAGATAGCTGGAAAAGAGGCAGCTTTTCCTCTCACTGCAATGCCTGACGCTGCCCAGCCTCACTGTTCACTGCCACTCATTCTGCAGCCTTCACACAGCTGCTGTCAGCCCATTTCCCCATGGCAAGCCAGGGTTTCTGCAGGCTGACAGAGTTTGCTTCTCTCTGTTTCTCTCTGCACACCACAGGTGCTGTTCTGGGGCGTTCGAGAGCTGAAGAAAGTCCAGCTCCTGTCCGTGGATCGGCCCCAGGTTCTCATCGAGTGTGCAGGGAAAGGAGTCAAATCCTCTGTCATACAGAGCTACAAGAAAAATCCCAATTTCACTGGCCTGGCGGACTGGTTTGAAGTGGTGTGTACAGCATGCTGCCCCTTGCCTGTCTGTTCTCTGGTCAGACAAGGTGTTAATTACCATTATCTTCCTTTCTTGTCAAATAATTTCTTCTGTGTCTTGATTAAATACTAAGGGATGGCAGCTCTTGTGCAAAAGCTGATTTGAAAATGCTTTAAAATACTTCTGCTACAACCATATGATAAATATGATAAATAATACAGCCATATGATAAAAGAAGATTACGTTAAGTCCCAAGTAGATAAGAAAATGTGTTGCAATCGGATTTTTACTGATAGGTTGGAACTTGTGGGCAGCTAACAGAAATATATTTATAATTTTTCCTTCTCCTTTCTAATTTTGCTGGGTAGTATTTTGTTTCCTTTGTTGTCTTTCCATTCTTGCAACTTTCCTTTGTGTGTTACTGGGTTATTAATGGGATTGATAACTTCTGGCTTTTGAGCTCAGGATCTTCTTACATTGTCACACCTGCTTTTATGAACTGCAGAGTAATGTTGTTTGGGTTATAAGAGCTGGCACAGTCACCAGCAGAATAAAACAGTCTGTTCAATTTGCTCTTGAGAAAAGTATATCAAAACAATAACATGGGTACTGAAGTACAGTTCCTACAGTATTTTTAGCTCCTACTGTACTGTCCTAAGGGCTATTTTCCTCTTGGTAGTTCATCCTATAAGGCATGTAAACACCCAGGGCCCACATCTCGTTGTTGGGCAAACTGAGGCAGATAGGGCAGATAGCCTCCAACAAAGCAGCACTGGAATTAGGACTCACAACTTCCAACATTGCATTCCATCCTTCTGAACACTCCTGATTCTCCCAGTTTATTCTAACAAGAGATGCTTCAATATGAGAGCATGGTATTCATCCGAGCAGCATGGTCTGTACAGTCCACTCTGTATTTTGAAGAACAAATTTTTTAGATTTTGCAGAACACCAAAATCATATTGCCTATGCTGAATGCATTTTGCATTATGAATATGTTCATTGCTAAAGAGGAGAAGGGAGGGAGGGAAGGAAGGAAGACTAGAAGCCTTATTGCTGTGCATGAGAAATATTCTAGACATGTTCTATGTTCTCTAGCAATTCTCTCAGGCTGCTGTCTGTCCCCTGCACTAGGAGCTGCCTGAAAATGAACTCTTGCATCCACCACTAAGCATCTGTGTGGTTGACTGGAGAGCATTTGGGAGGAGTACTCTGGTTGGAACACATACCATCAACTGTCTTAAGCAATTCCTATGTAAAACCCCATTAGGTCTTCAAGCTGCACCTAACAGAGTAGACATTGCAGAAACTGAGAAAGGTAAGTGCTCAAATCTGACCCCAAATAAAAAGATAAAGGACCTTCTTAGAGGTTTACACTTAGAAGTGTGCTTTATTGTGTTGAGCATAGGATCAAACCCTTAATCACAATTATTTGATGATCATCAAATGCAATGACAGTATTTCTGCAAAATCTTACCTAACTTGCAAAGTTTCAATTTCAGCTTCCCCTGAATCATCTCAGCCTGCTGAACTGTCTCAGGAAGATCCATTTTTAGCTGACGGCATCTATGCTGAGGTGGAGCAGGGTAAATGGACAGTGGTAGAGCCAGACCCATCCCTCACAGCAGCTCCTGCCACTGAGCCAGAGCACTCTGCCTCTGAGCCAGGGAAAGAGAAGAAGCACAAGGTGGGTACAGCTGAAGGCATCAGCTATTCCCTCCAGCAGTCTTGCAGATTTCAGCCCTTCCTTAAGAAGTGGTAACCTGTTGACCCTAGGTTTAGAGAATTTGGGTATTGATGTTGACACCCACACTATCTTGCTGACCCTCAAAAGAACTAATTAAAAATGCAGCTTTGACCCCACAGAATTTCGTTACTTCCACTGATAGGTTCTTAAAATTCTTGCAGGTTCAAGCTGGAGAAACCAATTTGTATCTGAATGTTTGCATCCCTTGAAAGATCATTATTTATTATCTGTGTATATTTGTCTGTTGTATGGGCTGCTCCTGTGGCAGTGTCTCCAATGTGTAAAGTCATGGCAGAGTCAGTAGAAAATACAGAGATAGCTTTAATAATACAGTGATTACAATGTGTCTTGGAATAAAAGACAGAGACAGGAATTCAAATTGCATTTTGTTTAACTTTTGGAGGCTGAAATTTTCTGTGTATACAGCTGTTCATGCTTAATGCCATGAGTCAGGTGATCAGTTTTAATCAGTTCTAGTGCTTTTGCCATTGTTTGGTAGGAGATTAAAAAATCCATCCGACGGTCAACAAAGAGGAGAAAAAGAACCATTGCAGATGAATCAGCTGAAAATGTCATTGACTGGTGGTCAAAGTACTATGCTTCTGTGCTCAAAATGCAAAAGGTGAGTCACCCAGCATGCCCAGAACTCTCACAGATGGGCAGTGTTGTAAAAGTAGATTTACTACTGAATAATTCCTTTTCGGTATTACACACATAATGAGGAGTTTGTCCATCGTGTTTTTCTTTTGAAAGGCAAAAGGAATTTTTTCCAGTGAAGGAAAACCTGAAGACAGTAAGTAAATTATTTGTATTTTTCTAATATTTTGCACCAATACTGTCTCTAGTGTCACTTTTGTACTATTTTGCTGGCACCAATTAATGTCTGATAAGAGAGTACTTACTGGGCTCTTTCCTCTACAGCTGATCAGATGATGGGTAGGTTAAAACTTCACAGTCAGGGTTGGGTTAACATGAATTTCCTGTCAGTCAAATAAATTGTAAATTCTCTTCTGATTATTTTTGTTGCAAATTTTCACCTGTGATGATAAGCATTTTACATATAAGACATCTCTGACATTAAATATTTATCTCTAAATACTTAGTGCTGTTAAACACACAGGAACTACTCCAAAAAATGAAAGTAAAGTGAACTCAAAATCCAGACTTCAGCCAAAGAACTGAACCATCTCACTGTAACTTTTGAGGGCTCAGCCTCTTTTTGTTGGGAAATCCCCTCTCAGTGTTTGGAATCTGACTTTAGTCTGGTGTACCTCCTCCCATTTCTCACACTTCCAGGCTTTCACCAGGTGAAATACACCCTATTTTGAGATATTTTTAAGCAGAGAATGACTTCGGTCATCCTGATATCTGAAGTAGCTGTCAGCCTAAACAGCAGTTTTCAATTTTAAATAAACCTTGAATTTTATGTGAAAGCTGATGAAATCTGTTTATTTGGACTGGGGAGGAGTCAAAGAGGGAGGAGAAGGGTGGTCTGGAGGTGGCCCTTGGGGAGGGGGCCATGCAGGGCACCATCACACCTGGCCCAGCAAGCTCTCTATGAGCACTGGCAGCCTCAGAGGGCACAAATTGCCACCGCCCTGCCTGGGAGCACCAGTGGTAAAGAGAGGATCCCTATCTCTGGCAGTAGAGGAATCAATAGAGAAAATGCAAGGAGGAATCTTTAAAAAATGTACTTTGCATCCCTGTGTGAAGCATTTTATTTACTTTCCTTACTAAAACATACATGATGTCATTAAATTTCTGCAGATAAGCAGACTTCTGACCACATAGCATTGATCATAGAGGATGAGCCAGACAAAAAGAAGAAGGATAAGACATTGAAAAGGATGCAGAAGGAAACTCCAAACCTAGCAACACTGCAGGTAAGAGAAAAGTAAGGCTGAGGTAAGGCTGTTGTTATTCACTGTCTCTGCAAAGTTTGACATCAAAGTTTGGCAAACCCTCCTTACACATATTTCAGACACTTTAAAATGAATAAAATACACTGAATTATAGTGATAATGCCCTTCAGCACAAGGGACACAGAGGAGACCATGGTGTGGCCCACTTGGTTTAAGACATAGAATTTATTGGTGTAGACAAACCCAGAGAAACTTCAGAGAAATTCAGTTTTGTTGTTTGTATGTTAAATACTGTAGTTGGAAATCCCAAATTTCATGTTAGAAATATTGCAGCCTATTAAGAATGTCCTTAAAAAGAGGTGTAAAGCATTACTGTGATGGCTAGTGCGCCCTCCCTGATGGGAAATAATACTCAGCTCACATTAGATTTGGTTGGGTAATGACAGAAGGAATTCAAAGAAAACTATATGGGCTGTGCAAAATGCCTGGAGAGATGAGAGGCTTGAAAAGATTAGAACAGTTTGGATTAGATTGTGGCTGAATAAATGGGAATTTGAAACTGCTGTTTCCATTTTAAGAGATGGCAGTAGTATAGACCCTTCCATTTAATGCTTGATAAATTACTGGGGGAGAGTATTTAAAAAACATGTTCTTTGAAAAATTATTTGGTCTTTTGAGATATCCTCAAGCTCTGTCCCCACAGCGCTTTAATATTTTCTGCTTTGCTCTCAAGTTTTGATGCATTAACCCAATAGAATGGGTCAGTTCAACATAGGCACATTGCAGCAAGGAAACAGAAGCAAAGAGCAGCACATCCACAATTTTTCACTCACACCAGTGGCTACAAATGTTCATTTTGGCCCCTCCAGATTCACTTCCACCTGCTGCATTAATGTTATTTCAGTAGCTGGGGAAAGCCTTTGGTTGAGGACAAAACTGATCCTGTTTTAAATGGGAAATTAACTTATTTCCTCAAGGACTTTTGCAAAACCTTGGTTTTTATTAAAGTCTGCATTTTTGGGTCGAAATGAATTTCTATTCATTCTCTAATAAAAAAAGCTGCTATAAATATATTCACTGCACCACAAAATTTTAGCATTCTTCTATTTTCAAAGATTTATGAAGGAGATTTGGAGAGTGAATTTAATAACTTTGAGGACTGGGTGAAAACTTTCCAGCTCTTCAGAGGAAAATCTAATGATGAAGTTCATGCTGATGCTGAAGACAGAATAATAGGAAAATTTAAGGTAAGCTTTAATGTTAATTAAATTGGTAATAATTTAGAGATTTTAGGTTTTAATACATATTTCAGGTATGCCAGGGATGAAAGAAATAAATATTGCTAGTCTTTTGTAAATAGAATTAGTTTTATTATATCTAGAGTCAAGTTTTTTCCTTTCCCGTCATCTGATAGAAAAAAAGCATCATCCAGCACCAGCTGTTCACTTCTGTTTTGAGATAAGGAATCACAAGGAGTTTGAAATTGCAGAAGGGGAGGAAGAGATATTACCTAGTCCAGATTTCACTAATGCAATTTGGTTTCTATATTTTCAGTTACAGAACCCTACATGTAATTTTGTGTAATTTAAGTGTAGGCCCTCACAGCTACAGCCTCGTCCAGGGTTCCATCAGACAATCTGAAAAGTTCAAAGCCTGAGTAATGTTATTAGGATTTGTTTGATTAAACTCATTGATGTCTCAATTAGCTTGCAATGCAGATTTCTGTCCAAATGACTTGTTAGTTGCTTTCAGGCAGTGTGAGCTACTCAGCAACATGAGTCAGTATTGATTCATATGAGCTGCAAAAATACAGCTGGATTCCTCTCACACTCTTATGAAACTCACTCAATGGAATTATTAATTTGCCAATGTACACTTAAGGTCAAAATATTATTTTTAAAATATTTATGATAAGAAAACTAGATTTGGAAGACCTACAGGTATTAGTTTAAAAGAGGCACAGAGACACTCCTTGTAAATATCTAAATATGAGAGTACCACATTGTAGAGAACAGACATGTTAAAAGGTGATGTTTGGTGCAATGCAGTTTGGGTTCCTTGTGAGGGCTACCACAAAATAAGTTGCATGAGTGATGGTCTTTCCATTCAAAGGGTTGTTTTTTATTGCAATTGATCTGGTTTCAAGGGAGATAAAATTCCATGTATTTCCAGGGCTCCTTCTGCATTTACCCAAGTGCTGAGGATGGCAGCTTGCTGGATGGAGGGCAGCCCCGCATCCTGCAAGGGATCCCCCCAAACCACCCTGTCAAGGTGCTCATCAGGGTTTATATCGTGGCAGTAAGTAGGCAGATGCTCCTTTAACCTTGAATTAACTTGGATTTTTCTTCTCAACTAAGTTTACCTTAAATGTCTTTGTTTAAGCTTCTGAAAATCCTCATCCATGGGGTTTGGGCTTTTTCCTGGTTATATTTCAGACAAAGTTTCATATTGTAGAAATGTGTGTTCAGAGTAGAAAATGTTACATATATTCCTCACAATAAATCTGGAGATTTCTGCAAGACTGGAGAATCACTCTACTTGTCGAAACTAAAAGCTCTGGATACATAACTAACATAGTATAGATAACCTGTTCCAGCTACAATATGCAAATGCAGCCAGTTTTAATGAGTAGAGTTGTTAAAAATTACATTTAAACAAAACCTCAGTAAGGGGGAAATGGTAGTGTAGTTTTGAGGGCCTATGAGTAGCATACTATGAAAGTTCTACAAATGAATAAATTTTCAGTAAAGGTAGTAATACAGAGCACAGGATGAGAAACAAAGCTGTGAGAGGTAAAATGGGTAGAAGAAACTGGTGTTTCAGAGAAACAAGAGAGTTGCAGGTAATCTAAGACAGAAAGATGGCATGCAGAGAGATTATGGCAACAAAATATAAAGAGATAGTTTTACTTCCTGAATGAATATAAGGACCTAGAGGTCTTTTCCAACCTTAATTCTGTGATTCTGTAAAGAGTTGGTTTGCACTGTTCAAGGCTCTGGAACAATATTTGTGGGTAATCTTTCCTGAATCCTACCTGCACTTGTGCACCCAGCTTCTTCTAGCCTTACCTTTCCTGCTCAACTTTTTCTATCTTAGTGATGGGACGACATTTCCAGCTTTGCAAACACTCAAGATCATGTTTTTGTAGTAGCCTAGAAAGCCTCAGGCCAAATTTTACATTACATGAGGCAGGCAAAGTCCCTGAACTTCTAGAACCTCAGGACCAGGCAGGAAAACCACAGTCCTGTGTAGGGACCCTGCTGAATTTAAGCAAACTCCTTGAGGACACAATTTTCCTTCTTAACAGGCATTTAACCTCAGCCCAGCTGATCCAGATGGGAAGTCAGATCCCTACATTGTGCTGAGGCTGGGAAACACAGAAATTAAAGACAGGGAGAACTACATCCCCAAGCAGCTAAACCCAATATTTGGAAGGTCAGTGATGACTTATTTTTGTATTCAGTGTAATTTGTGCTTTATTTCTTGCTACCACTGTTGCTGTTACTGTTTGCTGTATGCTGATTTCTGCCTGTCTGGATGTTTTGTAATTCTGATGGTTAAAACATTGGGAATTGGTTTCACACTGTATGATAATAAAATTTTTCATTTTCATACTCATCAAAACATACCAAGTAATGCAATCTGTGAGAGGTTTTGCAAAATAATGTGTGGGAGGAAATGAGGCAACAAATTATAATTGTATGTGAAAATTAATGCAATCATTAAGTTTAAAGCAAAATAAATATCAGAACAGTAAAGTGTGATTTCACAATCTTTGTTGCTGTTTCAGGTTGAATAGAGAGCTAAATAAATCTCATCATTCTAGGGCATCTGAGTTTTTTGAACTCAGACAGCCAGGGGCAAGCTGTCAGTAAAGATCCAGTTTGTATTATCAATGCTTTATAGTTATTTATAGTTTTAATGCTAATAGTTGTGATTTTTTTTTGCAGTAAATTTCCCTATTTTCAGAAGGTGGAAAATATTTTAAATTGGGGTGGAGGAAATTAAGACAGAAAAATGACACTATTTTGGACTGAAAGTACCCTAGAACAGAGGGAAAAGTAGAAAACTCATCCTTCAGGAGACAAAGCTCAGTTTTTTCTGTGCTTTGGAGAAATCTGGAGCCAGTGTTGTGACCAGGATGTTCTGTCTTTCACTAATTTGTCAAATCCCTTTTACAATCACATTTATATTTTCAGCTTCCCATCACATCTCAAAAATACTGATTCCTGAAAAATGCACCTAGTGAAAAGGGAGCTCTTTGCTTTTTTGAGATTTATTTAAAACTTTTGCCTGATTATTTTGTTGGATGCCCCCAAATTCCTATATTCAATATTAACTTGCATCTTTTGCAAGAAAACAGAAAATACTTAGATGTCCCTTTTGGGGGTTCTGAAAAATGTGTGAGAACCCTTGCACACAGCTGTATTAGCATCACTGGATTCAGGATTGTAGGAACAATCTTAGGACTGTTCACAGGGTGCTAGGGAAGCAGGGGAAAGAATACACTTTTGCACTGTGTGTTTCCAGCAGGTTCATGTATTTAATTGAAGTAAAAAGCACTACCAAAAAAGCCCACTGTGTATGAGAAGAGGCACCACTCACACAGTGTTTGCATGGCATTAATTAGCCTAGCCTTTGAGGTTTCAAAAGTGATTTGCCTTCACGTAGGTCTCAATTTTTCCTGTAGATCATTTGAAATCCAGGCTACATTCCCCAAGGATTCCTTGCTCACAGTCTTGATCTATGACCATGACTTCATTGGGACAGATGATCTTATTGGAGAGACTAAAATTGATTTGGAAAATCGTTTCTACAGCAGACATCGAGCCACCTGTGGGTTACAGAGTCAATATGAAATGTAAGTGCTTCTATAGGAAATGTAAGCACTTCTATATGAAATGTAAGTACTTCTTCAGGCAGCAGCAGTGCTCACAGTCAGTGACTTGACTCAAAGGAGGAATTACAGATGTGTTCCAGATATTGTGCTTTCTCCAGCACAGAAGTGTCACAAAGGGTATTTTAATTAAAACTCACCTAAGAGCTTAGAGGTGGCTTTGGGTGGCTGCCAGCCTCAGTGGGGAATGGATATTTTTAAATTAACAGCACTGTTGGTTCAAGAAGTATTTTAGATAGTAAACAGCTGATGTTTACAACATACCTGCTTGATAAACTGCCTTTGGACAGTCATAAAGGGCAAATGGACAGGCAAAAAGGGAAAAATCTCTCAGAGAAATCATGCCAGGGCTCTCCTTTGCTCTCTGCTATTCAGCTGCAGTGATTGCAGCAGGGCTGCTGGGGCTGGGGTGGCACTGGGGGAGCAGAGCAGGAGCAGAGGCTGCTGACACGACCTCTGTGATGGGGTGAGCCATGGGGCAGTGAGCCTGAGCCTCTGGTCCCTGCCAGACAGCTGCACTCTCATGAACCTTGCACATAAAACATAATTAATGCAGAGCAAGTCAACCTAAAATAACTCAGCTGCCCTGGGTTGGGGCACTAACCTGGGAGATGTGTGTTTGGGGCTCTTCTATGATTGTTTCTCATTTTTTCTACAAACCAAGGGTGGACAATGTCAAAAAGCAATTAGGAACACAGACCAAACTCCAAGCTTCCCTTGCCAGCTCAATCTCCAGTGTGAGATATTTCTTCATGTGCTTGTTACCTGTCCCAGATAACCTGAGCTTGTCCTTTGCATCTGGGAGCTGCAGAATAATTCTCCTTGAATGGAGGCAGCACATGTAATCTCAAATCTTTTAGGTACAACAGGGAATAAGCTCTGTTCCTTTTCCTCATGGGAGGCCTGCCCATGCTATTACTTTATTTAAGCTGTAGACAAGGCTGCCTCAGCTTCTCCTGTGTTTTAAGAGAAAGGAGTGGTTGATCTCCAAGGACCTGAGCAGAAAGAGGCAGTGTCTCAAGTGAGTAGCAGTGCTGGACAAAGGAAAAGTTTTACTGAGCTGGTATCAGGGCCACTGACCACAAAGTGAATCTCTGCATTGAAATTCCTGATCTGTCAGTGCACTATTCTGAAGGAAACCTCACCCATTTTTCACTCTGTCCCCTCTTGCAGAGAAGGGTACAATGCATGGCGAGATGCAACCAAGCCAAGTGAGATCCTCACTAAGCTGTGCAAGGACTACAGAATCAGTGGACCCTTCATGAGGCCAGGAGAGATACAAGTAGGATCAAAAATCTTCAAGGGACAGACAGTCTTCACAGAAGATGAGAACGGTAACAAAGTAGTTCAGCATCCTCCCTTTGCATTGTGGCAGTACCAGGAGCCTGCCAAGATGTATCTGGAGCCCTGTTGTGCTATGAGCTCCCAAGATGGATTACTGGAGCCTGTGTCTGTTCTTAAACACTCCTGTAACTCTGGCAATGAAGGCTGTGTCTGTATGAGCTTTTGCTGTATCTTAATTGCAAAAAATCTGTAGAGTGAAACAGCTGCTGCTGATGGCTTGACATCCTCATGGTGGCTGTTGGGGAGTACCTTGGACTAGGTCCTACCTGATCCCAAGGATGGGATGTCCAAGGTTGGTTGGACCCTCTTGGAACATGTTTTGTGGCTTAGTGTTGGTCTGTGCAAGCTCTGAAATCCCTCCCCACAGAATATCAAAGCATAGGAAGTCAGGAAGAGTCTTTCAAAGAATGTATTCTCTGTCTAAATCAAAACACTGGAATAGACAGACCCAAGAAGTGAGAAGTAGAGGGAAGGGAAATACTGTTTTGAAGGGAGTTACTCAAGTTCAGACAAATTTCTGACCATAGTTATATTCCAGACCATTTACCAGCCAGTCCTACCTTTCCTCTGTTGTTTTATTTTCCTCCTCTTGGTTACTGCCACTCTGATTCCCCTTCTGACACAGCACTCTGTAAATCCAGGTATCTGTGGGGTCCATGGATCCATGATGTAACTTACTGTCAGAGCTCCCTGGTTAAACGGAGGTCAAAGCAATGGGGACCTCCAGTGTCCATATCCCACTCCATATCCTACTGGGGGGGAGTGGGACAGAGTCATCAGGGAAAGGTGCCCTGCCCATGGCAGGGGGGATAAACAAAATTGTCTTTGAACATTCCTTTGAACCCAAACCATTCTATGACTCAGTTTTGTACTTAGAATAAGGAAAACAGATGTGAGGATCAAACCTTTCAAGGGAAATGAAAGGAGCTGGTCTCAGAGACAGTAGTGGACACTGTGGCAGTGTAAGAAAACCTCCAGTCCCTTATCAGTGTTGGTTTTCATTGACACAATTCTTCTTAGCAACTACAAAATACAGCTCACGCCTTGAGCGGAAGGCTGCCAAGGAAGCACTGTTGAAGGGAGAAGAGTTGATCCATTTTTGGTCTCTTGGCCTGAAAGATATTTTTTACTCCAGTACTACTGTTTGTTTTCCTCACTAGCAGAAGACTGAGTGTACTACCAGCAACAGGATGTCTCAATCAAAATTCTGGTTCACTAAAATGGGCTACAGACAAACCAATGTCAGATAAGATGATGTAAATCAGAAGCAAGGAAATATAGAACCAGATGGCAAAGACCAAAAGACTTATGTACACAAGGTTTTCAGTATTGTACAGAAATAGTTTATCGCATGTAGACTTAACATAATTTCTCTCCAGATTGCTGTTCTGACAAGTACATCTGGGTCCTTATTTCTTGATGGATTACTGGGGTGACCATCATTTGGATCTGTAAAACTAACAAAGGCCACAGATTTGAGCTCTAGAGGCATACTGAAAAGGGAAAGCAGTCCCATTTCCACTGTACAGATGGAGAAAATTATAATTATCCATCTGGCTTTAACTTGAAAAGGAAGGAAAAATTTAACTTTGCTCTAGGAACAAAGAAGCTGGATAGGATAGGATAGGATAGGATAGGATAGGATAGGATAGGATAGGATAGGATAGGATAGGATAGGATAAGAATGGTCTGGTTGGAACAGACCTACAACAATCATCTAGTCCAGCTGTGTGACCACTACTCCCAGGTAGTCTAGGATTACCTGTAGCCAATGGGAAGCAATATGCATCTTCAGAGGTAAAAAAAAATCTTTAGAAATGTTTCTTTGAGAGGATACAGGATATTGTAGGATAATCTGTGTCATTGTTACTGAGGCTGTCTGACTGAATAGCAGCTAGAGACATGGCTTTTAGCTGGCTAAAATTAGATGTTGGTGCACAAGAGGGAACCAAGATTCATAACCACAAGATCATCCTTCCTCAGTCTCTGAGCCATTAAGGAGGTTTAATACCTATTGTTTAAATTCCAAATGAATCTTCTGCCAACAATCAGTAATTCAGATATAGCAACATGTGCAGGAAAAGTGATAACAATTTGTTGACACAAATAAATCTTAACCTTCTTCTCACTTAGGGACTTCTAATCTAGAAGATATCACTTGTCAAAAGTCTGGGCTCCTTTTGTGTGGAGCCCACACAAAAAGGGAGGAAAGAGAAGCTCAAGAGCTCAAAGGGCTTTCTCTGCTTTCTAACATCCACCCTACTTTCAGTATTAGCCCTGGTCCCTCCTTGAGGAGCCATTCTCTGGGATTCTCTGGTTATCCCTTCCAGTGGCCAAGGTGAGAGGATCAGGAGGTGAAATGTTCTTGCCCATGGACTTCAACTCTCTTCCTCTGAGGTGTGATTCAATTCTCTAAGGTCTTTGCTGTTGCCATTACAAAGTAAAAGGAGGCATAGCCAATTTCTAGTGCCTATTTAACTGTCAGCTTTGTTGAATCCAAGTCTCCTTGTCTTTCACAGGCTTCAAAAATTTGGAATTTTCTGCCAAAAGAATAACTGACATCTCTCTTCCATTTTTCTGTTAAAAATTGATGCTGTAGCAGTGGAATGATTTGCTGTGTTTACAGGAAAAGTAGCAGTGGAATGATTTGCTGTATTTTGCAGGAAAACTGCTGCCTGAGTGCTAATCTTCTAATTAACCCAATGGGTCCCCTTATTTATGCAAATTAGAAGTATTTCAAGGCTCTTCTTTATTTGTCTGGAATGCATAAAACCTTCCTCTTAACTCAAGCAAATTTTTAATGAGTACCTCTAATAACTAATGAAGCATATTACCAAGGGGTTCAATATTATAATTCAGCTCTCATTGTTCTTTTTGTTTTCCTCTTTCCTTTAGAGGAGCCAGTCGAATCATACGAACATCTCTCCCTAAAGGTTTTACGTGCTTGGGAAGAGATCCCTGGAGCTGGCTACAGACTGGTCCCCGAGCACATTGAGACCAGGCCCCTCTACCACAAGGATAAGCCAGGCATGGAGCAGGTAGAGCAGCTCAGAGGTGGTGGTGATGGCAGACCAGGAGCAGTTTTCATTCCTTCCAGTTATTGTGGTTTCTATTTGTAACTGCAAACCAATGGAGCCAGCACTGCAGTGCTGCACCAAACGTGAGACTTTGCACAGTGTTAACCTGGAAATTGTCACCCATGTGTGTTCACAGCCACTTACCCAAATCCACAGTAATCACACAAGGTGGAACTGCAAATTTTTATTCTTTTAAATGCTTTACTTTATTAAGTTAACAAAACCTCTGCTTGTATCTAAACCTTGATTTTCTTCTTTTTTCTGTTCATCACATACTGTTTTTCATGGATTTTACCTTGAAGCTGACAGTGTTTGAGCTCTATTTCAACTTCACCAAATACCTGGGAGATTGAAAGAATATGTGCACAAAAAAGATATTGTATAGAAAGTTCCTAGATTAAACCATAGTTACAGGATATTGAGCTGGTTGGGGCTTGTAGAGGAAGAGGTGATTTTGGATGTCAGAACTACATGGAAAGCCTTTTAAATCCTTGTGAAATAGGGTTACAGGGATGTTTATCTCTTTGTTTTCAAGGGTCGTGTACAGATGTGGGTTGACATGTTTCCTAATGACATGCCTCTGCCAGGACCTCCTGTGGACATTTCACCAAGAAAACCCAAAGGGTAATACTCTGTGTTTCTTCCCACCACAATGGCAATAACTCTTCAAAGGCTGAGTCTTTCTTAAGTATAGAAAATGAACTACTAAAACAAACCTCTCCAGTCCTGAAGAAAGTTTTCTCAGGTTCACATGACTTCAAATCAAAGAGGAGCATCTAGTTTGGTTTTCTCCATTAAACAACTCAAAGAACTGTTGATGATTTTTCGGCAAGAGCTATCACACACCTCTTACAGCGATTTCCTTTTTTATCCTTTATAATAAAGAGATTGCAGGTGACTAGAGCTAGTAATTCTGATGTTATCATCTACTTGTTGAGCTGCAAGAATTAATTCTGGTTTCACTAGCTTTTATACTGAGATAACTTCCTCGACCCTGGTTGAGCTCTTTAATCTGCTGCAATAGCATTACATGTATTTGATTTCCAGCAATTTGTCCAAGGATAAGATCAAGAAACACAAAAGCAGCAACAGATAGAAGAGATCTGTTTGGAATAGCCTTCTCCCATTTCCTTATGTTTCTTTACATGCACTACTGCACATAGTTGTTCAAGCTAATTGAATATTGTAAAGAAAACACTAAAATGAGAAACAGAATTCTCAGCCCATCCTGTATTTTAGCAAGAGAATTGTTTGAGAATTTCATGTCTGAAACATCATCAGGTACTATTCCTATGTTATTTGATTTGACAAACAAACAATTCATGTAGCAATTACTTCTTTCAGACCAGCATGCTCTATAAAACTCCTCAACAACAAACATTTTCCAACCCAAAAAGATTTAAAACTAATCAAGTCCACAAAAGCAAATTGTTCCTGCCATTTTTTGTAGTATAATGTAGCAGACGAAAACACTGTTGAACATTAATTACAAGGAAAAAACCCAGTATATGTAGACACAAGTTACACATCTTGCTGACAAATCATCTTTGCTGCAGCAAAACAGGCTCCAGCCTCTATAAGACTTCAAACACTTTGTGAAAACATCTCTTATTGATGATCTTTGATTGAACAAGACTCAGGTGGGGCATTGCAGATTCAAATTTCTTTGGCTATTGCAGGGGCTTGGTTTTCATGGAGCTCCTTAAGAGCAGATACCAAATACAGAGAGTATCTGGTAACTTCTGAAGCAAATTGTTTCACACCCTGAGATTGAGGCTATTTCCAAGACAAAACATGTCATATCAGGGAAACTGTATGTTTGTGTTATCAAACATAGATAGTTTGTCTTTTTTATGTATTTTGCAGTTCATACAATGACTTAAGGAATACCTAAATTTTTCAGTATTAAATTTTTATGTCATCTGCAATATCTGTGTATCAGCTCAAGTTTTGTGAGCTTTGGATGGCCACCAAAAATGTTTGCATATAGGGAGTAGAGAGGATGGAGAAACTTTAATTCCTTTTACTGTAGCTTCTAAAGATGATTGTACCTGCTTAAATGCAAATATCTCCAAGCAGTCCTCTTCCCCTTTAATGCCCTAGATTGCAGCAAATGCAATTTTTTAGACATTTCTTCTAAAAAGCACCCCTCAGGGAGCTCTATTCTTTATTAGCAAGGCTGATCTCTGTTTTGGAGACAGCTCTGATGAGGTTTTTCAGATCCATTTTGTCTTGTTCCACTGCAGTATTTTTGTGAAAAAAGTTGAAAATGAACAGACATATAAAAGACAAGGAATTTTCCATCCTTCCAAAGCTGGCAGTGACCCTGTTGTTTTCCACGAGCTGAGGGGAACCAACTCCCCACTCTATCACCAGACTCTTGTAAACAGAAGAAGCCTGAGACTGATGCACAAACACAATATTTCCCACTTTATAAAAAACATTATTTAATAGAAGTTGGCATTAGTGCCTGACCAGGGCTTTACACAAAATCCTTTTTTTCTTTTTCAGCTATGAACTGAGAGTAATAATCTGGAATACAGAGGATGTAATTTTAGAAGATGAAAACATCTTTACGGGGCAAAAATCAAGTGATATCTATGTAAAAGGGTAAGGTCTTCACACTTCAAAATAACATGCAATATTTCATTCAAAAATCAGAGGAAAAAATTATGTTGTGAGAGTATTTGATGAGCTATTCTGTGACCTTTGCACTTTGCACTAAATGCCTGCCAAAATTATTCACCCCAATGGGATACTGTTCACTTTTTGCCCTGTTTTATTTCCTCTGAAAATCAAGTAACTGAAATGACACTAAGAGTTAGTTCCTACTCAGGCAGAAATGGCACACAACAAGCACCAAGCTCACAGTTCAGTACAGAGATCAAATAATTATAGAATTTGAACTGTAAGAGCTTACATGGATGCAGGGAGTTTTGACATAATCAGAGAAAAGAGCATTATAGCTGAATTAGAAATAAGAAAGGGAATGTTTGCCAAGCTATTTCTGTTGGAAATATTTTCTAACCTCATGTGAGGAGTGTGTGTGGGTGAATGACCATGATCCTGCTGAGGAGAACATCACATGGGCAATTTCTGCTCTTCATCTCCTTCCTTTCCTGAAATTGTAGCAGGTTATTCCTTAATTCCTTGCCAGCTTTGGAATACTACTTTCTGCTTCTAAGCAGGATTTCAATGCAGGTACAGGGAGGGCTTGGAGTAAATTATAGACATAAGTGGTAGTACAAAGTACTGAAAATCTCAGGTTCCAGACTGGTCTTAGATTTCTGGCCATTTTTACTCTTCTAGAGAGTAAGTTTAATATGCCAATATGAATTGTGTGTTCAGAGCAGTAGCAGAGTAGCTTTGAAAACACAAATTTGAGGAATTAAATAGGGACCCAGCCCATGTGCTTAGCTGTGTGATGAGAACATCACAATCAGTGCCAGAGTGGTGTGACAGAGAAGCCAGGAGTGGGACACTTTTTGCTTCTGTGCCTTAATGATGAAGACACAAATCTCATTATGTTCAAACAGTGCATGTGGCACTGTATCTGTCACCAGGCATGGGTTTGCACTTGGGGCAGTGCCATGTTTCAGGTTGTTACCATTTTTCACAATTTCTTTTTGAAATATTTGGGTTACAGGAGAAAATGGATACAGCACAAAAACACTAATCTCTTTGGATACAGCACAAAAACACTAATCTTTATTCAAGGTGTGATAAATCATCTACAGAACCAAAACACACCTAGCTGGGTCATTACCTCTCTTCAGATGAGAAAATTATGTTTAAGAAAGCGTTGTCCTTTGTACCACAGCACATCTGATATTGTGCACACTGTAGCAGAAACCAAGAGGAAATCACAAAAAAAAAACCAAGAGAGACTTCTCCTGCCATATAAACAACATGTTTATAACTGCAAACAGGAATTGCAAAAAATTTAGGCTCTAATACTGGGCACTGATATCAGTCTTGAGACAGTGACACAGAATTTATTAGTCACAAAACATCAATACAGGGTGATCAGTGCTGGGTAAATGACTGATGGTGTCACCACTGCCTGTCCCAAAGAGGAGAGGTGTCCTGGCCAATAGCAAACTGGTACTGGCCAAGTTGTACTTTGGCATCTGACTGAAATAAAATCGATGTTCTCATTCTCAGCTTTTGATCACCACTGGTCATTGCAGCAGCCTGCGTCCCAGAATCCCCCAACACTGTGTTGTCTCTTACTGGTTAGGGAGGAATTAGAAAATGGTCAGGCCTGAAACCAAATAACAATTACATTTCCAGATCCCCTGGTGACAGCAATGCTTTCCACTGTGTGCTTGCTGTAGGTGGATAAAGGGATTGGAAGAGGACAAACAGGAGACAGATGTACATTACAATTCCTTGACAGGAGAGGGCAACTTCAACTGGCGCTTTGTGTTCCCCTTCCACTACCTCCCAGCAGAGAAACAGATGGTGGTTACCAAAAGAGAAAGCATATTTTCCTTAGAGAAGACAGAACGCAAAATACCTGCTGAGCTGGTGCTTCAGGTGTGGGATTTTGAAAGACTCTCTTCAGATGATTTCTTGGGTAAGTACACAATGGACCTGCCTGAGCTCCATCTGAGGCCTCACCAGACCTGTGTTTTGCAGAGGAATGCACAGAGTGGTGTCTGAGCCCCAACTTTTGCTTTTCTCTTTCTGAAGCACCACACTGCAAACTTGCACATTTCTTGTGAAGTCAATAATTAGGTCAGATGAGAATGCCAGGGCAGTACAAATGAATGACTGACAGTACAGAGAGATCCTCAGCGGCTAAATTCCTCCATGGATCTTACCTGGAAGCTGCTATTTGAATGTCTTTGTGTCTGTCTGGTCCCTGAGTATTGTCAAATTATTTCTTTCTCCAGGCACTCTTGAGCTGGACCTGAATGGGTTCCCTCGGGCAGCAAAGACAGCCAAGAGCTGTGACTTAGGCACAGTTGTGGCAGCAAGCGAGGAAAACAAGATCTCCATATTTCAGCAGAAGCGCATCAGAGGCTGGTGGCCCTTCATCAAGACTGGGGAGCTCACGGTGAGCAGCTCACTGCAGATGAACAGCTTTGCTCTGGGACTAATGTGCTAATTTTGGATTTTGAGCAACCACCACTAGCAACCCATAAGATTCCTCCTAATACTTTAGTGGTTCTCCATATATTTGGTTCAGAAGAACCCAGGTAACTGAGTACTAAAGTGCCTTTTCAGGTGCATTCAGCTCCCTAGGGGGACACAGACTGAGGTACTCATTTCCAGTAGTATAGCCCTCTATAAATTCACCTGCTTTGGTCCTTTTTTAGGCGTTTCTTGCCCTGTCTCTAGACTTTCATTGATTCTTCAAGGGTGTTCCTAAAGCTCACCATTTCTTCACATTTCTGTCTATTCCAGCAAAAAGAATGTTTGAATGAAAAGTGCCATCTTCAAGTTCATTGCCTTATTCAGCTTGAAGCTGACTGTGTACTTTCCATGGATTTAGTGAATGAACTCCACTTCCAAATCCCAGATTTACTTTCCTATTCTCAACTCTAGTACAATTGATTCCCTGTCTACCAGTCCACTTTGATCTCTCCCTTGCTTCCACATTTATAACTTTTATTGGCATCCTTCTTTCAGCCCTGTTCTGAGTCACAGCCAGTGAGCATAGATCTACACTTCAGATTAATGCCATCCACAAAGGTATAGGGTAGGAAAATTGCAAATATATGTAAAGTCATTTGTCTGTTTTTCATCCATCACAGATTCTATAAAGCTGATTTGATTTATCCACTCTGAATTGTAACTGGACTCTTTAAATCCCATCTTCCTTTTGTGAGCTGAGACCTCACAGGTCAATGGCTCCAGCACTTGTGACTGGCTGAATTTCCCCCTGCTGATGGATTATATCTGGTCTGTGTCAGCAGCACAGCTTCCAGCTCAGACATTCAGTTCTGCCAGGATGTGTGATAGATAGAAAACATGTTTTTTTCAGATGAATTACATGATAATTTAAGAAGCAGAAAATGTATTTGTAGGTCTGGAAGAAAATATCTGACCTCCCTTTCCTACAGTCATTGAGCATAAGTCAGGAATTTGTGCCTGGGTTTTCCTTTGTACTTTCTCTTCAGTTGCAAAGACCACCTTATTTTCCTTAACCAATTTCCTTTGCCCTCAATTGGTTCCATCATTTCTCCACAAGACAAATCCGGCTGTGAATTAGTGATAATAACCCAGGACTGGATGCTTACATATTCTGTCTCTGATCCAGGGCAAGGTGGAAGCTGAGTTTCACTTGGTCACAGCAGAAGAAGCTGAGAAGAATCCAGTAGGCAAAGCTCGAAAGGAGCCTGAGCCCTTGGAAAAACCCAAGTGAGTAGGAGCTCATTAAACTCATTAAGCTCATTAAACATGCTGGGGCAGGGGCATTCAGCAGGAGATGGGGAAGGGCAACCACCTGATCTCCTTGCAGGACACCTTCTTGCTGGATTTTCTTCTCTTTCCTGCTGCAACATTCAGCAAGAAATTGTGCAGTTTGTGTATGGCACTGCTGCTGGCAGCACCCTCAGGTTTGCTGGAATGTCTTCCTCTGGAAGCCCAAATAAATTGCATTGCTGAGCATTTGTTTGGGCTCAGCTGGAATTCACACATGAGCTCAGTCCATAGCTGACCTGGCACATGATAACATCTTAAATCATCACAGCTTACACATAGATTCAACACCTCAGTTTGGTTACCTATAAAGATCCGTTGGATTATATTTATTATAGTAATAATATAATCATTTAGGTTGGAAATGATCTTTGAAATTATTGAGTCCAACCATTAATGCAGCTCTTCCAAGTCCATTGCTAACTCATGTTTCTAAGCATGACATCTATACATCTTTAAAATACCTCCAGGAATGGTGACTCCACCACTGCCCTGGAAAGCCTATTCCAATGCCTGACAGCCCTTTTGGTCAGTAAATTTTTCACCAATACACAATCTAAACCCTCCTTGAAGCAACTTGAGGTTATTTCCTCTCATCTTGTCATTTGTTACTTGCAAGAAGAGACCAATTCCCAACTGGCCACAGCCTCTTTTCAGGTGGTGTAAAGAGCAATAAGGCCTCCTCTGAAGCCTTCTTTTCTCCAGGATGAACAACTCTACTTCCCTCTGCTGCTTCTCACAAGACTCATGCTCAGACCTTTCACCTGCATCATTGCCCTTCTTTAGGCACACAAAGGATGTGACTTCTATCTCTAATTTTATTGTTCTTCACACTCAAAGAATGAAGATGCTTATTTTTAATGAGGACATTGTAAGTGTTTTAACAAAGGCAAATTTGAGAAGGAGCAATTTATCGTTCAGTATTTGTCACATCTAAAAAGTATCAGCTGAGTTTTTTGCATTCAGGAAAAAATTACTTTTTAATCTATTTTGGCTCAAGTGCTACCAAAACACTTGAGCAGTTTTTTATGAGCTGGATAAAATAAAGAGTGTGAGAGACTGATGTTATATTTCCTGCTACAAAAGCTTCTAAAATTCAATAGCTAATCATAATGGTAATGATTACACATTCTGTTTGATTTTGTTGGCTTGAGATACATCTCAGGACAAACATGAGAAAGGAGGAAGCAGCATAAAGGAATTATCAGATCAGAGGTATCAGAGCATTGTTTAAAACCAGCCTTGTAAAGACTTGAATTAATCATTTCAACCAGCCCCTTTACCCAAAGCGAGGATGAGCTTTGTCTGACAGGTGTCTGCTTGAAAGATTCCCAGTAATGGAAACTGAAGTGCCTCTTTCAGAGGAGACAGGACTGGGATAGCTCTGAAATGCATGTGGTGGAAAGCAATCAGCCTAGGGAGTTTTAAGAGGGAGTGTCAAGTGGAATAGAAGGATTACATGTGCAGAGGGCTGTCAACAGGATGCATAAGGCACTGTATTATTTTCCTCTCATTTTTTGAGACCCAGCCCATGCACCCCTGGCTGCCTTGGGCTCCCTTTGTTTTCAGCCCAAGGGCATTTTATCTGCAAATGTGCTGCTGGGCCAAAAAGTTGTCACCAGCCTGGTGGCCTCTTCTCTGCTGCACAGCCTGGAGGTGTTTTGACACAGAAGCCACAAAACCAAAGCCTTCCTCCAGATCTTGCACTGAGCAATCAGTGGTTTTTGTGGTGTGAATACACAACCAATGTACAGCTCAACATAATTCTATTCTCAACTGAGATGTATGCCTCAATTAAATCAAAAGTAGGGGGGGATAGTGTTATTGACACTTCCCATCTCAGAAGCAAAACATTCAGGCTCCTTTTGTAGCTGCTCATGGTACAGGTGGAGGAGTGTCCCATTTCCTTAGCACACATATCCTGAGACATGAGCTGGGAAAAGAGATGACTTGGCCTCCTGAAGGTCCTTCCTCTCCCCATGCAGGCAGCCCTGAAGGAGCAGACTGAGCACCCAGGCTTTAAAGTTAGGCAGAATAAATCCTCAGGTTACTAAAGCAATATCAGCATGTGAATAGTAAAATTTATTTTAGCTATACACTCACTCACTGGAAAGAAAATTAACTGTTGAAGACATAGCATGCCTCAGTTTCATTAAGGATATTAAAGTTTACCAGCTCAGTGCCCACAGATCATGCAATACGTGATTCATACATGCAGCTGGGAGATAAAAAATAATTGATTCTACCCTTCAAATGAGTTCTCTTCAGGAAGGACTGGATCTCAAGGAACTCTTTTCTCAGGACCTCCAGATCTCTATGCCAGTACTGCAGATTCACTCAATTTTTTTTTGCTTATGATGTAGGAACACCCAGAGAAGCAGAGACATTTTCAGATTTTTTTTGTGAAATTATTCTTTTTAATTAAGAAACAAAATAATTTCAAAACAAAAAAAAATTCTAGGAGCTATAGACAGTAGCTGACTCAATAATGTGCCAGAGCAAAGGTGGACAAAGATGAAATGTCTGTGAACTAGGGGGAGGAGCATGCAAACAAAGAATAAGGTTCAATGAGTGTAATTTCCTGCTGACCAAAGCACTGTGAGGTCATTCATCTCTTCAGTTCTGCTGATCAAGCCACGATGCCTTTCCGGATGCAGTCTATGATAATAAATGCACTGCTATAACTGGTAATGAATTCTATTTCCCTCGTTCAAAAGGAAACAAATTAAATAAGCAAGAGTCTGGCTTTCTTTTTTCTTCCAGCCTTTAAAGGTTATGAAAAGTACTCAAGCAGTTGGTACATGCAGACTGAGGGTCTTGTTACTGAATTAGTTTTAATCTTCAGGGTGTCCAGTTATTTAATAATTCCTTTTAACCTGGAGCGCTAATTTGATTGTTTATTTCTGAATAACTTCCACCTCAATAAAAAGCTCAGTCTTTCATAAAAAGACATTCAGTTGGCCTTTTACATTCACAGACTTTCTGTGACATTGGCATTCACTTCCACCGGCTTAATGCTGAGTTCACTAGATAAGACTTAAATTTCTAGAACACCTTTCTGGAGTGAGACATGGCCACAGCTGCTTGTGACACTCAGTTAATTTCATTCTCCTCATTGGTGCACCATCTGCACAATTCCAGTGACATTGGATAAGAAAGACAACCTGCCCAGGTTTTGCAGGTGTTAATGTTGCCCAGCCCCACTGCATTCATCGGGCCATCCCATTGAGAGCTGGCAGATGCTGCCTTGGGTAGGGCTGCTGGAGCAGCAGCCCAGTGCCCTCCCAGTACAGGTGCCATGCCAGAGGAGACACCAGGCCAACATTTTTCCTAAAGAGAACACTGTTTTCCTCTCTGTGTGTAGTCAAATTTGTTGTGTAGTGGGAAGAAACTTCTGGGTGTGGAGGAGAATCCAATATGGGGCAACATCTGGAAAAACTTGGATTGTGGGATGCAGATATTCTCCACTGGAAGAAGGTGGCTCTTCTTAATGTACACAGGCAAACTATCCTGGTTTCATTTCATCATTTCCTGTATTCATGAGCCCTGTGTTAAATTTTCTTCTGAAAATACACCATTTTGGGCCACATGCCCAACCTGAGCTGGCTCTGATTATTATGGCACCTTGACTATCACTGTGCAATCAGACTTTTTGTAGTGGCTCATTTTGTAGTGGCTTTTGTGATGGTAAATTCCTTGAAATTACTAGAAAGCTTTTGTACTCAAGTTTATGATGCCTGCATTTCTTCTTTAGGGTTTATCATGATCTTGTTTTCAATTTTGAACCCTATATCATGACATAAGTTGAAGCATTTATGATGTGTGAGCAGGAAATTCTTTACAAGTTGTGTGTGGAACTTGGGTCGGGGAATGGGTGGAAGAAAAGTGACCCAACAGCTTGTGAACATGGGTGGACATTCCCTCTAATCCCTGTAGTGGGTTCCAAGGAGCTAAAGGTTCTTTTTAGACTCAAATATATATTTTGCAGTGTGATAACTTTGGAAAGAGATGGATTTACCTTAACAAAATATTTTCTTTTTCTTTCTCCCCCTTTAGCCGACCAGACACATCCTTCTCTTGGTTTGTAAACCCTTTCAAGTGTTTGTATCACCTGATCTGGAGGAATTACAAGAAGTACATCATCATTGGCATAATTCTGCTTATTCTCGTTATCTTCCTGGTTCTCTTTATCTACACATTGCCAGGTGCAATTAGTGAAAGGATAGTCACAGGAACAGGGTAGATCATGGCTCTCATTTTAGTCAATCAAATAAGGAAATTTCTGCTAAAAATAAGTAAGGCAAAAAGAAATTAATTAACCTTAAACACATCTCATTCCTTATAAAAAGAAAAGTAACTATTCACACCAGAAACTGGAGTTCTCAGAATATTGGAATGTCTTCTTTGAATACTCATTCAGATCCATCCTTCAGGTACATTATCATTCATGTACATTAATGGTGTATATTAATGATGTACATCCTCACTGCTGCATCTTTATTGACATTATTTTTGAAAGTGTTGTCATGCACCTAAAATTGAATTTAAGAGTAAATTCTTCAATGCTATGCAGAAATTAATTTCTCAGTCAAGTGTTTTTTGTTACAGATGTATGATTAAATGTGAAGGTCAAAATCTTTACACAAAGATAAATGTATAATACAGTCTTTGCATAGTTTTGTAATTAATTCTTTTGACTGTTTTTAATAAGCTTATAATGGCATGATTATTTTTAGATAAAAGGTATTATTAAAAGAACTCTAAGGTTAAATTGTCTCATTTGATGTTGTGTAGAATTTATCCTGCACCTCTCAGTAAAAATGCTGTGCTCTACAAAAACATCTCACACACTCATAAATGAGCTAAGTGCCAATGACAGGGATGTAGTAGCAGAGATTGAAAGAGCTTTTTCCAGCTGCAAATGGAATGTGCTGGTGATCTCTGGGGAAGAGGGATCAAGAAGATGAAGACTTGTCCACGGGCATTGTGGTAACAAATGATCCTTGCAGAGAACAGGGAACAGGGGAAATCCTGCTGCTTGAAAAGCAAAGGCAAAGAGCAGTGGAAAAGAGATGGACTGCAGAACAGAACAAACCATGGAGTATTAAAGAAAACAAGGAATAAAACCTTGCACTGTTGTCAATGTGAAAATCCTCATCCTACTTAAGAGTACGTAAAATGTTGCCACTTGTGTCATGCACAAGGCAGGGCTGATAACTCAATGATTCCACTTGGCCTTCAGATGAGTGGTTATGAATTTGGAATAGCCATCCAAATCTCCTCCAGTGTCACCCACAGTTAGATCTGTTGTAAAAACAGCCTTTGTGAAAAAGCTTTCCACCATGCACCCCTCACACAAAGTGTGAGCACCCTTTGCACATTTCAAAGAATCAAAAGGCAACACAAAGAGATCCTATAAATCCTGCTAATTCTGCCAAGCTCAGGGTGCAGGAATAGAAAATCAGACAGCTTGATAATTCTCAGAAGCCACTTATAAGGAAGCTTGTTTGGTACTGCTTGTACCTGGCCTGCCAAGGCTGTGCAATCAGCCTCTGTTCTCTGGCCTAAACCACAGGTAATTGCATTAGTCTGGAAAATGGATATCAGTGAAACTTCCCCAGACAAGACATCTCACCTTTGAAAAGCATTTTAGAGGCTTATTTTGGATGGGACAACTTGCTCTAGAAGTGCCTCTTCCCCATCCCATTGATGACAGAGGCAGAAGGCTGAGGGCAGGCTGAAAGCATCCCCTCCCTGCTCCATCCAGCAGATCCTGACTCTGCTTTCCTTCTAAATTTCATTCTCTAAATATATAATAAATATAACTAAATTATCCAGATATGTGAGTGAGTATAGACTTGTGGCAAAGGACCGCAGTGGGTGAGTTTTTCTGTTCTATTTTCCTTTAGAAACTATTATTATGACCTAGAAATTAAAACACAATTACATGGTGAAATCTGCCCCAGCTGAATGTAGCAAGACAATGATGTGAAAAGGTGCTGATCACCCTTGAGTCCCTCTTCATCTCATATCCCTCTGCACCAGGCCATTGTCTGGTGCAATCTCTGCTCACACACCATGTGTGACATATTCCTCTGAAACCACATTTTCCAGTTTTGTGCTATTTTGCAACTGAACCTGTATGAACCAGAAAACAGAATGTTGTTTTTCCTAATATATTTCATCATACCATGAATTTTGGAAATGCAACTTAAAAGCTCCAGTGAGAGTAAATAAAACTATTCTGGTGCAAAATATGAGAGATAATTATTAATGACTGGATATGTTGTGGCAGTCAAAAAGGCAATGAATCTGAATTTTTTTCCTTTGTATCAGGTCAGAGGTCCTGGTGCTGCATGGCAGCTGTTTTGTTCATCTGTCCTTACTCTGCTTGTTTGTTCTTGCTGCTCTGTCCTGATTTTTGCAGACTGTTCTGTGCCTTGCTCCCAGTCTGCAAACTGCACTGGACCCAGCAGAGCAGGTCTCATAGTGACTAATGACTATGTTAAAATGACTTTTATATTTGGAAGAAAGAAAGCCCTTGACAAGGTGATATAAGAATTTGCTTTCTTCATATTTTAGTCACAGAAAGGTTTTTGGTTGCCAGGCAGAGCTCCTCATTGCTCTGTGTGCCAGCTGCCAGCTCCAAAGGGATTTTTATCATCTTGGCTGAATATCCTGCTTGCCATCAGCTCCAAAGTGCAGAGCACTGTCTACTTCCAGACTAATTTATACTTTTTTATCAGCTATTTGTGGCTAGGGAAGAGCTCAACCCAAGATCTGTTTCCAGCCTCGCAGACATTTGGAATATGACAGTCACCTCTTCTTTCCATTTTCTAATTAATCTGTCTCAATAGCAAACAAATAAATTTTCATGTATTTTCTATGGAGAAAGGATCATTTATAAAACCCTTCCAGACAGCCTCTCTTTCAAGCACTTCTGTAAGCAGCTATGAAGACTAATCAGAGCTGCACTGATGAGCAGAAATCTGTGTCTGCTTCCTGGATGCCTCTGCCGTGGCTCCAGGACTCCACATCAGGAACAGAGGCCTCCTTCATTAGGAACAAGCCAGAAAGGTTTATGGATGCTCCTTCCCTCTCTTTGACTGGAGAGTGGCCCTGGCTGAACTCTGTGTGATGGCACTGACAGTTCATTACCTGGCTAATTCCAGCACCCTGGCATTCCAGAGTGACCTGCCCAGCACAGCTCAGCTCAAGAGGGCTGTGCTTGACCCACTGCTCCCAGCAGTGCCTCCTCCTTTTGCTGCAGGGGTGCCTGGAGCTCTTTCCCAAACACCTGGCTCCTGCCAGGGAGCTCCTGGAAAGCTGCAAGGGCACTGCAGGCAGCTGCTGCCTCAAACTGGAGTGAAGGGGAGGCTGACAGAGGGCAGGGAAATCTCCTCCCATTTACATGCCATGTGCAGCCTGCATTTCCCCTCACCATTCAGCTACTGAAAACACAGCAGACCTGTAGGTGATATCAACAGGTAATGTAAGATTTCTTACCCAAGTGTCTTTTAAGACAGGCACATACAGAAATTGGGTATCCACTAGTGGGCAAAATCATTGGAGATTGGGAAATATGGTAAGATATGTACAAAATTATAGAACAAATACAGACCAGAAACCTGTCAGACGTTTACACTTGTGGGTGGGATGGTCAAACAGGATAGTTGTACTACCATCACCCTCTTCCAGCGTATTCCTTTTCCTTTAGTTCTTTGTCATTCTCTGAAGTTCTCATCCATTGAGGGTCTGTGTTTCTTCAATCCCTGAACCAACGCAGTCAGCTACCCTGGGACCTCTCAGAGGAATCCTTCACCCACTTTTCTACCTCCAGCCTAAGTGGCTACAGCTGGTCCTGCAGCCTCCTTTGGAAGCTCCTCCTCTCCACTCTTCATCCTGGATCAGGGCACCTCGCCCCCATGAGCAGTGCTTACAGCTGCAGGCTCCTGCTGGGCCAAGGGACATATTCCAGGCACAAGAAAATCTAGATAGGTTTTATGTGCCCAAAGCATGTTGGCACACACTGTTTAGTTTTGCACTGCTGCTTAATGTCAGATTTTAGAAAAATATTAGGAAAAGAGCCAAATGCAAAGGCTCATACAACATATGAGCCAAGAAAGGATTTATTTGTTTGTTTACTTATTTGTTAGTGATGTTTCTTTTCCCTGACAGATAAGCAATAGTTAATCCTCTCCAGAAACCAGAACACAGCTCTAATATCCTGACAAAGCACTGGCCTGTCAATATGGCTGTACAGCAAATAAACATTGGCTGCATTTACTGCTTGTGATGAACTTTTAATTAGCCATAGCAATAAAACTTCACCAAAGCACTTAACAAAACACGTTTCAAAAGCCTCTTGACACTGTCAATATGCTCTTGGCTCTTGGTGTGTGAACGGTTTCACCCAAGAAAGCAGCTTTGCCTTTGACCGACGGCTCTCCATCAGATGGATGCAGATGGGTGCACACAACTTCTGCAAATGTGCTACACCACAGCAGCTTCAAGGGCTGTTTCAGTGTGTGGAACACAACTGTGCTGAATAAAGCACAGAAAAATCAATATATTAAGAAAAGAGTGATAATAAGAGCAACACTTTAGGAGGATTTGTTCTGCTCAGTTAGTGCATTTCTTCCCCTTTGTTATCTTTATTTGGAAATGGTTTGCATGCCCCAAGCTCTGCTTTGACTGAATGCTGATGGTATTCAGCTCACACAGATATTCCATCAGCATCTATGACCATAAAGTGGATTTGCACATGGCTCTGGAAACTGGATTTTGATGTACCATGGCCAGGACTTCCTGTTCTTGGCACAAGGAGCTGCAGCAGCTATTTGTGAGGAGCACTCATGGACTGGGTATTTAAAATGTGACTATGGGGGATGGGTTTCAAAGCCAGGCATTCTGATTCTCCCTCCCAGGGCCATGATAGGGAGTTGAATAACCAGGGCTGTCCATGTGATTCTGGCTCAACATCTACCACTGGTGATAGAGGTGCCCTTGAAGGACATGCCCACCACAGACCTCTGCAGTGTAGAGCCAACATGTGCTGTAAAAATAGTGTTGGAGTTTTGGACAGGAAAGACTTTTCAGACTGGAAACTGAAGCTGGGATGCTTTGTCAGAGTATTTGTTTCTTTTTTTATGATTGTCATAGGGAGAGGAAAGATGGAAAGGCTTAATGCTTTCTATTGTCTCCACAGGTTCTGGTCAGGGCCTTTTCAGTTTGTAAAGCCAAAGATTGTGAAGGCAGATAAAAAGGGAAAGTTTGGGAAGAACTATATTTTTAGCTCAAATCCTATTACTGTCCTCTAAAATTCAAGTGACTGTAGACCCCTGACAGACCCTCAGGTCTAGAGCCAAGGCATCTTTTTCTCCAAAAACCTCACTTTCCCACACAATATCTCTAGTTTGGGAGCTGAAATTTTATAGATCACCTTTAGTGGTTCCATTCCCATTTAGTGGTTTGAGAAGTCAGCTGGATTTATGGAAAGGGAAGCAGAGACTGATGAAAACTTGGTTTTACTGTCCCTGTCTGGACTGTGAGCCATCAGAGTCATCTGCCCACCCAGCAGCAGCTGAGTTCTTCCATCAATCTTTGGGGGCTTGTATCATAAACACTCCAGAGTGTGAGATCTTGTCTAGCTGAACGCCCCCTTGCCAAAGCCTTTCATTACTATGTTGGGCAAATTATTTCCTAGCAGATGTTAGGTTTTCCAAGGTGGTCTTTCCTTTGGAAGAAAGTTGCACCTATAGATCTCCTGCCCCTGTGGTCACTGAGGTGCTGATTTAATTCCCTGTGGCATCTCAGTCTGTGTCAGACCCCAGGTAGTCCATTGCTTATGCCACACACAAAACCTTTTTTAGGCACAGAATAAAAGAGGTCTGATAAGTGCCTGAAAGGTTGTTCTGCTTGGTTATTATTCAGATATGCTAATTTATTCATGGGAAGAAAATGATCCTGCTGCACACAAAACTAAACCCTCATGCCTGCAATCACTTACATTTCATTAGCTTCACAAAAAAGTTTGCCTTTGAATTTACTCCCATTCATTTTGCTACCCTGCAAGGAGGTTCCTCATGAGTCCCCATGAGCATCCTGAGGACTCCCAGACAGGTTTGGGGACTGACACCTTGTGAGAGAAATGTCAGTTCTGTGCTTGAGTCTGGTCTTGTAATGGCTGCAACCTTTAACAAGCCCTGCTGGTCACACCCTGCTTTGTTAATCAAACCCATCCAGTAGGGCTGAAGGACAAGTGATACAAATCCTACCTGTTCATTACCTTTGGGTGACTCCTTGCCTCCAGACCTCTCCTCTGCATCCTTCAAGGGCACAAAGTTTTTTCCTGCAGTCCCTGATCACAAGACAAGGTTTCCAAATCAGCTCTCACTCATACTAAAATTAAACACTCACCATTGCCAAGTGGCCTTCTAAAACTCCTGTTTCTTCTCTCCTGTGCCACCTGTTCCCACTGCTGCAAGAGCAGATAAGTCATTCCCTCTTTGGAAGAAAGCAACCTCTTGGGTTCCTCTTTCATTTTAAACACTGATGGAACAAGCTCTTCTTCCACAAGCAATGGAAAGCAGACACACACTTGCTTTATCATTGCTTCCTGTGAGGCCAAGCACCCACAGCAGGTTAATTACTGAGCCTGTATTATCAACTTTCTTCAGGTATTGGCTGTAAATTAAAATATAAAATCAGGTGGTTCACATCTCTGCTGTCCTTGGGACTGGGACACCTGCCTGCTTGGGGAAAAGTGAAATTTAGTTTCAGAAAATGCATTTTATGAGCCGGTTTGGCAGCCCGGGCCTGGAACCCAGCTCCTGTGCATTCCAACCCACAGCAGAAGCACAAAGGAGGAACAGCTCCAAACTTCCCAGCTGATCCTGCTACCTCCAGGTTTGAGAGCGGCTTGATCCCCGCAGGAGCAGACTGATCAACTGGAGCAGGCTGTCCTGTGGGATGTGTGGTTGAGGACAAGCTCTGATGATGCCAGGGCTCCTCAGCACTGATCAGCAATAGCTCAATCCTACATGACCTGGTCTCATCACAGCTTTATGAGTCTGTAGGCAGTTCAGTATATTTTACAAGTTTTTCAAAGGCTATGGTTGATTCAAAACCACTGCCAGTTTCTCTTGTAACTGAATTAAATAAATTATGATCCCTGTATCAGAAAAGCAGGCAGTATGGGATGTTTTTTTCAGTGCTTTTGAGAGAGCAGAGCAAATTTGTCATCAAAAAATGATCTTTTAACCTGGGGCAGCTGGCAAGTACTTCATATGGGACAGCTCTTTGATTGCACTGCTTGTAATTACATTAACTCAGAGCTTTTACCAGGCTCTTGATATATGAATGTGCATGACTATGATCTTTTTTTTTAATCCACCAAAATACCTGTCATCACAGGGCAATAAGGTCCTTTATTCAAGAATGCTTATGAATTGGTTTTACTTTACATACTTCACTAAAAAGGAAGCAAACCAAGTGGGGCATGTGTGCATGTGCAAGGCATCTGCTGAGCTGTGTGCAGCTGCAATGCGTCCTGCTCACACCTTGCAAAGCCCTGATAATGAGACCCAGCATCAGAAAAGAGCCCCTGAAACACTGGGATGCCATGTGATTCATGCTCAATTAACTAATTACCAGACAATATGGCTTGTGTGGTCAATCATCCCTGGCACAGCTTAAACATTAAACTGAAATGACTCTGTGCCAAAGCATCACACAGAAAAGCAGTGCTGCTCCTGCTGAGCACAGTGGGAGCTGTGTTCCTGGTGTGTGTGTGGCTTGAGCCTGCTGGATTTCAGTCAGCAGACTGAGAGTGAGTGACTTTGCTGCTGAAGGCTTTGGAAAAAATCCTCTGTTGGTTCTCATCAAATATATGTGCTTCTCACAGTTTTATATTGGAGGAAACAGAATGCACAGGAAAGAGAGAGCCACTGTGATCAAATGCTCTGCTATAAAAAAGCTGTAAGTAGCTCCAGTATTCCACATTTCCAGACTTTTGTACTGCAGGACTCAACATGAGGGCTGGGGGGGGAAAAGCCCTCAAAAACCTCTCTGTAAAAAAAAACCAAAACAATCTTCTCTAAACTCCTGCAGTGTGGCTGCAGCCCTGGAGGTTCATTTCTCCCATCAGGCTCTCATGGGGCAGGTCTGAAGCAGTGGTGGCATGGAGGGGCATCACCCTGGGGCCACGAGGGCAGGGCTCCCACGAGAGGCCCTTTGGCACAGCTGAGGTGGGGCAGCACTGCAGTCACAGCCTGTGCTCACCCCACCCCTCCTGCAGCTCCTGCTGCAAGGGCCTCACCAGCCCATCCCCACCAGGACACCTGCAGATGCTTATCCAAGCCTGGATGTGAGCTCTGGCTGCAAAGAACACCTTATGGGACACACTGAGATGGGGCAGGAGATGCCACAAAGCATTTTAGCAGTCAATGGCTGCAGAATTGAATCCTCCCAGTCAAGAGCATTTCAGTGTTGGAAGAAGGAACAACCAGTACCCAGCAGAACAATTCAGAGTGCCAGTGGAGAGAGGGCTCCTGAGTTCAGGCTGTGCAGCAGCACCGACCCAGAATGAGCTGTTTCAATACCCCTACCTATCCAACCTCTGTGGTTAGGAGATAGGGATGTAGGTGCAGATCCAAGTTTAGTCCCAGACTCAGTCAACCATTCATATTTAGAGGGTTATATGGCACAATTCTTTATGTCCCTTAGGTAAGATTTCAGGGTTTAGCATGCAAGCCTCTGTCAGCCTCAAGGTGTAACATCTACATCAAGGATGCATCCCTACACAAGGGAGATCATGTCACACAGCCTGCTGCCCTGCAGGAGAATCCAATGGACCCTGGGCTGCCTGCTATTTATGGACTAGGGTGATTGACTTAGTCAGATTTACTCACCTGCTCTATTTTAGGTTGGCACATGCTCAACTAGTCCTTGGCTGTTGAACAAGATTTATGGCCCTCAATTATTTTGTTTTTCCCTCTAAGCCAGATGTGGCCTTCATGACCACCACCAGTGGCTATTGCATAAGCAGGAAAAGGGGGAGAGGAAAGCACACTGTCACAGGCAGGGAGGTGGTAAAACCCTTCAAAGAGTTTGAGGCACTCAGAAAGTGTGCTCTCACAGTTATTTAAATCAAAGAAAAAGTTTGGTTTCTGGTAGTGACCAAGTTAATGAAAAACCTTCCAGCTGCTTCCTCTGTACCCCACAACACAATAAATAAAGAGGTATTGACTTCCCAGCAGGCTCTCTGTGTGTGGGCAGGTGTGGGAAGGAGCACTTTGGACAACTCCAGCCTCTGCAGTAGTGATGTAGCTCTCAGCCCCTGCAGAGAGACAAAGCTCAGCAGGGCCGTGGGTTTCCCATGGTGTCAGTACAATAAATTCATCCCACAAAGTGTGAGTCAGGAAATCAAAAGGAAAGCCTCAGCCTAAGAAGACTCTAGAGCTGAGTGGCTGCCCAGGAGGAAAAGAGAGCTCCTGATACATTTGCACATTATCCCTCCAAGACTGTATTTTGGAGCCTGTCTTTTATTAGAGCAGATGGTCCAAAATAACAACAATCTGAGCCACCAGTGCTGCCCTCCTGGCACAGGGAAGAACCAGCAAGCAGAATTCAGGTGCAGCTGAAAAGGGGGCCCATCATACATAAAAACAGCAAGAGAGAGTTCAGCCACAGCCCCCACAGCAGGGACAGGAGGTGTTTGGTCAGGGCTAAGACCTCAGAGCTCAAACACCTTTAGGGTTCAACAATGAATAGCAGCACTCAGGAAGAGGAGTGGCAGTGCCTGAGCTCCTTTCTGCTCTGAGCCTCAGGGCATCTCAGCAAGTTCCAGGGAAGAAGGTTTCTGCAGAGATAGGATCTGAGGATGTGTTCATTTAACTGAGTTTGGGTTCATTTATCCTGCCTTTCTCTTCTGTAATCTTTTCTCTGAACTAAACCTGCCATGTTCCCATCCCTGCCTCACCTTGTGAGAATTCTTGGGAAAGTGAGAAGCCTGTGCACCAGGGGAGCTGGAGAAGTGCACAGCAGCACCACTGGGACCTGCCAGCCAGGATGAGAGAGGCTGTGCCCCTTGCAGAGCTCCAGAGGCAGCTCCTGGGCAGCTCTCCCCAGGGCCAGCTCCCAGACAGAAGTCCCTCTCCAGCAAATGGGGACAGCTTCCAGCTCCAGCACCCTTCTCTCATTGTCTGCCCTTGGCACATGCCTCCCTTGTCCAAGGGAATGAAAGGTTTCATGCAAGGCACTCCTCAAAGCACTCGTGTTTTTCCTCCTACAGAATGTATTTTCTGTGTTTTGATGTGTGAGGTCACTGCCCAGGCCCAGCACAGCTGCCCCAGCAGGTATTTCTCTCTCTCTCTCTCTCTCCTTACATGGGCTGCAATGCCTCATCCCAGCCATGCTTGGGCATGACCTATCTGAGATAACACAAAGAAAGTAGGAATTGTCTCACCTCTCTATTTCACCAAGGAAAAATACCATTATCCTGCTATCATCACAGAACTTTTCCATCAGTCTCTTTTGGACAATATCAGATATCTGTTCATTTCTCTTCAAATGGTGATATCATTGTCACATTTTCACTATTCTGATGCAGAAATTTCCTGCATGCCTATTGGGGGTTGAGGGCATTGCTGTTCTTCAATAACAGGAATTTCATTGCAGAGACTTCAGAGGTTGAGTAGGCTCTTCCAATCTGCTAATTACTATTATTACAGCTAACTAGCTGAATAATTAAACTGTGTTGCAAATAGGTGTTTGATTGAAAAAAAGCCCCTTTCATCATGAATCCAGCCCAGAAGCTGGATGCTGGTTCCATGAATAGCAGCAGGGAGCAGGTCCTGTGCAGAAAGGCTGGCAGGATGTGAATGACCCTCTTCCCTCAGACAGGGGAAGGTGCAGCAGCTTTCTACAGCACTCAGGCAATAGGAGCAGCTGCTTTAGTGATACTGGCAGACTGACATCAAATCGATGGCAAAGGTTTGTGCTTCATCTCAGTTTCCACATTCAAGAAGAGTGTTTGAAGCAAGCACAGATAAGGGCCTGAGATAGGCTCTATGCCAATTATTGGAGATGTAGCTACACTTGCATCACTTTTTCACTTGGTTTACAAGGGAAAAAAGCCACATGTGAGTCATTAAAGACCTTGTGAGCCTTTCACATTCTGTTTAAAGTACCAACAGAAGGACCTTCTTCAGCACCTGCTGAGACATCACTTATTTGTACATATTAGGGGCTGGGCTCGAGCCCCTGAATGCAATGTCTTTTGTTTGATAACCACAAAATACAAATTCTGTTGAGTATGTACTGAGGTTTGGAGTTTTTTTTAAAGTAGCTCCTCCAGTTTGGATTGGATGACTGGGAAGAGCAAAGACTGCCATTTTTCCAACCCAAATCCTTCCAGTCCAACTTAGCGATGGAGCCAAGAGAAGTGGTAGAACACAAAATTTTGTGGCAACTTGGGCTGAAAGTTTCATTAAAGCTCAGGCCCAGGGAGATTTCCGAGGCTGGAAAATTTTATCTTGAACAGTTGCAATTGAACAAAGTTACAAGTGCTTATAAAGCAAATTTTAAATTTTGGTATTAGAAAGATCCTGTCTTCAGATTAGGTGAGTAGGTAGTAGAGCATCTATTGTTCTCACAGAAAGTGTTTTCTGCTTTCCAATATGTGATTTCTTTCACTTTTCCCTGATTGGTTCTTATCCTACCCAGCCTGGGAGGGAAGTGGGTATTACTCCTTTCTCCCTCATAGAAACCTGACATATTTCAAGACCCTTTTATTGTTTCTGAGTCATTGATTCTGAATGTATCCAAATGCATCAGCTGAGACCTCATTCCTGCTGACATGGCAGCAGCAGGGTGACCTCAGGGGCCGTGTAGTCTAACTGCAAAAGTCACCTTAATAATTACTCTGGAGTGACCTGCTGAGCTGAATTGCTTGGGGAAAGGTGGGGGAGTCAGGCAGATCCAGTCCCTTTCTCTGCTGTGCCTGTTTCTTAGCCATGCTCTGCAGCCAGCCATGGAGAAGGAACAAAATGGTCAAAAAATCAGTTTATTTTCTCCATTGTTAATCCCAGTGGATCTATAAGGCTGTTCTTGAAGCTTTGCAGTTGAAAGGCACTTTGGGAGTGCACAATACACTGAAGAGTGGAACATGTCTTATTGTGTCAGGACACTAAAACATCTTTTTTACTCCAACACATCACTATATGCAGAGTGACATTATGGACTATTACATGCAGAATCTGAGCAGAGAAGATAGGAGGGAAAAAAAGTTAACTCAGAGAGAGCTTCAAAGACCAAGAAAGGGGCAGACATGACTTATTTGCATGTCTAAATTCTATGTCTTATCCTGACCTCAGGTCAGATAGCAATTATGAAGTGAACTTTGTAGATCAGACAGAAAATGTACCAAATTACAGCATCCCCCAAAGACTGTCTCAGTGTAAACTCAACCTCCCACTTCTGTTGGTGGTGGATTACTTGTGACAGGCTGGGCAGAAGATTGATTATTGTTATAAATTATTTCATGATCCCTCCTCTGGTGCAATAAAAGGCAGTGATTCAGCTATCCAGAGATGAATGAAAAAATGAGAGGTGAATGAAAAAAATTAAGGACTTAATTAAGTGCAATTCTGGAATAGGAGTTCGTTGGTGAAAGATTTTTGAATCCATTTAAAATTTCACTCGGTTCTTTTTATTTCTATTTAAGTCAGTGAAATGATAGCAGCATTCCACTGGGAGAAGTTGCACCTTGACTAACCGTAGCCAGTGAAGCTTTTTTAACTGTTTCTGTTTTAATGTATTATTTGGTTTAATAAGATTAATATTTTCCCACATTTTCTACTGAGTGCTACAGGTTTTTTATCTGTGTCAATGCAGCATGAAAATATTCCAAGGCTGGAACAGAGAAAATATGTAAGAGAAACTGGTTGCTACAAGTGGAAGAAATTAATTACATTAATTAATATACTGGTTGAGAAATTGATGTTATGTTTTCTAGAGGGAAATTATAAGTGGAAATTAAATGGATAGAGCTACATATTAATTCATATTTAAAGGGTTAGACACAAAGGATTCTTATGAAAAAAGTGTGATACTGCATTAAGAAAGCCCTGGGAGTGACCCACCATGGAAGAGTTGATAGATGATCGAGTGAAGTCCATGAAGGGAGCTGGTGGCTGTTACCGGGCTTGCAAGGGTTCCTCAGGGGTGAAGAGATAGATGAGAATCTTGACTTCATGATCAGAAGGCTGGATTTATTAATTTATGATATGTGTTACATTATGACTATGCTAATAGGAATAGAAAGAAAAGTTCAGAAGCTTGCTATGCTAAGAATAGAAAAGGATTGAATAAACAAAGGAGCTTTCTCTGATGATGTCCCAGAGAGAGCTCGGCCTTTGATTGGCCCTTAATTGTAAACATGCAACATGGGCCAATCACAGGTGCACCTGTTGCATTCCACAGCAGCAGACAACCATTGTTGACATTCTTTCTCTGGGGCCTCAGCTTCCCAGAAGAGGGAAAAACCCTAAAGAAAGGATTTTTCACAAAAGATGTCTGTGACAGGTGGCACTCACTATCCCAGAACTGGGGCTCCAGCACTGGCCCCATCTCTCCAGCCCTAGTCCTGAGCTCAACCCTCAATTCTCAGTGTGACTCATGAATCAGATTCCACAAACGGCACAGGTGTAAAGAAGAGTAGTGCCCTTTTCTCAGGCACTACTTGGAGCAATGCTCAACTCTGGAGCTAACCTTTTCCCTCCTTCATCTTCCTCCTTGCTCCTCCTACAGCCCATTTCCTGGAGTGTCAATGCTATATCTTTGTGCCCTTGTGCTGCAGGAAAAGAGAGGCTGTGTCCTTCCCTGCAGGTGGCAGGAGGGCCCCCCTGTGGGACAGGCACTGAGGCTCAGCTCAGCCCCACCGTGTGCTTCAGGCTGAGTCACACAACACCCACTGCCCATAAAGCAGCAGGAATGACCAAATGAATCCCTCATGTGTCACCATGGACAAAAGGGCTCAGAATTCTCCAGCAATGAAGATTTAGGAGGGACAGAATGCCAATAAAATCCTCCTTCACAGCACCAAGGTCTTTATATGTAATTTCTTTCAGTGAGCAATATCTGGCATTCTTTGAGACGCTGAAATTTGGGAAATTTACTTTTTACTCTGAGTTTGCAGCATTGCAGTCTTCAGCCAGAAAATTCAGCTATTAAAAATGTCAACCTGTTTTTTTTTCTTTCCCTTTTCTTCTTTTCCCTTACTTTTGAGGTTAGGAGGAAAGAAATCAGCAGAAGTTCAAAAGTTTAGGTGAAAGGCAATGAAATGTTCAAGAAGGAGCAGAGAAAAAAGGTGGATTATCCTAGGAAAAAGAGAAAGTATTATGTTTGGAAAATGTGGATTGTGGAAGCATTAAGAATTCAAATTCATGAAACTCAGGGACTGCAGAGTATGGCAATAGATGCAACTTCTTGCAGTGTATTTTCTCACAGTAGTGAACAGATAATGCAAAGATGTATAAGGGTGGGACACAAGAGCAAACCAGGAAACTGTAGAGCTGCAAAAAGGAAAATCTGTTCTCTGCTGTAGCAGTAAGAACAGAATGAGAGGAAAAGATGACTGATCTCAATGATAATTGTGGGCAATTGAACAATTTGAAAGAAAGATGGTAGGTTTGTAGTTTTGAGGTTTTAACTTTCCCCTCTTTGTTTCTTTTCAGAACATCAGGTAGGGTTCTTCTATTCCTGCTGCATTTCAAACTTCTCAGCAGTTTATACAGTTCCTTGATTTGGGTCCTTTTATCTTGGAAGAGTCCTCTGGAAGCCTGGGCACCTATTCCTGTGCTGCCTGACTAACATGCCCACACTGGTTTTTCTAGGCAATGTCTCCTCTGTACAGGGACACAGGAGGTGAATATAACAGCACAGGACATCTCTGTTTTCCTTCATATTCTCATCATATCAATTTTTAAATTATTACAGGCCTATATATATAAAATGAGACACCAGTTAAATTGGATACTCCATTATAATTCACTGGGAAAATTAGGCACAGTTCAGCTGCTACTGAAATCAGCACATGCCTCCCCAAAGTCTCCTCTGTAGGATTCAGCTCAGTACCCACAATTTTAAGGCAGGTCCATCTTTCCAGAAATCTGTTTCTGAAAATAGCCAATACAGTTATCTCAGTTATTTCCAGGCTCATGCTCAGTCTTTGCTTCCACATTTGGCCAGCAGGTAAGGTTTAGAGAAGGCCCACTCTGGATAACAAATGAATCCATTCCATCAATCAGCTAGCTGACCTTTAGATAACAAGCAAAGCCTGAGCTCTAAAACTGCTTGTTCTGCTTGTGTTTTTATGAAGAGCAAGCATGATCCTGTAAAACAGCTGAGCCAGTTCATGAGCACTGTGAGAAGAGAGAGCAGCTCTATCAGATCTGAGCTGCTCCTGCTAAAGAGAGGCTTATGTGCCTTGGAAGATAATGTGGGTCCACTGGAACACTCAGCACATGGACTTTCAGACTTGACTGAAGAGAAGACATAAAAATCCTTTTCCTCTGGGCTTTGCACTTCCTCTCAGTTTTGTTTTTGTTGTTGTTGTTGTTGTTGTGTTCTTGCTTGTATATTTGTTTGCTTTCCCATTAAGATATGAATTTAAGTATGAGCTCATCTAAAGAAGATGTCATGGTTTGAGCCTGGCACAGAGCCAGTGCCCCCATGAAAATGCCTCACCCTGGTGTCTGCTGTGAGATGTGACCAGGAATAAGCAAAACAGGCTCTAACTTAAACATAAAGACCACTTTATTACCTAAAACTACAGGAAAAATAGGGAAAGACTATAAGGAAGAAAAAGAAAAGAATTGAAAACCTTACAAAAAAACCATTTTCCTCCTCCCCCACCACCTGACTTTCCCAATCCAATACATTCTCTCAAAAACAACTGCCCAGCCCGGCACGACACTTTAGTATACTCAAACATCAGTTCATGAAGAGGAAAGGAGTCCTTCTTGTTCCATAGGCTTCTGGAAACACACTGAAAACCTCGGATGCTTCCTTGTCACTTCGGCACCGCCCGGGGGAAAAAAAAAGTCCTTTTGCCGCTTGTGACATGTTCCTTCCATGCCCAGTGCTCTCACCACCGAGACATGGATCAGAGCTGCTTTTAGGGTTGTCTTTCAAGGATGCCTTGTCTCACTCCAAAAAGGCACAGTCTCTGCTTTTGGGACAACTGTCCCCCCCATATTTTTCCAACCCCCTGGGGCCGGGGGGTCCTCACAAATGAACCCTCCTGGTTTTGAGGCACTGCCTCCCCCTAAATGCAGTCTGTGTCACAGGAACAACTGAGTCCATGGCTACAAGAAAAAGTCCAGCCAAAAGGCCACTCCAAATCATCTCTCCCCATCCAATCATCTCCACAATCTCCGGGCCAAGTCATCTCATCTCTCATCTCCCTTCTTATTCAGCTTCGAGGAGGATTAGCATTTTTGTAAGGCCCCAATCATGCAAGAAAGGGTTAAAAGTTTTCAGTCTCTGTCTGTCCTGGGACGAGATAATACTCCCACACGTGCTGCTGCTGCGGCCGGCCGGCTCTCTCTCCCCCCTTCTCCTCCTGGCTGGCTGCTCTCCTGGGGGGAGGGGGAGGGGGGGCTGGCTGCCCGAGGGCTGACTCTCTGGGACCTTCCACCCTTCCATCCTCGAAGCCCCCCCGAAGCCCCCTCTGTCCAGGCCCCAGGCCTACCACATGGCTGGCCCCTCCCCCGCCCAGCAGCAGCGGGCCGGGCGGGGAGAGAGATCTGAACTCCTCGCCCGACGATGTCCAAAAGAGAAAGTGCCAGGGCAGTGCCCTGCTTTTAACCCCTGTGTATTCTCGGAGGTGTGTCCAAACCCCACTGGCTACACCAGGTGTCAGTATGAAACCCAAAACCTTCATTGGTTTGACCACAGCTTCCCAGAATTCCCACTTCTTCCTGGTCAAACCATGACAGAAGATAACATTGGAATAGCCAGCAATTGTACTTACACAATTAACTGATTTCAAGCCCAGCATGGCTCAGAGAGAACTGACACTATCCTGCACAGAGAATCACAAGATTGATATAAAAACCAAACCTAATCCTTCTTTACACTTCAGTTTAGTGTTATAGGTGTTTTGGGTTTTGTTTTTACCTGGCCTGCAAAGCTGGCATCTTTGTAAGACTTGACAAGAGGAAAACTGAATTGATGACCAAGAAGCCATCTGTCCTTAATCTTTGTGTTGTGGCATATATGCAAATAAGTGTCTTGATTTCCAAATACAGTATTTGCTTCCCAGTATGATATCATCTTTCTTGCTTGATTATGTCAGAGCTTTTAATCTCAACAATTAATTTAGCCAAATGGATATGATTCTTTAAACATACCTCTCCCTCCCCCTCCATTAAAATTAAATCTGAGATTTGGGGTTTCTTTAATCAGGAAGAATAAGATAATAATTTATCTCCCTGTTTCCCCTAGTTAAATCAAAATGCCCCTCTAAGGCATAGATAAATGGTTTCTGTGGTACTATGTCTATCACAAGGGACTCAAATGGGGTTTGAGAGTTTCCGCTTCAAAAAGATGTATATCCCAGTGGCTGGCCAGGCAGAGACAGAATGGCTGTAATTTCTCCCAGCCAAAGACAGCTGGCTCTGATGAGACAAGGAGTCTCATCATCTTATGAGACTCTTTTTATACTGTTTACCCTGGAGATATGGCTTGGGTTTTCTCTACTGGAAGATTAACGAGTGAGGATTAATTTGCTTTCTGTTTATCATGCCAGACTGTAAAACTGAAAATAAAGTGAAAAGAAATATTACATTTTCTTACTACCTAGAGATCTTGGTTCTGCAAAATTCCAGTTCTACAAATGCTGTTTTCCAAAACATTCTGGTGAAGCAGCTAACATTGAGTAAATTTGATAATCTGTGATAATTCAGAACAGGGCATTTTTTACCGGGATTGGCAATAGCCCACACTTGGAAAAACTTTCTCTTGAGAGATGTACACTGGAATGTGGTGGGTAGGACGGATTGATCTGTCAGAAGTTGCAACACTCTACAAAGTTGTTTCCTGATCGCTTGTTCTGTTTTCTCTTTATCCACCTTAATCAAGGCTAACTGGTTCTAAAGCTCTCTAACTCTGAGTGGTATCAAGACCAAAAAATACTCCTTTCATCTCGTTTTCTCACTGTTTTACACAAGTTATGGTTGGCAAATGTCCTTTGCAGTCAACTGCCCTGGGGAACTTTTCAATCACAAAGTTTGCCAAAGACATTAGATAAGACCTAAAAGTTACACCCCAGACCAAACAACATCAGTCTCATCTGAGTCTGAACATGGCATTTATCACAAGGCAGCAGATAGTCTTGATGGTGTATCAAAAGTAATGCTAGAAAATGTGACATTTATCACAATGAAGAAAATGCAGCTCACTGCACATCAGTTTCTAAAGCATTGACATCTGCTGCCAAGCTTGTCATCACTGCATTACCTTTGTGATCAATAAGGAGGAATGGGAGCCGTTCATCTCATCTACCACAGGCACAATGAATCCTGCCTGCCACCTGGGAAGGGAAGCTGAGGTCTCTAGTTCAAATGGAGACATCTAAAGGGTGATATCGTGCTTTTGAGGCTCTTAGTGTGGCCTCACCCTCGGCACTCTGTGAAGCTCTTGGCCCCAACAATTAAGAAGGAAGTCAAAGTCCTTCAGTGTGCTCAGAGAAGGACAACAAAGCTGGAAACAAGGCTGGAAGGCACATCCTGTGACATGTCCTGTGAGGAGTGGCAGTGGAATCTGGATTTGTCTGGTTTGGAGAAGAGGCAGCTGAGCACCAACATCATTGCTAGAGCTTCCTGAGGAGGGCAAGGGAAGAGGGCTGAAATCCTCACCCTGAGATCCAGTGATAGCATGTAGGGATAGCTCAAGGGGCACCAGGAGAGGTTTAGACTGGATACTGGGAAGCATTTCTGTACCAAGAGAGTGGCCAAACATAGGAACAGGCCTCCTGGAGGGTGTGGTAAATATCTCAAGCCTGTCAGTGTTTAAGAGGTATTTGGACAATGCCCTTAATAAAGTGTTTAACTTGGTCAACTCAGGAATTTGTTAGGCAGTTGTACTAGATGATTCTTCTAGGTCCCTTCCAACCAAAATACTCTGTTCCATCCTGTTCTGTTCTACGATATTCAGTTCCTCTCCTAGCCAGTGTCTGAAGACTGGCACAGACACTGCCCTGCAGTCCTTGTTCTGCCCTTCTGCCTCAGAGACCCCTGCCAAAGAAAAATGAGATGCCAACTTACAGACTTCACTGAAGTGTCTTGAGAAGCACAAAAATCTCATATCAAAGGAGTTACCATTATTCATTTCACTTACAGGTGTCACAATGACATTTTTCTTCCCTTAGGACTGAACTTACAGTAAGCAGACCAAGAAAGAAAGTAAGGGAAAAGGAGCAGAGGTCAAAGATCTTTCACCAGTGAAATCCCTTTGCAGGATGGTGTGGGAGGAAGGTGCCAGCCAAGCCTTGTCCTGAACAGAGCTCACCCTGACATGCAGCTGCTGCTCACAGAGGAAATATTAGAAGGCCAGGACAGCGGTAAAGTGAGGTGATGGCTGAACAGCCCCCATGGGACTGGCTTGCTTGGCAATGCTCTGCCTCTGGTAGGACACAGAAGATACTGAAGAAGTTCTTCAGTATCTTCTGTTCTAGTGCCCACAATATAAAACCCCCTGTGGGAGACTGGAATGTTATGGTAATCAGCTTAAACATTGCTAAAGGAGCTGCAACCACCAAAGCCCACTCCTCACTCAGATACACCTCCTGATAGGAACTGGACTGTGAGTCAAACCCCCCCAGGTCTAAGGAGAAGAATTTATCCACAAGGAAAGCCAAACCCAGCAGTTGTCCTGACCATCAGCCCTGGCTGGGTTCTGGGTGGGAAGGGCTGTAGCTCACAGACTCATTTGCTGGTGCCAGCTTTGCAGACAAGGAAAGTTTTTTGGTGTGTGGTGTAACCTCTGGTCAGGGGGTTTGAACACCCATCCTGCCTTATAGAAAGTGTCTCTGTTGTAAAACCCTCCACCTTGGGAAGGCCACACTCACACAGGACATTTATGTGAGAGGCAGCTGAGGAGGTGTCATAAACCATCAAAGACACCCAAAGCACCCTCAGACTCATTCCAGAGGGCTGCATGGGATGCCAAATAATGCATCAGATCCAGAGTCTGTTGCAAGAGACAGTTCCAAACTTCGCCCTAACAAGGTGAGGTACCTGGGTATTCCATCCAGTCTGAACATAGATTAATCCACTGAACTCTGTGTTTAGCAGGACACCCAGCACCCAGTAGACCAGAAGAGGATCAACAGGACAGTGTCAGGATCCAGGGAGTGGTGATATTTTCTACTTAATCTGTCTCTCCACCACTCTCTTTCTCTTTTCCCCACTCCCTTTTTCTATTTCTTCCTCTTTCTCTCTCTCTCTCACATTTACTGTTAAATACAATCCATACCATTGTCTTGGGCATATGGTCTCGTTTGCACCTTGATCAGGGCAGAGGCATCTCTCTAACAATATTAATAACTGGATCTTTACACCTCCTCCCTTCTGCATCCTGAGTAGGGAAACACGTGCACACATATTGCTTTCTCTAGCAGATGCAGTGAGTAAAATCCCTTTGTATCCTGTCTTGCACTTTTGAGGCTTCATAATAATATTTTCTATCAGTTGGAGAAAACCTCTTCAAAATCCCTTAATCAAATCTGTCTCTTTATAAGGTGCATTGCTTTACACCAGAGATGTATCTAACACTTCCTGCCTTTGCCACAGAAAAGTCAGTAACAAGAGCAAAGACACTTCTTTACCATGAGAGGAAACACAGGAAAAGTGTTCATCCCCCCTGAATGTGAACACAAAGTCATTACTGCCATTACAGTGTGACACTTTTAAGATTGATCATCTCCTTTTAATTGCACAAACACAGAAGGTAGCAGCATAGATTATGACTAGAAGTCATTTGCCAGATAGACACTGCAATAGCAAATTAACTTGAACTTTCTTTCAAATTGGAAAGGTACTCACAATATATATGGTCCTGTTTAGACCACCTGCCCATGGGCTGTCTGGGGAAAAGCTATTTGAGCAAGATTGGAAAATGATGCAGAACAGCATGCTGGCAAAATAACCTCTCTTAAGCCAGCATCCTGCCAAGTGAATTTAGAAAAGAAATTTAGATCTGAATAAAGGGATAGACTTCATTTATCTGTGGCTGAAAATATCATGACTAACATTTTTCCTTTGAAAAATATTTGTTTTGCAGAATTCAGACTTCTCTCAATTTCTTATCACACAGCCACAGGTGAAAATGCCTGTACTGCTATAAGATTTCAGATTTCCTGGTTGGTTTGGGTTTTTTCAGTTTGAAATACAAGGTCAGAAATGCTAGAGTTTCCCATTGGTGGAAACCACCATTTCTGGGAATTAATTAGAAATGTCTTATCCAGACTCTGATTTCAGGCCTACTGCATGCCTTTCATACCCCCCTTGAACAGTTATAAAATTGCAAAATGAACATATTTTCTGGAAAAATGAATAACAGAAATGGCAAGAAGCTTCAGGAGAAAGACAAAGGGAGCAGGGTAGATCTACAGAAGAAACCAAGTGGAAATTAGTCACCTACACACCAGAGAATATCAGGGTGTGCAGCTGAAAACCAAAGGATTTGGGGGAATTTATCTGTGTCTCAGAACTGCTGTCAATGCCTTTTTCAGTGGAACAGGAAAAGGAACAGGAAAAGACTGGACTGCTTGTCCTCCTGGTGACACACTGCAAAGTACAGCTCTGGCAGTCCCTGTTGTTGTTCGGGGAGTGTTCAGGCATCCCTGAAAATACAAAAATACAACAGAAAAGAGACCTGGTTCAGGCACTGCTGCCCCAAAGGCCATAATCCTTCCATTGCTGGCTCAATCAGATCAGGGATGCTGCCCCAGATGGCTGTAGAACATTGCAGGTTAAATAAACCAGCATATCCACATGGGCAGGAGGTTAAAGGTACTGAGCAGGGCTGGTCCACAGGCCAAGGTCTCTCGGGTTAAACTGCTCCTTCCCATGGGACCAGATGTGGAGAGCTGTCCATTATGTCACTCTAAAGTCTAAAACACACTCTATAAATCATATTTAAAACTACTTCTTCTTTCCATTGGTAATGTCAGGAGCTCAGATAGGGAAACAAGCACTATTGTCATCCAAACCTGGGAATGATGTATCTTTCCCTGTACAGCAGAGGTAATTTTGACACAAAAAACTATGTCCACTCTTTTAAAAATGAATTATCTGCAAAAGCAGGTACTTTGACAATGTGTTTATTGGTTGGCATGTACCATCTAATCAATGAAAATGCTTTGTTCTTGCAGTGCATGTAGCTTTATTTGGTTGCATTGATGGTAAATTCCTGCACAGAGGCTGTGTGCCAAGAGCCCCTGGGAATCACTGATGGATTGCTCTGGCTGCTGTATGTCTGCTTCTGCCTGTTCCTATTTCTGACATAATCTGGTTACTTCAGGAATAGATCCCTTCCTTCCTTGCCAGAGGCAACTGTGTCCAAGTGCTAGCAGGGATGAGGATGAGTGTTTCAGAGCCCTGGAGAAACTAAAATAACCTTTGACACAGGCAGTAAATTACATTTTACATTGGCAAGAGTATCTGGCCTCTAAGTGACCTTGCAGAGTGTGGGAGCCAAGAGAACCCCAATGCACTAACTGGAGAAGAGGCAATAGTTCATACTGCACATTATCTTAATTTTTCCATGAAAAAGGGTGCTCAGTGGGGAGGCAAGAGATTTCCATGAGCTTTCCTGGCTTCTTCTCAGTCTCAAGAAACAGAAAGGTTGGATGAGGATGGTAATTTTCCTCCACCTCATCATTTCAAACAAAAATCTGTGGCAGCCACCTGCTTGTCTCCAGGACTTTCTGTTTTGCCTGACAACTTCTATTTTTAAACCAGCCGAATTCCTCTCTGTAAGGAACTGCCACAGCCACTGACACCTCTCCCAGTCACACCTCCCAGTTCTACCCTGCTCCGGACTGTGGATTACATTTCCTCATTCCTTGTGGTCTTGTTGCTATTTTATGTCTGTTTCTCTGGTTCCTCACAGCACATGCTGCATGGAACTGACTGACATAAAGGAACAAAATCCAGAAATATGTCCCAGGTCCTTTTGCCTTCCAGGCTACAGAGGAAGGCAAATTTCTCTGAATTTCTCTGTTTCCTATTTTCTTTCCACTCCCTACCACTGCTCTTATTTTAAACATTATCTTCATATTTGATTACTGTAGTTTGCAATTGTGCTTGACTTAATAGTGGAAAAACACAGCTGTTCATTGTGTTAGTTTGCAAATGCTGGTTGCTTTCACAGTGGTTTATACCTCCAGCCACACTCCCCTAATACACATGAAAAAGGTCATTTGAGCGTTATTGCTCATTCATTCACATTACCCTGGGCCTGTGGGGCACGTGCATGATCCAGGATCTCGTGGTCCTATGTGTTAACCCTGAAAGTATTTTTAGCACAAGTCAACAACTGGTTTATTTCACATCCGAAATGTTTTAGTAATTTGGTTTTTCTTCATTATTATGCATGTTTCCTCTGAATGAGTGAGGGTTCAGTCAGTCAGGATCAGACTGAGCATTCAGCCAAGACAGGACACCATGCTCTGCTGCAGATCTCCTCACACAGCACACAAAATGGGGAGTGTAATGAGATTTCAAGAGCTATGTATAATTGCAGTGTATATATCCCTTTTGAAACACTACCTCCTTTTTTGTTTAAGACATTTTAAACCTGGTTTTAATATAATTAATTTCTAATGCATCCCATACAATCACACATTTGTGGCCCACTTTTCAGAATCAAGAACCCCCTGCCTCTGAATTTTCTTCTGATTCTACAGATGTGATGAGAAACAATAACTGTGGGAATCCAGGCAAAAATCTGAGGATAGATAGGTCAGATTAAAACCTCAGCTCTGAACACAGGCAGGAGAGAGCCTGCATGTGGTCTGTGCACAGTGTCATTTGCATTCAGATGGTAAATTTATACCAGCAGGGATTTTTGTTTAATTTTGTGTTGTTGGATTTGGGGTTTTTTTCCTCAGTGTTCAGCACAGCCCAATCCCAGTGTTCAAGACAATAATAAATGTTGAAAGGGAATTTGTCACATGAGTTCAGGTCAAGCCAAGCCCTAATCCTTCATTTCCCCAAAGTCTATGATTTTTGTACCTTTAATAATCTATCTGGATATATGCTTACCTATAATCTAAATTAAAAACAGAAGAAGAAACTTCTTCTGTTCACTACAGCATTCAAATCCTTTTCAGTCTCTCATTACTGCTCAGTCTCTGCTTAAAGGAAAATTTGCTCTACCCTACTGATAGTTTAGTCTTTTAGGCAATTATAAGGGTAAAAAAAAAACCATAAAATGTGTCCTGCACAATTCTATACCATTAGATACAGAAGCATGTCACTCTGTGAAAAAGCAAGAATACACATAAAGATAGGAATTGGATTGGCAAAAGTATTTTATGTCCTGATTCAACACCGAGACTACAGAATCATTTAGGTTGGAAAAGATCTTTAAGATCATCAAATCCAAACATCAGCCTAATACTGTCTTGCTCACCACTAAACCATGTCCCCAAGTGCTACATCCACATGTTTTTTTAACAATTCAAGGGATGGTGACTCAGCCACCTCCCTGGGCACCCTGTACAATGCTTGACAACCCTTTCAGTGAAGGAATTTTTTGTAATATCCAACCTAAAACTCTCCTGGCACAACTTGTGTGCATTTTCTCTAGTCTTGTCACCTCTTACCTGGGAGAAGAGAACAACCTCCACTTCCATACAGCCTCCTTTCAGGTAGCTGAAGAGATTGATAAGGTCTCCCTAAGCCTCCTTTTATCCAGCCAAAGAAACCCAGATCCCTCAGCTGCTCCTCATCAGACTTCCCCATAATCCTTCCCCAGCTTTGTTGCCCTTTTTGGACAGGCTCCAGCACCTCAATGTCCTCCTTATAGCGAGGTGCCCAGAACTGACCACAGAATTTGAGGTGCCACCTCAGCAGTGCCAAGGACAGGGGCCTGCCCTGCTCCTGCTGGCCACACTATTGCTGATACAGGCCAGGTGCCATTGGCCTTTCTGGCCACCTGGGCACCTCTGCTGGCTGTCAGTGCCCCCAGAATACACATGGCCTGGTCCCACACTCCTGCAGGGTCCAGCTGCTCTGCAGGTCCACAGCGACCCCAGGTATCTTAGTACCAAATCACTGTGACCTTGCAACAGTAAAATGAGACACCAAGCCTCTAGTGTTCAGTGTATGAGCAATGCTCAGAGTCTAGGGGCATGGCTCAGAGAGACAAAAATTGTAGCAGAATTAGGCAGCAGCTTGTCAGGGGATGAGCTTTTGCTGGCCTTTACTCAATGGCCTTTATGTATCTAAATGTTCCTGCTTTAACAGTCCTTAAGAGAAGACTTTCTTACCAGCTGCACAGCCCATTTCATCATCTGAGACATGGTTTATGTTTTGCATCTTAAAGACCTAATATATCTTGCAAAAAGCTCTAATGCCTCCAATTTGTACACAAGGGTCTTGGCTTCACAAAAGCATTGGGCATCCTTGTCTTCATGGCAAGCCAAACCCAGCCCCAGAGCCCACAGGAAGATGATATGTCCACCTGGAAGATGACATGTATTTACTGTATAATTGTTTGACTTGGGTTTTCTGAGAGGCCAATGAACAATGGCCCAGCCTCTGTGGTTGGACTTCCCCATCCTCAAAGGATTTTCTGGAGGCTGTCACACATCAGCCGTGTGGTTCCCTTGAGTCTGCACCAAGGTGGATGGAGAAGGACAACCCCCTTGGCACTCACCCCACTGCTCCCAGGAAGCTCAGGGTACTCTTTGATCACAAGCTGGCAGCCCCTGCCATGCCAGTGAGGCCGTGTGGGCAGTATCAAATGTTCTCCCAAGGCGTGTGGAGGTCACGTAGCCCCAGCTCACAGGGACACAGGGCTGGGCAATGAGCTGGGAACTGCTCAAGGACATTGGGCACTCTCTGCTTTCTGCTGGCACAGCACAGAGAGCAGTGCAGGGGCCAAATCCTACAGGAGCAGCAGGAGGGGCACAAACAGAGTCAGGCAAGCTCTGTGGGACTCCATCCTCCACTGATGTCAGTTGCTTAAGTTCTTTATTCCCATGTCAGATGGAAGGGCCTGAAGCCTGCAGATACCAGGAGCCTCTCTGAATCATGCTGCCTGGGTGAGGAAGGGGCTGGTGTTTGCTAGCTCTCACATCCTGGAGACAGGAGGAGCAGCATGGGGGCAAGGAAGAAGGGGAAATCCTCTCTATTCAATCATTTGATTGCAGAGACGTGTATTTAGCCTTCTAGAGCAGAGAAGGTCGGAGTCCGGCTAGCTGAGGTTAAGGCCGACACCTCGCTGCATGGTCTGCCAGCACCCCTCGGCATCGTAAGGCCTCGGGCTGCGCTGGTTGCGGACGGGATCGCTGCTAAACAACGAGAAGGAAGGAGTTGGACACTCGCCGGGGTGGCTAAACTTGGTTTATTGGAAAGCCCATGATGTATCGGCAAACGACCAAGAACAAAGGGTGCTTAAGGGTTATAAAGGGAAGGAGTGGATCTGGGAGGGGTTTACAGAAGACCAATAGGGGGAGAAGAGGGGATGAGCTCAACACAAATGACATAGTGGAGAGCCCAATAGGTACCAGGTATGGGAGGGGTCCCGGGACCACAGCCAACCACCACCCCCAAAGAGAAGAAGCTCCTGGAATACTAGGTGGAGTGGGGGGGTGATTGACTTGGCCCAGGGAGGAGAAAAAGCATACATATAAGGGAAAAAGGGGAGGAGGAATTATATAACCTAGAAGATTGACAATATAACTGGCAGGGCTGTGGCGGGGAAACTGAGGAGGGAAACTGAGGCGGGGAAACTGAGGGACCACAAAATGGGGGGGAGCAGATACATAAAATGGGGGAGGAATTAAATTAACTTAACGAACACACTACAACATTTGATTATAACAGTTTCCTCAAATCTGTTAAATACCTGTTTCTTCCTGAGAGGGGAAGGCAACAGAGATTTATAGCAGTGTGTCCAGACTGTGTGAATTCTCCTGAGATGATTCAAAAACCTAAACTACAATGTGTAGTCTGTTTTCTTGCCACATTATTCCATTGATGAAAGGAATATCTTTCACACCTGTTGACTGGAACTTCTAAAGTGGGTAAATTGGTGTACTTATGCCCTGCATGTCTTAAAAGCTGAGTGATAATGGGAGGGAAAAATCTAAAGTCACATTCAGAGGTACCCATGATCATGGTCCTGCACACCACAGTTAATAAATGCTTTTGTTCACCTTCAATGGTTACAAGATCAGACCCCACTTTCACAAGAAAATTTACAGCCCAGGCATGTGACTGTGTTGGCTGTGCATTGAAGTCAGGGCTATGTTGTTGTGCATGTTTCCAAAAGGAAAAAAATGTGCATAATGTGGAAGAAGAGTTCAACCTAAAGAAAAGCTTTAAAATTCTCAAGTAATTTAGTTCCATTTCAGAGTATGATTACTGTTAAATTACTTTTATCCTCTAAGTAGTTTCCAACATAATAAATGGTACTGATGAAAATCAGCATGAATTTGTGATAGTAGCTCTATAGGCTTAACTCTGAAATTTTGAGGTTGTGGGATTTCTGGTGCACACCTGTGTTCATATCTCCAGTCTTTGGACAGGTACTTGAAAAATCACTGAATCTTTTCTTATTTTATGTGGATCAGATGGTCTGAAATGATCTTAAGCAACTCATGGTCCAGATACGTAGTGTGTTAAGGAGCTTTAAATGGGAGGATTAACAGCCAGGATTCTTCTGACTAAATACTGGCTTCTATGCATCCATGTCTCCACTGGACTGCATCATCTACACACCCACAGAAGTCTGAAAAGTAGACTAGAAAGATTTAATATTCAGGTTTTTCCTGTTTGCAATGGTGTTTAAATAAGCAGGATTACTCCCCACAGGTCTGTCTTCATTGACTACCAGATCAATATTCAAAAATGTTCTGTGGGCATCCAAAGTGATTTTGGCAAACCTTAGTAAACTTGGCCACTAATAACTGTGTGTTATCAGTCAGAAAGTAATGGGACAAGCTTTTTTATCTGTGCCTAAAGTTGGTCTGTATTGTCTTCCACTGAATTTTGACCTACTACCTCCCCTTTGGGGCTTTACTTTGTAGTGTGGTAGCTTGCACAGTTCAACAGACCAGTGTCCGGTTTATCTCGGCTGTTTGAGGGGCCTGGAGAGCCCGGAGGTGGCCTTGGGGCACCCGCGTGTCAAAGGACGAGAAGAGGCTTCAGTTCTTCTTTCTGGTTTTATGTTTATTAATTGTTTATCTAAAAGATGTTCTTTCAGCTCAACAGAGATCCGCACAGCAGTCAGCCATGGGCACACAGAGCCGTCCCACGGACCGCCACGTATCTTTATACCCCTTGTTACGTATACAATATTTATCATTTTTCCCCAATACCATCTATTCTTATAACTCGGTGTACTCTTAGTAATAACCAATCCAAAGGTGCCACCGTGGCCAAAGAAGATGGAGGAGAGAAGGAAGAAGAAGGAGGGTAGGACACACCCCAATTCCTCCATCTTACTCCTCTAAACCCCCCTGTACATAAATCTTAAACCTTGTGTCTCACCCTCTAATTAGCTAATCCCTTCACCATTCACCCAGTGAAGCCCTCATCCCTGTCGTCTCCTGTGCAGGGTTAAAGTCCAGCTACCAGACACTTCTGGCAGCATTCCAGGAGTCCCGAGCCCCCTAAGCTGGTCTCAGAGGCTCAGCATCTCAGGACTGAGATATTGAGATCCGACATCTCCCCCTTCTGTTTGCCCCAAGAAAACCTTTTTTACAATCCGACTCATGGCATCTGGGACGACATGGATGAGGACTAGAAGAACTATTACAATATAAAATCCTAAACTATTAAAACATAAAATCCTACCCTTAAAATTCTTCTCCAAATAGGAGAAATGTCAAAGAAATCTGCCCTTAAAATTCCTCTCCAAATGGGAGAAATGTCAAAGAAATCTACCAGCTGATCAATATATGATCCTTTGTCAGTTTTCCCTATAATAGGTAAATTTACTCTATTGCCTATTGCAATTCAAGACTTTAAGGAGAAAACCTCCCAGTCTTTCGTTCTTATACAGAAATATTCAAGACCCCAAAGAGAAAAAAACCCCCCAGAGTCTTTCGTTTCTCTTGTTTCTCTTCTGAGTTGTCCTTTGCAGTCTGAGTCCCGACTTTTGTCTGAGTATTCGTTTCTTCTTATATCTTGTTGAGGAAAATCGCTGGATAGTTGCAGACTTGTTACGAAATGATGCTGTAGCTCTGCTGAACCGATCTGGCATGTCGTGCACTCAGGGGTTACCTAGTTTTTGATTCAACTGACAATAGGGTTAGAAAACACACGAGCCTCCCCAGGAGGGGAGAGGCTTAGGACCCCGAGGGTTTTTACCAAAGGCACCAAGTCTGGAGAGGGCCCCTCCTCGCCTGAGACGTCACCGGGGGTCTGGCCCGCCCCCGCCCGCGCTCGGCGCATGCGTGCTTTCCGAGCTGCTCTGTGTCTCTCCCGAGGTAATTTTTTTTTTTTTTCCTCTCCCTTTTTTTTTCCGCCTCTGAATTTTCCCCCTCGGTCTGCCCCTGACTGTCTCCTCCTCCTCCGACGCTGTGTGTGTGTGTGGCCTTTCATCAGTGTGTGCGGCCGTCCCGCCGGCACCCGCGCTCTGCCGCGACTCGCTCCGATCTGTGTCCCGGTTTTTTTGCGTCACAACCGCGCGCCTTTCTGCTGCCTTGCCGGCCCCCGGGGCCGCTGCACCCCCCGGCCCTGAGCTTAGCAAAGCCGCGCGAAAACACGCCTTCTCTGTTTTTTCTTCACCCGCGCTCCCCGCCTGCTCCGCCGCCGCGAAAAAGCGCCTCCCCCGATCCCTTTTTCTTCCCCCCTGCTCTCTCCCCTCTGTTCCTGAGTCCTCCATGCTCTCTGGACCTTTTGGACGCTTTTTGGGAGTTTCCCAGGGTTTTTGGGTTTTGGGACCGGGTGTTTTAATAATATTTCTTGCTCTTTTTTCTCCAAGAGCATTTTTCTTCTCGGCCTTTTAAGGCCAGAGCTAATTTTTTCTTTCCTGGAGCCTTGCTCCCCCCTCTCTTTCAGAGAGTCCCCCCCCCGGACGTCTGGTGCGTCTCGGGGGTCTACCTTCCTGGCCTTTTAAGGCCAGAGCTAATTTTTTCCGGAGTCTTGCATTGCTCCCCCCTCTTTTGAGGGCCCCCCCCCGGACGTCTGGTGCGTCTCGGGGGTCTACTTTCCTGGCCTTTTAAGGCCAGAGCTAATTAATTTTTGTATGTTTGTGTCACACCTTATAAGGTGGACAAAATTTCCCGTTGTTCCTGGGAAGGTGTGCCTCCCATGTTCTTATTTTCAGGCTTTCTTACCAAATCTGTCGCCAGAGCAGTCTGGACGTCTCGATCTGTCCAGCAGATCACGAGAGGTGGACCCAGGGCGCCTTCTGGTTCCAGTCCGGGCTGTTCTGCTACGAATATTCTTCGGCAGAAACTGAGAGATGGAATTCTCAGTGACTGCTGTTTTTTTTTTTTTTTTGCAGTCTCTGCTGGCTTTTTTTCTCTTCTTCTCTCTTTTTTTCTTCAGGGCTTTGAAGGTGGTGGTGCCCCCCTCCGAAAGGTTGTGGTGGTCAGAGCTCACCCAGTGGAAGCCAAATGTCCGGATTATCTTCCCCCGAAAGGTTGTGGTGGTTCTGGTCCGCCCAGGGAACGCCAATATGTCCGGTTTATCTCGGCTGTTTGAGGGGCCTGGAGAGCCCGGAGGTGGCCTTGGGGCACCCGCGTGTCAAAGGACGAGAAGAGGCTTCAGTTCTTCTTTCTGGTTTTATGTTTATTAATTGTTTATCTAAAAGATGTTCTTTCAGCCCAACAGAGATCCGCACAGCAGTCAGCCATGGGCACACAGAGCCGTCCCACGGACCGCCACGTATCTTTATACCCCTAGTTACGTATACAATATTTATCATTTTTCCCCAATACCATCTATTCTTATAACTCGGTGTACTCTTAGTAATAACCAATCCAAAGGTGCCACCGTGGCCAAAGAAGATGGAGGAGAGGAGGAAGAAGAAGGAGGGTAGGACACACCCCAATTCCTCCATCTTACTCCTCTAAACCCCCCTGTACATAAATCCTAAACCTTGTGTCTCACCCTCTAATTAACTAATCCCTTCACCATTCACCCAGTGAAGCCCTCATCCCTGTCGTCTCCTGTGCAGGGTTAAAGTCCAGCTACCAGACACTTCTGGCAACATTCCAGGAGTCCCGAGACCCCTAAGCTGGTCTCAGAGGCTCAGCATCTCAGGACTGAGATATTGAGATCCGACAGACCAGAGGTGACTTGTTCCTCCATCTCCACTGTTTGGCTGCTGTCTGAGCCAGACAGTCTGAAAAATCCACCCTTCACCTGCAGCAACCATTTGTATATGTGGCAATTCTTTTCTGTATCTACAGACAGAAACAATTTACTCTGCATTCAGAAAATGAGGCAAAGTCTCTAAGGAACACAGATTCCTAAACAGGCTTACATTTATTTTCTTTGTTTTTCTGTCTTGTCACCATATTATCAATTATACAGCTTAACATAGAAGACCCATAAAAAAATCTACTTCTAGCACAGGTTATGATTGATTGCAGGGCCATGTGGATCCTCAACGGATGGCTTGGCAAGAGACAAATACACATATTTGAAAAAAAAGAGCCATTCCTGTCCTTGCAGGATGTGGAGGAAGCACAGGACTGTCATCTTGAAAATCTACTTGAACAATAAGATGAGAATTCAGTTCTCAATGAGAATAGTCCTTGAACTTGTTCTTCCACACTATAAATCAGCTGAAGGAAGCTGGGGAGAAATTTTGTGGTATCGGTAAACCAAAGATCAATCAGCAGCAACACCCACGTGTCATAGCACATTTTGTAGTCTGTGTGTGGTCTAAGCCAGACCACTAAATATGAAAATAACAGAAAATGTGGTTTCAGCAGCAGCTGAAGTGAGTTTCTCACACAGATGTGTTTGCAGTCTGCAGCACTGACCACAAAGAGCAAAATAAGGCATTATTATGTATTAACAATGCACTCTCCACCCAGTGCCATCTTTTCATTCTGTTTGCATGGGATCTAATATCTGTCATGGGCCATTCTGGTCCATGCCCCAAATCTGACACCAAAATCATGCAGTCATCCAGTCCAGAGGGAGAAACTGTGCAGATACTCCCTGCCTTCTCCACTCCTGAGGGCTGGAGCAGGGCCTGCCATGCAATAGCTCAAGGTGTCCTGCTCATACAGCTGTCTCCAACCAGCCACAGTAAACCATGAAGTGATGCTTGGTTACCTCTGAAAAACAGACCAGAGCTGACAATTAGATAGAGGAGTCATGACCTTGCCTCCAAATGCGGACAGCTCGGATTTGAAGAGAGCCTTTCTGTGGCAAAGTCCTTCTTGCAAGACAGATGGTCCCACTGTCCTTACCCTGCAGCTGTACCAGAGACGGGAATGAGGCAAGAGAGTTATGGCCCATTATCTTTTCCATCTGTACCAAAACATCACAAGTTAGATAATTTATGGGTGCATTTTTCATTTCTGTTAGGATATATTTTTCATGTGGTCTCAAAATCTGTTTTATTCATCTGTCATACACATCCCTTGTTGAAGACAATTATTTTCATAAAAAAAGGAAAAAAAATAAAACCAACTTGCTTTGACACAGGGCATGAAATTGGCAGGGAATGAATTCTTGGTATTACTCCAAGCAAAATGTCTGGGTTGTACACTCTCTGTCAGAGAGAGCCTTTGTGTGAATGGTCAGGAGCAAAAGTGGAAAGTCTTCATGAGACTAGAGGTGCAAACATCTGCTTAATAGTTCACAAGCAACACAGAAGTGACACCAGTTGTTTAAAATTCCTCTAGCTGACACTTGTGGCTTCACAATGTATTTTTCTGAAAGTCCCTGATGCTGAGGTAGGTCATATTTAGCAATGAAAAAATCTCATATTTACCTGTAAGCTGTTCCCATTCTAAACCTTTCTGTGGACCTGAGACTCCTCTGCCTCTCTGTAAATCTCCACAGAACAAGATGTGTTTCTGGAAGGTTTGTTTTACCCAAACACATGCTGTAAGGTCTCATCCAAGAGTGCAAAGGAGGAAGTCTAAGCTCCATACATTCAGACTGTCATAACAAATTATTTACCAGTCTTTGCTGGATTTAATATTTATGCATTAAAAGAATAAAAACTAGGTGGCAAATGAAAATAATCCCATTAGCTTTTGCTATTGTTTTCTAAATAAGCTTTTGGGGGTTTTTCACTTTCTTGTTCATTAAATGGTTGGCAAAATTGATAATGGCTTTACTCTTCAGCCTGCAAATATTTTTCCATTTATTTTCTATCTAACACCTACAATGCAAAGAGATCAGATAAAACACCCAGTGGGATAAATCTAGTGAAGAGTATAAGCACAGCATTATCAAAGGCAGTGGCCCTAAACTGTATCCTTTGATGAGAGCCAGAAGTTCATTTAGCCTCACAAGATCTTCTGTTAGGCTTAGTGTTACTAATTTTGGTTTACAGATGGGGAAAAAAGGTACTAAGAAGGTACTAAAATCATTATGGTCATTGAGTCTTACATACAGCTGGGAGCTGATGTGGTTTTTAAGACATTTGAGGCCATTTAATGGCCCATATTACCAACCACTGCAGTAGCAGTCAATTTGGAAGATCAGATTTTTTGGTGCTGAGGTTTTTCCCTCTGTGCTGTGTGGTGGCACCAGAAGGGGTGAAATTCTGATGAGTTTGCACCTGGTCCCCTGTTTCCCCCATCTCTATTGGTTGTGTTACCCCAGGCTCCCCTAGAAGATCTCTTCCACAAATATTTTTGCTTCCACAGGCGTTAAAAAGGGCTGCCCTGAGCCATGTGTGCCATGCCAGTGTCAGGAACAAATCACCTCCTCATTGTCATCATTATGGGGGGCTTTGCAGCCCCTCATGGTGCTGGTACCCTTCCTAATTTCACTAAGAGGCTTCCATTTATACAAAAATGTCCCAGGCAGCCTTTGGACAAACAGGTGGTTTCATCATTTTGAAGGGGTTAGATTTCACTTTGGAAACAAACCAGGCTGTAAACTGACACAAAGCTCTTCTCCTGCCAAAATCTAAGGTAAGAAAAAAGGAACAAGTGTCTTCCCAGGCCCTGATGTATCCCTCCTGCCTGCCTGTGTATGAGTCCTCAGCTGGGATGCAGCAGGGCGTGTGAGCACAGACAGAATGCAGAACAGCTCCAGTGACAGCGTCACCCCTTGGGCTGTGCACTCCAGAGCTGCCCCAAGACTGGGAGGAGAGGATTTGGCACCACCAGCAGAGCACTCTGTGGTCCTTTCTAGGCAGCAAGATGAATTTTTCATAGAATGAAAAACTGATCAGAGGTTATAACCACTGCATACACTGTCTCTGGATAAAGAGGTCTCATCCAAATGCTTTCCAAATTAATACTTTGGGATAATTTTTCTGAATGCTAGTCCCAAAAGTTAAAAAAAAAAGAACAAAACAAAACCAAAAAATCCCCAAGAACCATATGCACAAACGTTTGTGAGATTCCTGTACGGATTCATGTTTCTTAGTAATGCACATTGCCAAGAACATTCCCAGGTGAGGTGGAAGTGAATGATGTTTTCCTAGATGTTTCTGATATCTAGGAAAAAATATCCTTTTAATTTGCATACTGTGTGATATTTGAGTCATTACATTAATTTTTAAGTTTTACTGCAAGCACAAAAGACCAAGGAGCTTGGTCTGTGTCAAATACGACCATCCAAGTCAGGAACTAGGGATATGTGAAAACAGCCAGCAAAAGATGGGATATAGAACTAGTCAATTATTTCAGACATCTTTCTGAATAATAACTGAAAACAAAATGAAAATTTTGCACTTAGTTTTGATACATAGCTCCCCTTTATCTTTTTCTAATGTTTTCAGCCTCTTTGTTATCACTTGTCTGTTCAGGACCCAGACCAAGACAGTGAGAGTTGTTTTGGTCTATTAGATACCATCTACCAGAGATAAAAATATGAGTGGAAACAAAAGGTAAATTAATTTAAATATGATAATATTACATCCCTTTCTTCCTGCATTTTACCCACATTACATAAATCATTACAACATCCAGTTGTAGACTGTCAGGAAATGAAAGGTTTATAGCAATCCAAAACTCATCAACAACAAGGATTAGAGTTTTATCAACCTAGGATGTGATGATATACATTTCCCCAACTCTATAACCAGAGTTTTAAACTTTAGCACTATGTTTTATAGCTGCTATGAAATGTCATATGGAATGATGATTTCAACAATGTTATTGCTTTATTTAAAAAAAAAAATCTGTTGGGTTCTGTTCAGGAGAAACTTATTAAATTAATGGCCTGTGGTGGGTACACTACATTCCCAGCTATCCTGTACTAGCAAGAGCAAGAGACCTATAGGCAATGAGGTTCCAAAAAAACTCTTACTGAGACAGATAAAATTGTCTCATGGACCTTCATGGTCAATCCCTGTGGTATTTTAGAAACAGATACATAGAAATGTTCCACAGTGCTCAAAATCATGACTGTGCTTCAGGTCAGAGGTTCAGGGTGCAGGATTCTAGATTCATTGGCAGAGGCACATGGTTTTACATGGATGAATTACATACACTGGATTTTGAATGGTGGGGTTGCCTCCTTTTTGCTGATTTTCACAGTCACTTTTTCAGCATGGAAAAAAGTTCATCCCGTATGGATGTTCAAAAAACTTTGAGTTAGTCAACAACAATTAAGTCTTTGTTTACAGTCTGCCTGACAAGTTACACTGTGGGAGTGGATGTTCAACATCATCTCAGAATCCTTTAATCACGGGAAAATTATTTCCCTCAGTTCCTCCTTAGAAATGTTGAATATCCAGCAGAGGATAAATTCATTCAGACAATGAATTACAATACCATGCTGACAGTTTAGAAAAAGGCTCTTTCTCCTACATAAAGCCAAAATGGTAGAAAGACAGGGTCACTCTGCATGTTGCCTCTGTTTGGGCCAATTTTGTGTATTTGAAGGGCTGAATGTACTTAGATGACAAAAGAATCAAACTGCCAAGAGCTGGAGCAGTCCCTCTGATCAGACGTGAAGTGATGGAAATTTTGTGTTATTCTTAATATAAAACCCATTTACATCTTCCTTTCAAACACACATATCAACAGGGGACATGCAGCTCCTTTATTATTTTCTCTTTGCTGTCTCTCTTGTGGGAACTTCAATTGTCAGTTTGACTGATTCTTCAGTAATTAATAGTTTGAAGTTCTTTATACATCTCAGCAGCCAGCATGACTCAGAAAACACCCAGCCCTTCTGAATGGATTGCTTAGTCAAAGCAGTCCTATCAATCACCCATGAAAACTTATCCTGTTTTTCCTGACCATATTTCTCATTTGGACTTCTGAGCAGCTTACAGGATGAGGATGGATGAGCAGCTGAGGGGCAGCACAGAGGCCAGATAGGTCAGGCTGGATTCCTCCCTCCATCTCTCCAGTGGTGGAATCAATCTACTTGACTTAGACACGGGACTTCACAACCAAAAAGGCATTAAAAGGTGTGTGTGTGACTTGCACAGATGGGAAAACAGACAGAGAAAAGAAGGGATATAATTAGATCTGCATTTTTAATTAAATTCAACTGAAACTATAGATTCTTGCTGCAGAGAGCCAGGACTCACATTTTCAAGGATCTGAGGTGTGCAGCTTTCGCTGATGTCTACACGACTGCCAAGAACAGTGAAACTCCTGCAAGGCTGGGCTGCTGCCTCCGGTCTTTCCCATCCAGCAGTACTACCAAAAGGTGCAGGAAAGGGCTTGCAAAAATATTGGCTGTTGTTCCATCAGGGTCCTACCAGGCAGACCGAAAAGGGCATTACTGTTGTGACCAGTGACTGAATTTGTCTGAAGAGTTATTTCCAGCACTAATGGACTGCTGAACAATTTTGCCTTAGTTTCATTACGTGTAATGATACATCTTTGCAAGATAGCTATTCTGGTGAAACAGTCCCAAAGGGGTTGGTGTCTGAGTCAGGATCAAGGAAAATCCAATGGAATCACATTTGGCACAGTCTCCAAAATGAGAAAAAGGACCATGGATCTGCTGAAACGGTGCCTGGATTGTGTGTCTGAGTCCCTCCCCTGCCTGTGGCACTACCACCCACCTGCAGAACAGCAGTGAGAATGGTTGTTTCCCTGGTAGTGGTCATAAAGCAAACTAATAAGAACCTCCAGAAGTACCTGGTGCTTTGAGGGAGCTGTTACAGAATTCAGCTGGGATATGTGCTAAGCTTTGAACTGATCTGTCTCTGTGAAAAAGCTGAGAAACGAAATAGATTTACTCACTCCCAGAGACTGAAGTGAACTGACACGATCTGTGGATCTAAACAGCTCTGTCCCCATGAAATTAACGCTGATTCTCTCCCTCCTTCCTGGCTGCAATAACATTTGTGATTAGTTTTGACAAGAGTACAGAACAGAAATAATTTTGGCAAACCAGTTATTCTGAACACTGTTTCTCATCAGCAATCTTTAATATGCTTTTTTGACTGATTGCTCACTAAGAAGCAGACTGGAGTCTTGCAAGACTGCGTTGTGGTCTGTTCTCATTTGCTTTTATTTACCATTTTATTACAAGAAGCTGGGTGCTTAAATTATAGTTCTGAAGCTTAAGATGGGTTTTGATTATTTTTAATCTAGCTGTTCATATGCTGTTCCCACTTCCTAACATTTCTATAGAAACACCATCAATTTAATGTAAAATTATGTATAGTAATCAACTGAATAATGTTAGCTTGCTACCTACATATTATTTTCATGTTAACTGATCAGCAAATTAAGAGCAAATCCAGTGAGACTCCTGTAAGGATTCATGTTTCTTAGAAATGCACATTGCCAAGAACATTCCCAGGTGAGGTGGAAGTGAATGGCTGCATTTAAAAAATCTTTGTTCCAGAAAAAAAAAAAATCAGTCCCTGACATAATTCTTCCAAGACTTCATATAAATATTTTAACATCTCTTTGCTTGTTTTCTGCTGCTTGAGCCTGTACATTGTGTTCTGGCTGTATTTACAATTTCCTCTATCATGGAGGAGAGACTTTTAAAAACAGAAAAAAGGGTGATATTATAAATACACAAGAAATAAAATTTCCTAAATAACATCAACTGGAAGCCAGGATCAACACCATAAAGTTCAACATCAGAAGAGTCAACAGATTCTTGACATCTCAAAATGCAATTTACCCTCACTAGAAAAAGAGTGATGCTCAGAGAGAAATAGCTGTTCATCAACCAATGTCACTGCAGCCCACTAAAAACCCAGAAAAACAGAATTCACAAAGCAGGAAAAATCTCCAGCTTTTTTCCTACACTGTCACTATGGCATTAAGAGCCAGTCAACTGAGGAAAACATGTTTTCCTACATATATTTTGAATTTTAAAATTCAAACACTTTTTTATATGCTCCAAGAACATGTGGGGTAAACTAACTGTGAACAGCAGCAATATCTTCATATTAAAGAGGATTAAATTTCAGAATTTCAAAATTCCTTTGTTTTCTTTCTCCTTTTCTGGTGTATCAAAGCAAGGAAGCTTTTATGTGCTGTGTTGTTCTAAAATAAGGGAATTTCTAAGCCTGCAACTAATCCTCAGTCAGTTGTTAATCAGTGAATATTTGTATGTGACCCTTCAAATTTTTGCTGTTGGATGAGGAAGAGAGAGAGATATATAACAGCAAAACAGGTCCCTGCAGGTACAAAATTTGAAACTTTGGCGACAGCCTTAAAAGCCACACCCATTGTTCACCCATAAGAGTGAAAATAATTTTTCACTCAAAGGCCATTTTCCACATGGTCATTATGAGCACATCTATGGGTGCTCCACAGTGTTAGTGTATGTTTAGGCCATTTCCTATATTTAGGGGCATGTAGTGCATTTCATGCATTTATCCATCTGAATACTGATGAGGGGAGATAATTTTTCTTCCATGCTCTCCTTCTAAAGAAAATGAATCCACTGAAGTCATGGTGCTTTGTCCATAACTGTGTCATGGTGAGCCTTCACATGTGTTGTTGTTCACATTTAAGCACTTCAGAAAAACATTTCTTGATTGTCTTATTCTGCTTCAGTCTGTGTCCCCAAGTGTTGCTGGACAGGATCTGAGCTTTTCAGTTGAAATAAAATCTGAGTTGTGCTCCTGCAGCTCCCCAAGCACTCCCACTGCTGGTGGGTGTTCAGTCTTCAGAGCCAGAGTGGAGCTGGTCCAAATTAACCATCCTGAAATAATTTTAATGTTTTTAAGCAGTGCTTTGATGATTTCCTAGACAGAGGCTTCACCCAGATAACCATGTCTAGTACCTGCTCATAGCTCATTATTGTGCCAGTTTATCTATTCCCTTTCAGAGCCTGTTTTAACTTTTGACCTCTCTTAGGAAGCCCAACTGTGAAGTTGTATTTCCTATTAACCAGTTTGTTCTCTTCTTTGTTATAAACCTACCCCTAGTAATTTAGCTGAGTCCTACCTGTGGCATAGATTGTGAGAAGGAATGAATCTTTTCCTCTTTTGTCACATCCACTCTGGTTTTCATTCCAGACTAAATTCCCCTTTAAAGCCTTTCCTCCTAAAGCAGTGTGATTTCCTTGTTGCCTTTCTCAGTTCTGTTTCAAGCTGTATTCTCTTTTTTGGGAGACCTGGTCCACACAAACCATCCCACGTATTGATGTATTAGAGGCAAACGTTTAATCAGTCTGTACTGGTGGAGAAAACCTCACTTGGTGTTTATTTGCTGCACTGGTATCTCTGACAGCACCACAGCACTGTGACATTGGATTTCAAGAGAATACCAGGAAAAAACCAGGAAATAAGAAAGAGGCAGAGGCACAAGCACAGATGGTTGCCTGCACAACCTGATGATTAAAAGATCTAGGGAAAGCCAGAGAAGGGTTGGAAGGCAAAGTGGTGAATTTGTAGTCTGAGGATTATCTTAATTTCCATGCTAACAAATTGCCAAAGTTGCAAGTGATTGAATTATCTATTAAAAAAATCTGGTGATCGAGCTTTCTATACCACATAAATAACTTTTAATTAGAGACATTCTCAGCACTGAAACACCAAATTATGTATTAAAGAAAGAGACAAGAACTGAACCTGACATTCAACCTTACTGAAATGCTTTACAACAAGATGCTGCAGCAGCAAAAATATTATGGAACAGACTGAAGGAGAGAAATTATCTTTTCCAAATTAATGTATTTTCATTAAGTACAAGATTCTGTCCTTTTATAGTAAACAGGGTCTTTGTCAATACATTCAAGACACATCAGTTAAAAATATTTTCTCAGGAACATTTTCAAATCCTAACTTCTTATGAAAAAGATGTTTATAATTCATCTATTTGACAAGTTCAAAATGCATTTCTGTGCTTTCTCCTGATTTATCACAAGTTACTCACCCTTCTTATTCTGCAATGGAGATTAGTGTATTTTTAAGCATTATCAAGACCACCCTGAAGCTGCTTCAGAAGTTACTACTTGACCCTGTCGATAAGCAAATGTTTATGTGCATCTTTTAAAGCTACACATTAGGATTAAAATTGGAGCCATTACAGCTCTAATTCTGAAATGTCATTTCATAGCTAAGAACAATAACCATTCACCCAAACTTTCTGAGAGATTATGTACTGAATATTTCCCAGATTCTGCAAAATTTCAAAACTCCTTCAAGTGGACCATTTTTCAAATTTTCATCTTCATTTGCAGTCCTTGTGTATGAAAAGCTGTGCATGGATGATAATGTCATAAAAGGGATAACAACAAAAGCAAGGACAATAGTTAAAGATGAACCTGTGCTTGGAGATCATTTACTATGTCCATTTCTGGTTCCTACAAGTCAAAAAAGACATGAACAGTCTGGATAGGGTCCAAAGAGGGCCACAGAGATGTTCAAAGGGCTGGAGAACCTGTCCTCTGAAGGAAGGTGGAAGGAAATAGCTCTTTTCACCCTGAAGAAGAGATGGCTCAGTCTTCAGAGGGAGACTCATCAGACTGTTTGAACAGTTAAAGGGAAGCTGCAAAGAGGATGGGAGTGTCTTCACAAAGGCACCCCAAGGAGAGGAGGTCAGCAGGTACAGGTTGCACAAGAAGAGGTCTCATCTCCATGTGACAAAGCAATTTTTTACAGCGAGAATGATCACACCCAGTCACAGCCCCTGCAGGGCTGTGGGGAGCCCAGCACTGAAGGGTTGCAGGCTGAGATGAGGCATGGGACACATAATTGCATCGAGGCTCCCTGGCTGGACAGGTGACATTTCAAGGCCACCAGCCAGGTCTTGCTGTGTGACTAGAGAAGGACCAGGAGCTGGTGTGTCCCTGCTGGTGTTTAATGTGGTCACAGATCACTGGAGAGTTCAGAGATCCCAAACGGGGCCGCCCAGGGCCACTCAAGGCTCCTCATACTGAGACCTGTGATACCTACAGAAATGCTGCTTTCCCAGTGGGTTCTGTGGGAGGACAGAGGACAGAAAATAGCACTGTAAAGTTCTATTTTCTCTTCAAGACTGGCTGAATTTTTTCTGTCATTTTTCTATGTGGAAATGGAGTTTTTGAGAGAATTAATGAAACCTGCTTTCTGCTGCTGTGTGCAGGGTTAGCTCAGCACTAACTCAGCATGGAAATTGTCTCTGCTTTTATTCCCATGCTGCAGCTCTGGAGAAGCCTGCTCTCCCTGCCCTATCAAACCAAGGCCCACATTAAGATGATGCATTTGTGTGTGAGCATCTGAAATCTGTCAGGTCACAGCTCAGTCCCAAATGCCCTCAGGCTTCTCTCCAGCTGCTTTCTTGAGTAAGTGGCTGAATAATCAAACACCAGCTGAAAATCCCAAGCTTTCATGAATCTTCACACATAGAAATACTACAGCTGACTGGGGTAGGGTGTGAGAAATTGCTAAGGGTCATAAGTGGGCAGCAAAGCTTCAGAAGCACAGAAATCTGATCACCTCCAATACATAGAAATGGAGCTGAAGCCTCCCTCCTGAAGCTCAGCTCTTTATAATTTTAGATGCATTAAAATGAAATTAAGTGATCTATTTTTGTGCAGCTGTCTTACAGAGCAGCTAGCTGTCTTACAGCTACGTCTGTCTTTCAGGCTGGCCAGTTAGGGAAGCAGTGATGCACTGTTATTCTATTGCAGTGGTATGTCAGGTGACACAACAGCACCAAATCTATTATTATGTTTAGCAGCACACTTTGGTTTAGCTGCACATCTTGCTCTTCCTACCTTGAAAGCAATTTCATGTAATGCACTGTTGTGTTCTCCTTCTCAAAGAGTTTGTTTGAAAGGACTGCTGTGGCACAAGAAACAGCTACTTCCATACTCTGCCACTGGGATATGATGAGGAATGGCAGCTAATGTGCTTTCCTCTCTGGTCCCGGTAGCTGGTAAGATTATAGACTTCTGTTATAGCATAAAGGAATGAAAGTCTATTTAGGATAACAAAAGAAGCAGAAATGTGAATTGAAGAAAAGTATCTGCATTTGCCATGTTGTAAACACAAAAACTTGTAAGATTTTTCTTATTTTCTGCTACTTTTTGTATTTTAGAAACCTGAAAACAAGCATGCACACAGCTACATATGCACATAGGCAGGCACACTGCTTAAAATGATGTGTTTGTTAATCTTACTCTTGAATTTTTTTGCAGACATTCAAAAGCACATGACTGTCAGTACAAGGTCTGTTCTCATTTTTTCTGCTTGTTACAGCCTTTTGGAAAGGAAGACTGGTATCTTAGACTGCTTTTGGGGTGTCATTTTTCATCATTTCCCTATGAAGAACAATTTCTATCTGTCAGATTGAAACAGGTTAAGGGGAGACCACAGCCCTGTGCTCAGATCAGTGGATGCTCTGAGAGGATGGGTGATGTATTGGGGGGCTGCTGAAGCTGAATTGACCCACATCCAGCACACCCTGGAGATTTTGCATGGAGGTTCATTGAGTTGGAGGCAGCTGCCACAGAGCTGCTTGTGAGGAGCAGGATAAAGCCCTACAGAATGTTCCAGCCAAGCAGCTCTGCTGCCTGTGCAATCTGCAGCCTTGACACACATGGGCCTGCACATGCAGAGGCTGCAGAAGCCATAAGGGGCTCCCAGACAGCCTCCTGTGAGGCCAAGAGAGACCTCTCAACTTCTACGTTCGGATTCTTTATAATGCTCTGAAAACTCTCCTTCTACATAGACCAACATACTTGCACACACCTGTATCTCCAACTAACTCTTTGGTTCCTAATTTCTGAAGAAAAATTAATTAAGGATAATTTCCCCATTTCTCTCCTGAGGATTTTGTGGGAAATCCTATCCTAGGCACAGGAAAGGATTGAACTCCACTGCATCTCAGCTGAGCATAAACTGGGGAAGCTGGAGAAAGGAGATGTTTATCTGGGTGTGTTGCTATTCCTGCAGCTGTAGCTGCTAATGCAAACTGCCCAGAGCTCCTGGTAGGGACAGGCGAATCTCCTGATGAATGGACAGAGTGCAGGAAACAGGCAGCTCTGAGGGTCGCCATGCTGCCCAATCCCTTTCTTATGAGGATCTGCATAATCACCCCCAGGCTCCAAATGCCCTGTGGGAGGAGGGAGTGCAAGCCTGAGCTCTCTCCTTGCCTTCCAGCCTGAGGAACCACCAGCTCAGACAGCCACTGAGCTGAGCTGCTAAAAGGAAGGAGCTCTTGTGCCTCTGCATTAAAAACTCAGTACAGCACCCAGGTGCTTCCTTGTTAGTGTTCGACTGCCATAAAGCCAGGGGATGGACCCAGCTGGCAGCCTCATGGCATGGCAATAGCTCAGGAAAAATCCTGTTCATGCCTGAGCAGTGCATATTATTATTATCAACTTTATTATTACATATCATTATAACCAGTTACAGTAAAATTATCTCCCCCCCAACTAATTTAAAAAGACAATTTAGAGGATGCTTAACACCTTATCATTAAAAAATTACCTTAAATAACAACTTGGGCATTAATTTAAGATATCTTCTTCTAAAAAATGGGAAAGAAAAGATGTTATCTGTTTCTTTGTTTTCCCCTACAGCACAGTCTGAAACTACCAGCTCTCTCAGAATGTTGCACAGTGGTGGGCAGAATGGGAGCAAGAACAATTGTAGACACAGGGCAAAGACAACCTCACTCCCAGCTAAGAGCTGGGTTTGGTGGTGGTGCAGATGCATTCAGGGTTCTCTGATAATTTCACTCCTCCTGTGTTTTCATTTTTCATCATTTAAGAGGTCAGGATCTATATCTATCTTACCTTTATGCTTTTCCTACTCCAAGCAAGTCAAGACTAGACCCTACCTGTAAGAAAAGAATCTGGGCACAGATTTTAAGAGTAACACCCCCCCACACACACACACCTCCCCAGTAATTCAGTGATGATGGTTTCTTACAGAAAGACTTGCAAATTATTCTTTATGTCTTTTAAAATTCAGAGCAATCCCAAGATCCCAAGACATCCTCCTCTATTAGCTGTGATATATTCCCAATATCCTCATTAGTGAGCTTTAGGAGAAACAAAGCACAAAAAAACTTCAGGAGATATAAAATAGAGAAGAAGGAAGAATACAGCAGAAGGTCCAGCCAAAAATCTAAGAATAGCAATGATTCAACTCAGGCTAAAAATATCTTCATTTCTAGTGACAGGATCCAGATGTGGAACAAATGCCAGTTCATGTCACTCAGCTCTGGCCCAAGCACATGAAGTGAAGAGGGCAAGCACAGAAATGGCAATCAAGCAGAGTTATAAAACTCACTCATGGGTTCATTTCAGTTCCCACAGCAAAGAAAGCCATCTAGCTGGGCTCACCCTTAATAAAACAGGCCCGTGCTTTTTATATTCATAAGCTTTAATGGCTCATGAATGTCAGACATCCTTTGCCAGAAATTAATCTCTGCTTTGCAAAGTCCTTTCAGCTCTCCATGTCGGCTCTGAGCTCCTGCACTCACTGCAGGTTTCCTGATTTGTTTTTGGCAGAGGGCAGAGCTGCAGAGCTGACAGCATTTCTGGCTGCCTGCCCCAGGGCTCTGCCACCCCACTCGAAGGAGCTCTGGGAGGACAGTTTGGGAGGGCAGAAGGGCAAGGGGAAATTTCTTTTCCTGGAAATAGCTTTGCTGACTTGCAGCTTCCCCGTGCTGGTGGTGTTATTTGCAGCATATCCATGGACCTGATGGATATGGGCCACAATTATGGTGGGTCCTAATTGCAGGTTGCACATCCCATTAGGAAAAATGAAGGCAGGGAAGGAATAAAGCTTTGCTAAACTCACCCCTGGAAGGGCATTATAAGTGAAATCAAAATGCTTCAGCTTCATAACACTGCTGCAGATCCCCACCTGAGCTGTGTGCCCTGGCCAGACCCACCACAACCATTTTAACAGGGCTTTGCTTTAGCCACTGTGCCATGATACTGGGACAGAAAATCTGGAAGAGCAGCTGACTCAGACTACAGCAAAGGAGAGAGAGAGAGTCCAGTGTCATGGAAGAGCTCTGTTTGATCCTTCCTTCCTATTCTCCTAGAGAAAAAACATGAGCTTTTTATGTGAACTTATGCTCTGTCTCTGAACACATAAAGCTGAGAATAAACAGGGAGGGAAAGGCTGCTCTTTTCCAGTGCAGATCTGGGAAATAGAGGACTTCTTTTCTGACTTCCCTTAGTTCTTGGAGAGAGACATCTGGGCATGGAAGATGATCAAAGGAGCAAGGGAACACAGAGCTCCTTTTCTACAAGTCACATTGGGGGGTGACCTCTGGTATCTCCTCCAGTAACCAGACTCAGCTGAATTACATGGTGACAACTGCAGCTGGGGCACCCAAACTCCTTTGCATGGACACATTTTGGAAACCTGAGAGCCTGCAAACTTTAGGGACAAAAATATGGACAAAATAGACATTAAACCACTTTGGAGATACTTTAACACCATTTCTTGGTTCCTTTGGAGACTTTCCTTTTGTTTGTGACCTTTTTGGGGCTTTCAGCATCCTGGAGTAAAGGGCAGCCCTTGTGCTTATGGAAGAAAGGCCTAGAAAGGTGAGTGGGGAGAAAGCAGGGTGCCCAGTGTAGCCAGTATGTCACAGACTAAGGGTGATGACCACATTTGTTATCAGGGAGGCAGGGCTGTCACAGATGTGTCACAGTCCAGCTCATTCCTGTTGCTGTTCAAGTCATACTGAATTGTCAGCCTGTCAGCAGAATGATGCCAATAAAAGCTTGGGATAGTCAACAAAACCAGCCTGTGTTACCAGGGAGTTATTCTGGCACATCACTTCTTGCTTGTTGGACAGGTTACCTCTTAGTTTGGTGCTGTAAATGCTTGATGCATCCCACCTTAACAGAACCTTCCATGCACAAGGAACTGCTTTGAAGCTGGCCATGCTCATCCAGAATACAAGATAGAAACATCATTTTTCAATTTGCTCCAGGGATGAAGAAAACCAAAACTACCAGAGGAGAAGCCCTAGGCAGCACACTCCTGCTGCCCCATGTCCTTGCTCTTGCAGAAAGCTGGTGAGGCAAACCAGGCACGTAACCAAGGAGCTCTCACAGACAACTTTATTGCTGAGGCGCGAGTGACTGATTTCTCTCTTCTCTACCTCTCTGAAGCTTACTGGCACTTACTAAATTTCAGGCTCCTTATCTTTGTCAAAGCTGATGAAAAAGGTGGATTTTAGAATTATTTTGAGGAAATAACTCACTGACAAACAGACAGAAATGCAGTTCCAGAAACTTTGCCATATTTGATATAAGGCTTAAAAAATCCTGTCTCATAACTTTCTTGTTATTACCAAGGTCATTCCAAAACAAGATCAAAAATAAAGATAAAGCGAAAGAGTCTGAAGAAGTTATGTTAGATGTTTCCCTCTGTAGTTCAAGTGACCAAAATCTGTCCAGTTTACAAGAAAATACATAATTAGGACATTTAGGCTGTGCTCCCAAGAGCAGACAAAGCATGGTTCTGTCTGGTGATGAAAACTTTTAGTAACATTAAAAATTCATCAATTCTCCATCCAGTTTGTGAAAAATTAGCTGCCCGAAACAGCAGCAGCCAAACATGCATTTGATAATGGTGATTCTTTCATGCAAGAACTATATCAAAGCTCTTCATAGGCATTTTGATCTCACAATAAATCATCTTCCTATTTACAGACATTTGAGTGTTTATTTATGAAGTTAATTGTGAGCCACAACAGTCATGAGTGCTACACTTCAACATGCTTTCAGTGTACCTACACAATGTCCCTGGTGCATAAGAGTGCTAGAAAGCACCTGTTTCCTCATCAAATCAAACCTGATTTTATTTCTGTGTCACAAGGACTGCGCTTAATCTTTCAGTCCCTTAAAATATACAAACAACTAGTGTAAATACATTCCAAAGTGAATGACCCAAAAATCAAGCAATTTGACACCCTGCTAAAACCTCCAGTATTAGCCAAATTCCTCTGTTTAACTTCTCCCCAATCCCTGTTGAAATCTTCATGGTATATGTAGGCCCTCCAGAAGGAAAATAATTGTCAGAGTCGATGAAACATGGAAATTGGTCCCCTGCCTTCTCCATTGTTGAAGCTGCAGTGTGTGAGAAGGTGAACTGTCACAAAAATCAGCTCTTAGTAAGCTGACCTCCTTCTTGATTGTTACTAAATGGCACCTGTAAAGTTTGGCCATTGTTTCCCTAAAGAGCACTGTAGGGAAGTGTAGCCTTTCCCTTACAGCACTAATGAAAATCAAAATTCAATATTAGCTGTGTGGCTGTTTTGAAGACTTGTTCCATCCCAAGGAATCCTCTATTCCATCCAGTGCAGCTGTTTGAAATGCTCATATGGCATAAGCTCATGTCCTGGAACACTGTGACAACTGCTTCGGCAAGCAAAGCAGATCAGCCCATTTTTCTGTAGGAAAAAAGGCAAGAATAGTGGTGGAAAACAGCACTGGAAGGAATGGACAGAGAAGGCCTCACTGATTTTACTTGTGGTCAGCACTGAAACATTTCCTGTTCCTCAGCTCTGCCTAGGCCAACAGGCTTAATGTTGTGCCAGCCCCTAGGACTGCAGAACCTAAAGGGTGTTAAAGCTGCCATCCAGATTTTCAGCCCCAAATCTCTCTGCCTGCCTTTTAAAAGCTTGGCATGGAGGAAATGCTTTGCTGCCTATCAGTCTAAAATTTAGAGGAGAAGGCAGTGCTGTGTTCAACCTGGGAGCCTTAGTTCTGTGATGGCCTGTAATCCAGCTGTCTGCCTGTGAATAAAAACATCAAAAAACCCTTTCACCAGGCTAAAAAGGTAATTTTACAGTAAAAAAATTATACATACATAGACATATACATATATACATACATATATATATATATATATATATATATATATATACACACACACATGGAGTCAGGAATGTAGGCCAATAGTATTAATAATTCCTGACTAAGGTCTTTGACACAGTATCATGGGGAAAGAGGTGGAAGCTCAGTTCAGTCCATTAATCCACCCAGGCAGATTACTCATGGCTGCAATATCGAATTAGCTTTTTCTGTGACCTAGATAAACTGGGGAAGAAACATTTCAGGCCAGAAAAAATGCTGTTAGGATTTAGAACTGCCAGAGCATCCAAGAACGACTTTATTTTCAACTCATAAAGAAAATTCAGCACTCATTTGGTACGTTTCAACTTTTTGGTTTCGAAATATTTTGCAAAGACAGCAACTGCTGGGATAACTCGGGCTCAGTGAAGGGAACACTTCACTCATGACAGAACTCAGGTGGTGTGTTGTATAGCAACATAAAAGCAGGATACCATAAACTGTGTTCTCTCTCTTCCTACCCAGAAGCAGAGAGGGGCACTACATTGGTGGGATGGAGCCACTCAAGTTAGATACCACCACAACATATTCTCATGATGAGCACACACAATTTGTATGCTTTTTTCCATCAGGCATTTAGGTAGGACATACAGCAAGCAAGGGACTACCAGGCCAGCTTCACCCCATGCAGTGCTTGAAGCCTGGTCCTCCAACTCTGAGAAAAGCCATTTCTGGGGGACCCAGAAGTTGAAGAGCTGTCCCCAGGGTTTTCCTGAATGATTTGCCCTGAAAAATGGTTTCCTTCGATGTCCTTTTAGGTATTGATTAACCTGTGACCTGAAACTATAAACTAGAAATCTGTTGCACAACTGCTTCCACTCTGTCTATCCTGGTTGCAGGTACTGCTGTTATCAAGACAATCGTCTCATCTTTTCCTAGCTCCTGTTCAGTCACTTAAAATAATCAAGCCCTGTGCAATGGGAGATCTGGTCTATTCCTCTGCAGAAAGCTTCACTGCAGAAACAAGTAAAATTTGGATTTCTACATATTCCCCCAACATATGCTGTCAATATTGCTTTATTATGAAGGGAATGAGAAGTCCAATCTATAGAAATTTCAATAAAGCCTTTCTATTCATAGGATCAAGGATTTCAGTCTTCAGGCTATATACTTTACATCTATTCCTAAATGTTTGAGTGTCCCTCAAGTCTGATTGCTTTGGCATCTGTATAACATGTATACTCAGAGCACTGCAGAATGTGCTGGACTTCCTACAGCTGTGCAGTTCTTTGCTGTCCATTTCATGTCAGTCATCTGCTCAGACCTCACTTTTCTCCCACATGCAGCCTGGTTGAAATCAGAATTGACAGAATCAATATCTATGGTAAAAAAATAGAGACATCAATAAAAGAGTCAAATATGCAGGGATTTTGTAGGCAGCCCAGAGCTGGTGTGTTTTCCTGACAGCTACCTTAAGTTTCCACAGCATTCCTCAAAAATGTATCTACCAAAACATCCAAGCATATTTTGTTCCTGACTGTTTTGTCTGCGCAAGGAAAAGTGACCAAGTGGCTTTAGAATAATAGCTCTCTATATCTTCCTGAGGAATATACCTGACTGAAGCAAAAAGCAAATGTCCATGTATTGACTGAAAGAAGATTAAATAGCATCTGCTGCCTGAAGCCCCTCTGTCCTCCATCCCTCTCAGGACAGACTCCCACTCTCCTTTGAGCTGGGTGGCTGTGACTAAGGAGGGTTATTCCTGGTGTGCTCCTTCAAGGTCCTTGTGCTACCCATGGTGAACCTTCCCCAAGCTGCAGGCAGAGCTGAATCCATCAGGACAGTACCATACAGCTGGTGGATTCCCAAGCTGGAACACAAGCATCTGCCAAGAGAAGCACTTTAAGAAATGAATATGATTCATTTATAATTCTAAAGTCAGAATTTGCTTGTAGGGCAGTGCACTGGGGCTGCCCCTTGCACTGGTGTCCAACCACTGGATCTCTTCAGCTGCTCCGTGTATCACGGGCTACCAGGACTGTTCTTTACAGGTAAAAGGTTCAGCCAAACAAACAGGAATGCTGTGGTTGGGTTCATTCATTTCCATATGAAATATATAGATATTTCAGAGCTGAATCAAGAGTTCCATCACCTGTCTGTGACAGGGAGAAGGTTGTACCACATCTCTGTCACCCAGCACCATGAAGTTAGCACCATGAACTTGCCACCAAGTAAGATGGGAAGAGGAACTGTTGAATGGAGGCCTCTTCTCATGAAAAAGATTTTTCTGTCTGTGCCACCTCACACAGATATTAAAGATTCCTAACAAACTTGAAAGCCTCGGTGCAAGTTTAAAGAGTTCATTTCATCAGTTAGAGCTATGGTTGGTGCTGCACACCTGACTGCCCTGGTGCTGGCAATGGCTGTGGGCACAAGACTTGTCTCAGCAATGCTACCGAAAGAGGAAAGGTGGCACAAATCATTTCAGTGAGTAGGGTTTTTGTAATCTTTGAGGATGAGTCATGTCTTACTGAGAAATGGGCAATAAACTGTGTGCTTCAAAGCTGCTGCCTTTATGCCTGCACATAAAATAGGCAAGTACTGAAAACTGGGGGGACCATACTTGTTTGGTCAAGTAGCATAAGAAAAATGTTCCCAGCTGAACAAAAAGCAAAAAATAAAAAAAACAGGTATTAGCCTCCAGGTTTTCAAGCTGTCTACTTCTGTTGTTGAATCAAGAGACAGAAGGGACCTTTTATTGTTTTGAAACTCATTCCTTGATCTTTCTGCTGTGTAACAGGAAAGGCATGATTAGATAGACTAAGCCAGAAAAATCCATCAAACTACAATACAAAAAGCCCTTGGCTAGTTAGAAACCTCAAGAGCTTATATGGGTTGAAGAGCTACAGTTTTTATACAGCAAATGCCAAAAGAAAATACATCATCATCCAAGTGGGTGAAAAGCCCATCATGTGTATGAGAACAGTATCTACAAATTCTGTATTAAAACCATTAATAAAAATTATTAGTATGTTAGATGGGTTATCACTAGTTTAATTTGTGATGAATCCAGCAAATAGAGGGCTGTAATGACCTGGGCCTGGATAAAATTCTGAAGGATGCCTTGTGATTATTAAAGGCACTTTAAAACCCTTTTCTGACAGAGTTCCATGCTCCTTATGAGTTTACCAACAAATACTGACAGAAACACCATTCTGTGACCTTATTCATATTTGCAGTTGTTGAAGAGATATTTGCAGGGCCATTGGGATGAGATTTTTATAGCAAAGTTAGACATACTAAAGTCTTGCTTAGAGTGAGACTAAAAATGCACTTTCCTTAAGTCTTTTTCACAACACCTTTGCTCTTTACAACATAGTTAATGTCACATCCCATCCAGAAATTTAAAATGCTCCTGGTTTCATTCTTTACTATGCAAGAATTTTGTATCACCTTCCCTACCCCTCCACTGACGTGGTTTTATAACAATTCATATTCCTTTAAAACTCCTATTGATCCATGAAGAAAACAATGAACAAGACTTGGTTTAGGTTCAATAAATATTTCTCTTGTAATTTTTGCTACATCTTATTATTTTATCATAAAAGTCTTGATATCTGGTGTTTTACTTAGAACTAGACCTTCTGAAATCACACGATGATGTGAACACGTCTGCTTTAAAAAAAAAAGCTTCTCCCCCACAAATTTAAGCAAATTAAACTATGAAAACATTCATATGATGACCTTTGGAGCTTGATTTACAATTGGAATTTTAAGAGGGGATCCTTTCCCTTGCTAGGTAAATAAACATTTGTATTAATGAAAAAAAACCCAAAATCTTATTTTTCCTCAGAGGCATTTGAAAAAGAAACCACTTTTGTTGTCTTTGTAAACCACAATAATTTTTACTTTGACCTTAATATTCAACTGCCCATCCTGTTTATAATATCTCAACCCCTGTTAACACTGACCACAGGGAAATCTATAATAGAAACTTATTAGCATGCTCAGGACTATTTTCAGCTCAGGGTGAAGTAGGATGTCTCAATACCCATTACAATAACACCCCGCTAGGTTTGGGTCTTAGTAGTTTATAAAACACTTGCAAATCTTGAGGTGAAAAGTGATACACACTTCCTAAATATATTACTGCTTTGTTTACTTTCATATTCCATCTTTTACATCATCATTTCCTATGAAAGAAAACATGTGAAGATGCTCTTTAATGAGCCTGCTGAGCTCACACATGGCAGATACTGGTTGATTGATTCCTCATAACATTTCATGATAACACCAGGTATGCGCCTTTATGTATCAGCTGTGTTGAAATACTGACTGTTCACCTACAGCTTTGAAGAACCAGTTTATAAAATTAACTGTAGAGGCAAAGCAGTAAAAGAAAGAAATCAGTAAAATTCCTGAAGACTTCTCATGTGAAACAATCAACAAATGAGCCAAAGGAAATCAATCTTCCAAGAAAATATTTAATGGGGTCAAAGTAAGAATTGCAACTACAGCGCTAAATAAAGTCTAAGTCAGTTTGGATTCATTTCCCTCTACCCTAAATACACTCAGGTCGTAAATAGAACAAGAGAGGGAAGAAAGGTCCAAGGTAATTTCTGTACCTCTGAACTCATGCCCATACCCTGGCACAAACAAAAGGTCACATTACCCAATCTCCTTACATGTGCTACTGCTTGTGTCCTACAGCTGCTGAGAGCCTGAATGTGTGCTAGAAATAACCACACAATCCAGCACTCTCAGTGAGACACAGAAGAAAAATGCCAAGTACCATTCTACAAGGCTCAGCAAGCTCAGAAGCAAAATGGGCTCAGCCAGCCAAACTCAGGCACGGCCCCCCAGCTGGTATCACGAGCAGTGGGCAGCATCAAACCCTAGAGCTTGTCTGCACTAAACTGGTGAAATGCTGCCATCAGAGGGTTTTCAACATCCTTTTTTGTGATGCCATGTTTTCCACTTGATTCCCTTTTGCATGGGCAGCCCACCCCCCTGGGACGTGGCTGCAGTGGGAATTCCCAGGGTGAGGGTTCTCCTGGAATGCTGAAGGAAATGTATAATTCCTTAGTTCTCCGTGCTGCAGAGGCCATGCTGATGGCCAGTGTGCCCAGCTCACCCCACGGGCCTCCAGGCAAACAAATGACAGAGTTCTGCTCCAGAGCTCGGCCACAGCTGCTGATTTGGGGCCTTGACAAGTTCCCAGTGAGGGCAGCCATCACCAGGCAGGCAGAGCCACGTGGTGTGCCTGGCTGCACTGCATCATCATCAATTTTGGGCAGAGATAACAGACCAGGCCCATGAACTGGATTTCTCTTTTCATTGCAGAGTAAAGGATGAAATATCTCCTGACCCTGCCTCCTCCTCCCTCTCTGGCTCCCAGTGCACAGTGCCATGGCAGTGCAGCACTGACAGGTGAGAACAAGCACAGTGTGTGAAGCTAAACCCTAAGAAACCTTGTTATTCCATCTCTGATAAAAGCCAGCAGGTGCTGTAAGATAAAGGTCAGGCAAGCAGAATGTAACTCTGTCCTGGAGCACTCCAGGGAAATGCTGCTCAGGGACTCTAGGAGCTGAGAGTAAGGCTTGTAATTCCTATTTCTCCCATCTGCAATGAAACACTTGTCCAGTCTCAGAGATAATCCTCTGCAGGGAGAGCCCCACCATTCAGCTGTGTGTTGAAATAATCTCTCTTGTTTCTTTTGAACCCTCTATGTAATTCTCCTTGTTTGTGCTGTGAAGACAACTCACCTTCAGTTTTGTATTTACCTCCTCTGTTTGACTGGTGATTTTAGACTTCTGCCACACAACCCAGCAGAGGCACAGATAATCAGGGATGTGACATTGACACCAGTGATGTCTATGTCCTAGTGACCATAGGTATAACAAAATGTTTTTGAAAGCTTTGGGCAAGCTGACATCCTCATCCTGACAGTGTTGCTGTGCTGAATGTGTTTCATAAAATCTTCCATACTGTCCCTTCCTTGGAAAATGAGGAAATCTATCAAATATAACAGCTGCCCTAGAGCAGGGAAAGAATATGTTATTATAGGACCAGATGCTGGGTAACCACAGTGTGAGCCTCTGGCAATTTAAATGACCAACAGAAAGGTTGTACAAACAGGATAGCAACTGCCCAGCAAACATTTCTGTTATCAATGAACACTGTGTTTTAGAAGCTGTTTGAGCAGCTGAGAGAGGTGTGCCATTGCTGGGGACGTGGGGATGAGCCACCTGCTGACCCCCAGCAGCCCTGAGGGGCAGGCAGGAACCAGCAGAGGTGCTGGGAGTACAGAACAGCCTGCAGCACCAGAACAGCCTGCTGGGCTCTGCCAGAATGGGCTGAGTGACCCCAGAGAAACACAGAGCACTTACGGACCTTCTGGTTGCAATGGAGAGTATGATGGATAAATGCCTTAAGGGAATGCAACCTGGCAGACAGATGTGGGACACAGCCTGTGGCTGCCCACTGCCACCGTGTTGTAATTTCTGTCCCTCAACAACCCTTTCTCTCCAAGATCTCTTGAGGTTTGGGTAGGAAAAGTCCCTTGAGCCACAACAGGAGCAGGGCAGCTCTGTGTGTGCACATCCAGGCTGTGAGCAAACATTAGCTGATGGATGAAAAGTTCAGGAGACTTTTTCCAAAGGAGCTGAGAATTGTCAAAGCAGAGCTAAAAGCCACAACCTTTACAAATGACAAAAAGCTGTAATCCTGGTCAAGTTACACCCCTTCAGCCAACCAAGTGTGTGCTGCTTTGGCTGTTTTCAGAATCAAAGTGCAACACCCAGATAATGCAGTACAAAAACTTGTGTCCAACAGCTTTGCAACTCTATTTTCTACAAGCTCTTGTTGTCTGGATGCCCAACCATTGGCTGTTCACAAATCTTGCTGATAGTAGCAGTTTCTTTGAGTTAGCCCACAGGAGGATGTGACACCATTTGGGGTTCTCTGAAAAGCTCCTGAGCTGAATTGCCTGCCTAAAAATGAATTATTTGGGGATCTCTTTGGAGGTAATTACCTTCCACTGCCTATTAAGACAATACCTGATAAGATTTACTGCCTCATTACACTGCTTTTTGTAATTCAGCTGCTCTGTTTTCCACATTAAATACTATTAGAAAACATGTATTTTATGTCATTGGCAGGCTGAACCATATCCAGGGGCTTCCAGGAGCAGTGTGGAAGGATGATAAAACACTGAACAACCCCAAATCACACACCACTATCAAGGCACATAAGGCCAAGCACCGCAGCCACTGCTGGACATCTGAGGATATTCAAATAACAGATTTAACTGTTCCAAGAAGGGATTAGCCTGGAAGGGAAATGAACCCCCAAGCCATGCTTTCATGGTCACCAAATATGAAGTTTCATTTTCATCTTGGGGATAAAAAAGTAATTTTTAGACTAAGGCAATAATTGAAAATCTTGAAAGCTTGAAACTGTATGTCAAAAAATGTTCAATGACAGTGGAAAGTATTTTGGTTTGATGTCATATTGCATTCACCAAAAACATTAGTTTAAATAATTAAAAGCCATATCGAGCCATAAATATCATAATTTTGAGTTAAAAATATCACTAGATCTTTTAAAATTGAAACACCTGCCAAGGCCAATGTTCTTCTGGGAAGAACTTCAGTGTTGATGAGTGTTAATTTATTTAGCTGTTTATTTATTCAAATTCTAAATATATACATCTTCTGTAAATGAATAATGACCTTCACCAAAGAATTGTTCTTAAATTCTTCAGACATAGGAACAAAGCACCTATGAAATTGATCTGGGGAATATTTCAGAACAAAATCTGTTTTACTGTATTTGCAATATGTGCTTGGAGATATTTAATGTGCACAAATAGCACAGACATTTATCTTCATAATGTGGTTGTACATTTTGATCAATTGCATTTTAGTCAATGCTTTCAAAAGTGAAATATAGTGCATTTTCTAGAAGTCCCAACAGCCAGTATTTCTATTTCTTTCCAGTTTATATTCACTTAATAAAGATTAATTAGTTTCCACTCAAGGATTAGGGGAAATAAGCTTGCTGGTTTATAGGTGTATTCACACCACAGAGCAGCATCCCTGGTTAGGATCAGAAGCTCTGAGCAAACCACTGCCTTTAAAAAGGCCAATATGACAGAGGTGTTCAGTTTCATGCTGGCTCATGAGGCATTCAGAAAGGATCCATATTTCTCTGTAGATCTTCCTTGAGTTCCACAGACATTTTGGGACTGCAAGGCAAGTGTGTAATGCTACAAATGTTCTATTGTTATTTCATGGCTAGAGCAGAGAAGTTTGGCATCTCAAGATGCATAACTGTACTGAGGCAGAGCTTCATTTGCATTTAAACCACTTTTTTAACATACTTTGTCTATTTATTGCAAATCTACAGTAGCTGAAATATCAATTTTATTCTGTTTCCACTGAGCTCCCTGCCAAACTCCTGCAGGCAATGCTGGGAATGTAGTTCAGAGAGTTTGGTTCTGAGTGCCAGAGTTTTACATCTAATGCAGGAAAATGCTTCTGATCAGATATTTGATCAAAAAAACGAAACAAAAACCAAAAACCTCCAAACCAAACAAACATTCAAGCCAACAACAAAACTGTTCACATGGCCAACTGAATGAATGGACTCCACTTGTAAGTGAGAAGTGCCCTGAGAAGAGGTTAGCAAACAAAACTGGGGCTGCCTTTGGGCTCAAACTTAGGTATGAGGTAAACTAGCACAGCTCAGCTTTTCCTTGTCTCAGAGACTGGCAAATCATCACTCACCTCCTCAGGTGTGCTGTGAAGTTGAATTACTCAAGATAATTCTTTTAGTCCTAAGAAGCCCTAAGGTGTTGCTAGTGATTATTCCCACAGTACTGCCAATCACCATAAACCTCTTCTAGGTCACAATCTTGGCAAGACCAAGACAAGATTCCAAGTATTTCTGAATTTAGAACTTATTCATTAGAGTACCTTACCATACATCCTTCATCAAATTAGTTAGATCCACATTGCAAGATATATTGCACCATGTTTGGATATAAATGACTCAAGTCAATATTGAAAATGGAATTGTAGATATTCAGACATCACCAGCCTGAATGAAGAGAAACCATCTAAATTCTGTGCTTTACCAAGCAGGACAACTGCGATTTATCCACTGGAGGGGGGGGGAAAGGAGGGAAAAACCCCCAGAGAAATAATGAATCCAAAGTACTTTGAGAGTTTATAGCAGGTATAAAACATATCATCTGTTAGAGTCTCCACAGAGTAATACTTAAGTAGAAAAAGCATTTCTTTGGCTTTGGGCTACTAAAGGCAATGTCTGAGAGAGAATTCAGGGCACAGACAGAAATACAGAGAAAAGCACAGGGTTTTTTTTCTGTTGGTAAACTTATAAAGGATGCTTATTCTGCATCAGTCAGGACAGTTACAGCAGCTGGAAACTTTCATCGTGGCCCTGGGTCTGCACATTGTGGCTTTTGTCACCTTCAGATGCCACATTTGAATGGTGGCAGTGAATCTGCAACAGCCTGAGGAGCCTCAACCTCAACTGCAAAAGCACCAATAGTTAGAGCAGGACAGACTGAGATGGCATTCCCAGTGGGATTCCTCTGTAAAATCAGCTCTATTTCTCTTTGTAAACTTCTACAGGACATGGTCCTTGCCCAGTCAATACCCAAGTTATCCTGCTTAATAAAGAAAATAATTTACTTTATTCCAAAATCAGAGCCAGCTTTTCATCTTCCTTGTCCTATGGAAATTCCATATGTACTATAAAACTTTTCCTGACTTCAAGAAGGAGAAGATCATAAGGTATTGTGTTTGCTTAGGGCAGTGTTAGATTGTTTAATGAAGTAAGAGAACACTTTGTGTGTTATAGACTCTCTGATAGAGTTTGCACTGTGCATACCATAATTTATAGACTTCAAGGAAAGGGATGGCAATCATCATTCCAGAAATGTGAAAGGAGACAAATCAATGGAAATTAGCAAACTAATAGCCTACATAGGTGCCAGTAAATTGCTTGATTTCCTTGGCTTTTAATGATATTATCTAATGAACAGCTCTTCTCTTTAATTGCCTACTAAACAACCAATGATTATGAAGTGATATTTTTTTACTTTAGCTGGTTATTTCAAATAAAATGCTCCATTTCCTTGCTTTAAAAACACAGTGCTGTTTTGCACTGATGTCTGCAGTGTCATTGATGGGATCAGCTTTGGGCCATGGTGCTCATATTTACCAGCCAGCTCATTGCTTGAATGGGTCTCTTAAGAATAGGAATTCAACGGCAACAGTGGTAAAACTTCAATGCAATTTCAAGGAAAATGCTGCCCATTATTGCTCACAGCATCACTGCTGTCAGGTTTAACTTAGTTCATTTCACAAGTAGAAATAATAATTTCTATCAGCCTCTTGCTGCCCTTTCAATCAGTTACACAATGGGGACACGCAGGCAAAGCTGCACTATTTTACTTCCCAAACAGCAAAGGCACACCAGAGAGATCCTGTCCTGCACATGGGATGAATTTTGGCTGCACTGGTACTGGGGAAGCCCAGGAGCTCTGAGCACACTCAGATGTAAAGCTCTGCTTATTCCCCATGCTCTGCAGCACAGCTCCCCAGGGTCCTTGAAGCTGTGCCAGCTGGAGGTGGCCCAGCACAGAGCGTGGCAGGCAGAGACTGGATCCTGCTGCACTCCTGCAAACACCCCCAGGCAGGGCAGGCACCAGTGCTGGGCTGGGCTGGGGGAGCTGGGACCAGCCCCTCTGGCTCTGCAGCAGCTCCTCCATCCCCTCCCAGCAATGGACACTCCCTGGGGCAAGTCCTGCTGTTTCTGGTGCTTTGCTCTGCAGCAGAGTAAAAAACTAATCCCATTTGCAGTAAAACCTTTGGCCTTTTGAAGTGACTGCATATGCTCCATGAAAGGCAGCACTTGGTAGCTGAATCTGTCACCACTCTTAGGGGAGCTTTGGCCCCTTGAGAGCTAATCTGATGACCTGAGATCTGTAATTGCTGCTCCCTTAGGCTTCAGCAGATAACCCTGTGCATAAATCACCACAGTAATCCAGACAACAGAAAAGTGCTGCTTGTTTATTTTTCCCTGCCCTCTAACAGCTCTCCCAGCTTCTCAGCATGATATTCAGAGGAGAAACAGCAAGGTCAGGGCAAGCTAGCAAAAAGTGTTTTTGTAGGGATTTTGGCAAAAAAAGGTTCTCATTACCAAGCTATACAACAAAAAGAAAGTAGCAATTTTACATTTAAAGTGTTAAATATTACATTTGGTGTCTCACTGAGAACTGTGGCTCCCCTATTATTGTGTGAGAGAATGCATTCCTCTACAAAAGGCCAGCAGGTTTATCTGGCTGATGGAGAGTCCTGTAAGGCAGAGACAGAATTGCTCCATTGCTCCATTGGGGTTTGTGCCACCATGGCAGCAGCTGCAAAGAGACCAAAAACTGTGATAGTAGGTCTGGCTGATCACTGCACAGATATACTTTCCTTATCAGGAAAATCCCTTCTCAGCGACACCTAAAAGCAGCAGAAAGCCCTATCCTGATGCTCAGTTGCTGCCCCAGCCTCTGGGCAGCAAGGACATTGGCATTGTTTCCATCACACTCTCCTTTACTCAGTTCACTGAGTTCAAGGAGTCCAAACTCACATCAATTCACAGCTCCAAAATACCTCCCATCAGGCACAGAGTGTCAGATGCTCTGAAGTTTCAGACTGCTGTAGATTATATTTGACTCAAGCTGCCACGGACTGATAAGGACCTCAACAAAGGAGTTAATGCAGAAAATTCAGTTCTGTTTTAAGAGATTATTTCCAGAATAATTCTGTCATTTCTGAGTGGCCAATAACACAAGAAGATTCCAGTGTTTGGAAGCTTGTTTAAGGTGGGTTGCCAGTTCCAGAAGCGTAAACCACCTGGATTCATTTCTAACCACTTCCATTCCAAGGATGTGGAGGCAATTGGTTGCTAAATCACTACATCAAGTTCAATTCATAAATAGTGATAACAAGTGTTGCTAGCTACTTTGATGAGGATGAAAGAGAAAGTAGATTAAAAACTGCTTTGTTCTCATTTTTTTCCCCTAAGGGCTGTGTCTTGCATGGGAAGCACATATTTACCCTATTTACAAAGATAGTTTGTTCACTGTCCAAATCTTCATGTAGTCCAAGTAATCTCCCTTGTTAGCCTGGACACATTCAGTCTAATTCAATGCATGGAGCAAGCTCAGAAAATAGAATCAAAATCATAAAAGGAGTACAGACAGAATTGCCACATCAGGATGGCACCTCTTGATCTGTAAGACAGTTCATGCAGCCAAGGCACATGTGAAGCAGGATCTGTATTCACAAACCAGCTGGCCAGGATTCTCCTTGGAAATCCACCCTGAGTGACCACCTGGAGGGCACAGCTGAGGGGTTTGGACTCTTGAGTATGAGCAGCTATGAAATCACAAATTAAATACATGATCTAATTATAGATGCAGGTACAGTCATGTTGGCCACCCATAAATCCCTTTGTAGTCAGTGTGGATGTCTCTATTAGGGGGCCTGTGGGGAAGTCCCTCTTTCTCTTGGTTTAATATAAGGGAAGCTATCCCCCTGAGCCCTTATCAGGGAATTCTGGTGATTCAGGATCAGTCAGATCCTGCTCAACATATCTGCAGGTACTCCTCAACTCTATTGGACACAAAATCTATGGTCTGTAACTTCCAATCTGATGCTGCAAGAAATATCTTCTTTCTCTGCTTTGTTACAGCTCATTCATTCGCTCTGTAGCTCCAGATACATGGGCACATGCCTGGCCTGGGCTATTTACATTTCCCTGTCTGAGTTAAAAGAAGCAGTCAGGATATTATTTCTTCCAACCAAGCCAGGGAAACTTTCTCTCATGTGAGGCAGTGTTTGACAAAGTGCACATTGAAATCTTCAGCTCTGTTTGGATTTACTGCAATTCCCAGCTGTGCTCAGCAGGATTGCAATTCAAAAAACCAAAAGAGTAGGGCATAATTCTCTTCTTCCATCCCAGGCTGATAGCTCCCTGCACCTTTACTCCATGAGACTATGTATTTATACATTTTTTGTGTGGCTGGATATTTAATCTGCAAGAGAAATACATGTCAGAAAATGCAGGGGCTGCCATGAATTATGATGATGTTGTTATCACTGGAATCACTTTGATAAGAAAAAACAAGTGTGCAAGGTACCAGACAGATATAAAATGAAAAAAATGAGTCTGAACTCCAAGACCTTGGAGAGACTGTTTTCACAGCCTGTACACAATCATGCCCCAATAATTACCTTTCACTGCACAATGCATCTGGGCCTGGGTAAACCAATAACTGGAATTTTGCCCTCTGCCAAATCCTGTCAAGTTGTGCTAATTAGGAAGCTGCAGTTCTGTTGCTGCTTCTTCCTCAGTCACCTGTGAGTTACGAAGCCATGCTTCTCAGCCATGCTCATCCACTGTGTGTGAATACTCTGAGAGCTCACATTGAGTTCCTCCAGGCAATTCTCAACTCAGATAAAGTTGATTCTCTCCCAGATGAAAGACATGTCAGAAAGGACACATACTGCCAAAATAACAACTAAGGGATGAATTTCAACCTTTAACAGCAGGCAGGATGACTGACTTGGTGACTGAAGGTCTGTGGAGCAAGAGCAGGGAAAAGCAGATTCAGGTCAAGGAAGTGCTGGGGCAGCTTCCTCAGATATGTCAGAGCCCAAGTTTGGACAGGGAGGTTACATGTATTTATGCACAGGAAAAGCTTTCTAGCTTTCAGAATAAGGGGTCTGGAAGCTTTAACAAAGGCAGAAGACCTTGAGTGGTTGTTTAGAAATGAGATTCCTGGCATACTCTGCTCACAGCACTTTGCCAAGATGAGCATCCAGCATTGTTTGGCTGCTCTGCTGCTCCTGTTCCTGGAAAAGTGTGAAATGGAAAAAAAATCTTTCATGAAAGAAGGGTAATTAAATTGCCCTTAAATTCATATTAAAGAGACCTCAAATCAGTGAATCACCACTGCTAGCAAGTAGCTCTCAAGTAAGGCACTGTTTGGATGCTTTGGTTCAGTGACTCAGCAGCACCTTTGGTACACAGCTGGGCTGCTGCCACCAGCACAAGGGAGGGCGTACAAAAGGCACAAGGGATTTTGTGTGACAGAGGGTGCCCTTTTCCAAAAATGCCGGTCTGGATGGCAGTGATGACTTCACATTATCTCTCTTAAGGAAAACATGGTAAATACCACTCCTGTCACAATTATTACCAGGGTTTGAACTCCTGAAAATACTGCACATCAAAGCTTGTGCTTCTGCAGCAGCTGTAAAATGTACAGAACTATAACACACATTTTCCTTTGCTCCCTCCTGCCTGAGTGTACTTTGGCCCAGTTATTTCTCTGTGTCAGACAGCAATTCATCATCAGCAGTAAGTGGAAGAAAAAGGCACAAAGGAGAAGCACATGAGGTCAAGCACTCCTGGGTGCACAGAAAGACAGACCCAAAGCTTCCAGAGGGAGCTATAGGACTTGGCATCATTATATCATACAGGCTTTACTGTGTGGGGCTCTGCACCTCTGCCATATGTAGCTCTGTGTGCCAGTGATAAATAAATAAATATGGTTTATTCTGCAATGTGAGCTGCACAGCTGCTGGAACAAACACAACACATGGCCCTGATTTGTTTGCATGTTCTGCCTATAAACAGAGAAAATGGTCAGACACACTTGGCTTTTTATGAAAGCAGAAAGAAGCCAAAAATTTCACAAAGACTTGGCATCATTACCCTTCCTGCGCAGCAGGAAGAGATGAGGAGAAGCATCCTTGATGTGCAGAGCAGGGGTATGACTCCAGCTGGGAAGGATCTCTCAGGTGTTCCTGCAGGGATGCTGCCCACACAGCACTCCCAGCCCAGGGCAGGGAAGGACAGGGACAGACAGCAGGGTGAAAGAGTCCCATGTCCTCCAGAGCCAGCTCCACACTGAGCTGTGGAGTCCAGGACAAGCCATGCCCAGCTCTCCTCCTCCTCCCCTGGCTCTGGGGTCCATGAGACATCTCTTGAGGCTGCCACCAACGAGAAGACTCCTGTAAGTTTGTACCCACAGCCTGTAGGCAGTGACCAGGTCAGGTTTGGGGTTTGGGTATCTCTGTGTTCCTACAGAGTCAGGTCAGGTTTGGGTATCTCTGTGTTCACACCCACAGCCTGCAGGCAGTGATCAGGTCAGGTTTGGGTATCTCTTTCCAGCATCCCAGCTCCCCTGTGGCCAGCCCACTGCACTCATGGCAGGACAGGAGACATTCCTGACCTCCTGAGCCCCAGGAGCTCCTGAAGCCCCCGTGGAGGGGAGAACAAAACCTCAGCACTGCAGATGAGACTGAAACCTCTTCACAAAGAGGTTATTCTGCTTGGCCTGAGCAAGCAGCACTGGACAAAGCTCTATTTTATCAAAATTCCTTCTGTGTGTGAAATGTTCTAAGCAGTATCTTGAAAATGTTGCATTTCAGCATCTCACCAACTCTTTAATTTTTATTTCTTTTTTTCCTCTTCAGCCCTTTTTTAAAAAATATCTTTGCACACTGAAGATTAATAAGCTGATTTGGGAACACTGGTGATGCATGGCTATCTTGAGTCAGGGGAAAAACTGTTCTGCTTGTGGTTCATGCCACTCTCTCACTGAATTTTCCTGCCCTTTAAGAGAGGCATCAAACAAATGAAAAGGGTTTTTTGTGCAGTATAATAATATAATTTTGTGCAGTATAATAGGCCTGGCTGAATATTCAATTTAAGACAGGGCACTGATTTTGGCAGAAATAATCCTATTTACAATAACAAGGACTTGAAATGTATATTTACCATTATTCATAGCCTCTACTGCTTTCACTCTGCTCACCACCCCTTCCACATCTGAAAAAAGCAACCCAAATTTATATTGATTATGACTAACTCAATGAAATGTTAATTGCTATGAAGTGTAGTTCAAATGCAGCTTGTATGGCAGTGTTCAGGTGGCAGTTGCATGCCCTTGTTTAGTAAATCCCAGGAGCACAGAGCACTCCAAGTTGAGTTTTTCCCATTGTAATTTCTGATGCATGGCAAATGAGCCTGGGAATTTCACCTTAACGACCTGGCCAATTTATAAACTCTTCCAGGACAATTTTTCATGAACTGGGTTTTTGCTTTTCTATTATGCCATTAGTTGTTTTTTCTAAGGAATGCCTTTTTTTTTTTTTTTTTTTTTAATATCAAAAATGTTCCAGTAAAAATCCAGTCAGATTTATTTAGGAAATATGGATGCCTTCAATGCAGATTTTTATCTCTGTGTTAATCATTACCTCCTCATTTCAATCAGCATAGAGGTACAGATTCTTTCAGGATGTTGGCCATCTCATCATAATGCAAATGCCTAAAATTAGCTGGGTGAGCCCTTGAAGTTTTTGTTTCTCTCCTAAAGCTTAGACAGAGTCTTCATCAAAGATGTGTGCAGCCAAATGGGGGTAATCACAATATCATTGCTCATATTCAGCAGCACATGTTCATTTTAAACACATACATATATGTGTTTTAATTCTAGGTAATGAGATTAAATGTTTTTATACAAATACATATTTTAATAGCAATCAGCAAAAAAATTGTATTTCATTATTTTACCAGTATAATCAGATATAATGCAATGCATCTGAACCAACAGAAAATCTTTCTCTCTGCCTTACTGAAGGTTGAGATGGTCATTAATGGCTTTTCCTAGCCCCAAATACTTTACTCTTGAATGGGATTTCACAATTCATCATTGATTCTTTGCCATCCAAGGCAGACTGAGGCAGGACAGGGGTTGCCATGGGCTGGATCAAACCAGCTCCTGTGGACATCAGCAGGGAGGAAAAAGCTCCTGGTTCCACTTGCAGTGTGTGTTCTGATGCACATCCAGAAACACAAGCAAATCCTTCAGATTTCCAGTAACACACTGGAAAGTTCATTAATCTACCTGAGCTGAGTGGAAACCAACCTGACACTAAGCTCTGTTTTGCTGCACAATTAATTTATTACTGAAGTAGAAGTTTGTTCCTCTAACTCACCTGACATCTCCTGTTTGCAGAAATGGGTTTTCTTGCACAGTCACACACAAAAAAGCCATCTGTTCACCTCTCTGTAGAACACAAATACACCTGGAAACTGCATTAGGCCAGGGGTCAGTTTACTCAGCAAAGCCTTAACAAAATAAATGTAATTGGTATTTTTATGCTAACAGAGTGCAGTCCTAGACTAAAATGGGATAGGGATTAAAGTGTTGAGGTTATTTTAATATTTGCTCTTGTCTTTTTCTGCAGATTTTCTCTTTTTTTTTTTTGGAGGCTTTTAATGTTGTCTGTTGCCCACCACCACTCACCACTCATCAGTGGGGCTCTTTAGGCAATTTAAACCTTCAGGCTTTGTCCTGGGGAAGAGGTCCAAAGCTCCAGTTACATCTGCTGCTGGGTGAGACTGACAACCTCCATAAAGAAGAAACACAGCATGTGCAATTCACTCATCTAATGCCATCCTAAAATGATACAGCCAGAGTTCCTGAAACTTCTCAGCAATTATTTGCTCATCAGCAGCTCAGCATTTTCCTCTGTTACTTATTCTACAAGCTTGTTTATAATCTCAATTAATCTGATTATGGATGTTAAATTCTAGTCTAGAGACTTACCTAAGCACCTTCTATGAGCTGGGGGGCACTCTCAAAGGAAGCACTCATTTCACTTTGAAGAGAGCAGCCAGGGAATGCAGAGTCCATATGTTCCTATCTCTATCTCAAAGCTATACTGGAACCATGGAAAACTAGTTTAGAGGAGATGGCTAACTGTTAGATAACTGGGGATGGATGGATTCACTCCCACCAGCTGAGCAACAGGGGCACAGAACATCCTGTGAGGATTTGAGAACAATTGAGCTTTCCTACTAACAGCATATGGTCACCAAAGCTTTCTGGGTTTCATAACTAGGGTAGAGCTTAATATAGGGACAGGAGCCTTGAGTGGAGGATCTGCCACCTGCTTTCTCCCAGCCTCTGATCCCACATATTTGTGTTGTAAGCTCTCTACTGCATGGATCATCTCCTGCTACAGACAGGTGCACTCTGCCTGCTTCAGGGAGATCGTCTTCCCAGAACAGACATGTACTCAAAGCAGTACAGTGCTTCAAATTATTAATAATTGTGATGATAAGGATGACAACAGACAACAGCACACTGAGAAAGCTTTGGGAGAAGAGTCTTCGGCAGGTAGGCTACTATTGGGACAAGGCTGTTCCATCTAGCTTTTATCCTGAGTTCCTCCAGATGTTCTCAACACCCTTGGGTCAGATTTTGCCACCTAAAACAGACAACAAAGCCTGAACATCCAACAGTGCTTAGTGCCAACAAATCTGTAGTGTAACACTCATCAGGATCTCAAAGCTGGACTGACCTGGGAAGATGCCAGTACTGCTCACAGGGCAGGAACAAAGCCCTGGATCTTTGATGGAAAAAAAGGGATGCTTTTATTTTCCAACAGGGCTCTGGGAAGAGAGAAGCTTTTATTCTGGAACGTTATTATCTTATAAAATATTACTAACTTGATTGCTGTGGAGACTAAGGAGGTTCAGGCCAGCTACAGAGCAAGTTCATCTATATCATCTTAAGAAGGGTTTTTATTTTTATATAGCTTTTGACCTCAAGTCCAAAGGAAATGTCAAACCCCACTGTAATGTGAGGTCCAGGGAATGCAGACACGTCAGACATCTCCATATCAGCTGCAAGACCTTTAGCAGTACAAGCAGGGCTTTCCAGCACAGTGTTAAAGATAAGGAACAGACAGATTGCTTGTCAGCAGCAGTGGAGAGAAAAACTTACCAGCAGCATTTTCCTTTCATCTGCCATGGGGTGACAGATGAAGCATGAGCAGACACCTGAAAGGGGGAGCCTGGGGAAAGGCACAGGCTGGCATCCAAAGGTGGGATCTTTCAGCTTTGTTGTGGGAGCTCAGACAAACCAGTACCCTGGTTTGGTCCTCACAGCTCTATTTGAGCATTCCTTCTGTTTAGGTAACTCCCTCCTCCAGCAGGAAGCTTTTGGGGCAGTGACCTACAGCTTTTGGTCTTTGGAAATAGATTCAGAAAAGAAATTGTACTGTACCAAAAGAAGGTGTCTTGGACTCAAAAGCTTTTAAATCCCTGTAGCCTTCCCCTGGCACTGCAGGTGCTTCTGTGCCATGACCTGACCTTGTAGCACTCAGCTCCTGTTCAAAAGCAAACCCAAGCCCCACACTGCTATGTAGCTGCAGAATAAGTAAATCATTAGGAACCAGGCTGTTTACTGTACAGAAAACCAGTTAGCTGGGTTTGTTTCTTGTTGAACAATATCCTGAAGTCCCAGTTCCTGCTGGCTGCAGCATTGCCCTCTGGGCTGCAAGCTGCTGACTGAGCTGCTTGCTGCTCTCAGAAAATCAAGGGACCTCGTGTCTGGAGTCACAGCAGGTCCCCATGGGGAGCTGAGTTCCCAATTTCAAGACAGCCATGTAATTAGCCAGCAACCTAGCACCAACACAATAAAACCAGAGGTTGCTTAAGAGGAGACAGTTTTCATCCCAGGTCTTCAATGCACTTGACAGTCAGTAACTTTATTATTTAATGAGGCAACAAGGCCCTGAACATTCACATTTCAGAGAGGCAAACCATCTCAAACATCCTGAGTTCCTAAAATATCTTCACAGCTCCTAAATGAGAGCAGGCTCTAGCAGCAAACACTGTGCTTGTTTTCCTGTCCAGCTTCACAGCTCAGGGAATTGAGCAAGCAGATAGCAATGTGGGGAAGGAAAGAGAGGCTCTCCCCAGGGATCCTGCACAAGCTCCAGGCTCCTGGCAGAGGGATTCCCTCTGCAATGGGGTTGCTGCAGATGGACAGACCAGACACAGCATGGGAAAGCTGGACCCTGCACTTGACCTGTCTCTCATCCCAGCAGAGCCAAGAACAAGAAAATGGCCTTGCAGAGGGGGAACTCTGGGAGAAAATTAGAATGGGGGTCAGAAAAAAGACAAAGTCCAAAACATACAAAAAACAAAATGGCAAAACAGCTACTGGGACTCATAATGGTAAGTTAGCATTGTTGAAAGAAAATGTAATCCTTGTCTGGGGTTCGTCCCAGGATTTTTGAATGAGGCTTCCTCCCAAATACCCAGATGCTGCAGACACATCATGATTTGTTGCACATGGGGAAAAAGCTCACATCTCCTTCTCACTCAGCAAGTTCCTGACTTACCTTTCCCACAAGGGGCTTTGTGAAGACTGACTGGCCCTGACTACAGGACAGGCTGACAGGATTAAGTGACATTTTGAAATTTTTGCTGCAAGCTGAATCCATTCTCAGCATTATAGGGATTATAGGCAGATTTGGAGCTGGTTAAATTGGCAAACACCCCAAAAGATGGATGCCTACATGTTCATATCTGTTGCTATTTATGTGTGTGCATAGCGATGCACATGCAGACTTTCCCTCTATTTTTCAATATTTCTGCAACTTAAACACTTGCCTTGCAGGAGATTTGCCTTATTGGCAGATGTCTGCTGAAATTTATTAGGAATGGCTTCTTTTTTTTTTTTTATTTAACTGAGATATTTATCACTTTCCAATGTAATAGATACCATCTGGAAAATTTTTACATAGTCATTAAACTAAATTCTTTTTCTTGGAGATTTCATGTATGGAGAAAAGCTACAATGGAAAATCAGATTACTGGATCCAGAGAAAACATAAATCTCTTTCCTTATGTATAATAAGATTGTTCTGACCTCTAATTTTTCATCCCTTCCAATTCACTGAAGGGCTACACTTTGCTTGATTCAAAAACTGACATGAAAGAGGTCCATGGTGCAGAAAAAGAGCCTGGTGAGGACAGGTTTAACAGTCTAGCTGATAATGGGAACTCAGTTCATTGCTGCAAATTGCTGCTTCATGGCTTTTTCCTTCTAGTGTCAAAAAGAACTTTGCTCTGCAAAGTGACAGATAAAGCTGTTTCAGAGCAGATATTCTCTTTTCTTAGAGTCTGTAAAAGCCACACATCAAATGTAAATCAGGGATGATGATCATTTCTTATGTTCTCTCTTTCTCCCACTCAGCCTTAAACCTCTTTTCTTCTTTGCGTGCTTTGCCTTCCTTTTCTTCTTCTTCACCCAAGTCCATCTCCCTCCCTGTCACATTCATGGCACAGGTTGTGTGTATTGCAGCCAGGTCTGACCTCACAGCTGCTGAGAATTCCACTTCAACTCTTTATTTCATGATTAGCAGAGCAGCAATTCATTTGTCATTGGACTCTACCTGCTTTTCTTCACTTTCTGCCTTCCCCAGCAGCAGCCAAGCCCCCACACCTTTAAAGGAGAGTTGACCCCTCAAAGCAAATAATTTTGAACACTTTTAGCCCATACCATGAGTATAGCTCAATGTCTGACTCACTTGGGGTGGATTAGAGTGAAACAACACTGAGTGATGGGTGTTTGTAATTATACCTATGTAGGGATTATTGTAGAACAGTTTGGTTGCAATGGAGAGCAGGTATGGGGACATTTTGATTGCTGCTATCTACAGTAATGTGACAATATAAAAGCATAAAAATATCACTGCAGAAAATGTATAAGAAAGAGAAAGAAATGATAAGAGAAGAAGAATCTCACCACCCACAGGCCTTGCTTGTGAAGAGGCTCAGCTGCTGCCATTTCAATGTTTGCTGGCCAAAGTGATGGTCACAGTCTCAGTCAAAGTGACAGTCACAGACTGGGTTCATCAGGTGGTGAGGGAACCCCCAGAATACAAACTCTGTTGGGTTTATTGCACTCAGGCTCAAATAGGAATGCCCAGATAGCTGCCCTGGAGGAGGGAATTTCCCCTGGGTGATGTAATGTTGTGGACCTCAGGACATTTGGGGAGTCTTTGACACCTTCCAAGGAGATCCAGCTGCCTATGACAGCAGTGCAGCTGAGTCCATTGTGGCCATGGGGGCCCATCAGCAGGGACAGATACCTCCAGGATGCCTGGGAGGGCTCTGGTGCTTCCCTGGCAGGGCAGAAACACAGCTGAGTTCACTGGAGTAAGGACAGATTAATTCCCCACCACACAGGGTTTGATTCTTTCCTTACCTCATTCAACACCAGCTGGAGCCTGAGGGGGGCTGTGCTCACCCTCTGTGCCTCTGCACATCAGCAGCTTCTCCTGAATATTTGAACCATCAGCATTCCAATCTCTCTTCCTGTATCACTTGTGGATCCATTCTCCTCCCTAGACCAAAGATGACTGGACAATAATACCACTTCATCTTATCTCAGGTTCCTGTCACAATCCAATTCCAGGTGTTGGGCATATTTGGGGAGGGGTGGCCTTGAGAGCTCCCAGATATTCAGCTGTGTCTTTGCAGTTTGCTATGGTGGTCAAAAAGCCCTTCAATGATTTTAGAAGGTTTAAGCCATTAACAATTTCAGTGTCTTACACACAGCTTACTTCAATTCAGAAGTCTTTGCAAATATACAGGCACTATATGAGGCACTGAGTAAAAGCCACAGACTGACACTCACTTGGAGATCCCTGCAGCCTCACCATTTGGCATCCAGCCCCCTCCAACTGTCTTCCCAGCTGAAGACTGGAACAGAAATCTTACTTTATGTAGCCCTAGAACAGAAATGATGCTTTATGAAGCTGACCTAGATATAGATCAGTAAGCTGGTGAAATCTGCAGCAGAGTAAGAAAAATTAATGAATTCAGTGAGCAGCTCCATCCAAACCCCAGCCCAAAGAGCCTCAAGGAACGACATTAAGATGGCAAATTGAATGAGATTTATGGCTTTCAGCTCCATACCCGGGGCACTGAGGGCTGTGAAGGTTAATCAGCCCACTCCAATCACTGCAAGCACCTCTTGTGCTTCCTCTGTGTGGTCTGGCAAAAAAAGGAACAGGGGGAGGGGGGTGGGAGTGATTGGCGCATTGTCAAAGGAAGAGAATGCCAAGCAGGGGAAGGATCAAAGGAAAATGTACATCATCATTTATGCTGGTTCTTCATTCCTGATAGCAGAGAAGTATCTAGTGGGACTAAAATCCCTCTGGGACAGGGACTGTGGCCTAGATCTGCAAATACACAGATATATTGAATTCCCAGTGACATTCCTTTGACAATTAGAGCCTAAATATCTTTGTTATAAATCCAAGCACCTAAAAAGTTTCCTATATTTAATCTCCTAACTATGCCTTATATATAACTTATGCATATACATGAGTGTGCACCTTTGCAATTTCACCTCTGGTGATGTAAAGATGTGCCTCAGCCTGAAAACCCTGAGGAAACATTCCCTGGCAAGGTTCTCAATTTTCCATGTTGTTAAACTGTTAAACTTGTTGGCAAACCCACAGTGCTGGCAAACACCATCGCTGATAACGCCCAGACATGGCACAGGCTGGAGCTGACACCAATGTCAACACACAAACTGGATGTGGGCAGGCTACACCACCTGAAGTTTGCCTGAAGACATGGTCCTGCCCTCAGCAGCTGGGCTCAGCATCAGGGAGCAAGTACAGGCAGGTGCCTTTAGCTTCATCCAGGCATGGCATTAAGCAACTGCCCAGGGCCACAGAAATCTGTGGCAGGGGAGGAAATGTTAGGTTGGGGCCCTTGCTGCAGGTGTTTCTTCCCATCATGGAGCCAGAGCCAGACGTGTGTGGTACCCCAGTACCTCCAGTCCTCACCCAGAGCTTCAGCAGGATTGTTTAGTACTAAAGCTTTGCTGCCATTCCAAAGTAGAAGCTGAATAAGCTCTAATCAAGCACAGATGAAAAGGCAGATCCTTCACTGCCTTATTTATAACCTCATTATTAGGAAGAGTCAAAATGCTTTGTGAATGCACTTTTCTCTTCCTGATCACGGGCTCAGGATGATGCTCCTCTGGAGCATCAGTTTGGGTTCAGGGTGCCTTTGGGCAGCTGAAATGCAATGTAATGTGACAATAGATGGTATCAGTTCGATAGGAACTATCTCTTCACAACCCTCTGTGGCTCCCATGGAAATGACCTCTCTGACCTTTGTGTCACCAGTTCACTCCAACTTTCATCCTCTGTTTTCTTATTTGCCCTCAGTAGGATTTCACTCCCCCATCTCCCTCTACCACATGCTGGCCTGGAGGAACAAGAGCCCTGAATTAACACTGAGGCTCTGCTCTTGCCCATCTTTTCTCCCTAATCCACTGTAGTTGTGCTATAAAATAAAGTCTTCATCTTGTATAGCTCCCTGCCAAGCTGATACTCCCACTCTGATTGACAATTTGTAAACCATGTTAAAGCTCCTTACTCCTAAAAGCTCACAGCAATTGACTGTCTGCTCAATATTTATATACCTGTGATCCTACAGAAAATGGCAGAATTGGCAACAATTTGTGCCTCTTGCCTTGACTGCAGTGCTCCCACCCACGGGAAATGATGACTTCTCTCCCATTTGAGTGCTGTCCAGATTGTCTTTGGCAGTGCAGGCAGATAAAGGTGCACACTGTCATGGTGTTCCCAGGCCACTGAGACTCCCACTGCCCATGCTGGAGGGGCAGGATTGTGTCTGCAGCTCTTACCTAACACACACCAGCAACAGACTCCTTGGGAAATTCTTCCTCCCTGCTGCCAGACTCCATCTCTATTTATAACTCCACTGATATCTGTGAAGTGTAGAGGAGGTAAAGTGAAAATCTATCAACAGGAGTATTTTAACTCTATGCAAAAATATCTTTCAAAAGGTAATTTTTGAGGCTGGGGGTGGTAGCAGTCTGTTTATATAACATGTTATTTTTTGATTAGCAGCTGATTAATAATAATCAGCTGTAGAAGGAATCATTTTATGGGTGAACTTCTTTCAAGCGTGGTAAAAAATGGGTTCAGGTTTTGTATTTAAAACTATTCTATATGTTTTACCAAAGGAAAAGTGTATTGAATCAACAATGCTCAGTGTTCAGCTGCAAAGTGAAGAAAATAGAGCCAGTAGACAGGCACAAACTGGTACAGTCTCGGTCATTTTGCAGGTACACACACACAAACACACAGAGCAGCATCTTGGGGACAGTGTGTCCACAGCCACCTCAGGAAAGAAGGCAGGATGGAGAGTCATGGATGCAGCTCCATTTCTATCAGTACCACTGCTTGCGATAATGGCAAAAGGCTGGCAAACTTCTTGGCAAAATCTTCCCATTCATCCTGCACACAAACTGAGCTGCTAAGCAAACTCTGCTGCACTCTCTGTGAATGGCTTTGCATCAGGAAATCAATTTGTTCATTCAGGACAAATGGCTGGTTTGGGGCTTTTCTTTAACTGAGTGCAGGAGTTAAAACAAGCCCGTTGCAATAAATAACACCTGATGTGGCAATAAAGCTGGCCTCATTTTCATTTCCTGATAAAACTCTGTCCATTTGCTCTCCCTCCACTGCAAAGAACTTGCAGGACCTGTCTCTCTATGGCTAATTTTAATTTCCCAGTAATGTGACTGCCTTATAAAAAGTGAAATGCTGGTGAAAAATATGTGTATAGGATTTGATGTGTGTGTCAGTCTGGGGGAAAATGCACTGCAGCTTCTTATCATATTTATCAGGTGATGTGTGTTTATCCACATCTACACAGCATTCTCCATATTTTATGGAATGAGTGCTTACAACTCCCATCAAATTGGTGAGAGTTATTGGTGTCCTTCACACCTCAAATAAGTAATCATATTAAAGGAAACTCATTCCAGTATACAGAAACTTCATGGCAGCACAGGACACCCATCATCTCCTCTTCCAGGGACATTTCCAGTAGTAACCCAAAGCACAGAGAAGGTTTACAGGCAGGCAGTCAGACTCTGTGCTCAGCTATAGGCAGCAGTCTGTGGTACAGCTCAGACCACAAAAATTCCTTTTCTGATTTAATGCTTCTGCTTAAAAGGATGTTTTCTAGGTCAGGTATCAAGTAGGAACCTCCCCTGAAATATTTGCCCTAATTTCTCTGAAGTCATGGCTGTTGCCTGAAGTCCCTCTTCTGTACAAAGAAAACAAGTAGATCTGCTCTAAAAAGCAGACCCAAATCTGACCCATCACCTTTCCTGAATCTGAAACATGCCTCAGATTTCCAAGATATTTGTCCAAGATAAATGAATGGACAAAACCTTGCTATAACTTATTTTGCAAGTGAATCAAAATATTGCCACATTTCCAAAGAGACACACTGCAAAATTCATGCTTTCTTACTGCCTTTTCCTCTGTGATTCCCTGAGAGAAGCAAGAGACAGAAGCAATAAAGAGAACCTTAAATACCATCCTCTGTAACCTTGTTGCCTTCGATTTCAGATCATAACTCAAGTGTGATCTGTAGCAGTGCCTGATGACTGAGCTCCTCATACAACTCCATGAAACCTGGATGAAACAGCCTCGAAATGAGAAGGTCCCAGGTGGCATTCACATTCTCTGAAAAAATCCCTTCACCCAGGATTTTTCTCCTGGGAAGCTGAGAGGCCTCAGAGAAAAGGAAAACAATTCTTATCTCATTTGTTTCTCCTGTGTTTTGCTCGTGTAGAATGTGTTTGGAGATCATTTACCCACAGGTGATTGCCTGATTGGATTCTGGTGTGAGTTGTTTTGAGTCATTGGCCAATTGGGGCCAAGCTGTGTCAGGACTCTGGAAAGAGTAATGACTTTTCATTCGTATCTTTTAGCATTCAGTGAGTATCTTTTTTGTATAGTATAGTATAGTATAGTATAGTATAGTATAGTATAGTATAGTATAGTATAGTATTCCTTAATATAAAATAGTATAATAAAGTAGTAAATTGGCCTTCCGAGAACATGGAGTCAGGTGCATCATTCCTGCCTTTGTTAGGGCATCCCTGCAAATGCAATTGTCCCAATTCTCAGTCCATGTGTGGTACAAATTCCAGAGCCAGCCTAAGCACCAGCCTGCACCAGTCAGGGTGTGCCCTGCCTGTGTGGCACCAGCTCTGGCACCATGCGAGTGTCCTGGCTCTGCTGGGGCTCACATGTGGCACTGCAGCAGAGGAGCCACCACCCTCCTTGTGCTTATCCCACTTTGACACCAGGGGTGATCCTAGAAACACCAGAGAGCTTTTCTGACTAAACTGCCCACTTAGACAGCCAAGAGTTCTAAATTTGGTTTGGGCTGATGGTAAGTTGCATTGAGCCAGGAGCATGAGCTGGCAGCCAAAAGGGCCAACTGTGTCCTTACCACGAGCTGCCTTGGGCTGTGCCTACAGTCAGAGTCATGTTGTCAGGGAGAAAATCCTGTGTACAGCCCACAGCAAATTTTGCACTAAAACTTGCTGATTTTGGCAACATTTTAATGTGAAAATCTTCATCCCTCATCAGGTTTAGATGTGTAGGTTTAGACAGTTTCCAAGCTTGTTGTGTAACTGTTTAGCTTTTCAGTATGTGAAATCCTCAGTCCCTGGTAGTACCAATTTATGTCATGCAGGTACAGACTGTGCTGTGCCACTCGTGCTCACTGGCCTGACTGGCTGTGGCAGGGCAAGGCTTCCTGCCTGGGCTGGGCTGGCAGCTGCATTCCAGGCACTGCTGCTGCTGGAGGAGACCCCCTGAGCCTCATGTGGAGCCCCCTCTGGGCTTTGACTTGCCTGTGCCAAACTGGGACTGAAGCACAGGAATAGATTTAATCCATATGATGTTGGTGGTGTTCAACCCATGGGAGGAACAGAGGAGGAGGTGGGGTGCCATTGCTAAAATTTGCAGACAAGATGCATAGAAGAAGGAAGCAGAGATGTTTCAATATTTCTAGGGAAACTAGGGGAAGCACCAAGGGGCTGAAATACTGCTGAAGCTCACAAAGAAAAACACAGTAGCCCCAGATAATGTACACTGTAGAAAAGCTATCCCAGAGCAGTAAAATAAGCACTTAATTTAGATACCACCCTAGATAATTCAGCATAGGCTTGTGGAAAAGGAAGGCTTGGGCATTTTCCCAACAAGATTACAGACCTATACACTATATTTATATTCTCAGATATTCCTGAGACACTTCAGTGTTATGCAATATTGTGCTGGTTTAGGCTGGGGTAGAGTTAATTTTCCCCATAGTAGCTGCATGGGGCTGTGTTTTGGATTTGTGCTGGAAACAGTGTAGTAATCCTGGGATGTTTCATTGTCCTGAGCAGGGCTGACACAGTCAAGGCCTTTTCTGCTCCTCACCCCAGCAGTGAGGAGGCTGGGGGTGCCCCAGGAGCTGGGAGGGGACACAGCCAGGACAGCTGACCCCAAATCACCCAAGGGACATCCCACACCACATGGCATCTGCTCAGCTCATAAAGCTGGGAAGGAGAAAGAGGGGAACATGTTTGGAGAGATGGCATTGGTTTTCTCAAGTCACAGCTATGTGTGATGGAGCCCTGCTTTGCAGGGGATGGCTGAACATCTGACTGCCCATGGGATGTGGTGAATGAATTCCTTGGTTTGCTCTGCTTGAGCATGTGGATTTTGCTTTACTTGTTAAACTGTCCTTACCTGAACCCACAAGTTTTCTCATTTGTACTCTTCTTGTTCCCTCCCCACCTCTCTGGGGGAGTGAGTAGCAGCTGTGTGGGGCAGGGTTTCTGGCTGGGGTTAAACCCCAGGGGTGTTCATCAATCAACATCCATGACAGAGGTGTACACACTGGGGAAGTGGTCACAGCACCAACTCTGTGTGAGTTCATGAAGCATTTGGACAATGCTTTCAGGCACATGGTGTGGGTTTTGGGGTGTCCTGCACAGGGCCTGGAGTTGGACTCAATGATCCTGATGTCCGTTCTCCTCAGGAGAGAGCTTCTGGCGATGGTAGAGAGAAAGGGAATGGATTCTGCTAGAAGGTAGCCAGATGATTATTCCATGAGTACAGATACGTCTGCACTGGGCCACTGCTGGTAACAGAATGAAGCCGCATGGTCTCATTCACATTTTAAGCTCAGGACAGGGGAAGGGGAGGGGACAGGTGAGTCACCAACCAGGTGAAGGGGCAGGGTCTCAAGGTACTAGGGACACCTATCACACGACGCCTTGCTGGTATGTTAGCCTGATTGACAGGGCACACTCAGCGAGGGGCGAGGGGGAAGGGAGGAGGTAAAACAGGATATTGCAACACACCACAACATCTCCCCCTAGTTTTGTTTAAAAAGAAGAGGGCTGTGTTTATGGTGCAGAATGATTCTACTGAGGCTTCCAGGTCATCCACTGGAGCACTGAGGGCTTCCAAATGGTAGACTTCAGGAGGGGGAGATGAGTTTGAGATTAACTTGAGAACCATGCGTCTGATTACTCTAAAAACAATGCTAAAAACTACAATAACTACAACTAAAATAAACAGCACTAAAATTACAGTTTTCAGAATAGATCCCAACTAGCCCGAGAGTCCCCAGCCATTGAAAAGTCCATTCAGCTCGTTGTCAGTTTCTCTGTTGATGTCTGAGAGCCTTTGTCAAGGTAGTCCATACGTGGTTTGGGCTGCGGTACTATGTAGGAGATTGCAGGTGGGATGATCACGAGTAGGACGAGAAGCAGGCTCGGTCTCATGACGTCTCGAGGCCATACATGAACAGTGGGATCTAAACTGGTACAAAAACTTGAGACAAACATATATTACAAACTATTCCAGATAGGAGGCTTAAATGGAATTTCCTCCAGAGAACGTGCGCGGCGTTTTCTTCTCCAGGCAGCGTGAGCAACCTGGGGTGCTTCTGCAGATTTCTCTGAGACTTTGGGAACATAGGGCTTTACCCATTTGGAAGGAACCCACCTTAAACTAGAGGGGGTGGACACACAGGCGTATCCACGTCCCCAAGTAACCAATTTGTAAGGTCTCACCATTTTCCAAGTCTCAGGGTCCTTTACTAAAACTGGAGGTTTTTCTTTCATCAACCTGTGACTGTTCCCCCCAAAGTGGCGTAGGATGGGAGGGTTCAGGCTGTCAAAAGAACAATTCAGAAAATTTATTGTGAATAGCGCCCTGGATAACCGGATGTGGGGAGGTTCTACTTTCAGAACCTGTTGTTGCTGGTCCAGGACCCTTTTAATATCACGGTGAGTTCTTTCTACAATGGCTTGACTTGTAGGGGAGTAGGGGATGCCAGTTTTGTGCTCTACTCCCCATTGCTGCAGGAAGCTCCCGAATTCCTTGGATCTATAAGCAGGCCCATTATCAGTTTTCAGCTCCTTGGGGATGCCCATGAAAGAAAAAGCCTGTAAGAGGTGCTTAATAGCATCAATAGATGATTCTCCTGTGTGGGCAGAAGCATAGACCGCTCCAGAAAAGGTATCTACACTAACATGAACATATTTCTGCCGTCCAAAAGCCTGTATGTGTGTTACATCTGTTTGCCACAGTTCACAACTGTTCAGTCCCCTTGGGTTTGCTCCCGTACTCACTGTAGGGAGTGCATGTTGTTGGCAATTTGGGCACGTGGCCACAATCGCTTTGGCCTGTTCTCGAGTGATGTTAAACTGGCGAACCAGGCCAGGTGCATTTTGGTGGAAAAGCTGGTGGCTGATTTTTGCCTGTTCAAAAACATTTGGGAGAGTGGCCATCACTGCAGGCGCAGCAAGAGCATCTGCCCTTCTGTTGCCTTCAGCGATAAACCCTGGCAAGTCAGTGTGTGACCTGACATGCATCACATAAAAGGGTTGCTCTCGGTGAGTGACTAACTTTACCAGTTTGGAAAGCAATTCAAAAAGTGCAATGTTAGATACATCTTGCAGTATTGCTTGATCTGCTCTGGATACTACTCCTGCCACGTATGCAGAGTCTGTAATCAGATTAAATGGTTCTGAGAACCTTTCAAAAGCCCTAACAACTGCAGCCAATTCAGCAACCTGAGGTGAACCTTCCACCTCAGCAATGTCCGTCTCCCACTGCTGGGTTTGAGGATCTTTCCAAGTCATAACAGACTTGTGGGACCTCCCGGACGCATCTGTAAAGACAGTCAGAGCCCTTTTTAAAGGTCTCCTACTTAGAGCAGTTCTTAATTTTAAAGTAAATTGAACATCTTGTTCAAACAATTTGCAAGCGGGCCGTGCTACCGAAAATTGTCCTGAGTAGGAATCCAGAGCAAACTGCAACACTTCATTTTCTTGAAACAATTGCTCCAGTATTTTCATAGTATTTTGACCTGATTTTAACTCAACTGGAATGTGAATGCACTTAAAATCACATCCTGCTAACTCCCTGATCCGGGTCCTTGCTTTCCGGATCAGTTCTGCTATCAGCTCTTGAGGCTTTGTCAGCCTCTTGGACCTTTTGTGACTGAGGAAAACCCATTCTATGATCAAGAGAGAGTCCCTCTGGTCCCGGTCCTTTTTTGGTGTGTCCTTTGCCTTAGGTGTTTGTTTTTCCTCCCACTGGAAAATAATTCCATGGAGGTGTGGCAACTTACCTAGGATGATAAATTTGAATGGCAGGTCAGGCCGGCATCGGTGGGCCTGTCTTGTGGACATTGCAATCTGAACCTTTTCTAGAGCTTTCCGTGCCTCTGGGGTAATAGACCTAGGAGCCCCTGGGTCCTCTCCCCCTTTCAATAAATTGAAAAGAGGAGTAAGGTCTTCATTAGTCAGACCAAGCCATGGTCTTACCCAATTCAAAGACCCACACAACTTGTGGACATCCGCAAGGGTCTTGATCCTTGGATTGATTTCTAGTTTTTGAGGAACAATGGTCCTATTTCCAATTTCTAAGCCCAAATACTTCTAAGGTGGCATCTTTTGAATTTTCTGTTCCTGGAGCTCGAACCCTGCAACAATCAATGCATCGATCGTTAGGTCAAGCGCATGTGTTAGTAAATCATCATTGGGGGCACACACAAGGATATCATCTATATAATGGTAGATGATGGCCTTCTCTGCGGCTGCACGCACTGGGGAAAGCAGGGAGGAGACATACCACTGGCAGATAGCTGGAGATACTTTCAGGCCCTGAGGAAGAACGGTCCAATGGTACCTTTTCATAGGAGCTTCTGAATTGATAGAAGGGACAGAGAATGCCAAACGCGGTGCATCGTCAGGGTGCAATGGGATTTGGAAAAAACAATCTTTAATATCAATAACAGCTAATTTCCAATCTTGAGGAAGCATTGTTGGGGATGGCATACCAGGCTGGGGAGAACCCATATCTTCAATTACATTATTAATTTGTCGGAGGTCACAGAGAAGTCGCCACCTCTTTTTGTCAGCTTTTTGGATGACAAACACCGGAGAGTTCCATGGGGACATGGTCTCCACAATGTGGCCCTTTCTTAGTTGGTCTTGTACTAGTTCTTCAAGCACCTTTATTTTTGTTTACTGAGTGGCCACTGTTTCACATCAACTGGTTCGTTTGTTTTCCACTTAAGTTTTTGAGCGGGGCGCTGTTGTTTAATGACTGCTGCACAAAAATGCTGTGGAGAGTCTGGAATATTAATTGTGACACCCCACTGGGCCATTAAATCTCTCCCTAACAAAGGTTCTGAATAATCTAACACAAATGGACGGATATTTGCCAATTGTCCGTTTGGACCCTCGAATTGAATAATGCTTTTGGATTGCCTTGCCAATTGCAGACCTCCTACGCCTCGAAGGTGACCAGCAACATTTTGTAAAGGCCAGTGTGCTGGCCAGTCTTGTACTGGAATCACTGTGCAGTCTGCACCTGTGTCTACAAGCATTTCAATGCGTTTAGACTCCCCACCCCCACTGACATTGCACCACAATTTGGGTTTATCTGTCTCAATAACTTGGACCCGGGCGACTGTGGGCCCTTGTTTATCGACATTTTCAGGTAAAGATGGCACAGGGATAGCTTGAGCAACAATTTGTCCCTTAGGAAGAAACAGGGGTGGGTGGAAACAGTGCAGGCTGAGAACAAATTGCTTGGGATCTGATGTTGTCAGTCCCGGAGCAATTTTGATCTCTTGTGGTGTGTTTTTGTCCCCAGTGATGATGTACTTACAACGAATTTGGTTCCAAGTACCTTTCTGTTCAGGATTTACAGAGACAATATGCCAGTCAGTGTCCTTCAGGTGGAGTGACTCTGTCAGCTGCAACCTGTAAGGCTCATTGACAGAAGATGCGGTTAATACAGAATCACTTAAATCATAACAAAGGTTATTTTGTTTCACATTTAACAGTGGACTAGCGGACTTGGTCTTTGAAGCACCTGCTTCACTTACACAAATGTTAATATTATCGCGCACTTGATTTATTTTACTACCCTTATTCTCTTGGCCTGCTCCTTTTATGTCTGCACGCCTGGCAGGCTGGCGCTTTATTCTTCGTTTTTTTGTTGTTGACCCCCAGGGAGGGCTTGCAGTTCTCCTCCCCTGCTATTTTTAAATTCATCAAATTCCCTTTTCAGGGGGCACTGGTTACTCCAGTGCCCTAGCTTATTACAAAGCAGGCATGGTTTAGTGGGCTCAACCATTGCCGGTCTCCGCTGCTGCCCAGGGTACTGCTGTGCTGAAAGAGAAGGTGCAGGGCTGGCAACAGCAACACGCTGAGGTGGTCTTGGCAGCAGCCTTGGTCTGGAGTCTTCAGCAACACTCATCAGAGGCACTTTCTTGTTACAGACTAGAAGCATATCTTTTAATGTAGGGGAAGGTTCCATAGGAAGGCTCAGGATTGCTGCTCGACACTGTTCATTTGCATTTGTGAACGCTATTTCTTCTAAAATTGCTTCCCTTGCATTTTCCTTTTTAACTTGTATTTCAATGGCTCTAGTTAGCCTTTCTACAAATTTCACAAAAGGCTCTGATGGTAGTTGTTTGATTTTACTATAGGGCTCAAAAGGCCCCTCAGGTTGGAGGGAAAAGAATGCCTTTTCAGCTGCTTCCTTTACTTTCTCAAGTGTTTCTGCAGGAATTGCAGCAGCTTGGACTGAGGGAGAAGACCATTGACCCTCACCACAGAGGTGGTCAATAGTAATAAGGTTACCATTGTTGTCTTTTGCTGTGTTTGGATCAGCCTGTAAGCTTGGGAGAGCATCTTTTAGCAGTTGTTTCAATGCTGATTCCCATAATTTGAATTCCGTGGATGTCATGAGACATGAAAACAGTTGTTTTAAATCATGTGGAACTACAATAGTCCTACTTAATTCAGAATTTAAAAGGCCACGGAAATATGGACTGTGTGGACCATATTCTTTATGAGATTTACAGATCTCTTTAATCAATTGTCGTCCAAAAGAACTCCAATTAGCAGTTGGGGCTGCTCCAGCTTGAGCTGCAGGCTGAAACGTAACAGGGGCCAGTGACAACATGGCACCATGCATTGGGTCTGCTGTCCCCTGCTCTGTATCCCTTGAATCAGAAGCATTGGGATCACAGCTACAGGTTGGGGGACGGGCAGGGGGTGTGCCCCCCCGGGGGGACCCGGGGGGGGGGGGGGGGACAGGGAGCCGGCAAGGGGCGGGGAAACCGTGGGAACAAGGGGCGGGGTCAAGGGGCTGGCAGGGGGCGGGGATACCGTGGGAACAGAGGGCGGGGTCACCTGGTGACATCACGTCAGCAGCCGCCCCCTGGCAGGAGTAGAGGGGCGGAGCTGAGGGTACTGCAGGAAAGGCGGGGGGAGGGGGGAAAGTGTCACGAGGAACAGGAGGAGAGGGGGATGGGGCAGGAATTTTGGGATGCTTAAGAGGATTTTGGGAAGAAGAAGACCAGGTTTGGGAAGATGCCACGTGGCACCCACCATCTTGTGCACCCCCTAGGGACTGGGGGCCATTTTGGACATCACTGCTCTCCGAAAAGCTAACACGTGCTCGGGATTTTTTTGGGGAAAGAGGTTTAGGGGTTTTAGAGGGAGAGGGAGGAACAGGGAGAGCAGAGGCACATGGCTTTACAATTGGCTTTTTCTCCATTTCCTTTTGTTTGAGTAATGCTGTTCGAATTTGTAAACTCCAGAACACAAATTTAGCTGAGGATAATTTGCCAGATTGTCCTAAGGTTATCAATTCATTCCCAACTTTATCCCAGAATTGAATATTGTGGATTTCTTCAGGGGAAATATTTGGGAACTGCAGAAAAAGCCATCTTATAAACTGTTTCAATTTTCCTTTAGAGAATTTCACATTACTCTTGACTAAAATGCTAACAATATGATAATACACTCCCCTTTGTACAATGCTAAGTTTGGAACCCATGATAGATGTAAAAAAGCAGAGTACTTAATCCCGCCTGACCAAAAACAAAGCTAAAATCAGCTACCAATTTCTAAAAAAAACCACAGATAGAAAGCGATAACGAGCAGACAAAAGCTTCACAATGCAGCTGTATATACTGCTTTTAAAATTCCCGGGCAGCAGCAGCAGGGCACGCCCTGCCGAACAGAGGCAGAAACAAAGCCTCCCCCGCGGTGGAATGCAGCCCCCCCGCGGAGCAGAGAGAGCAGCCACTCCACGTGGCAGCCGAAACCGGGACGCCCCCCCCCGCCGCCGCGTGTGCAGAGCACGCCCGACCCCGCAGGTCCCCCGGCCACGTGGAAAGAGAGCCCCCCCCTCCCCCGCAAAGAGAAAGAGAAAGAAAATCTCCTAACACGTGTCTGAACACGCTGCTGAGCCGGGGGGGGAAGGGCAGAGAGCGATCTCGCTCCGGCGCGAATTCTAAAAAACAGTGAAACACGCAGCAGGAAAGCTAAACTAGAACGCTATGAATTCTCGTCTGTGGGGCTGCGCAGCCAAAATGCAAAGGCAAAAAGGAACAGAACTCGCGGCAGAGTCTGTTTTTGAGCTTCTGCTCTACCGAAAGCAGAGATACTCACGTGAAATGGAAGCTGTAGGCTGGGTACAGGCAGGCAGGTCTCCACCGGAAAAGGACCTCTCTCTGGGTGCAAGAGAGGCTGCCCTTTTCTCCCTCTGGAAAATGTGCTCACCACAATGAAGCAGGGCTTTCCAAAGGCGCCGAACAGTCCACGAAACTTTTTCTGGGAGTATTCCCAAAGTCTCTAGCTGGGAGTCTTGAAGCCAGGCTCCTTTCAGCTGGATGCACGGCTGGCAGAAGCTTCTCTGAGGAACTGCGAGTCCGTTTTCAGGCTGCAGAGTCGAGCCCACACAGGGACGCCAATATATTGGAATATGTATCCCAATATAACCAGTTAGATGGTGCCTAGGCCAGTTCTGACCTTCGCTGCTGGGCCAGAGGCAGCGCTGCGGTGTTTCACCCCAGTGGTACCTTGGCTGGCGGCAGAGTGCAGCGGGGCACAAGACAGGACTCCGTTCTCCTCAGGAGAGAGCTTCTGGCGATGGTAGAGAGAAAGGGAATGGATTCTGCTAGAAGGTAGCCAGATGATTATTCCATGAGTACAGATACGTCTGCACTGGGCCACTGCTGGTAACAGAATGAAGCCGCATGGTCTCATTCACATTTTAAGCTCAGGACAGGGGAAGGGGAGGGGACAGGTGAGTCACCAACCAGGTGAAGGGGCAGGGTCTCAAGGTACTAGGGACACCTATCACACGACGCCTTGCTGGTATGTTAGCCTGATTGACAGGGCACACTCAGCGAGGGGCGAGGGGGAAGGGAGGAGGTAAAACAGGATATTGCAACACACCACAACACTGATGGGTCCCTTCCTATCAAAGTTGCTGGGTGCCCCTGTCACAGGAATGATTTGCATCTGACTCCAATCACTCCAATCAGGCTTCAGAATGCAAAACACTCACTTTATTAAACCATATTGTATTACATTATACTATATTAAAGAGATGCTATACTGCAAAGAATACTGAAGAAAACTCATGACTGTCTCCCAATAGTCAGGACACAGCTTTTTCCAATTGGCCAAGGGAACAAAACAATCCTCAGCAGAATCCAAATGACAAATCACTTCAGGTGAACAATCTTCCTAACACATTCCACATGTGCAAAACAACAGGAGCAGAGAAGAGAGATAAGAATTGTTTTTCTCTTCTTCTCTCTATGCTTCTCCAGGAAAAAGTCCTGAGAGAGAGAATTATATATCTCTGTTCAGAGAATGTGAATGCCACACCTTCCAACTCAGCATATTCTATGATTCTGTGATTATGAATGATTGGATACATTCAGGGCTGGGTCACATAAAAGTCTTCAAGCATTCCCAGGCATCAGCAGTGCCACAGGAGACTTGTTTGGTGCAGGCTCCTCCAGAAATCAGACTCTCAGCCAGCATTAAATAAATGTTTTGACTGTGACAAACACTTTGTGCTGTGGAAATATGCAGCAGATTACAAGATCAGGCAACTAGAAAGCAAGCAAGAGAATGTCTTACTTTGCAAAGTGATCTGGACTAGCTGGTAAAATGGCCAAAATTTAAAAGAATGCATTTGAATATGGGAAACTTCATTAAAAACCAGTCTCTTTACACTGGATAAAGAAAGCACATTTCTGAACAGGGCATAGTGAGATCGATGGTTCTTTGACAGCAAAGCATTAAAATGTGCTGACACCTGTTGGGTGCCAGAGAACAAAAGTTACAGCTGTTAGAAATACTCCTCAGCATGCTGTAAACTTTGGTCTGCAGGCTGAGATCCCAGAGGCAGCTGCTGCACTGCACAGCCCCCCTGGCACTGCTGAGAGAATTCCCAGAGGAGCAGAGCACAGCACCCACCTCAGCCCTCGCCAGCAGAACTGCCCCAGCACTGCCAGCACAGACGGGCCTTGGACAGACACCACACCAAAAGATTGCTGGGGAGTTTTTACAGACATGATTGAGTAACATAGAGAATTGAAAGAATAAGAGAAGTCAGAAGAGCAAAAGTGCACATGCCAGTCAGAAAAGATTTTCTGACTATTCAGAGAGTGCAAATCAATATTTTGATTTGCAAAGGTCTGAAAGGAATGACATTAAACTGACAAGAAAGGTCTTAAAACAGCAATATTTTTAACCTAATCATGATTTATCTATTTATTCTTTCTCTTCCTAATGGAAGGGAAGTGTCCCAAGACTGATAATGTGGCCTACATCATCAATAACATGAAATCATCATTAATATTTATCTTGTAGGTAAATGACTGGGGAAAAGTAAACTATTCCAGGCAGTATTTTAAAATATGTGTTTCAAGGAAGCATATGCCCTTTCTGAATGAGTTATTGGCAGTGAACATCACAACTTTTTGTCTTTCCTAACTCAATCCCCCATCCATGAATCCATGGTGAGAATGGAGGGCAAGCCTGCAGGATACAATTTTCTTTAATCTCAGTTTAACAAACACATTTTGGCCTCCGTGTGGCACCAGCCCCAGGAGCCCAAGCCCTGCCTGGAGCTGCATGGCAGAAAGGAGGCACCAGTGCTGGGTCAGCTGTCCTGGCTGTCCCTCCCAGCTCCTGGTGCCCCCCCAGGCTCCTCTCTGCTGGGTGAGGAGCAGGAAAAGCCTTGGCTCCGTCAGCCCTGCTCAGCAATAATGGAAACATCAGGGCTTTGTCAGCTGTTTCCAGCACAATTCCAAAACACAGCCCCACGCAGCTACTATGGAGAAAATTAACTCTACCCCAGTCAAAATCAGCACAACATAGAATCACTTCACTGAGATCTTTTCTCTTTCTTAGCTGGTTAGTGTGGACTGTCTTTGTGTTAAATGGAGGGAAACAGGCACTTTTATCTAAACAATATATTGTAAATATGCTATGTTCTCAGTATTTCTAAATGCAGTTTCCATCTAAAACCATAGAATGATGTGAATGAAATTCTGGGACTGTAAAGGGGATCTGGATGACTTCCTTAGGTGCAGACCTGCAGCTGGTGGCATGAATTGCAGGAATGGGGTCTAATCACAACCCACACAAAGTTACAGGTGGCACAACAGCACAACACACACCAGTCAGCTCTGAAAACATCAGCCATGGCAGCCTTGTGCTCTGCACAGAGGAACCCCATCCCCATCACCCCCACTGCCTTTCTCATTAAGAATGTGTATTCTTATTAACATCTTGCCACTAGCAAAGCAATTTCTTCCATCACAATTTTACTCAGCATTTTCTATATAGTGCAAACAAACAGTGTAGCAATTGTTTATTGGTCCCTTTGGCAATTATTTTCATGGAGTAATCAGAATTATTTAAATTCAAATAGAAAATTTATTTATGTAATACTGTCAAATTTTGCTGCTGTGGTGAACTGCTGAAAAAATGAAACCTGAACTTCAAATTTAGTATAATAAAGAAATACTTAGCAAGAAATACTTTCTGCTCAGAGTTCAAAATACATTTCTGAAGATATGTTTAAAATAGGCTCACTGGGCAAGAAGTTTTAAATTGCTTTACAGTTGAATAAACAAAAATATAGAGAGCTAGAAAGAAGATGACTGATTTACTGCAAATATCAGACATATATTTCCCCTCTCAGTAGAGGCAGGCACTGCATATTATTTCATTTTTAAGAGATCACTAGCAGACCTGTGGTAAATTAGCATTTATATGGAAGTGTCCCTTGAGGAATTTGGCTGCTTTACTGTTCTGAAACAAGAAGTAACAGATCAGCTGGGAGAAACTGCTCTGAAAACTTGTGTTTTCCTTGCTGACTTGAAAGAAATCCCATACAACTGCCCACTAGCAAAGATACAAGAGATGCAGGTTTTTTTCTAATAACCTGACTTTGGATCTCCTCTATCACTTGCCTACAACCCAAATCAAAACACACTGCAGTCAGCAAGAGGTTTCCAGTGATGTGTTGAGTGAATGTATAGAAAAAAAAAATCTAGCTTTTGGGATGTTATGGAGCTGTTTATAGGGAGCAGAAAGTAGAGGGTGGAGCTATACATGAGTGAAGTGTAGGCAGCAAAACAGGGGACAGTTTATGTATGAGTATATTTACAGAACTAAGGTGCAAACAAGATCTTTTCATTTGGCTTTGAAGTGGTTTCTATGCCCTAAGAAGAGGATGAATCACAATAAGCAAATTCAGCTTTGCCAGCAAGCACCTAAGTGGGTGTGTGCATTCCTGTGGTGCTGATTAATGGCTGGGTGAATGCCACGGGACTTCCAACACCTCTGGAATATTTTGTTGCTTAAAGTTTTCTGCTGATGGCAGCTTTTCCCTTGCTCTCTGCTGGGTTCTGGGTGAGCTGTTCCCCACCCCCAGGCCTCTGGCACCACAGTCTGCAAGGAGATGACATCTGCCACCTCACACCTCCCCTCCAACAGACAATGCCAGCCACCTCACCTTGAGCCACACAGAAACATCTGAAAAAACATTAATTCAGGCCTGAGGCATCTGACTACAGCAGTATTCTCAGGATAACTATGAAAATAAAGTCAGTGAGGCTCTCAAAAGTGCCCTACACAGGCTTTGTACTCCTATTGAGTTCAAAGAAATCAGAGTTAGCTCAATAGAGGCCAAATATCAGCTCCAGAGAGGCTCATTTCAACTGGTAAAATTCAATTATTTTTCCAATCTCTACCTGACAGACTTTGCTCATCCTCTTCCAGATTTAGGAGGCATTGCTTGTACAAGGTTCAGTAAATCTGAGTCTCAGAGTTAAGGAACAGGCAACCACCATAAAACATAGCAAAGAGAATAGATAACCATGATATGACTAATCTGAGACAGAACAAACACAAATCAAAAGAAACATCCAATTATAAAATCACTGTTGCCTCAGAGATTCTGATAAACAGAGTGACTGCCCCTGTCCTTTCACACTCAGACATTTTCTGCCTTTCAAACATTCAGGTCCATTTTTTCTCTTAACAACCTTGATTGCTTTGATGTTTCAGATAGTGGCTTTGCAAAAAAGCATTTTCTTCATATCCCTTCCTCACACACACATCTGTTATGGTAAAAGAATAAACAGCATAATTGTTTTTCTGCTCATCTTTCTTTAACAATATCTTGGTTTCTGCACATAGCTGACAAGACATTTTTCTGTTCTACTATTTGCTGCTTTTATTTATTTCCAGTCAATCCTGGAACACTTCTTCATTTATGGAGATTTTTGGCATAAAACTGAGAGTTTAATTTGTGATATTTGCCGTTTAGGGCTAAACTCTTCATGGTGCTCTTGCAATACTAACTCACACTTAGGAGCTGAAGTCAATACAGGAAGGCTGAAATCCTGATTTCTATGGGGAAAGCAGATTTCAGTAAACGTATCTACAAACTGTTTCTCCAGCAGGCTGTTCCTTAAGGACAGCCTCCATGTGCTTATGCTCATTTTGTCTCTAATATGAATCCAAAAGAGAAGTTACATATTATTGAAAAATTCTTGAACTCCAGCTACAAAATTATTTCAAATTAGAGGCTCTAGGCCTGCAGCATTGCTCACATGTGGCATGGACCCCTTCCAGCAGCAGCCTCTGAGGATCCCCTGGGACTGGAGGAGGTGAAGAGTTTTACCCACTGACCTCTGCCTGTAACTTCTTCACTGTATCAAGTTCTGTGGAAAAGCCTTGGGTCCTGACTCACAGATTCCTGATGAGCTATGGATTTTTAAAAATATCCACAAAGCAAAAATCAAGCAGATGAATCAGAGAGTTAACTGTTACCCTCACAATTCATCATTTCTCTCTGACACGGCAATCAGCATTTATTTACTGTAATTCATTTTCTGCAGCTCTTTATTCATGAGTAACCACAGGGAAAGAGAAAAAACCAACCATCCACCACTACTTTTGGATGCAATCATGTGGGGAAATATGCCCATATAAAAATATCCCCATATAAAAAAAAAGGAAAAAAAGAGGAAGAAAAAGGAGTTCCCCTGCCATGGGAGCAAGCCAGGGGAAGCAAGTTAAGAGGCAGGAGCCACGTGAGATGCTGGGCTGGGGTGCAGGGGGCAGCGGCTGAGTGCTTCAGTGGCACACTGCCTTGTGTGACTTAAGCAAAGCAATTTTATCCCTCTTCACATGTCATTCCTCCTCCTCCCATCCCACTTACTCACACTTGGAACTCTGCAGCTGCACCTCCACGCTTGCGTTTCCATCCTGTGCCAGCACCACTCATGGAGCTGCAGCGGCACCAAATCCCTGCTGCCATCCAGGGAGGAAACTTCACTGCCAGGAGCTGCCAGCTCACCTCCCACCCCATGCCTGCCTCTGCTTGCCTCTGTGGGGCATAAAACTGTGCCCTCAGCCTCAAGTATGAGTCCATGGGCAAGGGTGAGATTTCTTCTTCTGCAGGGTACTGGAAGCTTTCACAGTCATTTTATACACTTTAGATTTTAACTGAGTATCCCAATAGTGAGAAGTAAAACCTACTTATGTTGGAATTAGAAATGCCAGAATTAACCTCATGCTTTTACTGACACTTAAATTAGCATTCACGGGGCATAAACCACTGTGAATAAGCTAATGAAATTATTCATTTGTTGATTTGCCTATGCACATTGATACCTCTATGCCAAGAACCCAGTAATTAGTTAACAGCCTCATTTATTTTAACGAAGCTGTTGTCTTTCATAAAGCACAGGCCAGCCACCATGCATCCCTTCACAAATTTCTGATTAACCTCTTAAGCATCCTACACATTTTTGTGAGAAAAACAGCAGCCTGTATATGAAGACAACTGCTACTCATCTGCTCACCCTGCAAAGGTTTCTTGGCCCCTGCCCCTTCCTGATGCAGCTCATTACTTCCAGCCTGCACTGACATTTCTCACAGTCATTTGATGCTTTGTCACTGCTCTGTAAAGGAGGAGATGAAGCCATAGATCTCATCACCTCTTAACCAAGCCCATACAAGTAATCAGAAACCAGATCATTTGCTCTCAGCGTGATTTTGAACAAAGCTGTTAGAAGTTGTCATTATTCTCCATTAGACAGAATTTCAATTCTCCATCAGACACACACACACAAGAGATGTCCCTCTGCTACTGGATTTGGCAGAGAGGCCACCAGAAACCAGTGACTGGCAGCTTTCCCATCCACAAGCACTGTTGGTGCTTATCCAGCCTCTCTGGATATTTCTGACCCATGTGAGACAAGTGGATTTGTGCCATTATCTCTTTTTAGACGTGGGCACTTGAGGCACAGAGCTGAAATGGCTGCTGAAGGTCACCCACAAAGCCTGATCAAGGAATGGAGGACATGTTTTCCCCTCCCCTAGATTGACCAAATCCTTCTATTTTGGGGGAAAGTGAGCATCCTTGCCCAGCCTGCTCTGGAGTTGCAGGAGGTTTCAGTGGGATAAGCCTTGGGAAAACTTTCCCTGCTTTTAAATCAGGTATCTCCAGTTTTCTCGGTGGAATACAGTACTGGGGTCACTAGGACATACTGTTTGGGTTCACAGGAGGTAACTGCACAGTCTCAGTGTGCAGAGAAGAAACACTTCTACATCAGCCTTGAACAGACAAGTCCACTTCTTTCCCTATCACAGCCAACCTGCAACAGAACAGTACTGATGAATATGGCAGGCTCCATTTCTGCCACAACTGAATGACAATGTCACCATCTGCTAAACACTGTCACAGTTACTGGTCTTATTTTGCACTGCAGTGGTTTTCAAAGCACAACCCATGTGCCCTTGAGGTGTGTTAGCAGTCTGGAGCTGGCAGGTTTTCCACAGCAAACATGCTTACAAACTCAACAATTAGAAGTTGGATGCTAAGGATACCTGGAAGTCCATCAAATGAGTTAGCCCAAAATGGTTTGGGATTGCCTGGATCTTTATTAACAAAAGGAAAAATATCTGCATCCTAGCTTGTGTTCCAGGTTTGGTTTTGTCATCATTTGCAAATTAGAGGAAAGATAGTGGGTATCAAAAGGAGCTGAGTACATTACAAGGAATGGAAAATATAAAGGGGGGAAAGAAAGGAGTCATAATGGTGCAAAATCATGAGGGATGAAGCTTTAACATCAGGTGAAGTGTTGGGTAAATCCTGTAAATCCTGGCTATGCTCAGAAGCATCTCTTGTCTGGGTGAGCTCAGGAAATCCCTCTACACTTCAGGTCTCCAGTGAGCTCTTGAGCTTTCCCTGGCCCTTTCCTAGCAGTGCCTTGGGGCTGCTGTGAGACCCAGTGAGGAAGGGCTCAGCAAGGAGAATCACAACACCCTGGGGCTGGTTAAAGCCCCTCCTGCTGTTTTCCACTACCCCAAGTAGCAGCACCACATGTTCAGTGATACTGGTGCACCAAGTGGAGTTTGGTAGTTATGACTGCAGTCTCACTAGCTCACAAACACAAAATTGATGAATAGCACTGCTGATCTTTTTCCTGAGCACCTCTCCTTCATGCTGTGCTATTCCTGGTGTGGAATGCATCACTAGGATGTGTTTGGAATGAGAATCAGCAACCTGCACAGTGCTTTAGCTGCTTGGAATGGGATTTACAAACATTTGTTTCTTCTTCGGCCACCCCCCAGCTAATCAGTGCATGAGGGCTTCAGAAGGAAAAAATGCTTCTGATTTCATTAATGATGTGTTAACCTGGTGGTGTGAAGCAACCAAAGGAACATGGAATTTCAAGAGTACAAAACTAAAGTGTAGAAAGTGATGGAAGCAGATAAGATTTGTGCTGCTTGGCTTTCTATCAAATCAGGTAGAAATTACTCCTGCACAGGAACAACAGCAGTGTATTTACTCTTGCCTCACCTTGTGCTGCCCAAGTAGAGCTGCTTTGGCACATTCCGGTGTGGGCAATCAAATGTTGAAGCACAATGTCTCTTGCTGGCACCTTTAAGCAGCAACTCTGCCCTAACAAAGTTTAGTGCCAATTCTTCAGATAGGTTTTACCAGTATAACATGCAGTTGGATCCCAAGAACAAATTCATGGATCTTACATACCCACATCCAGGCCTATGTCACTCTCAGAATCAGAGACCAGGTCAGGAAGGAACCTTGAAAGGTCACCTGAGGCAACCTTTTGTGGAAAAGGGAGCCTGGACTAAATTACCTGGCACCATATCCTATCACACCTTGAAAACCTCCATTGATGGGGGCCTCACCACATCCCTGAGGAGGTTGTTCCAGTGATTGACTGTTCTCACTGTGAAAAAAATTCTTTCTTATACTAGGAAGGAATGATGCCCGACAATACTTGGTGACTGCCCATCAGAAGCCCATTCCATTTTTCTGGTCATTTTTCCAGTGCACTGCTCCTTCTGGCTTCTAGCAGAGCCTATCATGACACTTGACAGGCATTTGGGTTGGTGACAGTGGCTGACACTTGCTGCTCCTGCAGCAAACAACTGGCTTCCCTCTGCCACCACAGGACACATGATGAAAATAACTTTCCAGTGCTCATCACCAGTGTAAGGTTTCTACAGCCACTTTAGCATGTTTTTCTCTTTTTTGCCATTTCATTTTCAAATATAAATGCTTTTGTTAATAGAAAGACCTAGACTGTCATTAACTGCAGTCCATCATCCCAGGGAAAAGCACTCACCTACATTTACAGGCACCTCAGTTCCTTCCTAAACCTCTTCTGCTGTGATGCTTCACCACCTGCAATGTGATGTTAATGCTCTGCACAAGGAGAGAGTGGAAGAGCTCCCCTAGGAGGGACAGCACCTGAGGCACCAGGTGTTGTTCACATCTGTGTTGTGCTTGGGCCCCCTCACTGTGTCACATCCCCTCTGTGCAGAGACAATCTTTGCCTTCTGCTATTCCTATTTCAAGCAGAGCAGACATCCCTCTGCTGCCCCAGCACTGACAAGGCCACAAACTCATTTAGGTTACAGATGTGAGGTGTCACCCTCACATTAATAAGGCTAATTGATGATTTTTCATCAAGTGAGCAATCAGGTGAGCCATACATTAATTAGTCTCCTTCACCTGCCCAGCTGTACTGGTGGCTGGTTCCTGGTGCCACAAGGAAGTTCTGGCAAGTTCTGGCAGACCATCTTATGAAAAGGCAAAGGCTCTATACTCCATCCAGGGTAAACATTTCCAGCTTACCCAGAGAGATACAGAATTTACATCCTTGTCCAGCAAATCATATCCTAAAGCAGATCATTAGGAAGTTAAGTATTAGTTTTAATATTTTTAGAGCCTCCTAGAAGGACCCCTTGATACATTTTTCCCAGCCTGAGCAGCTGGATTTATGTTACTAAGCCAATTCACTTCACAGTAAAAATATGCAAGAGAAAGTACTGGTATGGAGTTTTTAAGTCCACTCCTTTTCCTGTGAAAGTCTGACAGAAATAAAATGGAGATTTTTTTTTTAAGGGGGCCCATACGATTGAAGTCAAAGAAATATGTATGCCAGATACACATCTGAAAGAGAAAATCTAGACTTCTTAAATTTAACAGAATTCAAATGATAACTGAATCCATTTGAAGAGGGCATCAGTAAAATGCCTTTCTATGTGATTCTAAACATTTAGCTGTTCCAAAAGACAAGCACGAGCCCATCCTAACACAGGGATTTGTGTGGCTGTAATAGCTCATCTCTAGAGAGGTCTCTCTTCCTCCACTGAATAGGGGGGTCAGGGGTTTTGATGTGGCTAGACACCATGACACGAATTCTACCCTCAATTTTTAAAAATCTGACAACAGAAAGGCAAAGATTTTTTAGTAACAGCAAAATGAGCTTGAGTAGTATCTTCCTTGAGGAAGCACAAAGCATTGATCAAAGGTGTTATCGACTCATTTATTGCTTTGTCTGCCTCTGCCAGTCTTGCGGCTTTGACAAATGTAACAGGTCAGTGTGGCTTCCAGTGTGAAATAGCAGCAATTACAATTGTTCTCAAGTTTTAAATTATTGGCAGTATTATTCTGCTGTCATTGCTACTGATGTAATGATGATTCATGCCCAAAAGACATTCTGATTCGCTACCGTTCACCTCAACCAATCGGATGACTTTTATTTAACAGGCTAGGGAATTAAAAAGTGAAATTTAAGGAAATAATTTATAGCAGACATGGTTCAAGTATTAAATCAGTTGACTGGATCACCAACAAGAAGGATGGCTTCTACTTATAGAAGTTATGCAGACTGAACTACCAAAAGCAAAAGGCTAAACCAAAGCAAATGAGACCTTTCAGGATGAGAGACTTATTTGCTTCAACAAGAAAATGCTGGACATCCAGACCCAGACCTAGAAATTAAAGCTGAAGATAATATGTTCAAGAGCACTTTCTTTTTTTTCAAATAACTGCTACCTGCCTAATAAAAATGTGTCATGGCAATAAGCTATGTTAAGATGGATGAAGAACATGGCATTTTGAGGAGCTGTCCTGGGAGTCCATCCAGCAAACTTTGCCTTTGAAACATTGAGGTGATTAAATTTAATGTTTGCTCATAATTTTTAATGGCATAATAAGTCATAATAGAAAAAAATATTATTTAATCTGAAAGGGTTGGAAAGAGAGATAAATCAGACTACTTAATAGGAATTCTTATCTGTATGGGTAACCATAGAAAAGCCAGATCACAATGGATTAGCTATATCCATGCTTAATTTGGAAATTTCATTTGTGAGATGTGTTTAACCTGTATTTAACCTACAGGCATAAAACTAGTTTTTGCTTTGCTATTTAACAACCAGTTTAGAACCCATGTGACAAAGCTAGCCAGGGAAACTTATAATGAAATAGAGAAAATTATTTTGACTATTTGGAATGGTTTTAGGGTATAATGCACTTAGCTCAGAGTTGAAGATTTGAATCAATGAATATAAGAGCATTTAAGGTCACCTTCCCCAGAGAGAAAATAAAATTATGAAATTACAGGCCCTTTTGAGAAGATCTTCCCAAAATGGCCAAGGTCCATTGGGAAAGAGGCCTCTGAAAAGCTGAGCAATGAGATCTTTAAGTGAGTGTCTAAGAGCTGTCAGGGGGATGTGAACAACATGCTGAGGAGCCTTCAAAAACAGCTGTTGACAGAGTCATTGGAGATTCAGTTAAAAAGCACAGTCTTAGCACTGTTCATTCAGAGCATGCCAGAGATAAGGGCAGCACCTTATCAGCAGGAGAAAGGCCAATTTCCTGTGCTGGCCTCAGCCCAGCTGACAGTGACCCAGAACTCCCTGGGGGCTTCTGCAGGTACAGGATCCTCCTGCATGATGGCATCACCTGGCAGGAAGGGGACACTGCAGGTTGGCAAAGGTCTTTAATGAAATCAATTAATTCAGAATTTATTCAGACTTTTGCTGTGGTTTTTTTTCAGCAAGCTGGACAGCACACATTAATAGCAGAGGGGCTTCACTCTGGGAAGCAGAACTAGCAGAGCCAGAAGTCTGTAGTGCTATCACTGTATCACACTGAAAGGAAAAGCAAAAAAGCATCAAAAGGACACTTTAATTTCCCTGTTCAGTTAAATTACTAAGATACAATGTTTTGTCTTGTTCTACAAATGATATTTTCTCAGCCAGCAGTGATTTTCCCAAATAAACCATTTACATCTGATCATCCCACCAGCTCTGTTTCCAAGTTTGACAGCTTGCACTCTAATGCCTCCAAATATTGGGAAAGGCAATACCTCCTACATCAACCACCAGCTCAAGCAGCCAGAAACCCAACCCAAAGCTGTGCATTTATGCAGTTAGAGAACATTCCAAGGCTTCTGAGAAAACAGATACACATTTTAACCTGTTTTCATTATTTATGTTGTCTTTTAGTCAATGTTCTGTGCATAACTGGCCAGTTACCTTCCTCCCCTTGCAAAAAAATCCCTGCATTGAGAAAAACAAGAAAACAGTTTTACAATGGATTTTAGGAAATTAATAAAAAGTCAGATGCTCACCTGGCAAAAGGCCAGTATATGCTTCACATTAATTGCACAATATTTATTCCAGATGAAAATGTGACCCACTCTCTAAGGAAAGCCTTAAAAATTCAGTAACCCTCCAAATTACACATAAAATCTCTTTTTTTCCCCCAAAGGCATAAAGTTTCTCTTTAAAATTCTACAAATCTCTTTTGCAGGGTAAATAATGTTCAGCCTTTAACAAACACCAGACAAATCTTACAGTCTCTGGAAATGAGAATTTCTTACTGCTCTGCAGCAGCCACTGTGCTCATCCTGCCCAGGCTGCAGAGGAGGGAGCACCCTGTGTGTGAGCAGGAAGATTGTCTTGGTCTCTCAGCCTGCTCAGGAGAGGATTCAGATATTTTTTCCTCCACAAATACACTGAACAGCCAGAGCAGGGTGGTCCTGCTGCCATCTCAGCTCCCAGCACCTGCCATAGCACTTTGGGACATCCTTCCCAAGCTGCTGGAAATGTGCATACAAGCTGCAATATCACAAAGCCATTGATCAGGAAAAGCCATTGATGTCTCATATGCATATTTCTATGCATCAAATATTTGTTTTACCCTACCAAGCCTGTAGAGAAAGAACTGCAACAGCTAGAGGGCCCTGGCTTTGCAAGCTGTGGTATAATTAAAGAAAAAAAACACTTAAAGTTTGTGTGGTGTTGTTGGTTTTCAACACTTGTTCAACAAGCCCTGAATAATTCAGTGGTACCTTTGCTTCTTATGAATAATGTACTCAGTCTTGAATCTGAGCCAGTAAAAACTTACATTGCATCACTGAATTTTCTCCTAGGCACAACACAGCAGTGATCCTTACAGATAAATGTCTAATGGTTTAGGGTACAAATTTGTTTTGCCTGTACTCCAATATAGCCATACCCTTATGAATAACACCTCCTTACCATTACTTAAATGCCCCCATGACACCTTTGACTGGAGTTTTCCATATCCTGAGATGATTTTTAGCCTGATTGCCTGAGAGTGCTCAAGAGTCACAGAATTTACTGCTCTGTCCTCTTCCTACTCATTCCTGGGCACCTTAACTTACTGTTTTGACCACTGCTGAGCAACCAAGACAATGTATTCACCTCAGAAACCATCACAGCCCAGGTAAAGCATTCCTGAATGGCAATGGTCAGCTCAGAGCCAAACGTTTTGTACATGATGTTAGGACTGGTTTTCACCATGTATAGCTCTGTACAATTACAAATAGTGGAATCTCATGGTTTTCTGCCCAGTCACTCTGTCTCCAAAGATCCTTCTTGAATTCTTCACACATGGTATGATTTTTTACTGCCCCCAAAAGCTTACTATGAATATATTGAACAAAGCACTCAGTGCCTGGGCCATAAAATCATTCCATCCTTCCTCAGGTTATTCATTCCTCTGCTCCATTCAAGTGAAAAGAACTGAATTTTGGAGAAAGATGAAAGACAGAAATTGCTAAGTCTCAGTATAGAAAAATTAGGAGCAGAAAGAAGATTGCATGCAAATATATCCAGCTGGGAAAGGAGGCAGTTTTTGTCCCAGCCTCACACTGTCCAACTGGGACATCCCACATGCAGCCCTTGCTGTGCCATGCCATGGTGGGACAGTACAGGGCCACCTCTCTGCAGCCCCACTCTGCACAGGCGTCCCTGTGTGCCTGCCAAGGGGAGGGCAGCACCTCAGGCTCTGGGAGCTTGGAAGTGCTGCTGGCTCAAACATTTCAGGCTTGAAAGGTTGTGGGGAAGGGGCAGGTGTGGCCTTGGCCCTGGTGAGGTGATGCCCTGCCCTGCACACCCCACACCCCAAGCCTGTACCCCAGCTCTGCAGTGGCACACCAGAGGCAACACTCCACACCCATCTCTGGAGCCCCAGCCCAGCTCCTGAGAGGACAAGTGACCAGAAGTTCCACCTAGGGGAAGGACCCAGGAAAGCCAAAGGCTGTTTAACCTGAGATATGAGCCAAGCATGTCTTGACCCTGCCTTCTCTTAGAATTTCTATGAGCTGAACACAGCTGGAACCAGGAGTGGTAATTATGTTTGTTCTTTTTTATATCTTTTCTGTCTTTCTCACTCTCCTCTTTGCCTAATTCCTTCTTGGGATTTTGAGAAACTTAAAATCAGAGAGGCTTAGCATTTGCTACTTGAATGGGCTAAGTTAATGCTTTGAGAAGAGCTTTATGTTGACTGAATGCTGCTCTAAATCTTTTGTCGAAGTTCTTTGGTTTTCTAAAGTTGCCAGTGAAGTTCTTTTTGTTGTTTTGATCTCCTGAGAATATGACCAGTATTTCTCCTGTGTGTCTGACTCAGAGTACATGAACAGCTCAGTCCTTTTAAGTGTCTCATTGAGGGAGATTTTTGGGGCCTTACACAAACCCTGAAGGGTTTGGTTTGCCTTAGTGCTGAGCTGTGGCACCACAGTCAGTGCCTGCAGCAGCACCCAGAAAGGGAATCCTCCTGCTTGTCAGCAAGTGAATTAATTTGAATAAATAAATCCACATCCTGACTCCATCCAGCTTGGCATCTTTACAAAACAACAGTGTCTCTTAAAAACTCATTGCTTGGGGCTGGTTGCAGAATATTGTCCCTGTGGCAGGCCAGGTCCCATGCACCCAGGCCATGGCTGCTGGTGGTGCAGGGAAATGCTGCCTGGCCTCAGAGCTGGAGGACAGTCACAGCAAGGGCACCTTCTGCACCACCCCTCCATGGCAGGAGCTCTGGGGCTCTCCACTCATCCCCTGCACCCCATGGAAAGGAGGAGGGAGGTGGATGGAGCTCTGGGACTGTGCCAGATTCCTCCTATGTGCCTCAGAAAAGCACCAGCCTCCAAATGCAACACCTTGCTCAGCCCTTGCATTCATTCATTCTCTTCCTCTGTGCCCAGGGTCTATCCGACATTATAATCCACCTCTATTCAAGCCCCAACACAATGCACCAAGGATCAATTTATAAGATAGATAAAAAATTTAGAAAAGAATACTAAAATAAAATTCCAGGAGTCTGTGAGATCAGACTAAGTAATCTCACAACTGCTCCAAATCCTTACTGATAAAGCTCCTAAATACATCATACCTTAACATCAAACATTATCTCAGATGAGGTACATTTTGTTTATAATAAATTCTAAATTTCTAAATTGTAAATAAATTTTTATTTATAATAAATAAACATAGCCAGTAGTGCCTCTGACAAGAAACTTCAACACCTTTCTTACATAACAAAGTCTCTGCTCCTTCTGGCACTTTTCATTTGCATCTTTTCCACTCACTCAAGTCTGAATATTGCATTACACCAAAGGGAATACAATAACCTCTTTTCAGACCTAAGTCTAAAAGAAACTCTTAGGCATTTCAGTGGAAGAAAAGAAATTTTTCAGTTAGAGGTCCATAAAAATCAGCAGGTATCAGGAAACATTTCCATTTCGATGAAATTACACTCTTCGCTGGGAAAATATTCCACCTGAAGATTGAACTTATTCTAGCTCATGTAAAATACTGCAAAATATAAAACATTTAAATGCCTGCATGCAGGTGATGACCATTTAGTTCTGATCCTTCACCTGTGAGGAATGACTGGTTTGGAGCACAAATGCAGGCACCACTTGGATCACATCAATGCAACCAGTCCATTATTCCCGGAACCATGGAAGAGACTCTGCACATCAGAAATGCAGGTGCACTCTGGTGTCTGTGGGTCTGTCCTGAGAGCTCAGCTGCTCAGCAGCACAGGTGCCAACAGCCTTGTACTCCAGGAGAACCTGCTAGTGAGACCCAGGAGACAGCTCTCTCTTCCAAAGCTGTAATAATGGTTCACAGATTTTCATTTTGCCCTCTTGTTTGCTATTCATTTATTCATATTTATACCAAAAACTCCAAGGTGATACCCAAGATTTTACAACAGTCCTTACAGAGATTTGAAAAAATAGAAATAAAATTTAATTGCTCACCAAGCTGCACAGTCCTCATCCTGCCTCCAAGTTATATTTGATCTTGTGTCCATGTTATGTAAAAGGCAAATGACATCATGGGCACCTCTGCTGCAGGTTTAACTCAGCAGCAGGTCTGTGCTTGCTCTTACAGTGCACTGAAGATGTTCTCTCTGCCCAAGACAGGCTGCTTTGAAGCCATCTCTGAAAGTCCCCCTTGACCTGGCTCCTTTTCTTCCTCCCAGATTTCAAGCCCAGGCTGTACCCAAGTCCCAGCAGAAATCCCTGCACACTCCCCTGCACTGGCTGCCCATCTTCTCTCAAACGGCAACTCAGCCTCACCCTCTGCTTTTCTAATTACCACAAAGAGTTAAATACCTTTTCTATCAGCATCCTTATCAGAGAGAGAGGGTCTGAATGGATGAATCCTGCTTGTGGTTTCTCTGTAATGCTGCTGGTTTCATAGGCTCACTGCTGGTGATCTGCTCATTTCTGGTCTTTGCATTTTCTTGGTCTTGACCAGCATTAGGGGTCAGGTTCAACCTGAAAAGCCTCTGTACAAAGGCACAGGAAATAATTACCCCAGATGGGAAAGCCTTATGAAATGGTAGGTACCAACAGCCTGCAGAACTGATTGCAACACAATTCTGGCTCTCTCTAAGCCTAATATTTACATTTACTTTAATAACCACAGACGTGTTCCTTTCTCCCTATCATCTCTTGTTTGTTTACACATTGTTGCAAACACTTGTCAGCAACAACTTTCCTGCATTTAAAAAGACCAGTCTCATTTCATGCTGAATTTCAAGTGCTCAGAGTCCAAGGCACCCTCAGACACCAAGGGAAGGAGCACTCTCCAGCAGTTCAGCTCCCATAACATGGGATTGAACTCACCAGCAGCAAGTATCAGCTCTTGCTGTGGCTGCTGAAGGAGGCTCACACTGCTGCAGCTGGGCCCTGGAATACTCCCAGGATAAACACAGAAGGATTTGTTAGCTGCAGTTCCTCTGAGTTTCAGAATATCTGAAAATCTTCAGCTTTCCTCTAAATTTTAAGTTCAGGTCCTTTCAGGTATTCCAAAGTATTCCAGATCCAACCCTGACCCATCCTAAGTGGGCTTCCACCAAGCCAGCTATGGATTCAGAGCAATCACTGACTGCCTCATCATCCTCCATTGTGTATCTTCAACCCTGACTCTTCCCTACCTCCTGCCCCAGTGCTTGGTGAAAGCCTCCTCCAGCGTCCAGCCTGAGTCAGAGACAAGAGCTCTGACCGGCCCTGCACCAGCCTCAGTGCAATCTGAGTCCTGAGATGGTGCCACAGGGCTGAGCATCAGCACACTCTGAGGAAACAGGGAAATCAGCCCATCCTGAACTGTTTTCTGTCCCACTAGAAATGACTCCTCATCACTCACCCCAGAGCTACTAGGCAGGGAAAGGCCAAGGGCCTGACCCTGCAATGACTGCTCTGAAAGTCAGGGAAGAAAGGGTAAAGAAGAAAGGTTCTACCTGGTTCTTGTCCATGCAGGAGTAGCAGGATTTCTTCCATGATAGAGAAATCCAACCCTGCATCCCCAGGGAGAGGATCAACATGAAGTTTCTATGGCTTACCCAGAAAGTCCTGCAGAACCAGCATCATTTCATACACTCCCAAGGTACAGGGTTACTGCAGGCTCTCTGTCTGGATGCAGGCTTTGCTACAGTGGATTCACACTGCTTCCAGATGGGCCCAAAAATCTTGACTGTAAAAGAAATCTGAGATCCAGGAGTCTAACACAGACAGCTGGAAGAAACATGTTGTCATCCTGTCAGGCTCATGCATTGCCCAAGGTCACCCTGTGGCTCAGGGTAAACAGTTTAACCAGAATTTATCAGCACAGCTGTCTGAGCACCTTCCCCACACTGCACAAAAACATAAAGCAGAAAAGAAATGAAATAGGGAAAACAAGTGTTGATTTGCAATTAAATAACAGCCTTTACATTTTTCAAGTTTTATTCCAGCAGCTTTTACATCTCATTGTACACAGACATGTCTCTTATTTAATATTTGCATAAAGCTGATGATATGCAACAGTTTTTATTAATAAAAAACCTCACCTCCTCTCCACTTTTTAAATTCACAATGATAAATACATTTAGAAGAAAATTCTCTATTCCAGCTGCAGCCCCACAGCCCACTCACACACTGATTACACTGGGGGTGCCTGTGCCCAGGATTACTATTCAGTAGATAGTACTTCAGAAGCTCTTGTTGCTAGCATCTTTTTCACCTACACTACAACCAGTCTTTTCCTCATGCCCACCACCAGACAGCTGCAGATTATATCCCCTTCCCAGCCCCTGTTTAAACCACACATTAATACCAAAGATGGTTTAGAATAAAATTCTTCAGTTTTGTTCTCTCCCCAACAGACAAAAAGAAATGCCCACTCCTGCTGCTGCCACCTCCAGTTCAAACAGAGCCCTCAAAAACCTGCCAAGTTATTCTCTGCTACTGATCAATACTCTCCAGGCTTGATTACACAATAATGGCTTTCAGGAGGAAAGCCCAGAGGGTACAGATAATGCTCAAGGGAGATAAACTTGGCCCACATGAGGATCACAAAGTACCTCAGGTTGGAAGGGACCCACAAGAGCAATTTCATGCCAAGCCCTGCAAGCTACTGAAGGTTTAGACTGCATTTCTCACATGTGTTCCAAGAAACTCATTCCAGGGAGATCAGACCCTGCAGCTGTTATGCTCCCAGCTTTCTCAGAGCCAACCAAACTAGAAAGCCAAACATACAAAAAGGGAGGTGAGCAACAAATCAGAAGCATTTAAAAACCAGTAGAGATCCTGGTCCTGTTTACTGCTGGCAGGGAGGCACAGAAGCAGCCAAGCTCTTCTAGGAGTTCTCCCCAGCTGTTACCTCACCCACAAAGGTAACACCATGTGCATGATACACGGCTTGCAGGAGCTGATCCTGCTAGGAAATTCAAAATCACTTTTTCCAAGCCAGGCTTCCACCACCCAAACTCTCTTAATGTAATTCAAAATAAGTGACCTTCATTCTCTTCCAAGGCCAGGCTGGACAAGGTCCTGAGCAACCTGACTTAGGGGGTGGCATCTCCTGCCTATGATGGCAGGAGTGGAATTAGCAGAATTTTAACATTCCTTCCAACCCAAACCATTCTATGATTCTGTGATCCTCTGACAAGAACTGGCAGTCCTGTAAAAGGTAAAACATGGACTTGAACACAGCAATGTTTTCAAGTTTTAACTACCAATGAACTTTTATCTGTGCAGTGCTTTTTACTCCTATTTTTTCCTGAAGCCATCTGAATAATTGCAGTTTCATTCCAGTGAAGATTTTTTTCCCCAAATGATAACAAAAATATATCTTACCCACAGAATCACATAGAGACTGGGGTGGGAAGAGACCTCTACAGATGGCTTAGCCCAACCTCTTTCTCAATGAAGGGTCACCTACAGCATGTTGCTCGGTGCTGTGTCATTAGGTTTTCAGTATCTCCAAGGATGGAGACTCCAGAATCTCTCTGGACAACACAATCCAGTGTCCCATCACTCTCACAATAAAATGTTGGGTGTTCTGTTATGCTTAAATAGAATTTCCTGTCCTAACACTGAGAACTACATCTCACTTCCTTACTCTCCCACCCAGTCAAGTACTCACACATGGGTAAGGTCCCCTTGAACCTCCCCTTCTCCAGACTAAATAATCCCAGCTCTCTGAAGCCTTCTCCTATGACACATGCTCCATTCCTTAACCATCTTTGTGGCCCTTTTCTGGATTTGCTCCAGTATGTCCCAGTCTCTTCTGTAACAAGGAGTCCACCTATTGGCACAGGCCCCAGATGTGGGTGGTCACCTCTGCCTCAGGGGCAATTGATGGCTTTTGGTCATCCTGGGGTCCACCAGGACCCCAAGGGCCTTTGTGGGGTCAGCCCCAGCCTGTAGCAGTGCACAGGGCTGCTCCTGCCCAGGGCCAGCACTGGCCATATGCCTTGGATGGACATCACAAGGATCCTGTCACGTTCCTCCAGCCTGTCCAGGTTCCTCTGGATGGCAGCACATCTCTGGTGCATCAGCCACTCCTCCCAGTTTCACATCACTGCAAATGTGCTGGCACAGCAGCACAATCAACCAGGATCATTAACAACGAGATTAAACAGCTCTGACCCCAGTATCAACCCCTGGGCCACCAGTGGTGACTGTCCTCTGGCTGGACATGGCTCTGTGCCAGACATTCAGGCAGTTTTCAGTCCACTTCACTGTCCATGTGCCAAAGGCAGCACAAACAACATCCACCACTCTCTGCTTGACCACTGTGCCATCATCCCTGTAGGAGGGTACCCAAATTCAGCCAGAACTAGACAGAAGTGACACACAGGACACATTACATTGTACTAAAATTTAAATAACAATCCCTGAATTGTGATTCCATTTTATGCTTATCTAGAACAACACACTCCTGCTTTGTTTAAGAATAACCAGTTTATAACATCAGAGGGAGGTTTGTATTAGTCAGGTAAGCAGCTATTTCCTCCCATTACTCTCCTGGAAAAGCACACTTGCTAGAGTTCCAGCAGAGATGGCATCAAGATAAATGTGTTCTTGAGTGAAAAGAATATGCCACAGCTATTCATATGCTGACTTGTTCTTGTTGCCTCTTGACTTAAATTCATGATCTATATTAAGATTAATGAGAAAGACTAAGTATGTCTCTGAAATATGCATGCTAATGAAGATGGCTTCGTTTGAAGCCAGCTGAGAGGGAAATATCTTGACCTCTATCTGCTATTGAGCTACACAATTACCCCCGCCTCCCCATCCATTTACTCAATTTCCATTTTGAAATGCTGCACATCTCTGTCAAATTGCAACAAAATGCCAAACATTTCTAAAAGAACCCTGAGATCACAAGGAAAACCATGCAGAGGCCAAACTTTTCAAGAGGTTAGTCAGAGCAACAAAATGCAGTCTCTCAAGCTCTTCAACCAAAGCATTTCTGATTTTCAACACCTGCTACCTGAGCCCAAGGAATACTGGCAAGGTGTATTCCTTCTGCCTGCCTTAATCTCCCTACAGTCCACACATCCCCATGAGGTTTTATATTAGTTTTTAATTTGATAACATTTTGAAGCATTTTTCCTTATTTCTAACAATTTCTTGGAAGTGAATTCTCATCCCTCTTTCACTTGTCTCTGTCTTACTGACTCATCTCTTCCCCCTCCCTGCCAGCCCAGTTTTTAACACCAAGTACTGTTTTCTCTCACACCTCCCTATTTGACCCATCCATCCTGTGCACTCCAAGTAAAGCTCCACAGCAGCAGGCAGCCCTCACCTATATGTCACATCCCTGTTTGAATAAGCCTACATCCCATTTTAACTACCATGACTTCAGTGCTACTTTTCCTCTTTTCCTCCTGTCTCTCCCTCCTGACTCCACGTTTTGTTTTTTCCCCAGCTGTGAGCTTCTAACAATCTTTTAAGCCTCTCTTCCACAGCACCAAGCATTCAGTACGAGCAGCTGAACTTAGCACTGAGCAGCTGTGACAGTTGGGTTTTGTGTCCATTGCCAAATTGTCTTTTAAATGCATTAACATCTCCCTGTTGCTAGTACAAACCCAGTCTCTCCTGGTGCCAGACTTGGCTGGAACCCTTTGCTGTCACTGATGCTGCCTGCCAGCAGCTCCTCAGTGAAGGAGTTTCATCAGCAGTTTCTTCACCCACATGACTAGAGGCCAAACATCAGGTCAGCAAGGAGGGCTGAAGCTATGACAGGATGAGTGAGTGTCTCAGGCAACGGACAAACTGAGGCAATAGCGATGGAAAACCTCTCTCAATGTCATGACAAAATCCACCACACTTGTGACCAAAAAGACCCCATTTCTTCCACATTCTAAGGAAAAATCTTTATTATCATTTGGTCAAAACAATCCTGTGTTCACAGTTAGTCCTCATCCTCTAGACTGAAGGGACATTCACATCTTTCTTGCTGTTGGTGCTGTACCTCAGATCCTATGAACCTTTTACCCAGAACATTCTACAGGGAGACACTGAACTGTGACTTTCCACACCTGAGTGACTCCAGCCTCACCAGACTGGATCCTTAGTAGTTACATATGTACTTTGGGGTTAAAAGTCCAAGTAAATTGACAAATAATACACCTACAGCATTGCAGAGGGCAGGAAAGCACCACATCTATGGTTAGATGCTCTGTGCCTATGCACAGATCTTACAACTAAACTTTGGTTAAAGGGCTCATCACAAGAAGGAAAGTGGAGTGGCCTCAGCACCCACGAGTTTGCCCCCAGTGTTGTGCACACAACAGGTGCTCATCCTGTGGCAGCTGCTCCAATTCAGCTGGAGCTTATGCTCCTGGAAAAGGAGCTTCCCAATTTCCCAGACAACCCTCATGCACCTTTTACAGACAGACAATGCCCACAGTCATCTGTGCATCTCACCTGGCGGAGAACCAGACCAGCAGCCACTGCACAGAGGCCCTGCTGTCTGTTCACTGAATTTCACAGAAGTCTGTGCACATTTTCCATTCACTATTGTGTTCTGGATACAGCCATGTCAAATCTGCTTCAAACTGCCTAGAAACCTGGTATACCACTGCCAGAATCTGCTCTGCCAAGTTTCCAGAGCTGAATAGGAAACTAGAGGCTGTGAATGCAGTTCAGCAAAGAACCTGACCTGCTTTTCCAAAAGTCACTTAAAACATTAGGGCAAGTCTCCAGTAGGGATGAGGCACTGTTATTTCTTTCAGGCCAAGAACGTAACAGCCCCCCTCTTTATCCAGTGAAGGACAGCAGCCCTTTTATTGTCTGCCAACAGAAATGCCACTCTGCCAATGCCACACCACAACCAAAACCAGTGTCTTTATTTTTAATTTAGTAATGTTTAGTCCTGAAGGAGAAAGACTTTATTGTAGCTTTGAGTTTACTCCAAGTTTGGAGCACAGTCATGTTAAAATGAATTCTCATCCACCACTATTATTCTTCTCTACACTCACACTGATTGCAAAAGTCACTCATCTTCCAGACCCTACAAGGCATGTATCAAAATTGTCATATAGCCAAGAATCCCAGGAGTCAGGGAAATAAATGTGTGACAGCCCCAGCCACATCTGCAAATGCCCATTTCACTGGGCTGGGTCACCCCTGTGATTCAGATGTGAAATAGATTTTGCTGGCTCCTCTTCTCCCAGGATCCAGACTGGGCAGCAAATCTCCAAACTGAGCCCCACCATCTGACATGCCATGAGCACAGGAGCTGGTCCTGAGAAGCCAGAAACTGCACATAGCTCAAAAGCCAGAAAGTGCTAACACTGGATTTACCTCAGCCTACCCACAAGTTTGGGACATAACTTAGAGTTAGTCAGCTTTTCATCCTCTTTGGAAGCAGGGGGATGCACCATCCTCCAGAGGTGCTTCTCTGACTCCCTGCATGGCTCAGAGGGATGTGTAACTTCTAGACAGCCACAGTTAAGTGAGACAAATACTATCCTGCAAAGAGAATGACAAGCTGACATGCTGTAGACTCCTCCAGCAGTATTAATAAGTGACAAAACTGCCAGTTTCTATAAATTGATTCACTAAGATCAGCAAAACCAGAGTCTGCTCCTGTGGATTGAACATTTAATAATTCTTAAAAATTATGGGGGCAAAAAAAAAAGAGAGACACAGATTGTGGAGAAAACCAGCAAAAAATTGGTTTTGCATGGGTGGTAAGTAATGCTGAGAATATGCACAGCTTGACATAACTGGCATTTATAAGACAGCAAGCAAAATATTAACGTTAATATATAACTAAATACACTTTCCCCTAACTACTGCTTACACTCTGCCAGTGGCAGGATACTGTCAGAAGGATTCAAGGAGGTTAGGAGAAAATTCAAACATTTTAAATATAAAATAAAATCTAATTGCATAGGCAGAAATTTGGAACAACCAGTAATTGTTAGGAGGCAGCAGGGTTGGAAAGACAAAGGTGAGTGAAAATGAAGGACACTCCCTCTGTGCAGTCATAAAGGCTGACACAGTTTTGACTGCACAGACAAGAGTATCAGGAAGAAGGGAAAGTAACTCAGATTTTCCTAATTGTTACAGCTATCTTGTGACAGTCCCTGAACTATTTCATGCTGTGTTTTAAAGCACTAGAAAATGGAGCTTATTTACTTGCAGAAATAACAGTGCTACAGGGGATTAATGGGATATACAGAAAAGAGTGGTTATGTTCCAACAGTGACTAAGTGTAGTTAAAAGAATGGACATATTTCCAATAGATGAATATTTTTCAATATGCATATACACTTACCATGGGGAGGAATTACTCAGTGTGACACACTGAGAAGTACTAATTCAAAGTAGCAAACTGAGAGTAGTTAAAAAATGAAGGTTAGGAAGAAACTTCCACACAACTGAAAACAAAATATATCAAAGCTGTAGGCCACAGTTTGTAAAAAAGCCACGGCTGCAACATCTCACACAATCCTGCCAGGTGCAAGCAGAACAGTCATTTATGGATAGCAACAACCATGGATGCTTAATTTTTTTCTAACATTTACACATCTCCAGAGCATCGATGCAAAGAAAAAAACATATTAAGGAAATGCAGAAACCCACCACCTTTTGTTCTAACCATCTGTGGCACTACCACTCCTTCTGCACTTTCTTATAATGTGGAGGAAATAAAATGAATAACCACATCACAAACTAAAGGACTCTATCTGCAAACTTTACCCTGAATAAGATTAGAGGAGGATGTGAGATAACATCTGCAAAAACCACAGTGCATACTGAGAGTTTATCAGAGGACACCCCTGGTATGTTAGAAGACACCTATGACTTGTCCTGCAGCAGACTCTTTCTTTCTTTAACAGGTGCCTTAGGAACAGGAGCTTTCCAGCCTCTGAGTTGCTGTCCTTGCCCTCTGGTCTCTGCTTTTATAGGCACAAAGTGTGGGCACTGCCTTGTGTATGCTTTAAGTTCCTTTTTGTTGAATTAGCTGTTTAATTTTGCAGACTGCCTTTTTCATGCAAAGTAACTTACAACAGAGATCCCCACTGCTGTGCAATACATAACATCGGCATCATTTGTCACAACAGCAGAAAGAAAACCAAAACAAAAAACCATTGTAATTTGCTGCTGACACAGAGTGTCAGAGAGAACAACCATCAAGAAAGGAGCAGCTCTTCCCTGCTGGAAAGTTTTGAAGAAGTCATTTGTTTCCCTGTCAACCCTGTTTGCTACCAAGCTGCTCCACTCAAAAGGTCAGTTTGCTTTACAACAGTCAGCAGTTTCCATCCAATGAACCAGTTATTTCATGGGGAAATAAACTCTTCCATTTCATGGAACAAGCTATCTTGCCTAATTCATAATTTCATTGACCAAAAGCAACATGGCACAGGGCAGGTCAATCAAAACCTGCGCAAACTGTGGGCAAAAGACAGGGCTGAAACCCCATTACAATCCAAATATTCACGATAGCTCAAAGAATATTAGAAGACTGTAGGAATTAACATCAGCACTGTATTTTTGGTGCAGAGGCTGTAAGCCAGTACCCTCCTGCCTGCAGCATGTGAGAAATCCCACCCTGAACTGCAACACCTACATCAGACAAAACACACTCTGCAGGACTGGTTCTGCCAAACACAAAGGGGTCATGAGCTATATAACACAGATGGAGTAGCCCAGTTGCAATATGGAAAACCTACATTTAGGTGGGGAAATCCCATCTCAAGAGTCCTCCCAACATATGAAAACTGAGCCTTGAAGCCTGAGGGATATCCACATGTGATTGAGTTCACAAGTGCCCAAACCCCTCACACATCTTAGTGACATATAGAAAAATGACATGCAACTGCCTTTGGCTTTCCTAGGACTTTATAATCTGTCAAATCACACAGCCAGGCCATTCATCCACTGCAGAGATTAGCAGAGCACTATCCTATGAGATGTTAAGGTTTCCAATGGGGGCTCAGGAGGAACCTCTTCTTTTTTTAATAGCCACATGAAGGACTGCCCTGCTCCTCAGCATGTAGCACAATAACCCTTGCCACAAATGAACACCATCCAAGAGAAACATTTCTTTTCCCAGAGAAACCATCCCAGTGTCTGCTTCCCTTTAAATGCAAATGAGGACTACAAAGGAAGATAAAACAGCCTATCACAGCATGGGCTCTTCTTGGGATGTCTTCCTACAAACAGTGGCTCTGGTTGCAGACTCTTCTCCAGTCCTGACATTCCTTAGAACATGGTGGAGCTCTCAGGGAGCAAAGTGTACAGAAGGAAAATGATACTTCTTCTCCAGTGTTCCTACCCAAAAAGGGGCAAATAACTAATAGCAGAAAAGAAAAAAACAGTCACAGATCTTCATGAAAGGCTACCTGAAACTTCACCAAAAGAGGCTACTCCCCTTTCAACATCCAACTGGCTTTTGGTGTGGTATTTGGTAGCTTGCCCCTTGTATTGCAAAGGTTAATCACCTGTAAACATTCTTCTCTTCCTGTTCAAGGACCTCTGTCCTTTTATATCTCCTTTCCTTTGATGGGTCCTTTTATGATTGAATAGCTAAGATGAGCAGAGAAGCCAGTCTGGGGGAGGGAAACCTAACTAGCCTTTTGGAATCTTCCAATGTTCCAGCATGTTAAAATCACTCTCAAAGCACAGAGAACAGCAGGAAAGTACCATGAATAAAAATATTTTTTTTCCTCTTTTAATAAGACCCTTATGCATCCCCATGTAGGCAAAATTACTTAGAAGAATCTCATTCTCCTCACTTTCCTTGTTACTAGCTGGAAGTAACAGACAAGTAATTTTCACAAAACTATAAAGAAACACCACAGAGCAAACAGACCACCCTGCCAAACCCGAGTAGCAGTGCTGTGCAAGGACAAGGCAGCACTCCCTGTTATTGTCCTACCAATCCATGGTACTGCTCAGTGGAAACCTCTTCTGAACAGGAATGGCAGCAGTAGATCCCATATGGCAAATCTTACCCTTTGGATCCAAGTTTTCTAAACAGTGAATGGTCCCACTCAGGACACTTCATATTCCATAACAAGATACTCTATTTTCTAACAGATCAATCAATACTCACATTTTTGGAAGTGCTTAAGCTCTCAAGGCAAAAGCATAAGGTCTTTTTCATACCAACAGACAAAAAAAAAGACACTCTGATAAGCACAGTATAAAGAACAGAACACAAAATGGACACAAAATGCATTAATTTAAGGTCTCAAATAATTTTGTATTTTACAGCAACTTAATCTTTACACACATACACAGAAGAGTAACTCATGACTGTGAAGCAGCATTTAGTCCTTTAAGCCATTTGCTCACATACTGTCCACTACTAATGTTAAGTCAGAACTGTTTCCTAGCTGCAAAAGGCCTTACCTTGGCAACAGCTACTTACAGGAGAAGTACTACATCAGCACTCAAACACACCCAGCTGTCTTCCAACACAAAATTAAAAAATCCCTTCTGCATTTCTCTTGCCTGGCTTCAGAATCTCAAGTTTGCCCAAACCCTCAGCCCACAGCCCCTGCCCCAATGCTATTTTGAAGCAACACTTTGGATGCCAAGGGTCCTGAACACTGAGGCAAGGGAAAAGCCCCAACAAACACCTAATACAAACTTTAAAATGGCAGCTTGAATTTGTGTTATGAGGTCTAGCTATTTTCTTAATATTTTAGATTGAAAAATTCCAGAGGTATAAGACTCTCAGAGCAGGGTGATAATTCCTCCATACTTTATTAAGACCTTCAGTTTATATACTGCTGCTCTCTTAGCTTGTCATTAGCCCATGTAAAACATCAGACCAAGAAGAGAAAAATGTCAGGTAGAAGTGTGACAGGCTCTCTGAACAGCAGGAATGAAGTTCAACTACACAACACAACCACAATGGAGTAAAACAACAGCCAGCCTGTACAGGTTCTCAAAATTGAATGAGACCATCCTTACAGTACAGATGTTTTACTCACAGCACTTCTTCTTGCACAGACATCCACAAAAAAGGACTGTCCAACAAGAAAAAAAACAACTGAAGAGCTCCAACGTCCAGGATAGTTCAAAAAGGTTTAGGCTACAAACAAAAACCCTCAGTTAATTCCAAAAGTTCAAGTGCAAGTGAACTTCTGATTAATATTAATCACAAACACCACCAGTTTACCATGCAAATATTTTAATTATTTAAATTGCTCTCTTCTGAGCATGAAGAGACAGAAGTACCACTCCATGGTGGTATTTCCTATGACAGTGACAAAGGACTGCTTGCTTAAAACTTAAATATAATAAATTCCCATTTTGTATAACTGAGGCTGAATACCCACAGGATATTATTAATATTTCCCCTCCAGCATCTGGTCTAATAAAGAAACACAGAACAGCTTTGCTGTAGTACAAAAGTTTACAGAAAGTTCAACAATTTAATTAAAGACAATACAAAATATGTTGTCTGAATTCAAATAATTTATGTAAAAGTACACGCATGAGAAAATACTGGCAAGAAGATTTGGGTAACCCTATTATCAGATGCACGTTCTTTGTTCCTAGAGATAACATACAGTCAAAAATACATTTATAATTTAAATTACAATAGAAGACAGTATTTCAAATACAATTTTGGGTCTGCCAGCCCTTCAAGGCAAAAGAAATTCCTGTTAACACAGGACAAATGGATAGAATAAAAAAAAATAGAGCAATACTGAAGTAACTTAACAAGCCTGCAGTGTCTTGTTTTTCCTTTTATCAAGAAGGAAGAATATACCAGAAAGTAAAAGGGACTGTGTCTTCTCATTCAGGTTTTTAGCAAGTGTGATCAGAGCATCAGGGATTACTTTCATCCATATACCCCAGAAAAACCCATTCTCCTTGTGGAGAGACAGGGCACAGATCTTCTCGTCCACACACAGCCGTGCCACGCAAGTGTGGATCCTGAACTACCTGGTTCTCAGGGGGGCAGCTTGGCCCTACAAACTCCTTCTCTGAGCCTCCAACAGCACCACTAATCCTCTCACATCACAAGTTATTCCTCACCTTTATCAAATACTGAAACCCCAGAAGTCATCTTCTTCATTATGGTATCAGACTAAAATACCCAATATTTCTTACCATGTGTCACTTGCCCTCCACATTTTTGTGGTCAACTAAGCAGTTTAACAAGAAGACACATGATTAACTTCTTTCAAGATACTTTAGTTCATTGATTCTCAATAAAAGCACTGGTTGCAGTACAATAGTTTGACATACAGCAACAAAAGGTACTCAATTTACATGCACAAGCTATTTAACAATATTACACAGTCTTTCCTATTGCTATTATTAAACAAATACTACTGTGACATCTGGCACAACCTTCCAATTGTTTTCATGAGCTGTAACAGAGTGATGAAAACAGTGTTGCAATGGTACAATGCCAAAGAACAGAGATTTGGCCACTGCTGGAAGATTTCAATCAAGATGCCAGTACTGTAATGGGAAACAATGTTGAAGTAATTGTAAAAACAGCAACAAAAGAAGCTATGTAAAACTGCTTTGACTTGTATTTCAGTTTAAGAAAAATGTGAAAAATACATACAGCTTTGTATAGAAACAAAAGTGCACGCAGAGGCAGAAAAGTTAAAAGTTCAAGGCAAGACAAATGTGTGGATGAGTAAAAAAACCTCTGAACACTGAAGTACTGTAAACCAGCAGCAATCTGTTGGTGAAAGAGTGCATAATTGCCTTTCTGGGTTGTTTTTATGGGTTGGGGTTTTTTTGGTGGATATTTTTGTGTTATAGTTGGGGAGGTTGTTGTTATTTGGATTTTTATTTTTTATTTTAATAAAGCTTCCACCTTTGAAGCACAAGTGAAACTCCTCTGCATTTGTGTTTGCTGCTTGGCTGAGCTTTCATACAGTTTTACAGCTTGGTCCAGATTTTCCTGGTTTAATGTGCAAAGTACAGCACATACTATTAGGACTACTCACTCCAAGCTTTCAACATCTGCTTTTTAAGAAACAGATACAAGTGTCACCTTCATTAAAGTCAGTTTCAGTATTGCTGTTTAAAGGGCGTCTAGAAATCAGAACAGAGAAGTAGGATTCATAACAAGGAGCTAAGCAATGAGTTTTGTAAAACACACGTTACAGTAAGACTTTTCCTACAGCAAATAAAAATAATCAGAGGACTTGAGGTTTTTTTTAACTTTTCTCTCTAGGTTTCAGGAGTGCTAGCAATTTCAGCAACAAAACTTTCCAAGTGCCCTGGCTGTGTCACTTTTTAGTGGCTTTTCCAAGTGGTATTCAAACAAGTAAGAAACCTTCTCCTCTAAGGGACAATTAGCAGTTTAGCATTATGCTACTGGCAAGTAAGATCCTGAAATATTATGAATATTCAATAGTTGTCATCATTTTATTCATACCCATATAAAAAAGCACAGTTACATGATACTGTCAGGTCTATAATACGCCAAGTGAGACTACAAAAATAAAAGTAAAAAAAAAAAGTAAAAAGGCCTCAATTCTCCTATTTTTGTTGCTTGTTTTTTTTAACTAATTGTCTCAGGAAAAAAAAGTAGCAAAGGCTAATCTTAAACACAAAGGTATTATCATCAAATCAGGTCCTCTAATCCAGACTGATGGTACACTTATTATTTCAACTGAACCACTCATAACAAACGTGCAATGCCAGCATTCACTCATACCCTGAACTGTTCCCGGGTCTCATCTACCCAATCAATTATTCACACCTGATATTAAGCAGAACAATTTAAAAAGTTGTTTGTGGTTTTGACACAGTTGGTCTGAATTCTTTAATACCACACTCAAAACAGAGGAAGACAAATTTAAGGATATTTCAACTCAATTCACAAAACACTGTTTAGAAAGGGAAAAAAGAGGCATGAATATGGAAGTACAGAAGGTGTTAAATCATCACTTTAAAAATGGACTTGGTAGAGAGCCTACACTAGAAATACTTACCTTGTCAAAGCATCAACATGATCATCAGAAGACAATTCAGAGACACTTAAGTCAGAATTGTGAAAAAAATGAAACTATACTGTCAAAGATCACTGAAATATCTAATCTGAGGCAGTGCAAACTGATGGCTGGTGAGGGGCAACCAGTCTCCTTGCAAAGTGAGGGACTTCAAATTACTCATCCCTGACCTTCTTAGTAATCTGCATTGAAGGACCTGATGAACACCAGTGATATTTCTGTCATGCAATTACAACTGTTAAGCAACCAATACGCAACTCAAGAGTGATACTGTCATCCATGGTGGATTATTGAAGTAATAATCCATTAAAGAATAAGTTCAAAGGGGAAAGTGGTAAACATCTTGCCATAAGTGAAAACACTTCAAAAATTTACAATTAAATAAAAAGTTAGATGATATCTTATAAAAAGAAGTACTGAACACAACAAGGCCACAATAAATTAGTGTTTCCATAAAATGACATGCTGAAGGTTTTGTTCCCAAGTCTATACATTTTTTTACTGTCTGTTAATTCCTAAATATTGACAGCATAATTGAATAATTGAGGTACAGTAGTTTACATTTGTATATGTCTTGTAAAAAGATTATTATTTTTCTTCCAGTTTTTCTTCCTCCTCGCCAAAGAACAACAAAGGAAACATTCCTAAAATGCAGCCAATGGTCACTCCAATAGCTTTACCCTAAAGAAAGAGGGGAAAAAATTAAGTTTTTCACTGATCAGTTATTACTCATTTCCCATGTACCACCACAACCAGGGACACACAATCCTTGTCCTGCTTTTCAGCTGGGAATCACATTTTTCCTTAGCATGCAGACTAGAAACACAGTCTATGAGAGAGAGACATATATGACAAGGCTAGAAACAGTGTTTGCTATGACAAAAGACAATTCTGAAGAAGGAGGAGAGCAATGATCATGAAGAGCTGCACAAGTGGTAAGGGAGGAAACAGACATTCAAAGAATTAGCAGAATGGCCAGGAAGACAGAAAAGGAAAAAAAATAACCAAAACAACAAGCCACCAAACAACACCTACACATATTTTAGGTGCAATTATAAATGCATCTGCTTGTATCTGGCACTGCAAATCATCAAAGGAATGAGTGGCTCCTTGCAAACATGATGGCTTTCAAAGGCAAAAGGCAAAACCAACAAAAACTGGAAAACATTTCAGTTGACCTGAATTTATAAGTCAAGAGGAGAGGCAATAAAGACAAGCAGCCTCCAAACTACATCAATAGCAGTAGGTGGATAGTGTTGAAAAACTTGAGACAGCAGGTAAAAAAGACAAAATGCTACCATACACGCAAAAGTGCACAGAAGTCTTTTCACAGAAAAGGATATAAACAGAGTGCAATGACAGGTTTTGCCACAGGCTCAGCTTTTACTTAGAAGACTCTTAGACTATGGGGCAGCCTCCTGACAGCATGCCAACTCTTCACTGCTCTGTGCTTTGATCTATCACTGCTAAAACCTGACTTTTTCTACCATAACTTTTCCTCAATAAGTGCTATTTCTTCTCCCTTAAATCTGCAAAAGTATTTTTCCCAATGAAGGCTCATTCTGACAAAGTGAAGTTTCTGTTTCTTTACTCAGTTTCTGATAATCTGTTTCTTTAATCATTGCTCACTGCTGAAGTGGGACCACTTCAAATATTTAGATGTTAAGTAAGCAATCACCCTGAAAATGCATCTGCAAGGTGAGTGTCCTGTAACTGTAAACACAGGCAGTGCATACCACTCAAATGCTAAAAGTTTGGCCAGAGAAAAGCTGATTTCATATCCAAGCTAATTATAGAACATTAGAAATTAGTACAAATCAGCACAGGTATATGAATAGCAAGCACTTGACAAAGAATGTATAGGAGTAAACTACTAAGTGGTCATAACTTCCAAGTAAATTATCTTATCACCACAGCCAGAGCTCAGCCCAGGTCTCTGCACAGTGTACACAAAGTCATTGCAGAGACTATCCATGTCACTTGTCACTTGGGCTTGCTGAGTACAAAAAATCCTCTCAAGCTCAAAAAATCCCCATCTCTTGATTCTCCCTGATATGGGTCTAAGACTAAACCCTCTGGGGAACATGCACAAAGTTGGTGGTCACCAAGGAATAAATGGAAAAAGTGACAAAAAGCATTTATCAGCTGGTTTAACACAAAAAGCCCCACACCAGCAGTGCTGCCCACAGGATACTCACCAAGTGTGCACTGAGCCGGGTCTGCCACATGTCAGCTTGTTTGGGTGTCAGGTCAGGGATTGACAGACCCAGCCGGGAAGCCAAAGCTTCCACATAACCTGCAAGACTGAAGAACAAGAAAACAAGAACAAATTATTTTGAATCTCACAGTATCTTGTAAGTGAGGGATTTGAAATACTTGAACTTAAAGACAAGAGCTTTTCCTTCAGCATACCAATAAAGTGATTGAGAGAAAATTATGGTACAGAGTTCAGACTTCTAAAGGTCACATTTTGCAATGTAATTTAATTATCTCACTGATTGAAGACACAGTATTACTAAAAACCTTATGCAGTACAACACAACTGGCGTGAATGTTAATGCATTTTTACAGAGCTTTTTAAATAACCTTTACTGAAAGAAAGGTGACAGATTAGTTAGTGGCAAGCCTTGTAATTTGTAGAAAACAAAACAGAGGGAAAGCGGGAAAAACAGGCATAACAAACAGCTTTAGTTCCAGCAGTTATGCAGAAACTTCCTGTAAAAACTAAAATAAGCTGGATCTGTTTTTATCAGAAATAGGTATGTCTAGACCTGAAGACATTGCAGAGATAATGTTTTAGCTGAGGAGAAGGAAATCCCTTCAGATCTGGGGATAACAACCTGAGACAGTATATTAGGTAGAACTATATTACATTACAAAAAAATTATTTTTCCACTTTGCATCTCAATGAATGCACTTAATATTCTTAACACAAGTTCATACATACCCCAGTCCAGCTAAATCTGAAACCAGGTTTCCCAAAGCTGCAGCTGGAGGGAGGAAGAGGGAAGAGAAAAAGCTATTATTTTAGCTACAAACAAAACCAACCCTCCAACCCTACAAACAAACCCAGCTCCCACCCTGCAGTGACCTTCGCATACTCTCATTTTTTATAGAATTAAAGACTAGACCTAAGCTCCTTATGTTTTAGTTTTTATTCTGACCTTATTACAGTTTAATAACAGCAGCAGATTAGAATTAGTAAGAGGTGCAACTATTTTTCCCAATTTACATGGCGAAAACTTGACAAATACAAAAAAGACAGTACTAACACCTGGAAATCAACATAACTTTTGAGATCAGAGTTAAGAACAGCTGTGCACGATTGTCAGCTCCATGCAGCTAAGGCTGGACACCAAGAAAAGCCTTCCAGTGCCTGAAGAGGAGCACTGGAAATAGAAGGAGCTGTCACTCAGGTATGCAGCTTCGATAAACATGTCAATATATCCATGAACTGTGTCAATTCAAGAAGAAATACTGTACACAAGTGAACAAAGTTACACACAAAATACAGATTTCACAGCAGACCTTACTAAGATAAGCTTCCCTGTGACTGTCTCACATTGAACCAAGGCCTGCAAATTTCCAAATCTTTAACTTGTCCTGCGGAAACATTTTCAGTTCAGCTCTCCCTCCTCATGCTTTTCAGCAATGCTGCACCTGCAGCAGTGGATCCATGAGCACCCTGTGACACTGCAGAGGCACCAGAGCTGCTGAGCAGAGCTTATCAGTCCTGGCCCAGGGCAGGGGCAGGGTGGCTGCTTGGCCTCCTGTGGTATCTCACCAAGGCAGAGGAGCCACCAAGAAGTGCAGTAAAAAGACACCAACACTGATCTCCCCTTAGCACTGCAAGCCATCAGCAATGTACAAACACATATATCCACATACACTGGGCCCTGGGGAACTCAGAGCAGTTCCATCACAGAAATGCAAATACACTTTCCCAACTGACCCAAGATTTGAATTATTAGGCTGAAATCAACAACAAGCACTTCAAAAGCTATTTGAACTGAAATTCCATTTCTACAAATGGAATATGCCCTAGCTTCACCCAGAGGTTGTTTCTTTATTAGGAAATGCAGCTGCAAGACTGAGGAAGAGCCATTTCCAGCCCTGTGTGCTACTTTCAGCTTAAAATATAGGAATGGGCCATATTAGTCTAAATGTGCTGCAATTTTAATACTTGCCTGCCATAGTTGAAATTCCTAAGACAACTCCAATTGACAATTCTATTTGGGTTCCCTGAAAAATAAAGAGTTTTCTCATTATTTGAGGGATTTGGAGTTAAAATAAATTATATTGATACAACTGACAAAAGTATTGTTTATTGCTTGTCTACGTTAAAAGTGAAAGGATAAATGGATATTTCTTGTATTAGATCACAGAGATCTTATCTTCCTGGCATATATTCGCCCTAAGGCAAGGGTCTACTTCTGAAAGTCTTTTAATATTTCATCTGTACTCTCTCAGGCAGCTGGGGGACAAACCTGCAACCCCTATCCCTGCATAGCATCTTCCCCACTGCAATTCTTAGCTGAATGCAGAGCTCTGAACAAAAACTTCTACAAATACTGAGCAAACAAATAAAACACAGTATCACAGCTCCTTGTGTTCTCAGCTGAAGAAACAAAACCACATGGTCTACATTATGAAACACCAGAACATGGTCAAAAGATGAGAGACAATGTGCATGAACTAAAACAAGACATGTTCCAGTTGGATATAACAAATAATTTTCCATCCTGAGGACAGCTGAGCTTTGGAACAGGTTGCTCAGACAGGCTGCCCTTGGATTTCTCAAGTCCCTCAGGATAAAACCATGAACAACTTGGTCTCATCTTACAGCTGGTTCTGCTTTGAGCAGGAGGTTAGACTAGAGACCCTGATGGTCCTGAGAAGGGGGACTTTCTAGACTTCACAGGCCATTCTGTTCTGTTCTCTTGAAAATTATGAATCTGACACACTTGTTCAAGGAATTAAACAGTGAACTTACCGCAGCAATCATAATTGCGTTATCCAAAAATCCAAACCCTACAAAAGGTAATGCATTGTGGAAGAACACTAAAAGAAATAAGTAACAAAGAAAAAATAAGTATTCATAAGAGAGTTCACTAGTGCAGAGGAACAACTGAAATGTCTAATACTGGTTTAAGAGAAACAAAGGCAAAATACACAAAATTCCTTTCCTCCTGGTCACCTTTTTGTTGCTGGCAGGTGTAGTAAAACCCTTGGCTACACAGAAATGTTACTAAGGGCTTGTGAAGAACCAGCTAAAAAATCTACTTTGCAAGTACTTTTACAATTTCAGGTGGAAACTACTTATACCTATTAGTGCATAGGAGAAATACTTAAAACTACACTAACTCTGCTATTATTTACAGACCTTACAGCAATGTTGCAGTATCACTGAAAATCACCAAACTGTCTCACCAAACTTCTTGAAATAAAGGTCCTTTTTCTGCAAGTCCCTCACTATTTCTGTGCAAGAGCTCCATCTTCTTCACACATTCCTAACATTTAGTATTTCAATTCTTGTCAAAACTCCTTCAGCCAAATCTGCAAATGCTCAGGTGGGTTTCACTAGGGTGTCATATACTGTTAATTATCTCACAATTTCAACTGTGAATTGTATCTCGACTTTGTATGTGCACTATCCTCAATGCAAGTTAGACTTGTAGCTGCTTTTTAATACATTGATTAAGAAACCAAACTCCACCTTTTGTTTCATGCATTTTCTTCTTCTAAAACAAATTAAAACCTTTCTGAAAATATTTCTGTTGCAGAAGCCTGGAACATGCTGGTCTGAGTAATTTCTCAGAATGAGCACGGTGTAACTGTATCATTCCTTTTTGTCTTGTTAATTTTGTCTCTCGGGTTTCAGCTTGTAAGCTTTTGATAGGGGTGGGATTGAATTTGCACAGCATTGCCTCCAGCTGAGTTTTAAGGTGCTCACTTCATAAGACTAAATACAGCATGAGAAGAGACTAAATGACAACAATACAACTGAAAGTTGAATTTTTTCATTTTTTAACATTTAAAATGCAGCAGAGTTTGGATTTGGCTGGAGTTTGGGGTTTTTTTTTCACTTCACGTTGGACTATAACTCCTACATTTTACAAACTTAGAGAGGCAAACCTAAGAAGAGGGACGAAAGAAGAGTGGATGAACCCCACAGTCATGTGAAAAGAAACTGGTATCCAGTACCTTTTGGGTTTCCTTTCTGCAGACAGTATGAATCCATGACCACACAAAAAAACCAAAGCCACATTCAAGATCTTTCATGCTTAGGTACTAGAACACGAATGGTCATCTGTAGCTAGTTTGTGAGTATACACCTATTTTCTAAACTGCACAGGTGAAAGACTACAGCACAAAACCTATGAAAAGTTCCAGTTATTTTTAAACTATCACAGGATAAATCCACCAAAACATAAATAACAAAACAAGCACACAGATATGCCCAATATTTTCAAAATGTGTGAACTGGAGCTAAACTGGGACCTCAAATTCTTGTTAAAATGCACAGAATTTTGGAATTCATGGAGTAAACAGAACTCCAGGAACAAAGGAGGGGGGAGACGGACAAATCAGAAAAAAAAGTAGATAATTAGAAAAGGAAAATGTTTGCCTAAATAAATTTGCTCACTGCAGAGGACAAAACCACAAAAATACACTAATTTGGAAACTAAATCAGAATTTGAACCATGAATCATAAATGCACAATCTGTTTCCAATTTCTTTGCCATTTTATACCACTTCTCAGTCCTTTTAAAACACAAAACCTGCACAAGGCACTGCAGCACCAACACTGCTTGGCTTAGAAAAACAATGTTTGCTGCTGGCTTTGAACAGTGTGCTCTCATTTGGGCTTTGTGTCCTACTTTCACTCAGTGCTGCTCATTCTCCAGCCGAGGTGTTATGAAACAAAGGCAGCAGGGTGAGTGTTGGTGCTTGCTTTGGTTTTCTCTTACTCCATAAACAGGGATGAGGACAGACCAGCACTTGTGGAACAAAGATGAAGCCAATTCAAAGAGAGACTGCACAAATACTGAACCACATTCAACAAACATTCTTCTTTTACCATGTCTCAGTTGTCCTGGAGATGGTGGTGCAACCTCCAACTTCTCTAGAGAAGTCAAAATGAAATGAGAAAGTTAGCTGCTTCATCATAGATTCAATTTATTATCAAGTCTTTACCAAATTTCTAGCAGGCAAAAAAGCAGTTATGTTATTTAACAGCTATCAAATGGGAAAGAAAAATACTTCACACCTACATTTTTATTATTTTTACAAAAGATAACATAGCATTAAAAGCCAAAATGTCTTAGAATATTACAAGCTTACACCAGTATAAGTGATAACAGCACACTTCAGAAGCAGCCCAACAGCCATCTTCATTTGAAAATTACAAAACCACACCAAAATTAGAAAAATCAAATCTTCTACAGACAATTCTATGTTATTTTTAGAGGTCCTCTAAACATGCAGCAGACAACCTTCTTTTCCCCAGAGAGTCTGCAAAACAAATACTACCACTTATATTCTCACAAAAGGTATCTTTCACAGCAATGTAAGAATAAAACAAAAATGGAGACCACTGATTTTGGTAACAGCAGATTAAGTTTGGTCATTTGGTGCATGTTTCAGGTACCCTGGACTCAAGTCAGTGAGAGTTTGCAAGGACCAGGACATCACTCCTGAACCTGACAGAGTACTTTCTCTACAGGAAACCAGCACAGTTGTGATCAGAGATGCTGTGCAGAATGCAGCAGCAAGTTACTCGTTTAACAGCAGCAAGGGAAAAAACCTAGCTACTCTTTTAGGTTTCTCTTGTGCATTTTTTAATGTAGATATTGAGTATAAGACCTCTTTTTTAAAACAGAAAGAAATCATTCCCCAAATATTTTCCAATATTATGAGATTATGACAAGTTGCTTCCATACTTCTGCTGAGATAACTTCCACAGACAAAGGTTAAAAATGGTACAAAGTGGAAACTACAGCTCTCAAGTATTCAAATTTTACTTGGGCAGACATGCACATGGGAAGACAATGCTGCAAACACAGAGTGTGATTGATTTGAGCCTATGTCTGAACACTGCAGACTGGAGTGGGTATTCTTGCATCCAAGTCACTCTTATATTCAAAGATATTTTATGGAAGAAATATTCACCTAAAGTACCTTTGAGGAAAACACATTATATCATAATACCAGTATTTAGCCAACCAGGACACTGATTTCCAAAATAATTTCACTAATTGAAGTTCTTTAACACTCTCAAGCTCTAGCAGTTACTGAAGAGGTGCTTCCTCCCTCTGCCCAATATAAACACTACCTAAGCTCTACAAACACCAGATGCACTCACCAAGGAAATGGGACAAGTATAGCCCAAATACTACAGAAATAAAGATTATTTTGCTCTCCCCTAGAAAATGCCAGGGAATCAACAGATGCAAAGCTCAGGCTGGAAGAGGAAGATGGCAAACAGAGGGGGCCCCTGTGACAATCAATCTTCTGAAGACTCAAGTATTGATGGCAAGGAAACATCAGACCAAAACTTCCAGCTTGTGTTCAGGGTGAATGGGACTGGGGATGGGACTCCCTTTCATAGGGTCTCCTCCAGTTCTCACAGGTTAAGCAGATCTTTTACAGAAGCACAGACAAATACCTGTCTATATACACCACTACTGCCCTTTGGGCAGCTTTCCTCAGAGACAATTTCCAAACACTGGGGAAAATCAGAGCCACCTTGAAACAGAGATTATTACCTGAGGCCACTGGCTCCAAAAGCGCCAGATGCCCTCAGGATGGCCAGGAAACCTAAGTTAACACTGTCACATTCCTGATGAGGCTTCCCTAAACTCATTTGCTCCATCCTACTGAATGCCAAGGAGAGAATAAAAGCCCCACACTGAACACAAGCACAGGAGGTCACAGAGTGCTGCCCTCCATGGCTTTCTGCTCTGGTGGGAAGCTCCCACACCAACCACTGTGGTTCCTGGGCTTCCTGTGGCACTGCCACTGAAACCACTCCTGCTGCAGGGCCCATCAAATTTCTACATCTATGTCTCCATATAAAGGATTTTATGATAAGAAACTGTAACATAAAGAAATTTCCAGGAAACACTTTACCTCTGAGAAAGGCATCTTTTCAGTTTTCCCTGATTATGACAGCCAGTTAGATTAGATAATTTCCATCTATTTTGGGTATCAATACAGAATACAAAAGACTATTCAGCTTGTCACAAAATACTACAAAGCTCTAGAACATCAGTTCTGTAGATTTAACTACAACTGAGTTTGATAGCACCTGTCAGTCTACAAAATTGCATTCTACTCAGTCTAGCTAGACAGCTATTAAAAAAAGCTAAAAAAACCCAGTGAATATTTGATTTCAGAAACTTACTACCAAAAGAAGGAAGAATTAAGGGTGTTTGGTAGAAGGACAAAGAAATAAAAATGTCTTACATCTAGGCATAATGGGAGTTCCAAGTTATAATAACTAAAAAGAACATCAGCTCCTCCTTCTGAGCATACATCAAGGGCTACCTTGGGATGTTTCTAAAAAAGGGAGGCTGGGGGACACTACTTTGAGGTTAGAGTAAAGACAAATTAGTGCAAGCTAGAGGGAAATACCAGGGGATCAAATATAAACAAAAATTACTTAATCATTGACATAATCTCTTTCAGTAGCGTGGGATTCCTGCTAAGTAGGCATTTTATCAAGCAGTCCTTCAACACTATCAGGGCAGAAGCTGCCAGAGAGGTCACTGGGGACAGCATGGTGGCACCATGCTCTGCAGACCAGACTGCTCCTGATCAGCCACAGGGAGCTCATGCCAGTAATGGCATCTTGCTACTGCACGTGCAAGAGCTTTATTTTATAAAAGGGAGTCTTGTAAACTTGTGTGGAAGCGTGCCTAGCTTAGAGCTTCCCTCATCATCAAGATAAAAATTAATCTGTGAAAAAAATCTGTGATTACACATGTTAATGAGACAGGAGAAGTCTGCCAGATGAAGTTCAGTAACTGGGGCTGGTGAGCCCTGCTCATGGTCTGGCCAGGGCAGCTCCCTCAGCCTGAGCCCGGACAGAGCCTGAGAGAGCTCTCACTCCCCCCAGCACAGAGCAGGGGGCTCAGGACCTTGCCACAGGGCGCCTGCAGGACCAGGCTCATGGGAAAAGCTGTCCCCTCTGGAGCACCAAAACAAAGCTTTAAAGCACAAAGGCAACTTCCCTGAGAACTGAGGCTCTGCCTCTGGCAGGTACAGAGCACTGCCTGCTGCAGGAAAGGGCTGAGCCAGCTCAGCTCTACTTGCACAGGCCAATGATTGGTCTAAAGCTGGGACATGGAGAAGGAAAAACTGGCATGAAAGCCAAAAACCTTTCTACAGAATCATTTCCAATGCCACCTTTTTAAAGCATAACATACTTTAGAACTCTGCAAGATATGAAAGCACTGAGAGCCAAAAAAATTCTTTAAACAGATTTATTAAAACTCTAGATAGCAAAATGTATTTCAATACAGGGTACTTATTCACAGGAAGTTGTTCTGACTATCTGAGTTTTTAAGACTCAGCAAAAAACGAGAATAAAAATGTTCAGAGAGTACAGCAAAGGAAATGTGTCCTTTGTTTATTTTCTCAGAGGGAAAACGAAATCAAAATTGCAAAACTCTCTTTAAAGAGCTCAATTCAGCCAGAATCAAACAATTGAGAGCTTAAATGTCTGGAGGGAAAAGAAAACAACTTTAAAATACTCCAGAATTGCATTTCACGATGGCCATTCACCAGCTCATCCTGCGTCACAGCCCTCAGGAAGACACAGAATTCATCTTACTGCAGAGGGAATGAAATGAAATGGTGGAGTGAGGAATTGCTATTTTCTAACTGACATTCATTACCATAAATGAGGTTATAAACCAAGGTTCAAGTGCAATACATGTCATGAGCCCTGAATTAGCAAAGTCTGGGAAGCAGAAAAACATTTACTGCTTCTTAAATCTGTTCTTGATATTTTTAAAATGTATACAACCATCTATTTCCCTATTTTACAAAATAGTTAGAACCTGGGGGGGAAGGGAGCATGGGGGTGAAGGAATGAAATATAAAACCATCAACATAAACAATACCATCATCCACAACTTGGTCCAAACCAGCACATTAAAGTCACTATGCCAACTGTAGACAAGTACTTGCAATTTAGTTTTAGAACTATTATTCTTAGCTGACAAACTAACCACAACTGACTAACAGGTAATGGGAGTGCACTTATTAAAAAAAACCCAACCAAAACCCAGCAAGTTGTCATCACCAGTTTCTGAATTATCAATTTTTAAGAACTGACATACAAGAGAACTTGCAAGCCTAAAGGCATGTATTATGCTTTATTCAAATTGCAGCTAACACCACCATAAAATTTTATAGCTGAATCTGTTACTGTCACCCAGGGGCAGGGAACACTAACACTGAATGCAGGTACTACTGCCAGAGCTACCCTAGGAAAATACTTCTGCTGACTATTGCCATAGCTGAGACAAAAATATGAGCAGTGTTTTATAGATTTTTAAATAGTGACTGAATTGCTTAAATTAATTATTAACCAATGGGTATCAAGAAGAAGAATACAATAAATATTAATAATCTAGATCTATTATAACATCATTTTAGGCTCCAAAGGCTAAATCTAGAAGTTACAGAGAGTTTTGTCTTGAATTCATCAATCTGTTTCCTCTAAAAAGCTTGTCCAGATCATTTCAGCTAATCATTCAGATACACATCACTGAAACAACAAAAACATCACTTACACAGAACAAGAAATCAGAGCAATTATTGTGTCTACTAAAAAGAGGCACTCCTTTGCACATGAGTTCATGAGAGGATCTATGCAACCAAAATTCTGGATTGGAGCTTAAAAATGAGATGTGTTATTGCTTTATTCAGAGGTGGATCCTCAAAAGCAATTTCTGACTCTGATGTATGAGTTCATTCATGGAATAAGATCATAAGACACCTCCTTGTCATCCTTTTTTTCTTCCTCTGCTCTTCCTCAGTGTTTTCACCAAAACTGCAATCGAGCAAAATTGAAAAATCTTGTTTCATTGATCTTCAGCTGGGTTCCCTTAATATTCCAGATGGGGAAACAACAATTCCTGAGTTGACAGTAAAGAAAAATTCTGCATCATTTGTTATAACTCACAAGTGGTTTCCTGTTACTACAGCAATTAAGGCATGAAAGGAGGCTGACTTGTGCAGTGCTAAATATAAACCTGGCTGTCAGCCCCTTCAGTCACATGCCCAGCAGAGGGAAAGCTGGGAGAAGCTCTGGTACAAATAGAGGAGCTGATAGAAAATTTCTCTACTACTCTGGAGAAGGTAACTATGTCCAAACAAATATTCTGCATAAATAAAATTGGATAGTGGTTTTTTAATACTCCCTGTAACATTGTAGAGAATTACACAGTGATCCCTGAAAAACCTTGAAGTAGCAGGAGATGATCACCTTTATTTGAAACCTTTGTTACATCTACTGAACAAAGAGCTGAACAAGCTTTGCAGGAAGGCAGTGTGCTCCCTGGCCAATCAATTCCCTTCAGAACAAGCCCCAGCAGTTACTTCAGGCTCAGTTCATTCCTGTGATCCCCTGTAGTGAGTGTACAATACCCTTATCCTATTATCCCTTCCAAAAATGTGGCACAGCATTCATACCCTTTTAAAGATGCTTGACAAAACAAGAGAGACCTAAGATGGAAACCCCAACTGGAAATGTAGGAGAAAGCATGAAATGCAAATGGTATCCAGAGGCTCAAATCACTGTCCTCACCATTAAGAGGGTTTTACCCTTGACCTAATCCCCATCTTCATCAGTGCCCTATAAATGTGAAGGTCAGCATTTCCACTCAAACAGGTTAATGCCAAAGTAGTATTTGCAGTGGTTTGCTTAAAAAAGGTCTCAAACCACAGCTGGAAGAAAGAGACTTAAGATGCTTGCCTTGGGATTCAAGGGGGTTAATCAGCTAAAGTGATGACAACACAGAAAGGACTTGCAGCTTGCAATAGAGATGCAGGATAAGGATAGAAATAGAGTTTGAGCTATCTCCTTCAGAGAGAAATAGAAAATGTCAGAAAAGCAGCTGAAGTGTTTGCATAGAAGTGCCAGCAATGTAGTAGAACTGATAGGACAGCAAACAGGACCAATAATGACATCTCTGTTCCAGAAGTAAATGGTTATATTATTATTTAAGGAAAGAAAATAAACATAAGAAGGTTCTTGAGAGCTGCCAAGAAACAAATTTTCTATAGCAATTCCCTGACTGGAAAGAACCATCTTCAGAGTTAAAATTCTCTGCCTCAAAAAACCAAATACTTGTCCTACCAAGAAGAGGCTGGCTCTGTCTTCCCTCCTCACCCTCTCCATTTCAATGCCTGAGGACTGCAAGGAGCTCTTGGGAGCCAGAGGACAGACATCTCCCAGTGGCACAGCATTTTGGATGAATGAATCTTTGCCTGGGATTATTAACAAACTCTCCACTAGATTTGGAAAAGGACTGGATAAGTCCTTCTAACTAACAGAGTGGAATTTATGGCGTACAAATTATTCATTTAGCTGTTTCAGTAAGTTGAGGTTTTGGCATTTCTCTGTCAGCAAGGTTTTTTCTTGAGCCCCCTCTTGTTCAAGGGAGGGATCTCTCCATCATTTCATGGGTCTGCAGTTGAGCAGAGCAGCAGCACAGCAACACTGCTGAACTGGAAACAAGACCATGGTACCTGTGCTTTATCAGAGAGCAATATATTCCCATAAAAGGACAAGCAAAGCAATTCTGTGGGACACCACAGAAGATTTGCTAACAAAAATTATCAGCACTCTGTGTACAATCAGAGATCTGATCTACTAGAGAACTTTCATCACCTCTAAATAGGGTTGTGTTAGGCAACACTGATATCTAACCATGAGAGCTCATGAAATATCTAGGGAGTTATATGTACAATATCCTTTATTCATTTATGTTCCCCCCAAGCCCTGCTTGAACAAGAAATCTGAAAAGCTGGCAAGAAACAAGCCTGTTTATTCCTGCGCCTCCTCTCCCTTGTGCCCTTTCCCATCCTGTACAAAACTACACTCCTTTCCCCAGGAAAGAAAGCCAGTGGGAGAATGGTTTTAAGGACAGGGAGCAGCTTTGGCTTTCAAGGCCAGGTCTGGTACCTGCAGCCAGCAGCAGAACCCCTTAGCTCACTGACAACAGCCTGTGCAGAACGCAGGGGAACCAGGCACTGCCTCCTCCCTGCCCTGGCACAAACCTGAGAGAGGGCAGTGACACAAGGGGCTGTGCCTCAGCCACAGCTGGGCTCCCACAGCCCCTGGCACCAGCAGCACCTGCTCTCAGACAGCACAAACCCTTCCCACAGCCACCACCAGGCAGCTGCAGCAGCACCAGGCAGGGGTGGATGGGGCTGGCTTGTTAAATATGTTTGGTGGGATTAATCTTGTCCTTTAAGAAAACTGGACTACAATCTTTACAGAGAGCTGAAGACAAACTGCTATTAAATCACATATCACTAAGTACCAGCCCTCTTGTAAGCAGAAAGATCCATCCCCTGCCTGAGGACGACCTTGGAAGCAAGTACAACTGCAGAAATAAGCTTCTGTCTGAAATAACTTTAAATGCATGTAGAGTTTATTGCTTTTCATCTGTCTCAGACTTAATAAAGCAACCCAAAATAAGAAAGACAGAGAGGACAGAGAAACTGAATGATTGTCCAACATTTTGTTACAGACTCATATTAAGTGTAATGACATTCCTCCTAATTTTTCATTGCATTGGGGCATTAAAGACAGAAGTACGAGCTGCCTTGAAATCCATCCGTAAGAATCTGTTCATTCCTGTCAGAAAAAGGAACACCATAAGAAACCAGTGACAATTTAAGTTCCAGCCATAAATTACACTCAAGTAATTTGTGTCTCTCTATATAAATGCCTAATGAATACAGAATGCAGTAGCAATGTATTCTTAACTCTTTACCTGCTGCTAGAGGAAGTGCAGCAGATTCATCCCTTTGCTACCCCCTCCCTTCCCCATGTAACTGAGCAGAGCCTCATTTGTGAAACTACTCTGACACCCCCATCTGACTCCTTGCACAGTCAAATTCAAACTGCAATGACAGCTTCCTCTGGCAAACAGCTGAAGGAATGATTATAATATAAAAACAGATAAAATCACTCCACAGGAACTTCACCTTAAAATATTTTCTTTCAGCTTTTATGCGATAAGAGTATGAAATATCTACTCAGTTTTTATGCAGCTGCATTATGTAATAATTTATTCTGCATGTGAATTTTAAGTTCTAATAAAAAACTCACCTTGCTCACAAAAATTGTCTGAAATATTAAGATTGCTGGTTTTGTAAATAAAGTCATACAGAAGGAAGAAGTAGAAGACAAAGGCTACTGTGCTCTACTCTTCCTAAAAGTGAACAGTTTTGAGTTCTAAGCTCACTTTTTATTCTTTCAACCTATTGTCTTTATTCTGCAAAACAAAAAAGGAACATCCTTTTCCTGGTCAGTGTTTCTCCAGCCTCTGGCAAGCATGAGGCCTCTCTCAGGAGGATTCAATCACAGGTGCATCCCTGCAGCTTCCAGCTGCAGAGCCAACGCAAGCGTCAGCTCCCATCACACCCCTGCAAGTGCCAGCTGTGCACACACTCCCTCTAAAGCTGCTTCAGGACCTCTGCTCTATGGAGAGCTGCACATCTGGTACATCTATTTAATCCCAATGCTTCTTAGCTTTCCCAGAAAGTACCCAGTGTCAGTTTATAAAACATATGGTTCTGCTACCTAGGACAGTTTTTGTTTTTTAACTTTACACATTTCCCCTTTTCTAATGACGGGGTTGTTTTTTTTTAACCTGTTCTTCTGTCACAGCTTCACTGTAAGCAGGCAGCAGAATCCTGTGGGTGCTGAAATTACACCCTTCACCTCCAGTTCTGCTAATCAGCTTGAGAATTAGTGAAGTGCAAGCACAAATCCTCGGCTCAGAGTTTGCTGCATAGCAAGCCTGTTTTGTTTTCCACAGGAGAGGAAATATGGAATCTAATGTATTTAACACTTCTCCCCATGGCAATGGAAAGTATGCTGTGGCACTGCCCACATCAGTGACATACTGCAATGCCACTATTTACTGGAGATCTTAAGGAAATATGCACCCCTGTAGTTTTCCATGGTGTGCAATGGAGACTGATCACAGTGTGCCTCCAGCACCCTTCCCTGCCTCATTCTCTTCTCCCTCTGCTTCTCCAAAATCTGTGCAGTGTTTACACAGCCCCTTTTCCAGCAGCAAAGAAGGGGATGGATTCAGGCTGAGGTTGCTTTTTGCAGTGCTGAAGCAAAGTACTGTGAGCAAAGTACAGTGAGCAGCCACTCAGACCATGATGAATAATCCTGAATAGAGAGCCAGAGGAAGGAAGAGGAGAGACAGCTCCTTCCTAGCTACAAGACAAATGTTGAGATAAAAACTATAATTGCAAGTAGTTGCCAAAACAGCAAAGGTAACCTGGGAGATGAAACCAGTATTGCTCACTAGTACAACTCAGCGTGCACTGTTAGGGACACAGAGATCCCAGAAGAGACTCCTGCCTGAGGCACAGGAACCCTCCTGGCCCTTCCCATGGGAAAACACAAAGGCAGAATCTGAGGTCAAATACAACACTGCACCCTAAAGTGATCTGAAGTCATATTATTACTGCAAGGGGTGATTTGATACTTTTCCTCCTGTCTCTAAACTCCCTCCTGATCATGTATTTGGGATTTCTTTATTCTGGCACTTGTTCTTAGCCAGGTACACAGCCAGGCCCAGAGAATGACTGCAGTGCTAGGATGGGAAGCAGAATTGAGACTTTCCTACCCATAGGTTTTTGGGATAGAGAAAGAACAGAACACTCTTTACAACACCACAGGTGAAGCCAGCAGTAAATCCACACCCAGATGGCCAAGTCACATCTGCTGCACATCAATCACCTCATCCAGGCCTGCCCTTACCCACTGTGGGAAACCCAGGAGAATGCTTTTCCTCTATGGCTGGGAAAAAGTAATTAAAGTGAGCCCTTTTTTTTAACTGAGCTTTTAACACAGGGTCAGATATAAATCACAGTAAAACTCAGCCATAGTAATGTGCAACTGCAAAAACTGAGGTAAGCATGGAAAAGAGGTAGACACAATAGGTTTGTAGCCTCCAACCCTGACATGTAATCCAACAGTGAAAACTTTATAAATCCAAAGACTTTTTTTATGTTTTGGTAAACCAGATCAAATACACAAGTAAAAAACTTGTAAGAGGTCACATATCATTCCCAATAAGAACAGTCTTTTTCAGCCTGGGCCATCTGTGATTTATCAGAACTCAACTGCACATTGGTACATTTCTTCTGTTCAGGTAAAGGGACACTGAATCAGAGGAAGTCTGTTGAATATTTGCAAGAGGAAAAGGTCACCAGGCTGATTATTTATAACAGCACTGTCACTTTTGCAGCTACCTATTTACTTGATTTACTTTACTCCATAAAATAATATAAATAAATAATGAATTTGCAGAAGGAGTGGTGGATTTCAAGCTGTTCTCCTATCTCTTCTTTACGGTAAAAACCTTAATTAGACAAGAGGGCTGGAAACCTAGCTGGAAATTGTTAAATCTCACTCATGAGTGAAACAGTTAATTTTATATTTGTAACATCAAAGTTTTACTTGAACTTTGTGAAAATCAGCCTGTTGCCAGAACTGAAGCAAAGAAACAACTGGATCAAGAGGTTATCTGTAATCTGAAAATACAAGCTGATGGTATTTGAAAGGGCAGTTGGCTAAAGAAATTGGTTTGTTCCATGCACATTTTTCTCCAGTCTTCCAGAAAATTAAATAAAGCAGAAAAAACACAGTTTCTACCAATTCAGATTGTTATGAATGATGAGATAATATCCTCATGGAGACTGGTGATTCACACCCTTAGTGTAAGATAAGTTACAGCAAACCAGCCAGCACTGAGGGATAGATCACTGCACAAAGTCAAATGCTATCAAGTGCAAATAATTTAAAAAGTTACTGTAACAGCACAATAACCAGAAACTGATAATGCCTAGAAGAAAAATGTAGCAGGTCAAAGTGCAGCAATTGTTGGCTCCCAGTAAGCATTTGGACCTGAGCTATGTGGCAGCACCAGTTTACATACAACACAACCCAAGGCACAGATCTCTGTCCATGGCATGGACAGAATCACACACCTGGGACTGTCTCCTAACCCTCCCCCAACATTCCCCCAACGTTTTGGGAAGCCCAGACAACAGGTCCCAGATATCTCCAAGAAGTGAGCTCTGGGAACCTAAGGCCAGGCCACTCTGCACACTGTATCTGGCTCCTCTCAGTTGGAGTTGGTCTCACTGTAGAAACTTTTTTCCATTTTTCCTGAAATTAGAAAGATTTTTCAAAGCTGTGTCCTTCCCCCAGGTCATGCAGGAGCCTTTCACCAGGATCACTGCCAAACAGTAAGGCATGTTTTAATTCTGGAAATGCCTAAAAGCCATGAAGTATTTTAACAGCATTAAGGAAAGGTTTTATCCCTACACACAAGCAGTAGCCACCTTCTTCTTATGGCTCCTTTAAGCCAATAGGAGAGTTAATACAGAATATAATCAATCTCAAAATACAGGGTCTTAAATACGTTTCTATTTCCCCTTTCTATTATCTAGAGAAAATAATGTGATTTTAAAAAATTACTTGTTAATATTTGCCAAAAGTATCTCAGTCTAAATAAAATTTAATAAAAACTCAAAAGATACCTAAAAATGAATGAATATTATGAGCCCATCACATACAAAATGAAACTGGCAACTGATGCAGGAGAAAAGTATAGCAAGTAGCAAGAATCACTACATATTATGGCTGCTAGGGAAAGTATTTTATTAACAATTAGCATATAAATATCTAAGAATCCTAAGTAAATGAACACTGGAAAAAACCAGCTATGGTTTTATATTCCATAGTTTTGAATGAAACATGCACTCTGCTGGGTTGAACAAAGTATTTTGTGGCCTTTGCCTGAAAATACTCCCCATGTTTCAGAGGAAGCATGTTTCAGGCATGAGTTAGTCATGTCCCAAAAATTCCATGTTCATTCACTGTTAAAGGAAGTTCTCACACACAGCAACAAAGCAGAAACAAAAATGCATGCTTTCAGAATATTTGAAATATCACTATGCTAATTTAAGGATAAAGTAGAAGGGAGGCACAAGGCAGCTCACATATTCATGTCTAACTTTCCCCAAAATGAGCCATTTTCATAAAAAAATCTCAACAACAGCACAGGGACCCAAGACGGTTTCTTTAAGTACTCTGCTTGCCTGTTATATTTATTTTTCCATTTACTGGTTGTTTTTAGAAAGGATTTTTTTCTGGAGATAACAGATGCCTCTGTAGTTTCATATTTGGATTGATTAAATAATAAATGAGGCTGACTTAAGCTAAGAGTTTTCAGTTGAATGAGTCAGCTTTAAATAATTTCTTTCTTAGAGAAACTGGCAGACTTCCTTTTCTTTTAATTGAGGTTACACACTGGAACCTCTGTGTTCACAGAATAAACATGATCTATTTCATTCGTGCCTGTTGCAGGGAGATCTAAATGTTTTCAATCTATCACTCTCAAGGGTTTAAGTTGCACTCTAAGTGAAAGCTGCATTTCAAGTGATCTTTCGTAAAAAGTCCTGAATCAAAAGCAGCTTTTGTACTGGACAAGAGAGTTATTGGGAGACAGATTTTCCTTTTAGCTCTAAAATGTACTGTTTTACAAAAGACACAGCTGAAGAACAATGCCTTAAGAATCAGATATTTTTTTCTGATTTGTGAGATAAAGGATATTTGTGCATGACACCTATTTTGTATTCATCACATGCTTAAACACATGCAAAAGACAAAACAAATTTTACTTGGAGCAATGTTGTATTTTAATTGAAGCAATCTTATTTTACCTCTGGCAGCAAAGGGCAAAGGCAGCTAACTAAATAATTTTTTTTAATCATAGTATCATTCCTGCATTATATTTGGACCTTGCAATTTAACACACATCACTTTCCAAGAAAATAGCATAAGGTAGTTGATACTGAGCTGCTTCAAAAAACTGAAGTTGTTTCACCTGATCAAGTATTAACTAGAAACTCTTGTATAGTGCAGCAGTTTCCAAAATACCTGTGCTTAAAACACCTTGGTCAAGTTAAGTGTAAGTACCTGAAGATGTGGATTGCTGAAATTCTTGAGACTGAAGGCTTTATATGAACATGAACAAAAACTGTGTACTTCTATTTCTTGCAGCAATACATGCCAAATGCATCAAAACAGGCATGCAGGAAGTCTGTCAAACCATCAGCCTGCTGGCCTTATGCAATGCATATGTCAGCAAACACACTTTTCCATTTGGGCTTTTTCTACTGTACCAAATTCACTGGTCGTCTCTGGTGACTCTACCTCCTCTGCTGGCTTCTCCAGTGGTACCAGTGGCTTAGGATACCTTAAGCCTACAATGAGTTTTCAAAAGCAAAACAGCAATCAGTCATTATTTAAAATCTTCCAATCAATACTGGAGCATCCACCAGCAAGAAAAGATCCTTTATAAATATTAAGACTGGATTTCTGTGGGTTTTACATCAATTCCACTTGATTGTTTGCAAGGTTTTCTCTGCAAAAAAATAAGACAAAGTTTCTGCATTTAAGCAGACTAGAACCTGCTTTAAGTTATGTGAGCAAGTAAAATTTCAGAATATGGAAGCAAACCAAACCACAACAGAAAAATCATGAACTTCAAAAACATTACCTTGCTGCAGGTGGTTGAAAGGTAGACAGTTACAGCTGACATTTTCAGAGAGCAGTTTCAGAATAATTTTACCATGAGTGACTATGCACCAATTTTCTTGTTTATGACATTAAGCCTCAGCCCCTAAATTACATAACAGTCTGGGTTTGAAGGGATTTAATGATCATCTAGTTCCAACCCCATGGGACACCTTCCACTAGACTCGGTTGCTTCCAGCCACATCCAACCAGCACTTGTAGGAAAGGGGCACTCAAAGCTCCTCTGGACAACTTATGCCAGTGTCTCACCACCCCCACAGTAAAGAACTTTTTCCTAACAGCCAATTTAAACCTACCCTGCTCCACTTCAAAGCTATTCCTTCCTGTCCTATCACTAGATGTCTTTGTGACAAGTCCTCTCCAGGACCCTCGCAAGCCCCACGGAATGTGCTACAAGGTATCCCCAGAGCCTCCTCCAGGCTGAACAGCCAAAACCTACTCAGCCCAGAGAAGCAGAGGGGCAGACACAGATCTCCTGTCTGTGGCAGACTCAAGGAAAAGGCCTGAAGTTGTGTCAGGGAAGGCTGAAGCTGGATATCAGGAAAAGGTTCCACACCCAGAGGGTGTTTGGGCACAGGCTGCCCAGGGAAGTGGTCACAGCACCAATCCTCACAGAGCTCAAGAAGTGTTTGGACAATTCTCTCAGGCACAGGGTGTGATTCTTGGGGCTGTCCTGTGCACGGCCAGGACCTGGACTCGATGAATCTTGTGGGTCCCTTTAAACTCAGGATATTCTAAGATTCTGTGATGCATGAGGCTCAGATATTAATGAAAATGACCAGCAGAGCCTGAGTAGCACTTTTCCTTCTGCACTCTGCCTTCATGAGAGAGCTTCAAGACCTGGGACAGGACATGGGGGGTATATTAAAAAAAAAGTTTCAAATGCAAAATGTAGCACATCCTTCCATCTGAAACACAATATTTCTTTCACCAGCTAGTATTTCTGACACAGCAGTGAGATTGGTAACAGTCCTGGTGTAGGTTGCAATGGTCTGAGAGCATATAAAGGGACTCAGGCAGGCCAGCAAGAGTTTGTCATTTTACCAGCTTGACAGAGCACTTCAAACTTGTGAATCAGACACTTGCCAGCAGTCTGCCAGAAGACCTTTTCCTAGAATAGCAATCAAAACTAGAGTTAAAAAATGTATTGACCTAGGTCACAGCAAGGGAGAGAGAAGTAGATGACACTGCTCCACCCACAGCATGGCACTGACCTGCATGTGTGTGAGGGAGACAGGAAGAGAGAACTGTCCCCACCAGGTGCCACGGTACCTGGCACAACAGCATCAACAGTTCCTGCTCTCCCAGCTCAGGGGCTGAGGGCAGTGCTCACCACAAACCTCACATATGCACTGTGAAATCACTCTTCAAACAAAACAAGTACTTCCAGAAGGATGGAATTCTGCTTTGTCGTGTTAGCACAGATTCAGTTCTAACAATAAGAGGCACTAAAATCCAAGCAGCCCTAAAGCACCATGGCAGATGAACCAGTGTGTACAGATCAGCAAGAAGCATCTGATTCATGCAACAGAGCGAATCTTTTTCACAGGAGACTTGTTTAGAGTGTCTAAAAACCTCAGTGAAATCCACTTGTCTTTGATGACTTTCCATCTTTTGAATTAACTTTTCTTTGAAAAGCTGTGGAAGTAGAGGCACATGGGCTCTAACACTCCCTAAGCTATTCTAGTAAACTGGGGAGCTCATAAATTTAACACCAGAACATAAGCCAGTGAGGTTTCTTCTGACATCACATGAGATTTCACCCAACAATAGCTAAAACCTTGTGAATTCCCTGAGATTCTGCACCAGCTGTCAGCCCAGCTGAATGCAAAGAGGTGGAGCCCTTTACCTGCACACTACAGTTTTGGTGGTTTTTTAATTTTTTTTTTAATTTTTAACAAAAACAAGGTGCAGTAACTTGAATTATGAACCGTTTTCTATCAGAATGCACCATTTTGGTCAGATTATTTATGTATCTCAGATTATTATGAATGGTATGACATCCCATGCCTTCAAAGAGAATCTAGCTCGAAACTGCATTCTCCAAAACCTGCAAATTAAATTAAAAAACCAGTTCTCAAAACTCATTGCTGTGGTGTTTTTGCATGTTTTCCAGGTAACACAACCTCACCAAGCAGAGGAAGAAGAAATTGCACTTCAAAAGACCTTTCATTTAGTGATCATTTCACAAAAGTCTTCCACTTAAAATATAAAATGCAACTAGGTGCTTTCAAGGAATTGTGTTCAATATACAATGTACATACATTATACACTAAAAACACCTCTTTTATGTATTATATATACACACACGTATGTATTTTATGTGTATGTACACAAAGGTAGGAAAACAGGAATTGTTTCCCCATTTTTGCAACAAAAGACGGGAAAATAAAGGATTGTCTCACTCTCAAGACCCGAGATTTCCTAGATAATCACTGTGTTAGTAATATTAATGAAAAGTAGTTAGATCTGGGCTCAAGAATATTGCAAAGCAACACATAAAAGACCAACAATACCCTAGGAAGCAAAAAAGACAGCAAAAATGCAAAATTTAGTATTTCTTACTTAAAGTCAAGCCCTTTAGTATTTTCCCAGCTCATTATCAGGCTTGCTGCACTGATTACAAGTGCATCTTCCATGAATAATCTCATATCATACACTGGAAACCAAAGGTAGAAACCCTAAATATCAGCTCCTTAAGAAAGAAGTTCCATCTTCTTCCTAATACCACTTTTGTCAATGGAATATTGCTATAGAAGATCAGAAGCATTAAATCGTTCTCCATATTTTCTGGAAGATTTTACACTTTCATCTCCATCATTCAAGAAAGAAACAAGAGAAATCTGATTATCTGAAGCCAACAAAACTAAGCCTTGTTTATGGGGCACTACTTCTGGTTACAGAAAGCAGGACTATCACATTTGAAATCAACCAGCCTACTTGCTACTTCAGTGCTCCTGTAACCATGAAAATAGAAATATACAAATTACTTGTATTCAATTCCACATGTATTATCTCTTATTTGGTGTGGCTGGGTGTGGCTGACATGCTTACAAGAAACATAAGCTAAAATTTAAAATCTTTGTTTCAAAGGTCTTCCCAGGGAAAAGGGACACTTTATTCACGTTTCCAAGGTTCAAAAGGGAAAAAAAAAAACAAACAAAAAACAAAAAACCAACTCAAAAACTTAAAGACTTCAATGCCGAAGGAAAACTAAATCCAGATGAGAAAGGATTTGCAGCTGTCTTCAGAAAGAACAGCTCAGTGATGTTTTGACAAAATAGTCTAAATCAGGAGAGTTTTCAAAATATTTTCTGAGAACTGTTCTATCAAGATTCAATTTCACAGTCTTCCCCCCAGCTTCTACTATGCAAAACACATCTATGAATTCAAACTCAGGCTTTCAGCCCTCAGCCATCACATTCTCACAGACAGAGCTCTGTCTTCTGAAGCACTACAACAAACAGCAGAATTTCAGTCAGTGTTTATTGATAAGCTAGGCTGCTCAGCAGACCTCTAGTGCCCAGTATCTGGAAGCTCCATAACCCTGCAGGTAATACAGGTGACAAGGTGATGGCAGGCAGGAACATACTCACAAACTTCTCCCCACCTACAGTTTTCATGACTACAGCATAAACAGATGTTTAAGGTTTCAGAAACACTTCAGAGACTCAGCTAACTTACAGGTACCAGCTACAGCTCACCTACCTGAGGGCCGTCCTTGGGCGTAGCAGCCGCAGCAAAGGATGGGTTTCCCCGCAGCCTCTGCCATTAGCGGAGGCCACAGATAGTGTGTCCTGTCATATTTCCTGCTAGGGCAATTAGCTGCTGGAACTGCTTCCTTCTGCTGGTAGGCCTGGGAATGGGCTGAGGAACTTGCCCCATTTGGTTCTTGATGTGCCCAGGTCTGCCCATACTGCTGACAGCCTCCCCTAGCTGATATGGGGTCTGTTAGGGCACAGAAGAGGTAGTGAAGGAAGAAGGTCAAAACTTAACCCAATAAGGACTGTGGTAAGAAGGGTATGGACTAACACCTCCCTTTCCATAAAGAATTATGAAAAGATCACAGGCACAAAACAAGCTTAAGCAGAGTAGCAAAACTACACAGGCACTTCATGATCAAGGAGAGACTGATTTTTCAGACTCAACCAGAACACGGGAATTTATGCAAGCAGTAAAGAAGAGAATTTGAAGGCTGCGTTTGGATCACTTTCATTGAAAATCAACACAAAAGTATAACCAGGGACCTCAGCTAAAGAATCAGCTGCTGGGAGCTACAGCATGCTGGCAAGCGAATGAGATAATTGATAACGTTGCTATAACAGTTTTGTCTTGACTGAAGTAATGATTTGTAAAGATCAAAAGTGACACAAGTCAATCGGAGAAAGTACCTGGAAAGCAAGGCACAAATAGCTCTCCCCTCATCTGCTACTCACAACCTGTGTACCTATTCAGGTCATTGCTTCACAGTCACCATTTCAACAGCAGGAAACAGCAACCATACAAAATATTTCTAAGCATAATGAAGCATTTTAAACACAGAATACAAACACCTAGCTCAGAAAAGTCTCTAACTGTCTTTCAAGTGTAGCCCTTCTATCCACCTTGTCTTCTGGCACTCCACAGCACTGACAGTGATGATACATATCCAACACCTCTCTGCCCTTCTTCACACAAAATCTGAATTCTTTCTTCTCCTCTACAGAAAACAGCTATAGGCAATAAATTCAAGATAGGGGTTTTCTCCAATTTCTATTTAACAGACTTACTAGAAGCCCTCTTCAGTTATGATTTTTTTTTTCGTAACACATGAAGAAACATAATTGCTTATAGGTAAAAGCTGACAGCTGTTATCATGCTGCAGTTTGGCAAAAAAATCCCATGAATAGAGCTGGCTAAAGGAAAAGGTTATATACAAAAAATGTCTTATCCAGCTAGATGGGCAGATCAAGAATCTGACTCCAAGGATGAGGTCCAATGGCACTACAACACTTTATGCAGCTCTTACTTATGAGACTACTAAGCCCACAGCTGAGATTTTGCTGAAACAATCTCTCCAGCAAGATTACTGATTACAGTTTCAGGCACAAGTGAACTGCAATTTCCACTAGTGGAATAAACTTAAAACCAACTAATAAACTCCCATGCAGTAAAATGTCTAAATGCAAACTGATGCTATTGTTACTTCGCTTCTACATCCTGATTCATGAGAAAGTCACAGCATTTTACAGAACAGACTTTCACATTATAACTAACAGCATCTGAGCAGCAAGATATTAAATACGACCATCTGTTGATTTACATCTGTATAAAAGTTGAGACACTATACTGAAATTTTAAATCTCATTTTGATATCCACCATATGATCCTCCAGATACACAGTTCCGTTCTATTTAACCTGAGCAATAACTGATGAGACAGAAACACACACAAAAACCTCATGGCAAGAACCCTTCAGACGCTTAGAAGGATTTATATGGGAAGAGTATTAGTTGTTAGTATTCAAAAGTTAGTGTCAACTTACAGTTCAAAGCATTCTACCCTCTGCGTTGTAAAACAAATAAAACTGATTCGATGTCTGCAAAACAGAAGCGCTGCTGCTCCCAAAATAAGGCGTTTAAGTGAACTACTCCCACTCTGACTAGAAGCACTAGTGTTTATGTGCAAGTGTGCTACAAACAAAACCGAAGAGATACCTGAAAAGGTTCTGTCTTTTCACAAAAGCAACGCTTTTACAGCTGACTCTCAGACCTGCTCCCTGCCCACCCAAATTTTCTTCCAGACATCTACAGAGGAGCCACAAGACACAGAAATGCCCTTTCCAAGGGCACGCTACTATCAAAGTCACAAAGAGGCCTAGATCAAATGTACACTGATCTCTTAAGTACCCGCTATCATCTTCGCTGCAATAGGGATTGTAAATTACAGCTGAGGATCAGAACTAGAAGTAAGGAGGCTGTAATTAAGAGGATTTGGTTTTGTCAGGTTTTGATTTGTTTAAGGAACAGTGTCAAGTTGGCAAGAACAGTTGGATCAGATGAGAAAAATCACTGTGAACTACTTTAATTGGCGTTGCATAGCCCTGTATTCAGAGATACATCTGTAAACCTTCCCGGCACATACACACACACCTTCCCGAATGAGAGCCGACGCAAGAAGCAGCGCCGGCAGTTCTCCGGGCAGGGAAGTGTAACTCATGAATGAGCGCCCAGAGCAGCAGCAGCCCGGCGTCTCTTACGAGGTCTGAAATCAATTTACTGCTGCCCTGGTGTCAGGGGGATTTTATGAGACACACTTTGCTACTCCCATTCCGAAAAATGGCCACCCGTGGCTCTCTGAAACACCGGTTGAGATGACAGATCCACCGAGGATTTGGTACATTGGGCCGATTTAAGTTCTAAAGGTGCTGCGGATGCTTCTGGAAACTAAATTTCGGGTCGTGTACCTCATTTATACCCAATTACGCGAACACACAGGGGCGAGCGCTTCTCGATGCCTCCTTCTGCTGGAGTTTCCCACTCGCCCGAAGGAGTCGCTTGGGCAGGAGCACCCTCAAACTTCGGAGGCTCAGCCCCCCTCCGGCCCGGCCCTCCCACCCCAGCCGGGCTCGGGTGGGTCGCGGCTCACCTTGGGCGATGGCGATGGACTCGAAGCGGTGGAGCTCCCGCAGCAGGCAGCTCCGCTCGGTGGAGTGCAGGCTGTAGATGAAGTCGCGGGCCCCCTGCGCTGTGTTCAGCGCCTCCATCGGCTCCTTCTTGGGGTGGGTGCCGAGCGCCCGCGACCCCCGCGGGAGGAGCAGCCCCTCGGCGCCGCCCCGCAGGCAGCTCAGGCGGCGGCGGCAGCAGCACCGCGGGCCCCGCAGCGAGCCCAGGCAGGACGAGGGGACGGCGGCGGGGCCCCCCGGCCGCCCCAGCAGCAGCGCCGCCCGGCCGAGCCACGCCGACATGGAGCCGGGGAAGGGCGCGGCGCTCGGGCCGCCAGAACCGCCCGCGGCCGAGTCGCCCGGGCCGCGCTCCCGCGGCTGCTCCGCCGGTGGGGCCGGGCGGTCCGCGCCAGGCACCGCCCCGCCGAGCTCCCGCCAGCAGCGGCGGCAGCGCCGCCCCGCCCCGGACCGGCCCCAGCCCCAGCCCCGCTCCCTCCGCTCGGGGAGCCTCGGCCGCAGGGCGGGGCGGAGGGGCCCGAGGGGCGGCCCCGCGCAGGCGCCCGCCTGGCCACGCTGAGGGGAGCGGGGCGGCGGCGCCCGGGGAGCTCCGAGCCTCGAGCCCCGGCCGGGGCAGCTCCTGCCTTCCAAAGGCTTCCTTCGCACCCACTGCTGGGTGCCCGGAGCCCACAGGGATTCTCGCACCGCCAGGCTCCACCAGCTCAGCAGGGCAACACTAATGAGGTTTCGCTTGCCTCTCCCGTTTTCCAGGCCCTTGCCGTAGAGTACTGTGGTGTTGCATCATCCAGTTTTAGGTTAAGTCCACTTCGCTTGCATATAGCGGTTGTATTCTTTTAAATTAATTGGCCGGTATTCTACCTGACACACCCGGAACAGTTATTAAAATAAAAAAAGCAACAAACCCAAACCAAACACATTAAAGACAGAATTTATATCTTGAGGGAGCAGAGGTTGCTTTGAAATCAGGTTTGGTTTTAAACCTCTCTTAGTTTCGCTGCCACAGATGCCATCCATGTGGGTTAATCCACAATTGTTCACTGTTTTGTCAAAACACTCTATTCAAATGGTGTTAGATATTGTAATTAAACTGCAAAGAACCTATACAACCACAAGGGACTCACATACTTTATGCCTCATTCATTTAATACGAAGGTGACTTCAGGAGGCACTCAGCATTTACTGCTGTATCTCCAGCTCTTTAACACCAAAGGTAGCAGACCTATTGATGTCCATCCAGGTGGTTTCTTCAACCAGGGGGATCTGCTGCCTTCTTGGAGGAAGGCAAAAAGAAAGTTTTAACTTTGTATGAAAAAGCAGCATTTTCTTTCCATTTCCATGGCTGCAGAGTTAACAAATGGTATAAAGACAAAGATCTCATGGTAAACAGAGGTGCCTTACTTAGACCATGCATTCAAAACTATGGGTGTTTACATATACTACGTGTACAGTACAGAGGGAGCAGAAGTTGAGCGCAGAAATGTAGAAAGTAAGTTGTAAAGGCCTGGAATATAATATTTTAATTCTCACCCTGTTAGTGAAATAGCAGAGATAAATGAGTATAAGCTACTATTTTCATTTAAGTGCATTTTCCCCATGCATCTAATAAAGCCTGCCTCTGAGAGGAGAGATTTTATTCAATTCTGTCTCTCTGTATACTCCTGACCCAGAGCCCCTAAGCCTTTGATGGTGTTCAGAGCTGTGCTTATCGTCCCAATTGTTTCATTGAAAAAGTGTAATCTTCTGCTGCTCTTTGGGGGAAATATGGAAATCAGTAATAGTTTTCAGTCCCAGAGAACTGTAACAGCAATATTCATAATTCTGTTCAAAAATGCTGTTAAAATTTTGGTACCAGATCGCTTTGACAGTAAAAATGCATGCTTCCACATGGAAAGGCTGGACATGCAATGGGGCTACAAATACCTGAAAAAAATATCACATGAAAATAAGGAAAAAGCAATCTTTCCAGAGGCCAAGCCTTTGCTACTTCAATTTGTTGTATTTCTGATTGTGTTATATATTATATATGATTTTATATTCACTCAACTGGATTGCACCACACTACAGACAAAGCAAATCAGGAGCACTGGCCTCTGGCAGGAAAAGAGACTTTATCTCTTTCCCACCACTGCAGCCCTTGTCACACTGCTTAGTATTACAAAAAGGGTTTGCATCTGGATTATTCTTCAAGTGTTTTGACAAGACTCAAAACACTGCAGGTCTTTTCAGACACTGAACAGGAAATTTCTAGCATAGCCCTTAGGTATTTGCTGTAAAGGAATATTCGCTCTATAGAGAGGTGCAAGGACATTATTTAAGTAGACAATATACAGTACTATTATGAAAATGAAAGTACTTGTGTGTCAGGACTGACATCAGGGTTTAGCAGACAGTAAATTCTTCTGTGGCCATCAGCTGTGGTTTACACCTTTCCAAGCCTTTAAACTGCATTGAACAAATTAGAAAAAAATGGCATTGGAGGGACTATTCTGCAAGGACAGGAAATTGTCTAAATAACCTAATAGGTTTTTTCTGTTTTATTTTGCTGGAGCTTTTATTTTGTGAAAAAGGGAAATTGAAACCATTGGCTGAACTGACACTTAAATTAATCAGACTGCCTACTTAGCTCTGTTCAGTGGGTGGTGTACAGTAACTTTCATTAGTCCCTGCCACTCCAGCAGAGCTTGAGAACCTGCTGAAATTCATATTTCTCACAATATTCTGAAAAATGCAGAAGTTTCCCTGTATTTTTTTTAGGATTTTTGCTGACAGCCTAATTTTCTCCTAATATGATTTATATTATGAGTGACCTAATTAATAGAGATGGCTTATGCACCAACTGACAGAACTGGAAGGAAATTGTTAAAAATATTACACAGAAAGTTAGATAAGGCCAGCCTTAAAAACTGGAAGGCAGTTTATGTAGAAAGCAGCAGAAAAATATCAACCATCTTTACCAGAATTCTGCAAGGGCTTCTAGGGACTGCAGAGCTGAGACACAAGTCTTTTTGTGGATATTGGCAGGAAATATTTTGCAGCCCTCATCCTATATAAATAATGGGTGTATAATATGATATAATTATATTATTTTGTGGTTAAGTAATAGAATATTAATAAAGGAACTTTCTATTAAGGATGATTTCTCTGCCCAGTGTCAAGGTGAATATTGACCAAGATTTAAATGTTGATAAAAGATAACATAAATTGCAACTACACACAGTTTGTGTTTTACTAGTTAAGTACTATACTTTAATATAAAGTACTGTATTTTGACCTATGCAGGTCAAAATTCCTAGTATCTTGCAGATAAATAGCCCCAGAGAGCACAAGCTGCTTTTATTTTGCCTCACATTTCTGAAAAACAAGTGGCTCATCTGGTCCTGCTAGCCCAGCTGGGGGCTGACCCTATAGTCCTTTGTGTGCTGGCAGGTGGAAGAATCCACAGAGTATGAAACACAGCTGCTCACTCAAAAAAGGAGCCCTGAAATATATTGGCCATTTGCTAAAATTAAAAATTCTATCTACAATCTAAAATAGTAATGTAAGACAAATATAGGAGGTTAAATCACCATTAATTACTGCAATAGTGAAAAAAAATTAGTAACATCATTTAGGAATAAAAGAAGAATTTGTATTAGTCTTAGAATAATAATCATAGAATCACAGAATGTCTTGGGTTGAAGGGACCTGACAGACATCTCATTCCAACTCCCATGTCATGGGCAGGGATGTCATTCACTACCCCAGGCTGCTCAAGGCCCCTTCCAACCTGGCCCTGAACACTTCCAGGGAGGGGGCATCCATAATTTCTCTGGGCAACTTGTTCCAGTGCCCCACCACCCTCTGAGTAAAGAGCTCCTTCCTGACATCTGATCTAATTCTTTCCTCTTTCAAATGTTTAAAACCATTGCCCCTTTTCCTATCATGATCTGCCTGTGTAAAAAGTTGCTCTCCCATCTTAAGAACTTAAAGGAGATCAAGTGCAGCCTGAGGATCTCTCTCACCATCACCACTTCCCTCCTTGTAGAGCTTTGTACAATCATATGCATTATAATATTGGTAAACACTTATAAATTATTTTTAACAATTTTTGCCTTAGACTCTACTGGCTTTGTCAGGGACAGTTAAAATTGTTTGCAGTAATCTGTGGGGCTGTGTTTGGGATTTGTGCTGAAAGCTGTTAATAACACAGGGATGTTTTAGTTACTGCTGAACAGTGCTTACACAGAGTCAAGATCTTTTCTGCTCCTCATCTTTCTCATGTAAATTATTCCATGCTTTTAACATTCAGGAAGCAGAAGGCACAATGTGAGGTTTGAACAAACCTGAATATCATGATAGACAATCACTGAAGTAAGCTCCCTCTGGAACACTGTGCCTGAAAGGGATAGTGAGTTTTTTTGCATTATAAACATGGGTAATCAAATACAAGAAGTGAAGTTACACATATTCTGTCTTGTCTGTCTTTCAGGGTAAAGGCTTTCAGAATATTGTATTCAACTACAGTGTCCTCAATCTGGGATAAATTGCACATAGTTTAAAAAAGCATTGGGAAAATAGTAAAGGTTTGGAAAAATGCTGGTTAATAAGAGACTTCAAAGATCAATTTATCCACTTTATTAATTGGAAGTTTGGGAGTTTAACATAAACATAGTCTCTAAGACACTTGCTTTATAAAACAACATTTTCAGCACACAATGAAATTATACAGTACAGTCACAGCTGCCCATGTATATTGATGTATGGCAAATCTTGGAGCCAGCACTAGTCAGAATTAGAGTTTTATTTAAGCAGTTAAAATAATAACAACTGGAACAACTTTCTGAAGGGTAATTTTCTACAGGATGGAATCTGCTTCGTATAATAATTAAGTGAAGTCTTATCTTAGTCAAGCTCTTAATTCTGCTTAGACAATCTCTTAGTTCTTCTTTTGACTTTGAAGAGGCAGATAAAGGTGTTTACTGTAATTGCTCCCACAATTATAATATATGGTTTACAACATTTCTTCAAATGAGTCCTGGAGCTTTTCACACTAAACATAATGGAAAATTTTGCCCTTTGTTCTCCAGTATTTGTGTTCTACTTGGAAAAGATAAAGATCAGTACATCATTTGAGATTAAAAAAAAGAAAATTGTGTTTGTAAATTGGTTAAGGTGACAGCACTGAACTGTTAGAGTTAGTTAATTGCACTAAAATGTGTCGGGGAATGTATGAAAGAAGAGAAATCTTCCAAAAGAGGGTCAGGAATGTCAGAGGAAAACAACATTTATCGCTTACATTTATTGAGCCAACTTAGCTGTTTTCTATTTCATCTCTCCCAAAAAAGGACTGGGTGGTCCAAAATTGTCTCTGGTAATTTCTGCTGTACAGAGGGTGTCCAACATCAGTGTGAAGCTGTGACTCATCGGGGGTACTTAGACACACTTGCAGGTGTGTAAGATGGATTTTTGGGTGTATAAAAATGCTGAGCAGGGCGTGGGGTGGCTGATGTGCTGTGAGGAGTGAGCTGCTCCTGCCCAGCTCCTGAGCCAGCTGAACACGAGGATGCCACAGAGCAGCTTTGCCCAGCGCCTGCACCTGGCTGCTGAGTCCTGGGGGGGTGGGATGTTATACCATTGCCTTCCTTTGAAACATGAAAGGAAGATAAAGGTCTCAAGGCCTTACAATAAGCTGGGTTAGGGCCTTGGAGACAACCACCACTCTGCAGGATAGAATGGATGAGATGACCTTTAGTGACCCATCCTGATAATGTTTTACTGTGTCTGAGGCTGCTGCTCCCTCTTGCTTTATAGAACATCGCCGTCACCATTATCCACACTGCCCCTTGATCCTGTTTACTTCTAATGAGCAAAGCTAATTAGTCACAGGAGATGAGCATTAAATACCACCAAAAGGGCAGCCCAAGCTGTTGTTCAGCCTGTTTACACATTCAATGAAAGAGGTCATGAGCAAAAGCTTTATTACATCCCCCCAGAGGTTTTCAGGCAGTTTGACATCACAGATTTCTCTGTTTTCCTTGCTTTTCCTTTACATGAACCTCTTACTTTCTTTGGCTCTCTCACTTTCTGCTCTAGAAGTCTTCCACCCACACTACCCTGTTACCATACTCAGCCTGGCTGTGCCTGATCCATTACTTTAGAAGGGCCCATGGCTGTTTTTGGAGGCTTTCCCTGGTCCAGTTGCTACTTGCTGGTCCCCTCTTTTTCCAGAAGTAACCATGACAACTTGTGTTGAAGCCCTCAGTGCAATTTTCAATCTCCATTTCCTAATTTCTTGGTAATTAGGTTGCTGTTTGAAGCTGCCTTGCTATACAAAAGCAAATATGATTATACACTGTGATAATGTGATGGCCCCTGCCAATAATTGTAAAATTTCATAGCCTAAACTCTTTTATGAAAATTCAATTTTAAAATTCACATGAGTTCTATGAACACAAGTTAGTTAGGATGCCAATTAATTAACTGATTCTATCACCTAGATGGTTTTTAAAAAGAAAATAAACAGGTGTGAGGTACCAAAAACTCCAATGTCTTACTGTAAAATTATTTGTATCCTCACTGTCTGGAAGCTTGAGGGTCATCTAAAACCAGTGAATTAACTCTTTCCTGAACAAGGTCACATATGCATGTCCCCTCAAACTAAAAAAATTGCTAATACTCAGAATATATTAGAATCCACATTTAGATATTTCCTGTTGAATAGCTGCTGTGCAGATTTAACTGTTGGATTAATTCATTCTGAGAGTGGCAATGAATATTTAATTACTGTCTGTGTAAATCTCAGACAACTGCCGCTGTTTCAGTGAGATCATCAAAAGTTCTATTGCCTACAAGATTTATTTAATTGTTTGTAGAGGACATATAAATCTATGTAAAATAAGGAGATGTATGATGACAGAAAGATGAGAAAATGAGCAGAAACAGGTGGTGTATAAGATCATGATGATAGTTTGCACTAATATTTCATTCAGAAATGGGAAGAAAAAGCTATAGGCAGTTCATAATAACTATAGAGGTATAATAATCTCTAAATGTGCAGGTGACTGTGAGATGCTAAATCCACCATTAAATCAAATGGCGTTTTTAACATGTTTTATGTCATGGTGGTTTTGTTTTTAATCATCCACTTTATTTATGTATGGATTAATAAAGATCAAAATTTTGAAAGTCTTGATTGCCATATCCTTTAGCAAAAGGAAAGTAACTTCCTAAGGATAAGAGTTACAAGGTAGAGAACTTTTACAGTAACTGGCCACTCACAGCAAAGAATTGGAATATGCATGTTATGCCTGCATGACTGACTCCTGTGCAGGTAAATAATGATGAGTTACTCCAGCCAACTGTTCCTAGTATTGTATCCAACCTAATATCAAATTGGATATGAGAGGAGGCAAAGAATTTGTTCATAAAGAGAAACTTCACCCCAGAAAACCAGGTGCAAATGTGAAATAGATCAGTAATGACCAAAAGCCAGTGCTTTGCAGTGTCTCAGGCAGCACAACACCCTGAGCTCCTTCCTGAACAGCAGCATTTTGTGTCAAACTGGAAACAACCTGAACTGTCAGGGGCAGCTGGCTGGGTACAAGGCACAGCCTGGTGTTCTTCAGAGTCACTGAGGGTTCCCTGCTGGCAGCCCCTGGGAGTGCTTGCTGTACCAGGGGGGTGAACAGAGCAGTAGCACATGGAAAGTCCTGGCACTAAATTCCAAATGGCCCAGTGAGGCTGATCCCCAGCTGTTACAGGTAAGGAATGACTATTGCATGTATGTTATAATATTGGCATGTATTCTGTGAAAGTTACTATCTGTGATGTTTTAGTAGTTTAGATTATAATTGTAATACATTTTAGTATATTTTTAAAGCATACTAAAGAAAGAACCTGGTTTCCTTCCCAAATTTTGAATGCACAGCCTTACCCAGGAGACCTGGACAAGCAGCTGACAGAAGGAATTCTCCCAATCTCACAGGCAGGGGCAGAAAACTGTCAATATTCATTGCAACAAAGTATAAGGTTCTGGACACTGTATCTTGGCTCCATTCACTGTGTTCTCTTGATGTCCTCACCCCTTGTTTTCTGGGCTGTTGCTGGGAGAATTTTTATAAAACAAGATGCAAGGTATGAAATTTGTCCTTGTGCAAGCCCTTAAGAAATTGCTCTGAAGCTAAAGAAGTCAGAGCAAGATGAGACATTTAGGAGAATGGTTATCAAAATTCAATGTGAAAAGGTTGGAATAGAGAATGAACAGTACGAGTCAGGAGTGAAGCAAACTCTAGTTCTGAGCCACTTTCAATGGAAGGCAGGTTATTATTCCATACCTACCTGCTGTGGGTTTCTTGCATTTGTTCAAAGGTCATGTAGCAATCACTGTCAGAGGTGAGATTTGTGAACTAGAGGGAGAAAAGGCTGCATGAACATTGTCACAACCAATGCTTCTGGATTCTCTCACACCCTTAGCCACTTCTTTGGAAGAAGTTAGAGTGGATACACAAACAAACAGTTCTGTTCATAAAGGAGAATGCTTGCTGGCACTGAATCTCACTTGTGAAATCCAGGGATTTACCTTGCTTCTAAACTGCGTATACTTAATTTGAATTTTCCAGCACCTTCATAACCCATGGAGGAATGTAGTGCTGAAATGCTTTGACCCATGTTCTCTCAGAGCAGTGCCACTGCTTAAGAGTGGCTGAATTGTTCATTGCTCTGAGCTTTTTAAATAAAACAAGGGACAGATCAGTCTTGCATCCATTCATTACCAACACAGCAGGCCACTATTGCACTCTTGTTTTTCTCTTTTGCCCTCTTGGTCTATAGGAAAGTGTCCTAGAATTACTGTCTTTACATATAGGGGATGAATAAATGTACAAAATTTGCATTTGGGCTTAAAAGGTGCTACAACAACTGAAAATGTATTTATTGATTTATTGACCTGTTTTCCTCAGGTACTTTAATGCTATAGAGGAATTCTTTTCAAGATGATTTTTCTTCTGAAAGAAATAACAGATGGGGAGGGACTAAATTGCCTTTTTGGGGATTTGTGTATTATGTAGATATTTGTATTTGATAAACAAACAGAGGATTTTAAGTGTGACACCAAACTTCTGGGTGCCTGGAGGTAAAGAGGCTCAGTGGAGCTATGACACTTCTATCACTCAGTGTAATGCTCCATAACCATTCTGTTTATAATCTAGTTTTAACAACAAAATGAACTGCAAGTTTATATTTCTATTTTGATTTGTTTATTTGCCTTATTCCACTGTTGTTTTATATGTCTGCACAACTACAAGAAATAAAGATCTTATGTTAAAAAACGTTTCCCCAACAATGCTCAATATCTAAGACTGCTTGCCCACAGGAAGCACAGTCTGTCCTGCCTGCTTTCTTCACAACTGTGTAATCCAAGAAGCTATTGATTTTATTTTATTACTCTATTTCAGTACTGCCTCACCTCAGTGATCTCTGCCAGGCATCTTTCCCTTGCATTTCAGCTCTGTGCTGCCTCACCTCTTGCTCCCTGCAGCCTACGTGATCTCGAGCAGCAATACAAATGTTTACAGTTTTGACCCTGTGTCATGTCTGTGTATTTTCTATCAGTCTCTTCAGTCTGGCTCATCTGCAGTTTTTCTTCTGGGCTTTACTGCCTGAACCTCAGGTTTCCATGGACTATAAAGAGAGAGTAGAGCAACCAGCTCAGATTTGCACACCTAGCTTTGCAGATATCCAAGGTAGCATCTAAGTGCAGGTGTCTGTGCAGAGGTGTCTGGCCTCCCAGTATTGGTGGGGAGGGATGCAGACACCTGTGGAAGACAATTCACCCAATTTAGCTTAGAGGCTTGTCCAGTGAGGAGCTTAACCACCCTCTGCTGGTGCCTGGCTATCTGCACAGACTGCAAGGAGAGCTGGGAGTGACTATGGCTGAAATGCTTAACTTCCAGATGCAGAAGCTTTAGCAGGTAGGCTTACTCAGAAACACCTTTAAAGCACAGATACTGCTTGTCCTCACATGCTACTTTACTTTTATTGACTCTGCTTTTTCTACTGCAGACCCTGGGTAGGATTTTAAACCTGCTCAGCAGAGTGCTTACTCCTCAAGAAATAAAACCGGAGGACAAGAGGACATGAGCTCAGTGCATGGACTCTCAGCTGGTTGGCTGATTTGTGCAGAACAAGGGAACCTGCATCTGCTATGAGATGTGTCAGAAGGTAAATCCCACAGTCCAGAATAACTTCTTTCATATTTATCCCAATCTTTTACACCCTCTACTCTCAAATTATTCTGGAATATATACTAGTCTTGCCAGTACAAATTATCATCTGAACAACAACTGGTATTTTCTCAAAACTATGTATTTTGGAAAGAAGAGGAAACAAATAGTCTCTGCATGAACTGCAACTGAGGGAGAAGCAACTACTTTTCTAGAAATTTCTAGTCATGGTGCACCAGAGGAGCAATTTGTTGATATCAAGCATTGATATTTTCTGCTGTATTGCCACTCACAAATGTGATTTTTAAGTGGTTTACAAAATTATTGCTTGGAGGGCTCCAAAGCACATTGTGTTTGACAAATATAGGTGGTAATTAGACACAGTGTTAATGACTGGAGGCAAATGTTCCTCTGTAGATGTGCTGGGGATATGGTGTCCTCCAGAGAAGCAGCCTCCAGTGCAGATTGCAATGCCACTTAAAGTACAAGTGGAATCATGACCAGAAGTTTTGCTCTTGGCATTGCTCCAAGCCAAGTAAAGGAAAAGTTACATAGCAGTGGTTATACCAGTCATTGCAACACAATTTTTCCTGATTTCTGTCCCTCCCAATGCAAGATAATTGTGTGATTATATGAGAAGAAACAACAAACTCTTCAAAATGTGTGACAAAAAATGCACTGTGTCTTCACTTGTCTTCTTTGTGTATTTTGCCTCTTCCTCTTTGCAGCTCTATGAGCTTACTGTACTCACTTTTAAGTAAATACTTCCCAAGGCACAGAAACAAATGAACTTGTGATTTGAAACTTTGCAGTTTAACATTGCACATAACCCATAAAACCAAGATATGAGATGATTTTTTTTAGAAAATGCAATCTGAGCCCTAGTAATAGAAAAAGTTGGGTTTTTTTTTCAATTGACAGTGTGTATCAGACACCACAAAATGCATGTGAAGGGCTTTGGAACAGAAGAATGTTATTTTCCCAACAGTGGAAATTGTCTTTGGCTTTTCCACAGGACAAAAAGTTGAAGTTGTTGCTTCTGTGGTTGTGTATTTTCATTACCAAAGTGTGTTTGGCCAGAGAGATCTGTAAACACATAGACTTGATTTTTGCAGTAGAATATAAAAACAGTTTTTAACATATCTATTAACTGGGAATTGCTTCATAGAATTAGCATCAAAATTGTTCTTTGGCTTTTTAATTCCAGTCCTGTCTCATTTTCTGCTTACCTAGAGCTCTTGCTTACATTCACTAAATGGAAGACACTGGTCACTTTAAAATGAGACTACAGACTGCACCTAAGTCAGAAGTTCCCTTACAAAGTTGTACTTCATCTTTACAAACACCATTTAGCTTATGCTCCCACTTTTATAATTCTTGGGGAGTTTGGGGCTTTTACAATACATTCTGTCAATGTTCTAAAGGTTTTTATTATAGTCACAATGACAAGAAATTTCCATGAAGAAACAACAACAAAAAAGGAGCTATTGTGTAAACTTAAACTTGAGCTCTCAAAAGCCCCACCTGTTATCATGAGCATCATTAAAACTATTAATGATTGCCCAGATCAGAGTTTTACTCCATGGAAGGGTGATTGAAACTGCTTGCACATAGCTTTTAGCTTTGCTTACCTCAGCAAATTAAATGACATTGGGGGGTCATCAGCACATCTAAGATCAGACAGAAAGTGAGACACAGAGAATTCAGGGCTATGTGTACTCTAATTTGAAGGTCAGAGGTACTTAGAGAGTAGTCTGGTGCCATGTGTCAATTTTGACTTTACAGCTCTATTTATGAATATTGTTTGTAGGCAAATGAATAAATTAAGATTTTTAGGAGTGTTTTGAAAAAACTGTGCCAGTCTTCCAAACTGTCTATATAATGAAATTTTCCATGTTAATGGATTTCTAGGTACGTTTAATCTAAAATACAGATCTACGACAGAGCTAACGAAATCTCCATGAACTCTTACAAGAGTTCTGTGCAACTGAAGCACAAGCAACCAAGATTATCTAGAAATTTGCATTTCTTATATAGAATATGAAATTATGCCTAAAGTATGTTACAGAACTTGTTTCAAATTCTACTTGAGCATGCACTTTACCTCTGGCGTGTTCTGTCTTGTTTTGGAAGATCTGACTGAAACTTCTCTTTTTCTATCATGTTCTCAGCAAATAATCAGGAAGGGAATTGCTCAATAGAAGACTTAACAAAAAAAAAAGTACAGACTGTGTATGATTCCTTTATAATCATAAAATGAAAAAGGAAGAACTTGGCTCAGTATATAGAAAGATGTTCTGTAAGGATCCAATTACACAGAAGTATAGAATTAATGCCAAATAGGTAAAATCCTGTAGGGTGAAAGATGGGAGAACATATACATATTCATGAGTATTTAATACATAATCATCTATGTGGATTAAATTATAAGATGCATTTTTTTGTTTGTTTTACTAGTTCAGAGTCTCCACAGAGGTCTCCTTGCTGCTGCTGCTGCAAATATTGTGAGGAAATAGGAGAACAGGGCCCTGACTTGGAGAGCTTAGTGCCACAGGAGTCTGGCACTGACCATCCTATCAATGACCTTGATACCAAACCTTTATGAAATGATAGTGACAAGAATACACAGCAATCAAGGAGTCACAGGTACATTTTCCCCCTGTCATTCTGGCAACATGTTTGTATAGCACTTTATATTTCTGAAGAGGCAGATAAACACCAGTGCATTAATTCCCTCTGGAGGAAGGCACTTCCACTTTATTTTACAAGCAGGGAAAACACCTTACAGTGAATCAGTGGTTTAAGACCTGCCCAGGTGTATCCACTGCATATGAGATTTGACTCATTTGATTCCCTCTCATCATCCTCTGCTGTGGCAGTCCCGAGTCAGGAGCTTGCTGTGCAGCCCCATTGGTGGCTTCTGCTTTGCAGCTGGGTGCTGGGGTCTGTTTGCCACTGTCCAAAATATCCAACATCTGCCTCACGATCGTCACTGGGGAGACCACCGAAAAAACAAAACCCCTCGTGTCTGCTGATCCTGTAGGGGAAAGTCATGTGCCTGAGACATGAGAGTGTTGCTAAGTTATTGTTTTTACAGGTGCATCTGCTATATGCTACACTGAGCTCAAAGGGCATTTTCCCCTTTTGCACAATAGCTCTGGAATCCTCCCCACCTCTCGGCCTGGCTGGACTTCTCCTAAGCTTTAGGGTGGTCCCCCCCAAAAGAAGACCTCTTGTGGCAGACGAGCTGAGATGTAAGAAGCCTCTTCATCAAGAGACCGAGACATGAAATCCCTATTTGAGAAGGCCCCCTCTCACCTTCTTCCAGGGACTGAGACTGAAACCCCCAACCCGGGGGAGGTGTACAGTGCGGGGAAGAAAAGCTGCCCAAAGCAAGATGGACGTTGCAGGTGCAGGCAGTGGACCACAAAAAAAATGGCTCTCGCCTGCTGCCGAACATGGACTCTGAGTACCCCTATCCAAACACCATTCTTTCCCCCGAAGATACCACAAACTACCTTTGATTCAGTTGCAAAATCCATTCCCCCTTCCCTCATCGAAAAAGAGCATAATTGGGGTCCAGATGAACTGCACCTCTGAGATCTCCCCGACATAACAGGCGGATCCTCGACTGGACTGGACCAAAGGACTTCGTCTTTACATTTGGTAGCTATATCCCCCTCTTTCTCTCTCTCTTTTCTCTCTCTTTCTCTATCTTTTTCTCTCCCTTAATCCCTCTATCACATTTTGCTGTGGTCATTCAATAAAGGTGCATTTGTTTTGATTATTACTGCAAATCCCTTTGTACCGTGTTGGTTCTTTTTGCACCCTGAGGTCAATCCACGAACCCCATTCGTAAGGACGGATCGTGACACCAGGGCATCCCAGAGCCCTTTCCCAGCCACAGCTGCTGCGGGGACAGGTGAGCTGCTTGCAGCCGGGGGCTGTGAGTTGTGAGCTGTGAGCAGCTCTGTGAGATGCCCTTTGCAGCCCGGGGGCTGGGGGCTGTGAGCTGTCTGTGAGCTGTGAGCAGCTCTGTGAGCTGCCCTCTGCAGCCGGGGGCTGTGAGCATCTCTGTGAGCTGTGAGCAGCTCTGTGAGCTGTGAGCTGTTCTGTGAACTATGAGCAGTTCTGTGGGCTGCTCTCTGCAGCCCGGGGCTGTGCCCTGCAGTGCCCGAGGCCATCCAGCCCTTCCAGGAGGCAGAGCCCACAGCTGCACATCTGCACCGTGGTCTGTGGTGCAGGCTTACCTTGCTGTGTGATCTGACAGCCCACACTGGGACAAGTTAATCCTGCCTTCAAAGCCATTGAAGTCCCACTGTAGGTCATGTGCCAAGCAGCCTGAATTGGCTTTAAAGCCTTCTAAAAATGGCTGTTAAAAATTAAGTAAAAAGAGTCCAAGGCACTAAAGCCTTGTCCATCCAATAGCCCCAACTGAGTTTAAAATTGACAAAGCAACTCCCCAGTGTGCAATGGGTTTTAAAAAGCTAATAGTAGCAATTATATCTATTCTAAAGCTTCAGCTTTGCTGTAGTATTATACAGAGTTCACTAGAGACCATCATCTCTCTGTAATAGCAAATAAAGATGTTGAGCAACAAACATACAGTATCTTGTTTTGGGTAGATTTCAAAATATTTCCATTATTTAAGAGTGCTTGAAACTGTGGACCAATATAATTTACGTAGGTTAGTAATGAATATTCCTGCACCATGCACATCTTATATATATATATATATATATATGTATGTATGTATATATATATATATATTTTATATATTTACCAATTAAACTAATTCCCAAGACAATGATCAACTCACATAAAGTCTTTTTTACCACCCTTAGAGAGGATGAAATTGTTCTGGTCATGCAGACATTCTCTGTGCGTGCTGAGTGGTCTCGTTAGCAATGTGATCTCTACCTCTTGGCTGAAATCACCCCTCTCACCTGGTTACTCAGAATCCTGTAGCAAATTTAGCTCTAAAGCCCATCTTCAGGCAGCCACCCAGCTCCAGCTCAGCGGGGCTTTCCTCAGAATGCGGCCATAAAGGGCAGCTCTCATGCAGAGCCCAGCAGGGGAAAGCTGAGCTCAGGGGAAAGGGTGACAGAGAAGAATGTGTTTTAGTGATTTCATTCATTTTTGGAGTTCTTATGGTTTCCATTGTGGAGTACACAAAATTAATCCCATGTGAGATGAATACAGGCAAAGGAGGAGCACCTTCTGTGTTTTTCAGCACAGAAAAACTGTCAGCCCTGTCTAGATAAAACACGTGTTCATTTACAAACACAAACAGAAAGGGTGCAGCATGCCTAACAGTGACATGCACAGCCAGGCCTTTTGATGAAAGTTTGGAAAATCCCCTCTATTTTTGCCCGTTTACTTTAAAAATCTTTTTTTTTATCTGTCATATGTTATGCCTGTGATAATAATGAGGGAGATTTTGGGACAAAGAACATGTGTTCTTAAGTGATTTTCCACTGGGTTATTATTCTGTAGTCATGTGATGTTATTTGTAGACCATGAAACTTGGAAGATGATATCCTCAACAAATTAGGGAGAAATCTGTATTATTTACAAGGAGGAAATGTTTCTACACGTTGATCCTGGCATTTCACTACAGCTGAAGAAGCACAAGCTCCAAACTGTCAGATTTTGCTTCCAAAGTAGCCTGTCTCTGTATTCCTCTTTAATTTCAAATTAAAGCAACATTTGACCATTAAACACCTAGACCTTCATGCAATCATTCAAAACAGAAAACTTGAAAGTCTGCATTACTTGATAAACTTGTAAAAAAATAGAAGCAATTTCAATGAAAAATCAGTTACATTAATTTAAAAAATTTCTTCTAGATCCCAAGAGAATGATCATACCAAATTATTCTATAGCAGCCAGATACTTGATTATCTTGTCCAGCAAAAATATATTGAAATTATATAATATACTATAATTGCAGTAGAATGGAAATTAACAAATCCAAATGTAAGATTCTGCACCTAGGGTTGAATAACACCAGGCACAAGTATAGACTGGGAGATCAGCTCTGGAGAAAGAGATCCAGGGGTGCTGTTCAGCAGCAGCTCAAAAGGAGCCAGCAGTGTGCCCTGGCTGCCAAGAGGGCAAACCACATCCTGTCAGAAACACAGCATGGCCAGCCAGGAGAAAGAGGTGATGATCTCTTGGGATCTCTGCTGCTCAGAGTGACCCTGAGGTACATTAGAAAGTCTCTTTTCCCAGCCCAGCAGTCAAAGAAGGAGTCAGAACTCTTCATTTTCTCAGTCTCGAGGTGGTTTATTGTTTCTTATCTATAAAATTCTTTCTCCTGACCAGACAAGGTTAGCTCAGCAGGACAGTCAGAGGCACTCTGCCTGCCCCAGGGCAGTGTTATCTTTTTATACTAAAAACTATGTGTACAATGTTTACAATTGCTTTCTAATACCTATCACCTGTGTTAGACAGTGAGCTTCTACTCTAAACCAATCCAAAAGTGCCAACATCACAGCAGAAGATGGAGGCCAAGAAGAAGAAGGAGAAAGGCTGGACATGCCCAGATTCCTCCATCTTGCCCCCTGAACCCCCATTCTAAAAACCCAAAAAAATCATTTTTTCACCCCATGATAAATTCACCCTGTGATAAATTCACTATCATTCTACTTAAACTTTCATGGCTTGTGATTCTTCATATAAGGTTGGTAATTGTTTTTTCCAAGGGCTAAATCAAAGGCACAGGGGTCTAGGGCTCTGTGCCAAGGTCTCTGAGCCCCCTGGGCAGGGGCTCGAGCTCTCCAGGGCAGCCAGAGGAATTTCCTGGGTTCTGAAAATTATCCTGTTGTGTTCAGCCTTGGAGCAGCCTCAGCTGGAGCTCTGTGTGCAGTGCTGGCACCCACCAGAGAAGAAAGATGTGAAGGTCCTTGAATGCATCCAGGAGAGGGCAACAAAGCTGGTGGAAGGGCTGGAGGGCAGGTCCTGTGATGAGCAGCTGAGGGCTCTGGGTTTGTCTGGTTTGGAGAAGGGGAGGCTGAGGGGGGACCTCGCTGCTCCCTGACAGCTTCCTGGGGAGGGGAAGGGCTGAGGGAGGCGCTGAGCTCCAGTCCCTGGGATCCTGTGCCAGGGTGCAGGGGAGTGGTTCAAAGCTGCCCCACGGTAGGAATAGACTGGATAATAGGAACCACTGCTGTACCAAGGAAGTGCTCAAACACTGAACAGGCTTCCTGGGGAGGCAGCCAATGCCCCAAGCCTGTCAACAGGCCTTAACTCTTGGTCAGGCAGTTGGACTAGATGAGCACTGTAGGTCCCTTCTAACCAAAACTGTCTATCCTACCCTATTTTACTCTGCTCTATTCTACTCTTATTCTTCAATACAATATAATGTAATATTTACTCATACTCCCTTTTCTTTGACCTTATCTTAGATTCATCTGTTCCTGCTATATAACTCCATCTTGCAGGTGTGAGCAATAGGGAAACTTTTTTCCAAAACCTCTGAAGTTTATGAATGAAGACAGTTATCTCTCCTTGACATACAAGAAGATCCTTTCACTGGCTGGTTTTTACACAACTGCATAGTGGCAGTGCAGTAGTGTTTGAACTCAGCATCTTTCTTAATATTCCTGTCCCCTCGCTTCTTTTATCTGTGACTAACAGTGTCACTGTTCTTCCTGCCACCCACACTTTCTAAACTGGGTGTCATTTGTTTCTTCCTTTTTTGAGCACTTCCTTTTCACCATCAACTTCATCAATATAACATTTCTCATTCTCAGCTTCACAACCTTGCAGGAAGCCCCATTAACTTCCTTTCCCTGTCCTTCCTGCATTCATTGACTTTGCCAATTATTTTGTCTTCTCATTCTCACAATTCAAGCCTCAGGACTGAATCTTAATGAAGCAACTCCACCAGCACTCCAGGGCCTTTCTCTGATGACCCCCTACACTCACACTCCTGGCCAGCAGCAGCAAGAGAAACAGCTGGATTTAGGAACATGCTCTGATTTGCATTCACAGTCAGCCAGACACTTGTGTGGGCACTAATATGTAAATTGATGGTTTGTGTGGCTACAAATGAATAATTTTGATGTTGTGCTTGACATTTCATGTTATTTTTGCCAGTTCTGGAGGAGGGAAAATGATGAGGGGGAGTGAAACCTACTGTCAATATCTTTCCTGTGAAGATATGTGGTATCTTTACCATTAACTGTCTCGAAAGATTCTTAATTTTAAAATGATCACTTTACTGTGCATAGTGGGACGAAAGGAATCATATACCTTTATGTATATGTGATTAGTTATTATGAATCTGTGAAGTTTTTGTACTGTGTGGTGGATTCAGACTTGCTACTTTCTAAATTTCCTTGCCCTGGAATATATTCTAAGCTTGGACTGACACTGCTGATATTTTATTTTGTGTGTGTGTGTTCTGTCATCAGTCAGAAAGATCCCACTAAAATCAGATTGTTTGTTCAGACTTAATTTTTGATGTTATGGAGGAATTTGTTGATGCCTCAGCTGAATTCAATCCCAGAAGAGGAATTTTGGTTATATATAAAAATGAGACTGTTACTTTTTATCACAGTTCTGTTAGTTTTAGGGCACCCTTGGGAGGAAAGAAGAAAGCAGTTTTCTCAGCCTTTGCTGTAGACATTCAGTTTTACAAATTATAAATTGCTGGAATGTTCTCCTGCTTGTTTACTGACAGAAATACCCCAAACTAAACTACTTCACTACAAATTTCTTTTCTATTGTCAGCAATGAAGTTTGTGTCCAAGTCATGTCCATATCATATTAGCACCTCAGATGGTTTAAAAGCAATCTGAAAACATGGCATTTTATACAAATTTATTCTTACTGCTTAAAGTGGTTTCCACTTATTTCTGGGAAAGCAACAGAGGAACTGAAATATGTTACATTAAAGAGGATAATATAGATAAAGAGGCACAGGTGAAGCTGTCAGGTGATTTTCTGTAATAATTTCACCCATGATATTAAGGTCAGCCATGTGTTACAGGGGAGAAACACCAACCTCCTCTGTTCAGCCATCTCAGGAGGCTGAGGCTGTTGTGTACAATAACTTCAGTTCTGATCCTGGGTGGGCACTGGAGAAACAGGAGCAAGGAGCATTCCAGCTGGAGGCCTTCCAGATCCCAGTCCAAGGCTGCAGTAGCTGAGACAAAGAGGCTGGGCAAGGACTAAGAAGGTGCAGAAGCTTGTGTGGGACACACCTAAAGGTGACCAGAGCAGACAGGTGGCTCTGCTCTTCAGAAGAATAAGAACAGCAGGCCAGTGAGGACACAGCTCATGGCACAACTCTCACCTGTGCCTCTCCGCAGCCTCCAGAGCCCACAGAGCTGCTGCAGCTGCAGAGCACTGTGCCTGAACCTGCACCCACTGGCAGCTGGGACAGCACCTTGCAGCCCCAGTACCACACTTGGGAGCCAGGGACATGTTCCCATGCCTTTGCTTTACTTTAAAAGCAAGCAAAGCCTCAGGAGGAGCTTGGTTTTCTCCCATGTAAACATCCCTCAGCCATCACTATTTTTGCAACACCCGACAAGTTGACAAAGACAATGGAGGAGAGGCATTTGAATCATAGATTATCCTGAGTTGGAAAGAACCCACAAGGATCATGGTGTCCAGCTCCTGGCCCTGCATAGGACAACCTGAGGAATCCCACCATGTGCTGGAGGATATTGTCCAAAGGCTTCTTGAACTCAGACAAGCTTGATGTTTTGACCAAGGGAGCCTGTTCCAGTGCCCAGCCACCCTCTGGGTGAAGAGCCTTTTCCTGATATCCAACCCAAAGGTGCCCTGACACAGAGCTGTGTGCAGCCATTATTCTGTGGAGAAGAGGAGCAGGGTTCTGAAGGCTCACATCCATCAAGGGACATGGAACCACATTGCACCAAGAGTCAGAGATGCAGGAGAACCACCTGCCCAGAAAGTACATGCCATCCTGGAACTGGCTCCAGCAGGCAGAAAAAGTGCCAGGAATGGAGGCATTAACACAAGAACCTGCCCCAGTGAATTCAGTTGCAAAATTCTCATTACTTCAAGGGACTAAGATGTCATACATTGCACTTGGGTATGGGACCATGTCTTCTTAAAGTGATTAGGAGAGGCTCAGCATTTCCTTTGGATAGCCCACTATGGGATAAATTAATCCTAAAAACCTGCTGGCTCCCATATCTTGCTGTAACTGCTTGCTTAAGCTGATCTTCCAGCATTTCATTGAAGACAGTGGTAAAAAGCACCTAATGGGAAAAGAAGGAAGGCTTTCTTTCTCTTCCCAGTTACAGTTCAGCTTATTTCATTCCTTATTTGCCATCTCTATTGATGTCTAAGCACATATGGAAGTGGGGAACATTTAGAAAACAGCAAATTGGTCCTTGCTCCAAGCACCTCTGTGTACATGGCAGCAGAGGTGATAATGTGTCCCAGAATGGGGACTTAATGTGCTTGTCTGGTGGAACATTACATTTTGGGGACAGAGAAGTGAGAACAAGAGGTTTCATGTGGTTAATTGCTTAAGTAATGTGAAAACTAGATGAGTTTGAAAACAGCCTGAATGAGAAAATGCACAGGCAATGAAAGTAAATTTCTCACTTTGCTGCTCTCACATCATAGTGAAAAGTTACCAGGTATTTGGTGCTGGCAAAAGTTAACAGTGTATTAAACTTTGGCACAGTGGTTGATTAGCACTAAAACCAGCATTTACTGTTGGATTCTGAATTCTTGCAAAAAAAGTGTTTGGCTGAGTAGAGAACAAATTCATACTTATCTTGCATTTATCATATAAAGCCGATATCTTTCTGGGAAATTAAGGTTGAAATATCTCTACACATAAATCACTGGGAATTTTTCTTTCAACTTCAGTGAAGAAATCCAAAGACATTAGGAGATGAAGAAAATTAGCATAATCAGCTCATGTTGCTTAATCCCCCTAGTCCAACCCAGGAATGTTCTCTATGTGCTACGGGTTAACACTTTTATCCCAGCCAGGTTTAGATGACCTGTAATTCCCCACTCTGCTCACAATGTGCATCTTGGATCTCACAGAAAGACATGCTGCACACAATATATTTTAAAAGTGTAGTTGTATTAAGTATAATGAGAAAGAGCACAGCGAAATATGGAAGCTACAGAAGAAAATGCTTTCAAATCTGATTATTTTATAAGGTATAATACATGTATATTTTTGATCCCTTCCTTTAAAAGAGATGTTATGATTTAATAGTGACTGGAATGATGAATGCAACAAGAGAAGGAGGGCTTGTAGTAGGAGATTTTTCAGAAAACAGAGAATTCTATTGAAAGCTGTGGAGTTTACCCTGGACAGCACAAGCATTGAGGGCTCAGAACTGCCACAGGTAAGAAAAACACCTTCTGTTATGCACATATTTGTATCTTGCTTAAGTAATGCTTGTCACCTGTCTCTATAATGTTTATATTAGAAACATAAGTCCTGTCATTTCAAATAAAAGAGTCAAATTCTATCCCTCAGATCAGTCAATTTTCATCAACTAAGGTGAAATCACCCCCAGGTTATTCCATCTGAACTTAACTGAATGTGCACTGATTGCAGACCATCCAATGCATGCCACAGTATTGCTGGAATTTATACAAATCACTGTTATTAATGCAATGCCTGCTGCTACAGTAGAAGAAACAAGGTAAAGAGCTGTGGTTATAATAATTTTCTCTTGAGAGTTGAAGAAAAACATTTAGACACCTATGGTTGATTTTTGTGTCATTAAACAGAAATAATGCCAGTTCTGGAGAAACTTTCCCCATTTGTAATAGACTCAGCTGGTTTCTTTCATTCCACTGAGCTCAATAATCTGAGAATAGCTGACAATTTCTCCTCATGGCTAAATGTTATTCCATTATATAAATCCTGGATGTTATTCCAATACACAAAATCAAAAAGAAGAAAAGGTAAAACTAGTGTATTAGGTTGGTTGCTGACATAAAAATCTCGGCAGAAATGAAATATTGATTAAATCCAGCAACATAACTTGGTGGGAACAGGAATGGGTGGTTCAAAATGTCTCTAAGAATGTTTAACAAAGATGTAACAATATCAACACTATAGGTGGTCCCTGTATAACAGACTTTGGGCAACAGCCACAATTCTTTTGTGTTTTCTAGAGATTAATTTGCCTTGGAAAAATGCAAAGTTCATAAACACACATACCTATGCATCATTTTCCAGTGGCACATTTGTAATTTGTTGTCTTCCAACACAAGAAGAAAAGCATTCCAGTTATGACTGTTTCTATTTTTAAAATGGCTTAGGGAAAAAAAAATAGCCCAAACAAAGTGCTACAAAAATCTGCAGCAAGGGAGAGAATAATAAAGGGATGGGCTACTCAGCCCTGGATAGTCAGAAGCATTACTCTGAGCTTTGATGTACGAAGCTCTTTCCCATGGCTTTCTCCTCCCTCCCACAGTTACCACAGGCCTGTTTGCTTAGGAGTTTGTTTGAGCCTAGTCTGACCATATGACATTTATTTTTTTCCTGTGAAGAGCCTCACCAAAAGGATTTACTGGAAGTTTTCAGGGTTGTTTGGTTTTTTTGTTTGGTTTAGGGTTTTTTGTTTGTTTGTTTTAAATTTATTTTGATAGTTTCTTTTTTTAAAAGGCGAATTGTGACTCCCAAGAGATATTCCATCCAGGAATATCAACGAAAGATAATGGAAAAGCTGCTAAAGCTCTTAGTTCTTGTAGTTACAATCTTTACAATATGTGAACTGCAAGGTTTTGGGACACTGATAATGAAAAGTACAAACAGGTTTTCAAAGGTTGTTCACCCATATTCAGTGAGGAGGATCTGGCACAGGTGGATCTGTCCTTATCCCTGTGCTTTGTGTGTGATCCCATCTGCTTCCTGAGGCCAGAACTGCAGTGGTGTGCTCATGGGATAATGCAAATCAGGGAACTAATCTGGGGCTGGGAGAAAAGGATGCTCAGTCCATAGTCTGGTTCACTGTGAAGTCACATCCTGCTGGGATGAAGGGAGGACAAGGATTAAACCAGGGACCTCCCATTTCACCAGTGACACAGAAGTCCATTGGTTCAAACAGATCAAGGCAGTTTAGCCAGATGGCCTGATCCAAATCCTGCTAAAGCCACTGTGAGCCCTCCACTTTATCTCCTCTTGGAAGGATTTCAGAGAAGGGTGAGCAGAGAGAGAGAGAGAGAGAGAGACTCAAAGCAGCACTGTGGACACCCCGGCCAAAACATCTGGGAATCATCCACTGCAACTTTGCAAAGGTTTCTCACAGCACTGAGCTGTAGGGACTGAATCCTGTTTAATAAGATCCTGTGTAGGGACCAAGAATTTGGCTCTCAGAAAGGAGATTCAACATAATTTTTTGCTGACAGTGCAAATAAATTCTTTTGTAAGAATTGTCATGCCAGACAAGACTAAAGGTGCAATTCCAGGGACATTTCTTCAAAAGCAGTCCTGGCGCATGGCTTGTGTGGAAACACTAAGCTGAACACAGGAACTTCCAAGCAGGTAGAAGAGAAGAATTTTTTACTTCCAGATTTTTTTTTCTCAGCAGGATACTTTTTAAAGTTCACTGCACCTTGAAGAGATGCTGTGCAGCAAAATAGAATAGAACAGAATAGAATAGAATAGAGCACATCACAGTGGCACAATACAAATGTTAGAAACATTCCATCATTTACTGTACAGAAATTAATAATGAATGTTTATGTAAATCAATACACTGATATGAGGCATAAAAATAAATCTTCATAGCTACCTCCCTGCCCTCCTGTTATAAAAACCATCAATAGTAGAATTTCTACACTTCCCTAGGAAGCTCATCACTGTGATGAGCTTCCTTTGGAGATGGAAAGCTTTCTGTAATACTTAATTGAATAATTTTCTGGTGCATATTATTCTATCCATTTTTTCCTGCCCTCAGAAGGAATGCAGAGAATGTTATCACCACTGGTTATTTTGTCCTCAAAAAATCAGCTGGTGTATGGATATGTTTTTGTTTGAAGGCTGAAATGCTTTTAACTAGAAAAAATACATCTTACCTTAAATGAAAAAATGGAGATGAGAGGGTAACTCCTTGTTCCTCAGCCTCACATATATCATCCTTGTCAGGAATATTTGAAATTTCTGGCAAAGCTGCAGTGTTTTCAATAAGCAGAAGAAATCTGTCCTTCCTATATAATTTCCATGCACACTTTTGATTACTGAAACATCTAAAATTTCTGTTTCATTCCTTGGTCATGACATTCCTAGCTGCTCAGAATGTGCATATGAAAATCAGCTTAGCAAAAGTCAATGCATGGAAAAAATGCCTTTCTCCTCTTTGTGGTATGTTCTATTTTGTTTTCATCAGCCTTCTTTCCTAAAAATTCTTTTCCACTCTTTAGCTCCACCACAAGTCATAGAATCATGGAATTGTAAAGGTTGGATCATTGAGTCCCTCTGTGTCTAAAGTGCCTAGAGTGTTTGGACAGCATTAGAGTTTGAGCTCACCCTGTGCAATGACAGAAAATGGAACATTTTACAGAGGGTCCATTTTCTCTCTGGTCCATGAATGAATGCAGCTCCTCATGGCCTGGTCAGAAATATCCAGTTCAAGCATTATCAATACTCAAACCCCATCTGTTCAGCCACTTCTGTGGCTAAAGTGTTGTCTGAGGCCCCCAATAGCTCCCCTAAACAGTCAGCAGCAGTGGGAAACGTTCTGTGCCTTTGAATCAGCTGCATCACAGCAATACAACATCTGGCCTAAAACCTTTGACAAATGTCTATGCAATATTGCCCTATCTCTTCACAACCCGATCTTTGGGTCCCTAAGACAGTTCATATTACAAAGTGTAATTAAGTTCAAGACCTCTGTCCTGACCCTTAGGGGAACCAGTGACCTGTGCCCAGGATATCTGATAGATCAGCTAAGGGCTACAAATGAAAATCAGAGTCAGCAATTCAGCTCTCTACTAGAGCAGATTATCTTACAACTACACTAAAGCTCCCTGGTCTAGAAAGTCACACTTCTTGTAAAGTCCAAAACTCTGACATGATTTCCAGTAAGCTTAGAGGTATTATGAGGATCATGACATTTTGCCCTAAGTGCTAAATGTATCCCTTCAATTTAGTCTTCCCTACAGAGACTATTTCCACAGTGGGGAATGCCAGGTCAGTGAATAGGAGCTTTGTAGAATCTGAATGTTCAACCCCTACTGGGAAACAGGTATTTTGCTTTCTACAATTTGCACTTCCAGCCAACTCAATAATGAGTTGATAAGCAAAGAGCTTTATCCAGTTACCAGTGGCTGGAACACTAGACAGAATTATTCTACTTCTAAGGAAGTAAAAGGGCTGCGTAGCATTCTGGAAAGGATTCAGGAACTGCAAGTTTTTGGTAGCTGAGAGAGAGAAGTGCCAGGCTGTAAAGCAGTATCTAAATTCACTGCATGCCTGTCCTTGCCTCTCCCCATGCCAAAGGTATGGAAGGAAAGAAAGAAATAGCAGAGCAAAGCAAATAATGAACTGAAGATTGTAATTCACTGTCACTTCACAAGGCAAGGAACATCTCCTGCTCATTGTGAGGGCGGATGCTGGGTCAGAAAGCCCAGAGCTGGGAGGAGATGCTGGGTACTATTTGTGACCTGTGTGGGATTCTCCCTTGGCTGTTTCAGAACTGCCCTTACAGAGGCAGACTCTAAATGTGGGGCAGCAGAGGTGCAAGGCTGGCACCTGCTGCATCCCTCAGGAGCACATCCCCTGTCAGTGGGGTCAGAGGGATTTGCCTCCCCGAGCATTTCCTCCCTCCCCCTGTGCATATGCAGCTGTAAATTATCACAGCTTTTGTCTCTTTTCTTGTCTCACAGTTCAAGCCTTACAAGGATCACATAAGTAATGTTAACATTTCTAGTCTTGACTGTGAATTGTTTGATTCTTACAGCACCAGAACACCTGTGTGCCTGGCACAGCTCTGCTCTCCCACAAAACACGCTTGCCATCTTCTGGCCAGGCCACCAAGCACCACGGGGCTGGTTGGAAATGCACTCTCAAGTGTCTGTACCACACAGGCTTTCCCAGCTGTTTACACAACCACCCAAGCAAGCAGCTTGAAGTAAAATTTTGCTTTGGGAAGTTCCCCTATGAAGAGGAATTTAGCTTTCAAGCCATGCAAAATTTGTCTTTCTTGATTCATAAAAATTTGCATGAGTTTCAGCTTCTGTCTTTATATCTGCAAATATCCTGAGTTTCATTTATCCAAGACTTAAAGAAAACAACTGGACTCAAGTCTGTATTATTATGCTACTTTTACATTAAACCACAAGTTTCAGTGGCTTTTGTAGGAAACTAGTGTTGATCAGAACTGGAATTACAGTTTTCATTAATAGTTATTAAACACTAACCTTGCAGTGGAAGGTGAGGCTGAACAAAGTTCATGCGGTATCAGGTTCCAACACAAATATTTGATGTGGCTGTAATTAAAGCCAGTGCTATAGTTTGATATTCACCTCGATATCCTCCTCAGCCAGGGAGGATCTTTCAGGAAGATCACATCTTCTGCCATGGCAGATCTCGTCTTCTGTATAATTCTGCATTCTCTCTACTTTTGTCTCTCTCATGTTGTCTATGAACACATATCCCCCAGATCAACTCTTCTGAAGACTGAAATCATCCTGAGAGGTGAATCACTTCAGACAAAAGTATAAAAATTATTCTTTCTAGTATGTAAAAACAATAACTATAACAGTTGTTAATGTTAGTATTACTATTACTATTATTTTAATGCTACTGTAGAGAGCAGCTGACAGTCAGTTGTTTGCACCTAGTTTTGTATCAGCTCTCTGGTGTTATCTGGCTGCAGGTGCTGGTGACCAGCAGTACAATCTGGTCTGTGAGCTGTTTTCAGCTATCAAGAACCAGCTAAATTTAGCAGCCCACAGATCAGCAAACAGTTCCTGTTTGGGACTGTGTGGGCAGAGGACAGGGGAACTAGGGGCAGGCTTGTCCTGTATGTCACTTCAGAAAGTAGAGCAGAGGTTTTCCACTCTGATTTTTGCCACCAAAGCTCTGTACTGACAGTGGAGTTCAGTGAGAGTGGGAATGGCAGCGTGAAGCTCAAGGCAGAGGCAAGCCTGGCAGGCAGGCTCAGCTCAGGGGTGACAGGAGTTTCACAGATGACATTTCCTCTACAAGGCAGGGTTTGCAGGAAGACCACATTTTCTGCTGTGGCATGGCCAGTTCCCAGTGAAACTCTGATTCTCTCCACTTCTGTCTTCCACAAAACAAGCAGCACAAATGGTAAACTGAATGTCAAGCCCCAAACTAAAGGAACTTGCCTTGCCCTCTGTTATTTCACTTTGTAAATCAGGAGTTCTATAACTGCATTCCAGATGTTACTAAATAACTGAGCAAATATTGAATTGGAATAAGCAGATCTTGCATTTCAGTGACACAAACTCCCCACATACAGCCATGCATCACCTTTGTAAGGGGAAAAAATGCTGAGTGTAATGTATAATTAATCTCCTTAGCTGCAAAAAAACCCCATATAGTGCAAGGTACAGCTGCTACTTTATTTGTTGCTTCAAAGGGAAAATTTTCATTAATGAGTTTAAAAATTAACACTAGATCTGCATTTTATTTCTTACATTTACAACTGTCTAACACAAAGCATGGCTGAGGTCAGAAAAACTGCTATGATGGCAGCATGTGCTTTTCCATGTGCTCCACACACAATAACAAAATCATTTCCATTCCTCCCTCTCAGGCACACCATTTCTGAGCTGCTGTCTGGCAATTGAAAAAATGTGCTGCACCAGCTGTCAGGGTGTTCCAGCTTCCCCGTGTTTTAGCAGATACATTTTTCTTTGAACAAATAGATACTGAACTTCCATTACAACAAGTAATAGTCAGGAACAGCTACAAAACAGAAACTAATATTAAAATACAGAAATATTAGAAATATTAGAAATATAATGAATATTAATTCCTAAGACAAATTTCTAGCATCTGGTCTGAGATACTTTTAAAATACTACTTGAACATTCTAGACCTGTTTTTACTGCGTATGCAATTTGTAGGAAAGCATGCTGGTTTTTTTCTATGGATTAATAACAGGATTAGGGGATTGGGAAAACCACTAAGAAAAGGGATGATACGCAACAGGCAAGCTCACAATACTGCCTGTCTCAAGCAAGATGCGCTCAAAGACTCAAAATCAATGGCAGGAGACAAAAGAACACATGGCAATAATGAGGAAAAAAAAGGGATCTTCATTCTTTTGGTTTCTGCTTGCTTAGTTATATCTTCAAATCAGGCCTGGAACACAGAGTCAGCAGCTCTGGGAAAGAAGGTAAATCTCTGCAGCAGGAGCTGCAATGTGTGTGTGGAGACTTAGGAAAGACAGATGTTTCTCCGTGTAGTGCTTGGAAAACAAAAGAACAACACCACCAAGGATCAGGAGGGATCTGGGAGGAGCGATCTAAAGCGGTGCATTTCCCAGAGCCTGGCACGGGGATGGGGAGCCGGGGAGGCCGGAGGGGAGCGGCCTGGGCGGGCCCACGGGGCTGTCCGTCAGTCCGTCCCGTCCGGAGCGGGAAGGGGCTGCACTCCTGAGACATCCTCCTTGTCTCCCTCTTTCTTGTCTCCTTGCTAAGAATGCTGGTCAGAGTTAGGAAATGAGACAAATGTTCCAATGAACAACTATTAATGTACTTTGTTCTCTTAGCCCTTTTTTATTTTCACAGATGGCAAAGGCCAAAGGCCTTTTATCTGCACAGTGTTGTTCTGTAGAAAGTTTTAAAGCCATATGTTACAGACATTGTGCAGATAAGAAATTAAAATCAATCCTTCACACAAACAAGTTATTACAATATGGTTTGGTACATGTTAACTATAAGTAAATCTCTGCTTTGTTAGCATCTTTTAAGACACGCTATCTAAGCCCATGGCATTTAGCTGTAGAGAAGGAGTAAAACCTAAACTTAATAACTAATCTTAACCACATGGATTTTTGTAGGGAAATTCTTAATATGTCCAGAAGATCCCTGGGTCAATAACTACATTTACAGGTTTTATCTTAGCTTTTAAAATATTACTTTGATTTGCTTTTTTCTCTTCAGAAGAAGACACAGATATAAACTACTCCTGGGTAAAGACTAGTGATGTCATTAATAACAACATTAAAAATACTCCCATGAGTGTAAATAATTTCTGTTGAACTTTAGGCAGCAATATGTTTGTTCATCTTTCAATATTTTGCCATTACTGCATTGGCAGCGCCCCATATGCAGGTGTGTCTACCCTGAGCACCAGAGATGTAGGAGAGCTGTGCATCTTTGTGCCTGTGGGCACTGTGCGGTCCCAGCAGAGCTCACACCAACAGCACCAGGCAGAGCTGGGGCACGGGCTGTGCTCTGCAGGAGCCACACAGCTGCTCACCAAGGCACAGCTGCAGCTCAGTCCACCAAAGCCCACATTAATAAAACATTGATATTTGGCTTTTTAAAAATGCAGATCAGTCTATTTAATGCAAGAAGATCATTAAGGAGAAGAAAATCCACCTTAGGTTCCTTTCATGAGCTTTTGGTTTTTGTTTGAGTCCAAAATACAGGTATCCTTAGTGATCATAATGAAAAACTTACAACAAAAAGAAAGATAGATTGTACAGAGCTTTATTCTTATGCGAGGAATGCAATACAATATCAGAGAATCCACTGCGAAAGGTCTGGAAAGGAGAAATGAAATTTGGGAATAGTTAATGGATTGCTACATACATTGCAAACTAAAACACAGTTGACATATGCATTTGCACTGTTTTTCTTAGGAGAGAACTGTTTTCATTCTTACAAAAGTTACTGTTACTGAATCAGGCTAAATTTACACAGTGTGTTTCAAGGCAAAGGTATTATGTGCATTTAGTTTCTCAGGATCTTGTCATTAGGAAAAAAAAAAGCTAATCCTCTTAAAACCCTCCCTGCATTTTTATTCTTTTTAATTATCAAAATGTGATTTTTTTTGCAAGACCATGTGATTTTTCAATATCCAATGTGAGCACTTACATTAATCCAATAAAGCCTTTGGCTCAAAGGGATCATGAGAGCATTCAAGCAAATGGGGCAGTTTCAAGAAATCTAAAGTTGTTTTGCTAAAAAGTGGGTTTAGATTTGGTCATATTATATAGGCACAGCCCCTAAGCAAGGTCTCAGCAGACTGACATAGAAAATAGGCTGTTCTACCATTCCAGAAGATAATACACATTCTCTTATGTCCAGTTAATTCAAGGCATGTGACTTAAGCAGCTGATAATTTGCATTTATGCAGTTCCTGTTGTTCTAAAAATCTCAGATGAAAAAAAATGCTAACAGTTTTTGAAAAAAAATTGTATTAATTTTGACCACTCCAAACTATCAAAAATACCTCAACAATCATCTTTACATGACAGAGTAAACCCCAAACTTCTGCCACATACTGTAAAGACCATCAAAGAATTCCAGTGACTTCTTATTGAAATAGACTGATCTTCATCTGTCTGACTCAGCCTCGTACATGAGGTGTATTAAGTTATTCTGAAACTATTTTTTAATATTACATTCTTATTTATTATGAAACAGCTCCCAAGGGCTTGTTCTTTTGTGCCGCTGTGTCCTGGGTGTGGGCCTGACACCCGACACCCAGCCAGGGCAGGTACACCCAGTCCCAGTGACACTCCAGGGAGCAACCTTCATCCCGAGCCAGCACTATTTCCCCTCAACAATGCATCTATGCAGACAAATGAAGCAGCTTTCTTCTTAATTTGTATGTTAGTTATCAATGAGAAATTGAAGAATTCCTCAACCAGGGAAACTTTTTTTGATGCATTAATAGAAATGTACTGGGAATGGTATTTAACCCCCAAATATACAAAGAAGTTGAAACTGCATTTAACTCTCAAAATTATATGCCAAATTTTCCTGCACTTGTGTCTATGACTGAAGTGATTTCAGCAGAGGTGTGCTTGTGTAACCACGCTGAATTTGGTTTATTATTCTATTTGAAGCTAGGTGGTGCAAATTGCAAAATGAAATATATCCAGTAGATGTCATCATCCTGCATCCATGTGCCTGATAGGCCAGTTTAGATTTACCTTTTTTTAATTGAACTGAAATCAAAAGTAGGAGTACTAACAGAAAGAGGTTTTCTGAAAATTTTGTGTAAAACATACTCATTTGATGTGCCTTACTAACACTAAGATTTCTGGAATGTTTACAACCTGGAAGTGTTCATGCACAAAGTAATTTGCAGACATCCATGACTGCACTTACATGCCCAAATAACATCTGTAAAATATACCAGTAAATGCTTGTATTTAAACTTGAAAATCCATTTAATGGGTTCCACTTAATGCACATGTGCTTAAAGCAATATAAATATGTACTACAGCATCACCTCTGATCCTGAAGCCTGTATTGCAAAAATAGATTTCAGATACTCTTTACAGAGGAGAATATTAAATGAAATTGAAAGGGCTTTGGGAGGTCAGGTAATTTCATTTCCATAAATAGTGCTTTGAGTTGTTCATTTCTAGAAATTAATATCTTCATATATATTACTGGGATTTATCAAGTACTCTAATGTGCTTGATTTGAAATTAAAGCATTGGTTTTAATTTCAAATCAAATACTGTTATTTACATTCAGCAGCTTTATACTTAATTGAGAAGCAGAATGATTCAGGCAAGTCCAAATCACTGTGATTCAGCTGTCTTCAAACATTTTCACATTTTAAACCCTGACCTCTATTATTTGCTGTGGGGAGACTTACTAGGTCAGAGTAATGCCTCTCAGTATGTGATTAAAACTTGCACTTTGTCCACGTCCATGGATTTTGTAATACAATCCTTTAGCAATCTGGCAACATTTCTGGCTTTGTTAGCCGGGGCATTGCTTAGGAAAATTCCTGTGCAATACTGTTGTGGTCTGATCCAAACCCCTTTGGAAACAATAAAAGGCTTCCAAGGGCTTAAGCCATGGACAAATGAGGTTCGTGCAAAGGCTGAGCCCCAGCAGGTGAAGCAGCAGGCAGACACTGCTGGGAAATTGCAGCGTGGCAGATGCCAACAGCCTCACAAGCTCATCTCAGTTGTGTCCTGGAACTTTCAATTCCCACAAGGGATGGGGTGGGAAATGTCCCAGTTTCAGATGGGCTAACATTGTTACACGTTGCTTTCAATTTAGTAATAATTTCTTTATTTAGTAAAAATGGTACAATCACAGAATGCTAGCGGGTTGGAATGGACCTTAAAGATCATCTAGTCCCAGCCTGGTAGGGACACCTGCCTCTAGACCAGGTTGCTCAGAGCCCCATCCAACCTGGCTTTGAACACCGACAGGGTTGGGGCAGCCACAACCTCCCTGAGGAACCTGTTCCAGTGTCTCACCACCCTCACAGCGGAAAATTTCTTCTTGATGTTTACCCCAAATTTTTCCTCTTTTAATTCGTACCCTTTACTCCTTGTCCTATCCCTACAGCTCTTGATGAAAAATCAAGGCAGCTTGAAGTTCCCAATTGCCCTTGTATTTGTGGCTTCTGTGAAAATGCACGAGGAAGGAGAGAGGATTTGAAAGGAAAATGCTTTTCTTCCTCTGACCCCTCTCTGTGGTTATGCATTGGCTAAGACAGGTCTTGTGCATGCTCAAGAGAAATGGGAATTCTGACTAAAGCCCATTTAATCAGGCTGCACAGCTCCCTGACAGCCCTGGACGGTACCGAGCACTCCAACATTCCCGGACATCGCGGGGCAAAACTGCGGTCGTGAGAAGCGCTGCGGGATGGGGACACGGGGCTGACCCCTCCCGAGGGGCTGCAGCACGAACCCGCCTCTTTACGGCTGGCAGGAGATTCCTGCCGAGGCTGGGCTCTAGGGGCACTTTAGGGACACAAGGGGCCGAAGCGCTCATGGAAACAGGCCCGCTGCCATGCCGTCATTTGAGCCAGGGCGTGCCCTCACGGGCAAGGAGACCCGCGGCACCCGGGATTGCATGAGAACAGCGTGAGCAGCGGGACCCGGGCAGGGACTGTCCCTTGGCACCCCGGGCTGCGGTCACAGCCCCACCGCTGTGTCCGGTGCTGGGGCCAGCTCTGGGCCCCTCCGTTCCAGAAGGACATTGAGGGGCTGGAGCGTGGCCACAGAGAGGCAGCAGAGCTGGGAAAGGGGCCTGAGCACCAGGAGCAGCTGAGGTTGTGGGGGGCGTTCAGCCTGGAGAAACGGCGATCCAAGGGGGATCTTACAGCTTTCTACAACTCCCTGATAGGAGGCTTTAGCAGGGTGCGGGTCGGTTTTTTCTCCCACGAAAGCAGCGACAGGCTGAGAGGAAATGGCCTTAAGCTGCACTAGGGGAAGTTTAGGTTGGACATCAGGAAGTTTTTCAGAGAAAGGCTGATCAGACGCTGGAATAGGCTGCCCCGGGAAGCGGTGGGGTCACAGTTCCTGGAGGTGTTTGAGGAAAACCCGGGGGCGGCCCTCAGAGCACTGCGGGCTCATAGCCCGGCCCCAGCGGCTCCGCGCCCTTCCCCGACCCAACCGACCCCGGCAGTCCCGGGGGCCGCGCTGCGCATGCGCCCCCTCGGCGCGGCCCCGCCCCCGAGCCGGCGGGTGGTGCTGCCGCGGGCGCGCGCAGGAACATGGAGGCGGCGGCGCGGGAGAGCCGGGCGCGCCGGGCGGCGGGCGCGGGGCGGTAGCGGCTCCCGGCCGCCCTCCCTCCCTTCCTTCGCTCCCGCCCCCTCCGCTCCTCCACCGGCGGAGAGAGGCGGCCCGCCTGCCCCCCCGCGCAGGGCATGGCGGCCCCGGGCCCTCCGCGGCTGCCCCAGCTGCGGCTGGGCCCGCGGCTGCGGGCCGGGCTGGAGGTCGCGCTGCGGGTGCCGAGCCTGTTCCTCATCGACGCCATCTTCAACTCGGCCCCGCTGCCGGGCGGCTCCGTGAGCGCCGCGCTGCTGGGCGCGCTGCTGCGGCTGCTGGGTGAGACGCCTTCCCTTCCTCCCCTCCCGAGAGACACGGACCGTGCCCCGCTGGCCCCGCTCGCACCGCGGGCACGGCGCGGCCGCCGCTGCTCCCCGCCCCTCACCCGCGCCTGGCTGCTGTTAGTGCTGCGGCCCGGCTCTCCCCTTCCCCCGGCCCCGATTCCCGTCCCCACCGGCTCCTCTCGGCCACTGCCGAGCCCCTGCTCGGCCGCCCGGGCTGGATCATCACCTCGGCCCCTCGTGCCCGCTCCGGGCCCCGTTCACCCCCCCGGATCTGTCTCCCCGGCTCCTTCCGCCTCCTCCTGCCCCCGTAGCGGTGCACGGAGCCGGCGAGGGCTTGGGGCTGTGACCCCCCCTCCCGCTCTGGGGGCTTTGAGGGCGGAGGACATGTGACTCAGTGGGTATAGGGTTTTTATGTGGTTTTTAAAAACCCTTTGGATAGCGTGATGTCTTCCTGAAATACGCTGTTAAAGCCTTATTTTAGCAACAGCAGTTCAGAAGTGCCGGGAATTTGGTTCCCGGTGTAAAGACAAGCCTCTTGAAACTTGCCAATGATTATTTTTAAGCTTTTTTTTTTCTTCCCACGATGGATGAAAGTCAGTGGTATAACTAGGTGTTACTGTTTCCAATGTCGTTAACTTGGGTTCTAACACAGGCTCAGTTCAGTGGCAGTCCCGTTCAGTGAGCTGCTGTACAGGTGATGCTGTGCTGCGGATCACGGTTTGGAGCTGGAGACCCTGAGGCAGGAAGGAGAACACAAATCAAGTTGTTGTTTCGGTTTTATTTGGGGTTTTCTTTTGCAGGCCCGAGAGAGATGGATTTTCTTTGACGTTTATAGTAGAAGAAAAACAGGAAGGAAATAGGCAGTACAGCTTTTGGGGCAGGAAGCAGAGAAGAGGGGGTTAAAGGAAATGTGCACAGTGAGAAGTGAGTTGTGACTGCATCACACAAGTCGAGGAGCAGAGGGAAAAAGTAAACAATAACCTATAGCAAGGCAGCAGGAGAGGAGAGCAAAGGAAGGAGGTAACAAAACGCAGCAGGTGTTTTATTTTGACTTTTTACATTTATTATATGTTTTATGTTTATTATTATTGCTTTGGTTAAGGGTGTCAGGGGAAGTCCATGCTCACGTGAGAAGTGATGCTGAGGAGGCCGTAAGTTGCCTCCTTTGCCTGCCTGCCATGAGTGTGGTGTGTCTGGGATGGGGAGCAGGGGTTCTTCCCCCCTGCTTCCCATTTTCTTCACCTTTTGTTCAACACTTATGGAATTACTAAGAGTGATAATTCCTTTTTAAAAAATTTGCATTGCAGTGCCCCACCAACTTAATTTTAGGAGCTCTTCCTCGTATGATCCAGATGCTGTAAGAAGAGCATCAAAATGAATCCCCCCTTGGAAAGGAGTGGTGGATATGTAGTTCAGTGATGTCCCTCAAGTGTGTGGTACTGGGATTGAGGTTTGCATTTATATGAACACTCTTCTGGAAGGGGTTGGGCAAGAAGAGGGTAATTTTTGCCTTCTGCAAAAAAGCTTTGGGAATGTTTTATGCCAAGAAACTTATCTTGAACGTATAGGAAAGGGGTCTGTGGATCTTGGCGTTCCAAAATTGAAGATTAAATGTAGGCACCTAAAGATGATCTTAAACAACTTCCATGGGGTTCAGACAACAGAGTGCTTTTGCATGTTTTTTTCTCATCTGAATTTAAGGATTACAGGATTGGGTTTTTGCTGCTATTAGGAAAGTGATCCCGTTCTTTTGGATCATTTTGTATTTAAACAATGGGAAAATGTCCTTTTGCTTACCATTTGCAGACTTTGAAGTACTGATCCAAACTTTTGCTGTAGCACAACAGCACAGGATAAGTGGGCAGTCTGTCCACCAGACACAAAGATTGAAGCTCTGGAGAGATTGATGATTTTTGGAGGTGATGTTAAACAGTTCTGAAATATTCTGGGAGTACAGCTCTTCAGGAATGCTAATACAGATCTGTGTGGGTGTTACAAAGTTTTACAGCAGGATTCCTTGGTCTGATTCTTCCATCACTCTACACAAGTAAATAGAGTTATACATGGCACAGAACCAACTTCTACAGCTGGAGCACGTTTCCTTTCGTGCTTTTGGTTAACCTTGCTTTGTCCCCAACGCAATGTTTACCTTTCGTATCTTTGCACTGGGTTTAAGTATCTCAATTTCAGCAAAGCCACCACCCCCAGGAGTGTGTGACTGTCACCTCAGACAGCAGTCCCTCCTCAGTGAGGACACTGAGTTTTGAGAAGGGTTCTATAAATACTTGAGTCTGCAGAAAGATGTGGAAGTAAATAGAATGACTGGAGCTAGGGAAAAATAGTTTGGCAGTTCCACATGAACGAAGTGCTGATGTGTAAAAGTGATTGTCCCCTGCACATGACTGAAAGTCAAATCCTAAGTGGTGGGTGGCTATGAAGATACTAACAATTTTCAGGATTTAAAGGAAAAAAAATGAGTCAGAGACATTAATTGTAACACAAGAAATTATTTTAAAAGCAAGTGCAGCGTGGTTTGGTTCAGTGCTGTGGTTGGAGGCCATACTGGGACAGTTGGCAATGGGGTGGCACAGGTAGAAATAGTAAAGATGAGTAGAGACACAAACCTTATCAAAGGAGGAACTGCAGCATTTCCTAGCAGATGGAAAATGGAAAAAGACTTACTGTTTTGAAGGGCACAGGGCAGGGCAAAGTCACCTCAGGTTGAGATGGACTAAGTGACATAAATGGAGATGGGGGAAAGGAGTGCTCACTGTCCCTTCTGAGATCTGTTACCTCTTAGGGTCTTTTGAGTCTCCTTCAGTGAGCCTTGCTTTTCCCTATATGTATTAACAGAGACATGCTGTACTTTTTGTTAGTGCCTGTTCAGAGGAACCAGTAGGACAAGCTCTATTGACTCACTGTTGTACTGTTTTTAGAGATGTGTCTTGCATGTGAAACGTCAGTGTTTCAGGATGACCTGCAGTATCTAAATACAGGCCTGTTACTGCCACTGCAAGGCACAAAAATAGGTTTTGGTAAGGCGTGTTTCAGAGCAGCCTGCTTACTGCAAAATGCATCTCCTTTGGCTCAAATGATCACAATTACATAAATAATGACCTTGTGAGCCTTTTCTGTGACTCCTGAGAAAAGACAAAGGCTACAAACTTGTCACCAGTACTGGCTTTCCTAAAGATGTTTGTGGTGGTTAAAATGACAAGGCAACTGTCAAGCTTATTTTGTAGAAAGTGCTGCATGGAAGCAATATTCAGCTTTTCCTGGAAGAACTGAGCTACAATGCAAGGGGCTGTCTGAAAACGGATAGAGGCTTTTCCTCAGTCCACTTCACACAGTTACCAGGTTAATGATTGATTAAGGAGAATGTGTTTATATCAGCCAGTGCTACTGGCAAGGAATATTTTTCAGGCAAATTCATAACTTTATTTGTAGCCTGCCTTTAGCAGCTGTTTCATGTTGGTCCTCTCCCTTCTTCTCAATCCTCCAGGATCTGAAGGTGGTTTGAGGGTTTTTTTTGTATATTTTTGAGTGTTTGGTTGTTGGTTTTGTTTTTTTTAAATCAAATGCTATTTCAAAGGTTTTATTTTCATGATCAAGAGGCTATGGCTTAATTTTTTTTAAACATTTGTTTATGGTGGATGTAGAACAGCCTAAACTGTCAGAAAAGACCGACGCTGCCCTCCAGCAGAAAGAGGATTACTCTTGATTTCATTGGTTTTAGTGCAGAGATTGAAAGTAACTTAGAATCAAATATAAGTTGTAGAGATAGAAATCTCTCCAAACTGGTTTGGATGAGAAAGCAGTTGCATCGGGTGGAAGCTGATTGAGAAGTCCAAAACAAAGGCAGTGTGTTTCCTGAAAAAGAAACTGTTTAAGGAAATTTATCTAGTGCTAAGTGCTTTTTAATTTAACACTCTGAGGGCAGAGCTCTTACCTATGTGGTGCACAGTGATGGAATTCATAAATTACACTGCAGAAGTTTGCTGCGGGGACCTGTAACCCCAAACTCCCAATGCTGCAGTAGCTCTGAGAGGATTTCTTATAGGAAGGTGCAGACTTCCCAGGCATGGTCAAGATGTGGTTATGGTCAGTATGAGGGAGAGGTTAGCAAACAGGAATTTCAAGGCCTAAATCTGACTTATAACAAGACAGACAAGTTTGCACTGGCATTGGCAAAGAGGCAATTGGTGCAGTTTTGGATTCTGTGCACAGAAGCTGTATACTGTGGAAAGTGTTCCTCATGTGACCTTTGTCACCACTCACCAGAAATACAAGCAAACTGAAGGGAAATAGAAGTGCCTTCTCCACAGCAAAGTACACCAATTTTTCACTATTTTCCCATTAAAGAGTTTAACTAAAGTGTTTTGGTTACTTATCTTTAGTACTCCATTGTGGACAGCTGTAGTTGAGTGCCTTGCTCAAGTGAATTAGAGGACTTAGTAAATCTTACTCAGTTATTTTTTATGAGTTTTCTTTATAAAGGTGATGCTTTATCTGTTGGAGTTTTTTTGGTTTATTTTTAGAACTTGCCTACCCTTGGATTTCAGGACTAAGGCTGAAAGGCTGGGAGTTGTCACTATTCGAGTCTAAAACTGCAACAAACTTCATAGTAATTGTGATTTAGGGCTTGCAGTGGCTTTGCATCACAGCTGAGGTGCACAGATGTTAAATGCAGAGATTAACTCGCCCTCTCGCTTGTTCTCTGAAAAGGGCACCACTGGTAATGCAAAGTTACAAGTGACTAATGGGGAAGTGATACATTAAATAAATGTAGCTCCAGAGCTAATAGCTTAAAATCTGTTTTTGAACTTCTACTGAGAACTAAATGATTTCAATCTGATTTTAGGTGTCTTTGTATCAAGCGTCGTTCTGGTCTTACAACAGCGAGCACTTTTCAAGTTCTACATGATCACCTCAGCGTTTCTGCTGGCTGCAACTTCAGTGTTGGTGAATTACTATGCTGCTTTGCACATAAACTTCTACAGTGCCTACAACACAGCTGCGTTCGGAATTCAGATTTTCCCACATAAAGGACCTTCGCTATGGATGGCACTTTCCATCCTTCAGCTTACCTTTGGAATTGGATATGTTACCTTGCTAAACATGCAATCCATATATTCTCAACTCATTATCCTGGATATACTGATTCCTGTAATTGGCTTGGTTGTTGAATTACCTTTAAATGTCCGGCAAGTACTTGTTTTTATTTCAGGCCTAGTTCTGACACTAAATACCACAGCCATTTTAGCTACAAAAATTAAGTGGTTCTATTATTCGGTACGATACGTTTATCTGCTGGTGAGGCACATGTATCGTATTTATGGATTACAGCTCTTGATGGAAGACACATGGAAAAGGATTCGGTTTCCAGCTGTACTCCGTGTCTTTTGGCTAACAAGACTTACAGCACAAGCTGTGGTATTAACTTATGTAGTAAAGATGGCTGAAAACAACACAGAAGAAAAATTCTTCTTGATATCGTGGGATAACTGTTGGGAACTGATCTGCAGCCTGATCATAAGTGGGTGTGACTCTACTTTAACTGTGTTGGGCATGAGTGCCGTCATTTCCTCGATAGCGCATTATTTGGGACTCGGTATCCTGGCCTTCATTGGGTCAACTGATGAGGATGACAAAAGGCTTGGGTTTGTAGCCCCCGTCTTGTTTTTCATTTTGGCTCTGCAGACTGGTTTAAGTGGGCTGAAACCAGAGGAACGATTAGTTCGCCTGAGTCGAAACATGTGCCTTTTGTTGACTGCAGTCCTGCATTTTATCCATGGAATGACAGACCCCGTGCTGATGTCTCTCAGTGCCTCCCACGTGTCATCGTTCCGCAGACACTTTCCTGTACTGTTTGTCTCCGCTTGCCTTTTCATTCTTCCAGTTCTGCTCAGTTACATCCTCTGGCACCACTATGCACTAAATACTTGGCTTTTTGCAGTCACAGCTTTCTGTGTAGAGCTTTGCCTAAAAGTAATAGTTTCTATCACTGTTTATATATTGTTTATGATTGATGGCTACTATAATGTGCTATGGGAAAAACTTGATGATTATGTCTATTATGTTCGCTCAACTGGCAATATTATTGAGTTTATATTTGGAGTAATCATGTTTGGAAATGGAGCTTACACGATGGTTTTTGAATCGGGAAGCAAGATTCGTGCTTGCATGATGTGTCTGCACGCGTACTTCAACATCTACCTGCAAGCCAAGAATGGCTGGAAGACTTTTATAAACCGCCGCACTGCTGTGAAAAAAATCAACTCGCTTCCAGAGGTGAAAGGAGCTCGGTTACAGGAAATTGATGACGTCTGTGCAATCTGCTACCACGAGTTCACCACCTCTGCGCGCATTACTCCATGCAACCATTATTTCCACGCACTTTGTCTTCGGAAGTGGCTGTACATTCAGGACACGTGCCCGATGTGCCATCAGAAAGTGTATATTGAGGACAAAGAAAATGCCAATATCTCTAACAACAACGGGTTTGTAGCACCAAATGAAAATCCTGTACGGGTTGCAGAAGAAGCTGCTGATGCTGAAAATGAATTAAATGAAGATAATGACAGTTCTGATAGTGATGAGGAAGATGGCGACTGTGGGGCACAGCACTTGAATGAGACTCTTAATGTTGACTCTAACTCTCTTGGTGATTAGGATGTTCTTTACTAAGCCGTGAGCTATTTGTTCAAGATTGACTCCAACAGAATAAAAGTATCACTTTGTAGTTATTGTACTTAAGCACAACAGCAGTATCTCAATGTTGAGTCTGTGAATGGTGGTTGTTTACTGTGGTGTGTGCTACTGTAAATATACCTCTAATTTTTGCTGGTCTCTTTCATGACCACCTTAAAATTATGTACATTATTGTACATGGAATAAAATGTTTTCACGTTTTTAAGATGGTTGGACAAAACACTCTTTAATTGATGTGGTGATAATGCTGTGCCAAAGACTGTATACCAGTAATCCCCAATCAATGTCTTCTGGATGCAAATGAAAAATACTGGTGAAAATAGACTGTTCAGCTGGTCAACTCAGAAAATGAAAGCCTGAGCCAAAGCAGCTTTACTTAAAAATTCAGTATTAGCAGAGCTTTATTGCAAAAAACTAGTGAGTTGTGTTTTTTAAAAAAAAAAACAACATTAGGTTGGTAGACTTAATGCTATAGCATTTGCGTATGTGGAACAAAAGGCGACACTGCTCAGCTTTGTGGTGCAGCAGCAAAGCGCATGCCATGGACGTGTCCGACCCTCCTCAACTGCCAGCAGAGGCTTGAAGTGCTTCACATGTGAATGCAGCAGCCTGGTGCTCATCCTGTGCCTCCACTGCTAGCTGGAGTTACAGGCATGGCCTGGCCTTGAAGTCAATCCCGAATCTTGACAAAAAGGGAGCAGGGCTGAGAAACTGCACAAATGCAGACCACCTTTTCAAAAGCAGCTTTAATCTTGTACCATAAAAAAACCCAAACCCACTACACATTGGCTTCCATTGATTAGAACTTGCAGGAATGATGATTTTTAAATTTTTGCAATATCTTTACAGAAGTTATGCTGAATAAATGTAAGAAAAACAACTTTACATATTTGGAAAGAAGACTTTAATGGTGTTGTTATAGAGAGTATTGGCCAACTCAAGTGGGTCATCTTCTCTTACTGCCGCCATTATTTCCAGTATTTGACTAAAAAAGAAAGATTTATATTAGAAGACTGAAACCCAGTACTTCAGAATGTACTTCAGACTGCTGCATGTGTATGTACAACTCCCTGAGATTAAGCTGGAATAAAAACCTACATTAAGAGCAATAGGGCAGGGTGCTCAGATATGCAAATAGCTTCACTCTTAAGTTACTAACTGCCATTTTCTTTACACTGAACACTGGTTTGCTTACTGGTACAGACTCATCTTTGGTCTTTTGACTCTTGTTTGGAGGTAATTAAACAGCTTTCTGTTTTGAAGGAAGTGTCATTTTGTGGGTGTCTTTATCAATGATCTTCATTTTTCAAACAAAAATTCACTAGCCTGTCAAGGCTAAAGCTGCACTATGAATAGACTGGTCTAAGGGAAATCTTAAATTCCAGACACATCTTTATCAGAGCACAGTGCTGCCAAAGTAACTAACTCCTACTTCGCTATTCTTTAGCTTAATTGTGATTAATGTGGCCAGGTATTTGCAGTAAATATTTCTGAGCAATTTCAAAAGGCTCAGGGCCTTGATACAAGCCAGGAAGAGGAGGCAAAAGAAATGGGATGAACATGATTAAAACCAAGCTACAACTGTTTCTCTGCAATTGCTTTCTTGATTTTGTATCAGTCATTCTTAAAAAAAAAAAGTAATATTCTGTACCCTTCTAGAGATGTGTCATACTTTAATTTTTTCCAGTAGCAGCAAAAAAACTTTAAACTCTACATTGAAAAGTAAGAAGCTTAAGCTTTGTAGTAAGGTTTGGTGAGCTTTGGATTCTGCCTCTAAGCTGAGGCACTAGCTAAACTTTTTTTGAAAGACAGCATAGGAGAAATTGCTCTTAATAATTATATTATTGCAAATATTTTCCTAGATGCAGAATTAGCAGTGAGATGGAGTGAGATCAGGCCTACACAGAAATAAGTAACAAGTACTAAAGAATTTCAGCCAAGTAGACTTAGGGTTTACTTATCTCTCCTCACTTGGATGTAGTAGAAGGCTGTAAGTTACTGTAACACTGTGTATGTGAAACTGCTGAAGGAGAAAAGAGAAGTCTCTTGTGGCTAAACTTTTTAAAAAATAGCTTCCAAGGGAAGTAGTTCTAAATATATATATATATATGAAGCAGAAATATCACTATCAAAACTGAAAGGTGTCCAAAAAGCTCTAACAAAACCAGACAAATGGTAATTTCCTCCTGCCAACTGAGCTGTATTAAACTGTATATATACCTGAAACATGCAAGACACTTTGTGGACTGAGTAACATTCCCTCACACCATATTTTGCTACTTGAGAAGTCACAAAATACCAATTATCAATTACCATTCCTAATTTTTCTTAAGGCCTAAAAGGTTCTTTAAATTCAATTGCTTATAATGAACATTATTGGGATAATAATTTCAAAGGTTGAGCCAAACAGTATTTTGTTCATAAAAGAAGGCAAAAGCGAAGCACAGCATTGGTGTAATGATCTTGAGTGCATTTGTGCACTCTGCATCTATGCAGAACAGATTGTGCATTTTGAGTTTGGGGGCTTCTGAAACATTCTGTAAACTACAACTAAGGCAGCAGAGAAATATGTGGGGGGTGTTGTTGACATGGGCTGGTTGAAAGAGTAACAGTGGAGGCCCTTCACTTGTGATCAGAAGAGTGTTTTCTATTGATCTCTTCCACAACTCCAAAGTCATGGACTGACCCTAGAAAGTCTTAAAATACTGAAGAAATCTTTCTGTGCTAATGTGTCTTCTTCACTTTTAAAATTAAAAAAAAAAAATTAACAAGTATTACAATTGACCTAATTGCATTGATTATATCTGAATGCTAGGAGATGTCACCATGTAAGCTTAAACTGTGCTTTTACATCAGTGGTTTTCCACGTTCCTTCATGTCTCAAAAAGCATCAGATTTCCCTTCACTTCTCAAATAAATTCTTCTTTAGACACCTTAACTGCATACCTGGATCTTTAGTATTATCCTGAGCAGTATTTCAAAATCTAGATAGGGAATTCTGAAAATTCAGTATTTCATCCATTAATGGTATTTAATGCAGATAGCTAAACATTTCACTACAACAATTACACATTTGTCTGTTTTTTACACTTCTGTGAGGAACTGTGTGGAAAGGAGGCAGAAAACCGTGTCTGTGCTTACTAATTCTGTTCATAAACCCCTGGAGTTTTCTTTCACTACTCTGTATCTTGGGTGCTGTCATTCATATCTAAATTGCACAGGATTCTTTGAAGCACAGCAGCAGAAGGAAGAAACATCCCTGACAAAATGCCTGCTGTGGCAGTTTGTGTCACAGGCTGTGACAGCAGCAGTGTCACAGGCACTGCTGGTGCCTCAGCACTGTCCCACCTGTGGGACTGTCCCCTGATCCCCAGGGCTGGATCACTTTTTAAAATTACCTGAACAAAAACCAAGTGCAATGAATATTCAAGTCAGCTTCCTTCAGAGGGTTTAACCTCTTCTACAGTGCATCAAGTGAAAAAATAATAATGGTACTGGTTTCACTTTCAGGGAGCATTATACATCCAGAATAGCCAAAGTAGGAAAATTAGGATTTTAATTTTTTCCACAGCTTATAAAGCAAAACCTTGCACAAGTTCCAGTATATTTAATTTCTATTTTCTACGTTACTAGTTACTAGTGAACTGGGATTTTTCTATCTTTTTCACGTCAGAGTTGAAGTATTTAAAATAAGAGCGCAGTGGTACACTTACATTATATGGCAGGGTTCATTTCTGTCCTTCAAGCAGTGCCCTTTTTCCCATTTCTTTTTTGTAGGAAATGTAGTTTTAATGTATTTTGATCCAGCATGAGCATTTTTCACTCCACACCAAGGTGCATCTAGTTTAATTTGAATCAAAGAATTAGGAGTGCAGTTGTTTCAGAATAGCATGAGATAGTTCGATTGACTACTTCTACAGACAAAAGCTCCTGCAATCTCCTTCCAGCAACAACCTCCAGCTCAAAAGGAAATTTCAAGAGCAATTTAACGTCCTGGATTTTTATACAACTGTCTTCAGGATTTTACACTTGAAAAGATCAGCAATAATAAAACATAACACTAATTTCCTCTGACATGATAAAAACAGCCAGATACGTTGCATGCATTCCACAGAAACTTCCTGTATAACAGGTCTGTACTTCATGTGCAAATACATTTAAGGATTTAGCAGTTTGCAATTTTCCTTTCTCAAGAGTCAGAAATTAAAATAAATACTGTATTTGTACTGTCAATTATTGATAACTGAACGTGACAAAAGAACACAACATCCCTGGTCAGTTCCTTAAAGTGACTGCTCAGTGGGCTAAGAGGGGAATTCAAGCCTTCTTCCACCTATTCCACTTAAAGAGCAGTTCTTTCCAAATGCCATTACTGCTGCCAGTGGCTAACTCACAGCCATTGCCCTGTGCTTGGCACATCTCCAGCAAGCTACATTTTAAAATAAACTTAAGCTGGTACAAAAATCCAAGTTGTCAATTTGTCCTTTTCATCTTCCCCTGCAATGTCAGGAACTGACACAGCAGCTTATTCCTTCCAGCAGAAGGCTGGAAAGGAGCAGTTCTGTAAACTGCTTTCTTAAGTAAAGAAAACAACTAGTGTTCTGAATTCCTTAGGTCTTGATTCTGCTTTATGATTGCTACACCAGTATATCTCATTGCCCATTGTCACAAACTGACCAAGATACAAAATCTTACCAGTCTCTATCATTAATCGTTCACTAGGAATTGATTTCAGTGTTTCCAAGTTGGCTTCTGTTTTCAGTGAACTAGAAAATTTAAAGTTTGGTTAAAAAAAAACCATAAAAAGCATATTAAAGTAATTACTGTGCCTATTAAAGTGTTTTGTAGCAAAGACAGCTTTCTAAATAATCTTGTTAATTAAAAAAATGTGCTTCCTTTTTTTAACAATACTGCCTGTAAATGAAAACTGTGCTGCAGAACCCCTTTGGCTGCCCTTGCTTGCCTGGTGCCAGCCTCTGTACCTTACAGAGTGGTGCTGGCTGGCATTTGGCCAGGGGACTGCTGAGAATCCAGACTGCATAATCAGGGGATGAGGCACTCAGGTTACATTTGCATTACTCCAGCATTTGACAGGCACCTTAAAGTCAGGCTGTTTTTTAAATGCTCCTCAGAAGGAATCTTTCCATGTTCAACAACCTTATTTAATTGCAAGCAAGGACTGTCCTGAGGGCAGTAGAGTGGACATGGATTAGCTCACTGAGCTGCACAGCAAGAGCTTTGATGGTTAACAGACTAATGTGAGCAATTCTAAATCTGTCAGATGATTAAGGGTCTAGTGAGCTTTGAAAACTTGACCTCACTGTTTAAAAGAAAGCAATGAGTTCACTACAGCTGCCATTTTAAAGCAGTTGTATTTCTTGTACAGAAATACAGCCATTTATTACAGCCAATACTTACCAGCCATTTATTCCAATATAAAGATCCAAATCTATTAGAGCAGCTGCTTGTTCCTTTGTGCCATCAAAAGAATGTACCTAGAACATATAAATATAGATACACAGACATATAAAAATACTTACGTACTTTTATTACAACTCCAGTCATTCAAAAGTATGTATTACCTTTTCTTAGCATCAAATACCTTCAACAGTACGCATTACACATCACTACAAACATCAAGATGGGACATGGCTCAGTTGATTCTGAATTTGAGCAAAATTCAGGCTGAAGTCACCTGAATGCCGCACTAGAAGTGGTTACTACACTTAAACAGTGATAAATATGTGTATAAAGGCCTATCCAGTGATACTCTTTTGGCCCTGCAATTCCCTGTAATTCCCCTGGGAGATCATACTCAGGAAGTAATCCTGTGCATGCTGAATTTTTAGATTCTTTTCTCAGTATTCCCCTTCAGGGCACTGCCAGGGCCACCACAAGAGGAGCATTCTCTTCTCCACAGGTGTCAGTCAGTCCACTGGAACTAGCAAGACAGTCCCTTGGTCATTCCAGAGAGGAAAGTGGAGGGTGACAAGTTACACAGTGTAATGCAGCTGGGAACTGCATCTTCTCAGCCTGAGTGGAGCAGAGACCCTGTCTGCTCTGCTTCCCTGTGTGTGACAGGGACAGGCAGTTGCAGAAGATGCCTGCTCATTTCTCCCCTCTTTCCTGGCTGTGCCGGCAAAAGGAAAGGGAGGAAGGAAGGAGAGCCTTCACAAAATTACACAGGACATTACACATGCAAAGCACTGAGTGTGGGGAAGCGTTTTGTGGGAACAAAGGACAAACCTGGGGACTGCAATATTCTTGTAGGAGGTGTGGTCTCATGCCAGAATCATGAGCATTTATTTCTTTTGAAAAATTCAGTCATAATGGAAACCTGAAAAAGCATTGCTGGACTTCCCACTCCACCCAAAGCTTTTCCGGTTAGACTTCTGAATTTAGAAACGTGATGTGAATATCTAAAGACATAAAGTAATCAAAAGTTCCATCTGGATCTAATTTGAAAATTATGTCCAACGTCAGAAGCAAATGTCTGAGGTTATGGCTTCCACTGGGAACATGCATCTAAGTGATTTGTGGTCTGAATGCACTGCAGTTACAGACACTGAGGAGTTGGGAAAAAGCCAATGTCAATTATGAGGTGCTCAGACTGTCCTGCTGGCAGGCCAAGGAAAACTGTTCACATCAGCTGCAGAGCTTCTTCTCAGCCTATCTTCTTACCTTGCAAAAATCCTGTAGAATAAGCAATGAAAATAAAAATGGCAAAAGAGACTGGAAAATTTACTAATTAATAACAGCTTAAATGATGTAACAGGAAGCCTACACAGATTCCATGACAAACAAGAAATTGCATATTAAGCAACAATATTCACACACATGCATGGAAAAATGAATGCTACATTGAAATTCATACTTACCACCCCTCCTACTACTCTATCTCTGTTTCTTCTCATTATATCTAGGAAATGAAATAAAAATATAAAGCAGCTTTATAACAGATGAATATAGAAGATTTTTATATTCAGAATTTGCTCTAAATATGAAATTCTCAAACAAAACCCACCTAAAAATTCAGCATGTGAGTTTCTACAGTGCAGAAACATGGGCAGCTGCATTTGTTCTGACAAGTCAAATTGTTTTTCAAAATACCTGTAAAATAAAATTCACCTTTAAATTCAGTGCAAGAACAAATAATGACAGTAAAAGATTTGTTACCCAAGCTTCTGTCCTCCAGCACTAAAGACAGAATTAATGGATTTGCCATGCAACAGTCCTTATTTGTGCAAGGATTTAAAGGAACCTCTTTCCCATGTGTATTGCCACAGCTGTGATCTATGCTTGAAGACAGGTAAGTGGCCAAGAGCCTCAGTACTGCAGAACGTATGTATGTATACATGCTGAGCACATATTCTTGTGTAGTGTGAGTCTGGAGTTAATTTTTATTTATTTATTTATTTTCATGGAAGAGGAACTGACTGTTCTTTCCACAAAGTTCTGAAAAGTCAGGAATGGGAGAGTGAGGATGACAGAGGCCCCTATTTCAAGAAGCACTCATAAACACAATGAGGGTGAGCAGGGGGGCACTGTGCAGGCTTCTCCAGCCTCCAGTGGCCAAACTGCATCAGAGCTGCTGACCTGTGAGTAACAATCCACTCTCTTGGGGTGGAACAAATATCAGGTTAGACACCATACTTCTGCCTATTGTCTTTACCTGTTTTCCCTCCCTTCCTCTGTGTTTCTGCATCCTTTCCTTTTCACTCCTTTTTATTCCTCTCCAACTTTGTACTCCTCAGAGCTGTTCTTGATGGGGGGGTAACAGGGAGGCCCCACCCTGTGGAGAGACACTGGAATGTGGGCAGAAGGAAGGTAAGGAGGCAGCCAGGTTCCCCAGTGCAATTGCCAGAGGAAACTGCTCAGCACTGAACCAACCTGTGCTTGTCATTAGCAGGAGCTCTGCAATTACCATCCCACATCCCTGCTGCCCTGCTCCACCCAGGCAGGGAAACCACCCATGCTCAAGAACACAGCAGAGGAACCTGAGCATGGCAGAAGGCCAGCAGTGCATGGGTGACTCAGTGTCCTCATGCCATTTGAAAGATGATGTTACTTGGGTGAAGCAGGAGAACACCCCTGCCCATCCCAGCAGGCTGGGGCTCCAGGCACGTACTGGATTTCTTGAGGTGTTGCTGTTAAAACAGTCCAGGGCACTGGGAAATTCTCACCACCAGTTATCACAGGCATTTCAAAGGGAAACTCCAGTGATCACACACTGCTGTGTATCAGTCACTTATCAATCAGGGGAAAGTGCAGCAAACCATTAGTTAGATTTACGTTTTCCTAAAAAAACCAACCAAAAAAACCGACCCTAAACAAATATGCAACTGGTCATTTAATTTAATGTCATTTTCACTATTTTCTGTATACTACAAGTTATTTCTCAGATCAAAGTTACCTTCCCTGTTAATCACTGCAAATCTTTGAGATAAAACAGGTTAAATAAATCAGCTGTAACCTTGAAAATTGACATGAAAATTCATGAGAATGCATTACATCTACTTTGAATCTTCTTTGTCTAGATATCGTGCTTAGTTTAGCTTGTTTGACTAAATATAAATTAATTGCAATTCATGATTGCTCTTGTGGTTAAATAGCTACAATTGCTTGATTTTTGGTGTCAGTTTTCTTTTAACAGAATACTTGTTTCAAATGGGAAAGAGGTTTTAGGGACAGAACTGCAAGTAAGCTCCCTAAAGTAACCTACTGGCCAATTTCCTTCTAATTTTGAGAAGGGCAGAGCCCTGGAAAGTACAAAGTTTAGTGTCCCTGTAAATTGAAACGTAATTCAAGCTTCTTCCATTCCTAGCAACAACAAAGCCCAAGTCATGTTGAAAGGGGAGGTGGATGGGGCAGTTATTGAAGTGACAAAAATACTAATTAAAAAAAAATTTAAAACCCCAATTCCTGGAAGAGCATAAAGAAACCAGACATACAGCGACTGGAATGATAATAAAATAACTCAGTAGGAAACTAACCCTGCTGAGTTCCAGTGCTTAAGGAACAACCTGTTCCTTTGAGCAAGCTTAGTTTTGACCATCATGTTCAAATGCTACAGGATCAAGACACTAAAGGAGCTAAAGCAAACTGACCTTGCTGAGGCAGATCTCAGACAAACACTTCTGAATTAATCTGAGTAATGGTGCATGTGATAGTGTGATTATACAGACCCCTCCCAGTAGTACAGCAGATGTGAAACTTCTATATGCTTACCAGGGCATTTATAACACAGCTTTCACTTTAATATGAAGGCAGTACCTTCATCTTACTACCATTCAAATCACTGCTTTCTGTTGGAAAAGTTCTGAGAATGGGAAGATTTCTGAAATAAAAAGTTCTTAGGAACACTACAGCAAAGAAATTTCATCTTTATTAGATTCTTATTAACTTTTAAACTGAAAAAAAAGCATTAAAAATAATGTACAGGTGAAAATTATCCAAAAGAAAACACAGCATAACTAGCCAGAAAAATGTTGATTAAGTACTAAATAAAACAGAGGTCATGTTCTGTTTTTTGCTGGGAAACAAACCTAGAGCTCCTCTGTGTGGAAAGTGTGCAGCTGCATGCCAGCCCTCCCGTGACTGCTGCACCTGAGCTCCTGAGCAGCTGCAAACCAGTGAAGTGTCCCCACGTATTTCACACTCTGCCTTCCTGTTTGGTTCACTGCTCAGCCTGTCATCTCTTTCTTTACCACTCAATTTCAGTGCACCCAATTAGCTGCTCTGCAGCTGCAGTCCACTGGACAAGGAAATGAGACATAGATATATTTTCTCTCTCTAAAATCAAGGCAGTTAAAGATCTTAAAATCTGATACTCCATCAGTATTTTAGTTTTCCACACAAATAAAAACAGATTATACTCTAAGGTGTGCATTGCTGAACTTCATGTACACTGAATTCTACCAGGACAAAAAAATCCTGTCCCCTTTGCAGACCTACAGTGAAATACTGTAGGTCTGCAGCATTATGAAAAATCCTCCTACTGCTAATATGCAGCAATGAGAAAAAACACAACCAACCACTGCCCCCCAGTGACTAATTTACTCAAAACAGTAACATGCAAATGTAATTCATTAATCACTCATCTTGTGTGAATTTATCACCTGTATCTTTCAATCAGTTCCCTCTGCAGAGAGAATTCTCAATAGGAGAATGCAGGCTGATTGTAGGGGCTGTGGCAGCTTCTTTCCATTCAGCATCTATGCTGCATGTGCTACTTCTCCACCTCCTGAGACAACCTTTACTATCAGCTCCCCATTATCTGCTCCCAGCTAACACCTTCCTTACTAAAAGCTCTTTTTTACCCACTACTTTTAGCACTGCTTTTGATAGTTCTGCTCCCTTCCTCATGCCTTTCACTCAACAACCCAATTCTTTCACACACTACATTTATAGGGTTTTTCTTCCCATAATTCCCTTAGAGCTCCTAACTATTAGCAAGAATTAACATCTCTCACACCCAGAAATCCACAATTTCTGGTCAGTATTACAGAAAAAGACACGCTGACAGAAGTCAAGGTCAGGCAGTTAGCAAAATTTAGCACACTGCACTACTTGAATGTAGGCATAGTTCATTGAATTCCCATTTCTGCCAAAAACACTCTGGGCCCAACCCTGCAAATTTTAGGGCTAGATGTGACAGTATATTATGTGGCAGAACACAAGACAGAAAACACTACTATAAATTGCTACAAGTCAATTCACAGTCATCAAAAGTTCCTTACTTGAGTTGGATGTCCTTTGGGCAAAATTCTAATCTATCGAAATCTACAAACAGAAAGAACAAGAACCCCATTTAGTATTTTAGGATTTCTTTTAGTATATGTCTAGAAAAAAATAAATACTGAAGTAGTAAGGGAACACTTACCTAAGCCACATTCTCCAACTGCTACTACCTTTGTCCTATTGTTTTCAATCAGATTTTTTAATTCAGATAGATACTGTTCAGGGCTACTCTGCTCAAATTCTCCACAGCGAGTAGGATGACAGCCAACAGTACTGAAAAACATGTCTGAAGTAAGAGAGTATTAGGAGGTTTTAAGGAAAAAAAAAGAAAATTTATTTAAGGTATAAACAACATCTGCCTCTGGAGGTTTCCTTATTGGTCAAATTTAAAAGAAAACTCCCTTTGACCATATTTATCTTAGTGATAATTTCATCGGACAGATATTTTCTGCCTTAAAAATGTCAGACAGTATCTCCAGCAGGGGCATGTGCACATGTCTTCTTTTAGTACACATTATTTACTGTACTCCAAAACTGCAGCTTAGAGCTGAACTGTTCTGGAGGAGCAGCCCCCAATAAATCAGGCAATTGTTGAGGCTGGATGAGACCTCTTGAGATCATTTAGAAATACATCTTGTTCGAAATACACCAGAGGTTTTCCCAGCTGTAAGAACTGCAAAGAGCATTTCCCTCATGTCCCCTGCACAAGCTGCTAGAGAATTTCAAAGCTCACATCTCCTGATTTACCCAAGTATCTGATCTAGATTACCATGCCAAAACTGACATTTCTGCTAAGTATAAAAGCACTGAGGAAGGGAAAAAACAGGTAAGGCCCTGAGCAACTGACACTAATGTTCAAGCCAGTCCTGCCTTCCTGAAGTGGGGATCTGGACTGGCTTGGACCAAATTATCTCCTTGAGTTCATTCAAACCAAAATTACTTTAGCTTTCTGTTAGTAAACAATACTTTATTTTCTGTTAGTAAACAATTCTCCTTTAACAGAAAGAAAGGAAAAGCCAGAGGAATGATCAAAAGAAAGATACCTCTCTTGATCAAGCTGGTCATAACAGATTGGTGAGTAAAAAACAAACAAAAAGCCAACAAACCATATATTTCACAACATGTAAGCACTTGATCTTATTTCTAGAACAGAAACTTGTATCAATATTTTTATTCCAGAAATTTCCTATAATTTCTGTTTTTATTTAGAAATAGAACATGCAGGAAAAAGAGTGATTCCTTCCAGCATCAGGGATCTAAAGAGCAGCACACAAGCTCATACACAATGCATTCATCCCACTGCAAATGTAATTTCTCATTTTAATCTGAGTCTGTAAACACCTCTGGGGCAGGTCCTCTTGAACTCAATTCTGAGAGCAGAGGTTATAATTTTGACTGAGAATGTAAATTTAAAGTGAAAATACCATTTGTCTGTGCCAGCTGCAATGCATCTTTACTATCTTCTAGACTCCCACCTGTAATCAAAAACTTGAAACAAGAGAAATACTGTCAGTGTGGATGTTCTTTGAACATCAAACAGAATGTTTTAGAAAACACACAAGGAAAGATCTCAACAGAGAACATCAGAATACAATTACTAACATACATAAAACAAGATTTTATAAATCAGCAATAAACCTCAATGGTCCTCAGGAGCTAGTAAATACAGTAGGCTGCAAAATATTTTTTTTCCTCTTATTAAAGTATCTTGTATGTTAAACATTTAAATCACTAAAGGAATAAAATACTTCTATTTGCAGCAATATTAGCTTCCTCACACAATGACTGAAGATTGCATTTACCAAGAATTGATACTTAAAAATGTTCTCCCTGTCCTACAGCTGGGGAGAGACCCAAGACATGAGTAAATAGTTAAACCAAAAATTGAGTCTGTATCAGAGCTGGGATTACAAATTTAAGAATTTCCATCTCAGATCTTTTATTTTTACCTTAACATTATCACATGAGAATTGTTGCCTACAGTGTACTTTTTGAACCAGCACTTGCAGAATATTTCACCCTAGGTTGTAACAGCCAAGTCTACAGAGGTTTTGGACAACTCTTTCCCCTGCAGGTGCTGTCCAGCAGGCTCTGCCAGCACCAGCTCAGACACCCCCACACTCCCAGGGCACTCATGACAGACAGACACATCCCAAAGACATCACCATTTCATCAGAAATGTTAAACTGAAAATGGCTCAGTGCATACATGACACAGAGCAAAACTTCACCAAAAATTACCATACAGCAGCAGCTATACAGAAAAATAAAAGTACTTTCCAATCAGCAGATTAAGGTTCTAGGCAAGCAGGAACAATCTGTGATTGAAAAGGCTTCTGACACTGTACAGGCCAGTAGCAAGACTGAGAACAGCTAAGGGCAGCAACTCCTGAATTACATTTCTCAATCCACTGGGCTTCCTGAGAAAGTTATGCAGCTAATCTATTTTTGATGATAAAATTTCAAAAAACTTCAAAAATTTCAAAAAATTATTTTCAGAGAGTGGTATAAAAATTAAATAGCAGTTATACAGCACATATAAATGTGACCTCACTGCTGTATTTGCTGCAGTGAGATAAGTTCTCCATCACTAGTTTTCTTCTTCTGTTTCCCAGAGCATTTCCCACTCTTTTCAAATGAGAGTTTTTCAACAAACTCCCAAGATGCCTGTTCCTCTGCTATAGGGGTGTTCACTTCTTTATTTCTAATCTGGCAGCCTTAGTAGTGCAGTAGAACAGTCTGGGACAGTATGCACTGTATTCTATGGTATTTCATACTTTTGTCAAAAATTTATTCAGTTTTGAGAGAGACAGGCTAAACTATGGGATGTAATGCACTGCTGGAAATACCAATTTCAATTTCAAATTCTCTCATAAGGATGTTGTTTTAATACATGTAAGCCAGTATTTACCAGCAAACATGCAGATGTCTCAAGTGTGTTTGTGGGCACTCCCAGCTCTTCTGCAGTTACCAATTTCCTTTACATATAGAAATAGCTGAAAACCTCAATCAAAAGAGTTTGATCTTCAGCAGTAACTGCTGATTAAGAATCACAGAATCATTAAGGTTGGAAAAGACCTCCAAGATGACTGAGTTCCACCTCTGACTGATCACTGCCACCTTGTCAACTAAACCAGAGCACTGAGTGCCACATGCAGTCATTTCTTGAACACTTCCATGGGAAGATGACCAGCACTTCCCTGAGCAGCCTGTTCCAGTGCCTGACCACCCCTTCCAGGAAGAAATTCTTCCTTGATGTCCAACCTGAACCTCCCCTGGCAGAGCCTGAGGTCATTTCCTCTTCTCCTGTCACTTCTTCCCTGGGAAAAGAGCCTGACCCCCGCCTGGCTACAGCCTCCTTGCAGGAGTTGTAAGTGATGAGGTCTCCTCTGAGCCTCTTTTCTCCAGGTTAAACAACTCCCAGCTCCCACAGCTGCTCCTCATAGCATTTACTCTCTAAGAGCCACACAGAATATAAGAAAAAAGGAGTGGTTGCCTATAATGCAACATGGAAAATCATTTACCACTTCATGGCAGCAGGTCAGAGGAGAATATCTTTCTGTTGAAACTGTATAAAATAACTTCTACATCCACATCTCCTACAATATCAATGAACTCCAACAATCAGCTTCAATAATGATCTGTGCAAACAGGAAGACCATGCCCTGCACAGAACACTTTTGTTTTGTGCTACTGAAGGAAGTTACTGCATCTTCCATTTGACTCCCACAAACACTGTTTTAGTGAGAGAGCACTAAAAAAATCAAATATAAGAAAGCAGCTTAAAATTTTAATGCCATTTCATTATAAGAAATTACCTTTTTAATGCCAACTTTGACTGCTCTCTCTATTACATCCAGAAGGTCATCTGCAAAAGTTCATAAAAATGTCATAAATTGAACTTGACGTTTTACAGCATAGTTTAACTACTTTTCAATGCAGTCAAAATTCTTATCATTAAATCTTTAAACCATACTTAATTAATCTTTATAAAACAATAACAAAGTGCAGTAACCGGAGATCCAATTAAAATCCAAGAAGTCGGTGGAAGTTTCTCCACATGCTTTAGGAGGCTCTCTGCTTTTACATCCATATCTAAAGGTCACAAGAGCAAAAAGCCCCACATCATTATCAGTAACTGTGATTCAGCAATGCAATACTTTGACAGACCACTGTGCATAACTCTCATATCAGTTTATCAGCGCAATCCTAAGTAGATTAGCAATTCTCCATTTTGCTCCAGAAGCAGTTACCTGCATGTAAAAAGCAATTAAGACAATGCATTTTGGTTAGGGTATCCAACTTAGTTAGTCAGGCTTTCTTTTTTAAGCCCAAGTACCTAAGGAGGAGAAGAAAAAAACCATAACATCATGTTCTGACATGCAAGAGGCTTCTAATTCAGCAAAAGGGATCCTGTCTTCCAGCAGATATAAATATTTACCTTGATGCTTCTGTGTTCCCCTGTAGATTCCTCTGAACATAGGATCTGTCAGGTTAATACCAATATCTGTGGAAAGCCAAAGATAGAAATTAGAAGTTATAGCTGTTCTGTATTTTACTTTGAGTATTAATAAGCTAGGGAAGACAACAGAAACCCTATCTAAACCCTGAACCAGCACACTGGTAAGTCATTAAATGTTTAAGCATAAACTTACTTGCATAACTTGAAAAATTACTCTATACTAGAAGTGACAGAAAAATTAAACTTTTCCCTCTGTGCAACCTTAGACTTTCTGTGAGTGTATTATACACACCCTCATAACCATCAAAGTGAACACAATTTGCTTTTTATTGCAAACAAATCTGCTTCTCACACGAAAACACAAATTTATGCAAAGAAGCATTAAAGAAGGGAAAGTGCAGCATCTCCCATACAGCCTTCCACGGGTGGGAACAGCAGCAGCAGCAGAGTGCCTCCTAAGGGCTGCCTGTTCTCCCTCCTAGTGCCGTCCCTGGCCCAGCAGCACTGACGGGGCATTGACAGGACACTGACGGGGCACTGACGGGGCACTGACGGCGCAGTGACGGGACACTGACGGGGCACTGACGGGGCACTGACGGGCATGACGGGCACTGACGGGCATGACGGGCACTGACGGGACACTGACGGGCATTGACGGGCACTGACGGGGCACTGACGGGCACTGACGGGACACTGACGGGCACTGACGGGCACTGACGGGCACTGACGGGCATGACGGCGCATTGACGGGCACTGACGGGGCACTGACGGGGCACTGACGGGGCACTGACGGGGCACTGACGGGACACTGACGGGACACTGACGGCATGACGGGCATGACGGACACTGACGGGGCACTGACGGGGCATGACGGGCACTGACGGGCACTGACGGGACACGACTGACACTGACGGCGCAGTGACGGGACACTGACGGGACACTGACGGGGCACTGACGGGACACTGACGGGGCACTGACGGCGCAGTGACGGGACACTGACGGGACACTGACGGGGCACTGACGGGACACTGACGGGGCACTGACGGGGCACTGACGGGACACTGACGGGGCATTGACGTGACACTGACGGACACTGACGGGCACTGACAGGACACTGACGGGCACTGACGGGACACTGACGGGCATGACGCAGCGTGACGGGCATGACGGGCACGCACCGGACCTGACGGACACTGACGGGACACTGACGGGGCACCTGCAATGCAGGTACCGGCTGGAGCCGCCCAGCCCAGCCCGGCCCAGCCCAGCCCAGCCGCCTCGGCCCGAACCTCGGCTCCAGAACTGCCACCTCTGCAGCTGCCGGCGGGGATTCTAGCGGAAAGGGAAATCTCCCAAGGAAATACTAAGCTGCTCCACAACACGTAGGGCCTTTTGAAATGATTCACACGTTTTCCGCCGAATTTCCTAAAAATACTTACATTTTTACCCAAGCCAGTTGCATGCAATCAGAAACAACCATGACTAATGCAGCAAGGCGGGACAGGGAGCGAAGGGCGGCCGAGCCCCCGGAGCTGGGGGTAACGGAGGAGCAGCAGCCCCGGGGCCCGGACACAGCACACACAAACATTCCCAAACGCTTCCAGGGGCTCCGAGGCCGCCGAACCTCGGGACACCGGGAGGGACCGCAGGAGGCGACAAGCAGGGACTGGGGTGGGAAGTGACAACCCTGGCAGAGGTGCTGGGACAAACCTAAGAGACTGTAACAAACCTGAGGGACTGCGACAAACCTCGGGTAAGGGGCTGGAGCATGAGGCGACAAGCACTGGATGAAGGGCTGGGACAAGCCTTGCCACTGCCACAGCTCAGCCCGAAGCCCCGTCCGCTGCTCGCGGCCCTTCACGCAGTGGGGCAGCGGCGGCTGCCTCGGCCCAGAACCAGGCGAGGAGCGGGGGGCTCGGGTCGAAGACCCGGGGACAGAAACCCCCGCACTCGCCATGGCCCCTCCGCCCTCCCCATCATCCCCTCACCGATGAACTTGGCGCGGCTCATGGCGGCTCCGGGCGCGCTCGGCGGCGGCAGCGCAGGCGGGCAGGGCCGCGCCCCCTCCCGGCATTCCCCGCGCGGAGGGAGGCCTGCAGAGCCGGGCGCCATGGCCGCCTACCTGACGCATCAGCAGAAGGTGCTGCGGCTGTACAAGAAATCCCTGCGGCACCTCGAGTCCTGGTGCATCCATCGGTGAGGCGAGGGGAGCCGGGAGCCCTGGCCGCGCTCACATCGGGGCGCTCAGCCCCGCACTGGCTGGGCCCGGGGTGGGGATGGTGGTTTTCCTCCTCACTGTGCGTGACCTCTGTCCGTAGGGACAAGTACCGCTACTACGCCTGCCTCCTGAGGGACCGCTTCGACAAGAACAAGGATGTGAAGGACATGGTGAAAGCCACCGAGCTGCTGAGGGCCGGCGAGGAGGAGTTCTGGGCCAACCAGCACCCACAGCCGTACATCTTCGCCGACTCCCCCGGGGGCATTGCGTACGAGCGATACGAGATGTACAAGGTGAGACAAGGGACAGGGGGACAGGGTGACAGGGGACTCCCAGCCGCTCCTGCTGGGCGCTCCTGCTCTGGCTTTGTGTTTGGTGTCACTTGATGTGGACAGGGCCGCAGCTTGGCTCGCTGGGTCACTTCATCGCTCCATGAACATCTTGTCTTGCTGCTTGTGTGGGAGGAGCTGCTCTGCTCCTTGAAAATGGAGTTTCTCGATCAGTTCGAACATAGGGATTTTTTTTCTGAGGATAATCATCTGCTTTTTGCTAAGGGGGTCAGGCTGGCGCAGGAAAGGAGCTGAGCTGGGGAAGTGAGCAGTGCCCAGGGAGCTCTGCTGCCTTCCCAGCACAGCCTGGGCTCCTCTGGTCGGCTCAGGTGTCATCTTGGCTGTGGGGACTTCATTCAGTCTTATGGCTCTTCCAGCATTTGAGTAATGGTACAAGTTTCCATTTCCCTTCATGTGCTGCAGTGCCAGATTGTGCAGTTGTGTGCTGCTGTGTGACAGCAGCACTGCCTGGAAATAGAAGCCTTATGAACTCTTTAAGACACTTCTACATGTATTGACCATCAAGATTGGGTTTTTTTTAGGAGTAAAAGTTCTGTACAAAAACACAGGGACCTTGCTTTTTTGGCATCATCTTTTTAAGGCATTAGAAGTTAGTACCAACCTAGAGACTGCCTGCACCCGTTTCCTCACAAATTTGAAAAGTGTGCTGGCACAAGACTGGATCTGGTCAGATCTTTTTGCATATTAAGCCCTGGAAAAAAATATATGACATAGATTTTTCAGGGGCAGAATAAAGAATATATGAGTGAAAAGAAAAGAACTTATTTAAACTTTTACCAAGGTCAAGGGCCTGAGCAGTAGTGGAGATAATACTGACAGAGAATGTGGACAGAAAAAAAGGCAGCTGAGCAATAAATGGTCAATATTAGTCTTCATACAGAAACACAGACTGGGTTATGCTTTCTTTTCCCAGTTTGGTGGGCTAAAACTGTCTTAACAAAAGGGCTGTCACTAGGCTTTGGCTGGTTTGTGTATCAGTGACCATCCATTGTGGATGCTGCTCCACAGTGTAGTTTTTAGAACTCAGGCTGATTGCTGGTGTTAATTGGCGTTCTCTGTGTGTGGATATTTACTTCAGCAGCTGTTCTGTTTCCATTCAGTCAAAGGTTTGTTCTGTGATGAGAATCAGAGCAGGAAAAGTGTGAATATCACTATAAATGTATGATGGTACTGGAGCAACTTCTTTTTTTTTCAATTGGGAGTTTTGGTGGGATTTTGTTTTTTTAATCAGTGTTCCTTTCTTTAAAATGTAAACAACTAGGTATTTTTTTTTTAATTGCTGCAAAATTCTAAATTTTAGTTTTTTCCCTTGACAGAAGGTCTTAGAGGTCAGACCATTCTCAAGATCTTAAAGGCCTAAGAAACTGCTCATTTCTTAGTAGTTGTAGATAAGCAGAAATGAGCTGTGGTGTTTTGTCTTTGTCAAGTAAAACAGATCAGTAGTTGGAGAGAAGGATTGCTCTAACCTGCTGGCTTTGAGATCTTCTCCTCCACTAACTGGAATTATTTTGAGAAGTTTAGAGTAAACTGAGATGACTTGGGACTTATTTTGGAATGCTGTGATTTAAGCAAGTCACTGTGGTGTCTTCCTGTGGATTGGGATAATGTATGAAAAGTTCTGCCCTCTGCCACATGCCCTGAGATAGTCAGGCAGCTCTTAAATAGTGTTTTTATGTAGCCCTTCAAAATGGGGAAAAATCCTAGGGAGTAAGACTGGCTTCAGCTTTTGTGTTTCATTCTTCTGCATGTGTGTACAAATGTGATTTCATATATAAAAATAGTATTTTAAATGATATTTTTCTTCAACAGCTTCCTGAATGGTGCTTGGATTTCTGGCACCCATCTGAGAAGGCAATGTACCCTGATTACTTTGCCAAACGAGAGCAGTGGAAGAAGCTGCAGAGGGAAAGCTGGGAAAGAGAGGTCAGTGCTTGCTCTATGCAAAGGAACGTCTCTTTAGCACACAGGTAGCCTGTGTGGCACAGATGTGTTCTTGGAAAAATTACTGAGTGCCTGCTGCAGTCTCAGTCAGACTCTTCAGTGCTGGAGCCCTTGTCAGTGTGAAGCAACCTAAAATTCCTACACATTTGGTACAGCTTGGGTTGTGAAGGGAATTTGATGTTAAAGCTGAACCTGCAGCCTTGTGTCAGTTAGTAAGAAGCTGTTACAGCAGTTTTGTGGGGGGGAAAAGAAATCCAAAGTGGAATGAAAGGAGTCTAACAACCAGAGCATTCCTCTCTGCTGCTGTGGAGCTCTGACACTTTCTGGTTACACCTTTGAAGGTGGTGTGCTGCAGTGTGCATCAGTTGGGCATTGAGAGCAATTTCTGGGCCATCCTGAACTGAGAGTTGGTTGGAAGAAGTTGGTGTTCTTGGATCAGTCCTTTGATTCAGCTGGATTGTATGGAACATGGCACTTGTGCTGCTTAAAGAAGTGGGCATTGAAAGCCTGTGAGAGGCTGCTGGTGACCTGCAGGAACAGAAGTCTCCTATTTACTGACTGCAGGGAAACTTGGTCTGGACTTGGAATTATCTGTCAGCTTCCCAAGAGCACAATTCAGCCTGTTTGAGAGAGTCATGGTAGATGTGAACTACATGGAAATAATGACCTTTTAAGTGAAATTTCTCTTGTAAATCACTTCTTGCTCCTAGAAATTCCTTCCTAATTAGGTAGTATGAGCCCACAGTGATTACTGAGTGGAAGTTAAAGTTGGGAAACATGAAACCTGTCAGCCAAAGGTGTTACCATTGATTCTTCTCTGTGGAAATAGAGAAGATCCAGTGGTTCTTTGTTTTGCTCACTGCCTGGGCACTGGAAATGGAAGTGTGTGTTAATGTGCTAAAGCAGTTCTGTGTCTTGTCTTCTAGGTTAAGCAGTTACAAGAAGAAACTCCATCTGACGGTCCAAAAACTGAAGCTTTGCCTCCAGCTCGTAAGGAGGGGCATCTACCCCCCATGTGGTGGCATCATGTCACCCGACCTCGTGAGCAGCCCATGTGAGAGCACCTTGGGTGTGGGTGGCAGCAGTCTGTGCTGCAGGCAGGTGGCACCTCAGAGACCTCTTGCTCCTCACAGTAATAGAATAAAGTCAAATAAAGTAACAGAAAAGGTGTTTTTCTGGCACACTGCTCTTCTCTGACACACTGACACTTCACTGCCGGCTTGTGCAGGCAGTTCAGATCAGCCCCATGGCTTGGAATGTGATACTAAGTACAGGCAAAGTGTTAAAGCTGGAGTTAAAGATGCAGCAGCAGACATGGGCTTTGGGTGCTCTTGTAGTGAGGGTATTTCTGACCTTGCTGCAGGATAAAGACATCTTTCCCTCCCTTCCCTCCTCCTTAGGCTCTTGGCTGCATTTTTCACTTTCATATCAAATCTCACAAGACACAAACTTTCCTTACAACATGGAGCTTTCCTCATGGCATGGATACCAGTGCTGTGGAGCACCAGAGGAAGGTTGATCCCCACATAAACTGAACCCCAGATAACCAGTGAGCTGTATCAGTTAACCTGCATGGGCTGCTGAGGATTGTGGCTGTTGTGTGCCCGTTCCCTGGTCACAAATGGTTCTGGCAGTGTGACACACTGAAGTGGGGACAAAAGGCTGTTTGCTTGTGGCCACATTCCCAAAGCACTGGTACAACACAGGAAAAGTTCTGCTAACACTTCCAGTAACTGCCCTGTGAGAGAAGAGATGTAATACAGCCACTGAGCAAAAGCTCATGGGAAAACCTGGCCCTTCAGCTTTTTCCCTGTTTTTAGGGCTAGGAGATGTAGGTTACCTAATGTGACTTCATTCTACAGTAGTTACTTGACTGTGCCCATGTTTGAGCCTAAAGATTAATATTTCTCTGAACAGCAATTGAAGAAAAGATGGCAAAGCTTCAGCTCTTCTGAGAACCAAAGATACGTAGCTCAGGAATAAGGCTTTAATCTGGTTGATTTTTAGAAGCTTTCCATCTGCTCCTTTACAGTAAGTCTGCATGCTAAAATAGGTATGAATTTTGAAAATAAAACTCCAAAAAAACAGCTTTACATATTCCACAGCAGAAATTTTCATTCCTGCCAAGAAGCAGGATCTGTTCTCTGTCCTGTTAGTCAAAAGTAGTGATGGGATTGAGGTGTGCCTTCTTCCAGCACAGCTGTTGAGCACATGCCACACCTCAGGCTGGAGCTGTCACTTGGAACAAGTGCCTTCAGTATTGAAACAGCTGAGCAAAGCACTGACACCCGAGTGAGACAAGATGCTCAGCAGTACTTCAAATACAGCCACAGAGAGAAGGGGGAATCAAACCATGATCCTTTTGGAGACATTTCCAGCCAAACCACATTGGCTTTTCCTTTAACATCTTTGGGATGGGTTAACTTCATACAGAGCAGCCCTCATAGTCCTGGGAAGGTACCAGTGCTCCACAGCATCCAGGGTGTCCACTTGGCATTCCCCTCACCAGTGGACTGGGGGTGGGAAAGATCTTGGGAGGGGACAGTCAGGACTCAGGAGAGCTGACCCAAACTGACCTAAGGGCCTGAGCTCCTCTCTGCAGGGCTCCAGAGGCTCTGCCAGGAGCCTCCTCCAGCACAGGCTTCCATGGGCTCTCAGCCTCCTCTGAGCACCCACCTGTTCCAGGATGGGCTGCAGGTGGATCTCTGCTCCCCCTTGGACCTCCCTGGGCTGCGGGGGCACAGCTCCATCACCTGCAGGGGAATCTCTGCTCTAGCACCTGGAGTAGCTCCAGCCCCTCCTTCCTCACAGACCTGAGTGTATGCAGGGCTGTTTCCCCCCCATATTCTCACTCCTCTCCCCACCTGCTACTGCTGTCCCACAGCAACTTTTTCCTTCTTCTTAAATAATTTATCCCAGAGGCGTTACCGCTGTCACTTTTGGGCTCAGCCATGGCCAGTGGTGGGTCCATCCTGGAGCTGGCATTGACTCTTTCAGACAAGGGGGAAGCTTCTGGCAGTTTCTCACAGAAACCACTCCTGTAGCCCCCTGCTACCTGAACCTGGCCTTATAAGCCCAGTGCAGTAAAAAATGGATACCTTTAGATAAAAATGAAATCATTGCAGTGGCAAAGAAACCAGGCTATTGTGTGGCAACTCCAACAGAGAACAACATCCTCCCCTTTCTGCCTTCAGTGCTGAGAAAGCTGAACAAAATAAAATATTCAGGGGGAGCTGTGGGAGATGGTGCTGGTGCTGCGTTTGATAAATTCTGGCTGTGTTGACAGCAGCAATTTTCCTCCTCGGGCCTAAGGAACTGGACTGAGATGGATGCATAAAAATGCAAAGTCATCTGTGCTTCTGGCCAGGTAACAACAGCGAGGTGCAGGGAAATGTCATCTGTTACTGTTTAATGGGAATTTCCATCCTTAGCACTGCACTTCTGCTCCACTGCTACCCTGCTGGTGCCCATCAGTAAAACACAGCTTTATGCAATTTTATTTACTTGGTTTTTAATTCTCTCTGGCTTCTATGATCAAGAAGGCCACCATTGATATCCAATGCTCTGGAAGCAAAAAGTCTTTAAGAAGCAAAATACAGGAGTTTTTCAGCAGTTCTTTATTTATAATGTAGGCTTAAGCAATCATTACAATGTAGAAGGGAGACACACTTACAGCAATTATTTATACCAGTTTAGAACAAAAAACTGCACAGGGAGAGGTCAACTCTCAGTACAAACTAGCAACTAAACCACAATAATTTACCATTAGAAACAATTTATTTTTCAGCTGTGACACTGCTTTTACAATATGCAAAAACACAAACAATAGAACTATCCAAAGTGTTTTGTCACATTCTTTCTACATTGAATTTGGCAACATTTTATATTAAATTTTACTGATTATACTAACGTTTAAGAACTAAACAAGTGAAAAGCTGTACTTGGGTACAGTTACATCCATTTATTTCAAAGGTTTAAATAACACTTTTAACTATTGAGATTATCTCCTAACAGTTTTTGTTTATGCAAAAACCATCTCAAAGCCTCATTTGCACAATGCATCAGCTACTGTATCAAGATTGGTGGGCTACACCACAGGCACTACTGTTTATTATATTCTGTAATAAGGAGCTTGTTTTTCAAAGAAAGGAAGGTTTAATATTTTCTAAGAATCATGCTTTTTTTTTTTTTTTTGCTTTTAAGCCATAACAAAAAAAAAAAAGTTTAGCAAGCACAGCAGTGTAAAATGTCATATAGAACACAGTGACTACACAGTTACTAGAAGTTTCACATCCAATGCAGTTATGTATTAAAGCATAAGAGGTCATGTAGGCAAGTCTAGAGCCAACAGAAATCTGCAGTGTGTGGTGGAAAGCAGCCCCTTATGCGTGTTATTTGGTGCCCTAATGAACAATCCCGGATCCGCAAGTCTGCTGTCCCTCCACATGTGGGTCTGCTGTGGGTGGGCAGACAGCATCCTTCTGGATTGTCTGACTGGAACACGTGTCATGCCAAGGGCTCTGCACATTTCTGTCAGCTTTAGGAGATGGGTATTGCAGCAATAACTTACTTTTACTTTACGGAAAAAATCCAACTCTTAATGATTCTATCAATAGCGTTCCAAAAAACATTACTTAAAAGTACAAAAAAAGAGATTACAGTGGTCAGACTCCCAGTATTATCAAAAAGCCAGTATCCCCCCCCACCCCCCACCCCTCTACCCTTTTCTTTTCAGTATTTAAGAAAAGCCAATCAACTGCCATTTAAAAGAAGTTAAGAAAAACAAGCCCCTGTATTGGAAAGAAACATTCGCAGTTTATTAGATCACAAGCTGGTTTCACCTGTCAAATTTTTAAGTGTTTTCTCAAAATAGTTGGGCTTTCTAAGGTGCCCAGCCTGCTGGGCACAGTCAGAAAAAGGCATTTTGATAACATTTAAGATAACATTTAAGAACTCCCTGCTTGCATTTTACAAATGTTTTCACATTTATAACTGCCTTAAGCCTGTTGTCCTTGTTTGTATTCAGCGGAAGGATGAGCGGAACAAAACATGAAGGTGGAAGAACCAAGCCTACACAGTTAAGGCTGCATGCATGTGACTGAGAGTTGCTGCTGTGCAGTCAAAAAAGAAATGTGGAAAAACCCAGTTTTTAAAACACCCTACAGAAACAAAACACTGCAATCCAATATGGCTTATTCTGATGCATTTACCATGAAGCTACTAGTAATTCATCCTACTAGGCTACTTTTGTGCAACAGCATCTGCTATTTTGATGGCATCTCCCTCCCCCACTACCCCCCAATAACTCTACCAACTGCAGGCTTCTTCCTTGCATTATATATTGCTTTATTGTCAATTTTTATTCCTGCTTTTCAAACTTTTTTAAATACTTAAATGACGATCCGTTCCATATAGCTTGACTTAAACTGTAATAAGTCCCATTGTTCTATTTTTTAACCTCACTATTACAAGGCGCTCTACAAAAGCTTGCAAAAAAGCCAAATTTTCATTAAATTCATTTGCTGAAGTTAACTACTCGACAATTTTTTTTTCTTCTATGATTTAAAACTTTACAAAGAGAGTTATAAAAAAGGTAAATGGGATTTGGCACCTTCAGAAAAAATTAAAAGTGAAACTTAGATCAAAAAAATGCAGAAACAAAATCATTGATATTTACAAATTAAAACACCACTGAAGATTATGTCTTACTATGCTCTTTCATTTGTGTTCTCTTTTAGAGTACTTTCAGACCGTCTGTTACCGAGTACCTTAAAAAAATCACTGATTACAGATTGGAATGGATAGAGACAGATTCGTTTTCTCACAGTTCCTCCTCGGTGTTCAGCAGTCTGGCAGCTTCTCCTCTCCTAGGAAATGCGAGGCGCCGAGCGATCGTTCGTGGTCGTCTTCTTCAGCTTGACGCCGCGCCGGATGGCGTTGAGCATATCCTCGCCCTGCGGGGCATCGCCGGGGCTCAGCTCGCCGGGCTCCAGCTCCGTGGGCCCCGCGGGCGCCAGGCTGCCCAGCCCATCGCGCTCGCCCTCCTCGCCCTCTGCCTCGGGCACCGCCTGCCTCTGCTCCTCGGCGGCGCCCGCTCTCTGGCCCGCCGCCGGAGGGTTGACAGCCGCCTGCCCGCTCCACGAGGGCACGCCAGTGACGGCCTGCCCGCCCTCTCCTGCTGCTGGGGACTCCAGGCCCTGCTCGGGGCACTCCTCTGTCCCAGCCAGGGCACCGGGCAGCCCCCCCGGGATGTCGGGGACGGTGGGCGTTTTGACGGGGATCACCGGCGTCTTGATGGGAATGGGGCCTCCGCCGATGGTGCCGCGCCGGACCGAGGGCTTGGTGGAGGGCGTCCGTCGGATGGTGGCGACGCCGGGGGTGGCCATGACCGGTCCCAGCGTGGTTGGCAGACCTGCGGTGGAAGCAGGACGCTTGGTTTGAAACATTCTGCGATAGGACTGGCTAATGTCACTGTTTCTTGGGATGGTGGAAGATTTGTCAAACTCCTGTTGTTCTGCCTCCTGGTCACCACTCACAGAGAAATAATCATAATCTGAAACTGATGCCAAAAGACAGAGTTAGGATCAAGCTGGAGCAGACAGCTGAGTCACGTCAGTAAGTCTGAAGTACGGATAGGTAACCAAAAAAGCCTGGAGTCAGTAAGAACGAAGGGAGTTTCCACCTTTTGAAGGAAGAAAGTCCAAGGTTCTGTGACCAAGATTTGATGCCTGAAGGCATCACAGCAGACCAATCCTACAGCTGCAGGGGCCCCATGGCTCTTGTGAAAGAGAACGAGCTCCAAATTTGTCACTAACATGAAGATACCAAAACCTACAAGCCACGTGCCACCACTTGTAGATAGAAATACTTGAAAAATGTACTTTAGATTAGGCAAGTGGGTTCAGGGGACCATGTAGCAGTGATTTCAGCAGCAAATTTGTTTATTTTGCAAACAAAGTAAATCCCAGCTGTCCGCTCTGAAAACTCAGCCTCAGCTTTAATAATTGCACTGGGTTCCTTCCTCTCCACGTACTGCAAACACCAAGCCTGGTCTCTCAGCTTGCTGCTGGTTCTGAAACAGGGTACAAAACCCAACACCTTACTGCAGCTTCCTAGCTATGCCTAAGTCTCCAATGTCTAAGACTCCAATGGAGTCTTTTTCCAATTACATTTCTGCTTAGGCAGGAAAATAAAAGATCACTTAGGGAAACCAAGAGCAGATTGAGAGTGCTGATGGAAAACAGCAAAGCTCATGAGTGTGCATTTGCTGAGACAATAGCTCAGAAAGGACCCAAGAAGTACTGGATGCAATACCAGTGTCATTTTACAATTCCAGGATCCTCTTTAAAATGGTGGCACTCACTGAAGCAGGGCCCAAGAAAATACAATTGTTCACTAAACTATGCAGCAGTGCAGGTTTCTGTGTAATTAATCAATCCAGGCTGCATTCCAAGCTGGAAAAATCTTCCTAACAGCAATGCCAGCCTTCCTCCCCAGCTGACTACAAAGCCAGCAAGGGACAGCTGCTCCTTGCACCATGAGATGAGTGTGTGATGGCCAGGGTGGGAATGGTCTAGAAAGGAACATGTCCTGAATGGGTACCTTGAGATGGGATCGTGTCCTCTGAACAGCACGGAGTTGTTGTCTGGGTGCTGTAGCCACTGGAGCACTGCAAAGAATCCCGACTGCTCCTCTGGGTGTCCAACTGCAGCCCTCTGGACAGAGCAAGTGCCAGCTCCTCACAGGCCTCCATTTCCTCACCCTGCTGCTTACACACAGGAGAGAGACTCGTTACACCTGGAAGGGTCAGTCACCTTCAGCCACTTTTAGCTAGCTCTCCTCCCCACCAGAGCTTGTCACCATCATAATCCTACAGGATTGAGCCCAGCCATTTGCTTGGGCATATGAACAGATGTTTCTTTGGAGTACACTGCTCTGAGAAAGTCAGTGCCCAACAGTGCATTCCCTCCTGCCTGCATGATGCCCACCAACCACACCGGCACCACTTCCCAGATGAACACAACACAAAGCCAGCCTGGCCATTTCCCTTGCACAAAGAGGGTGTGTGAAATGAGAGTTCACCCTTGTGGCAGCCGACACTGTCATGCTCCGAGGTCTCTGCGGCTCCTCGGGGGCGGCGGGGGCTCCGCTGGGGGCGGCTCCGCTGGCGTCGGGCTCGCGCTTGTCCTTGCGGCGCTGCAGCGTGTTCACCACGGGCTGATCGTACGGGCCCGGCTTGGCCCAGTCCTGGGGAGAGCAGCTCGTCAGGGACAGATCCCTCAGGAACTGGGCTCAATCACAGGCACAGCTATGCAACAGGGCAATCTTAATGCAGCAGATTGTGTGTCAAACTGCATATGCCTTTCTGAGTAAGGTGAGGAATTAATTTTGAGGATATTAAAAATCCTCGTTTATTAAACCTATTTCTTTTATTAAAAGAAATCTAAATTTCCCATTTTACCTAAATGTTCTTCTATGAAGGTATTTAATATTTTGATACTATAATTTTATCTAAATGAAATTCCATGTGTCAAAGCCTACATTTTCAGAATTTCAGCACAAAAATCACTGTCACACAGCAGAAGACAGAGATAAATGTCCAATCAGTGATGAAACTGCTCCAGATATACACAGGTTCTAGTACTACATGCTGTAAAATTAGGCTTGAACAGGTTTTTCATACACATTAGTGGAGCAAGTTACTGTGAATTATCTCTCAAGTTTACTTACTAACTGAAATCTAGTTTATAATGATAGTCTGTACTGAACTAAGACTAACCTCACTCTGAATTACTGGTGCTAAATTTGGAACAGAAATTCCTCAGGCCATGAGGGCTGTATTCACTTGGGGCTCCATTAAGCAAAGTCCTGAGGGTGTCCAGAACCCACACGCTGCACACAAAGAGCTTGGCTGATCCAGGCCCTGTGCTGGGACGCAGAACCAGTGCTAAGCACCAACACCAGCTGCTGCAGGGGCAATCCCAATCCCAAAAGTTTTCCTTCACTGAGACAAAGGCTGCTTTTAAAATGAAAGGAACAACTAGTGCATGAGAATGGGCCCCACACCCTCCCAGATGCCTGCTGGGCAGCCTCCCACAGCCTTCTGATGGACAATTAATGATGGACCAAGACCACACTGTGGGTTTCTTGAGGTGTCCCAATCCAAGAAATGAGAAGTGCAAGGCTGCTGAACTGATAGACCCCTTGGACAAACAGGTATTGGTTTTGTTAATTCATGTGAAACTCTGCTTTGCCTTCACAGCTGTGTCTCTGCTCTCAAAGTGTTTTGTTGTGAAACAGACTGGCAAAGTGCTTGTAGCAGAGACACAACAAATGACCCTGAAGCCCCAGGACCACTGTGGCCACCCTGAATGTATCCCAACAGTCTGCAGCTGCTGGAGAGAGAGTAGGGGCATCTGTACAAGTTATCTCAATTTAGATGTATATACACAGTCCTGTGGTGCATATGCAGTATTACATAACCATCCACAGGCACTTGAAATCTGCACAGCTATTGTTGACTGCACATCAGCCTTGCTGAGGATCCAGAGCAACAGACAAGAGACCTTTTCCCTTTGCTCTAGGGCAGAGTCTCCCAGGGGAACCACCTGGCAGGGATGAACTTCAGGCTCTAGCAGAGCAGACATGTTTTGATGCTAAGTAAAATCCCTGCAGATCCAGCTGGAGCAACTGAGAGAAGATACTGCACTCTTTTTTGGTATTCTCCCCAAGAGAGCAAAAAAAGCTGGGTGAGCACATCCAGGCTGTGGCAGTAAAGCTTCAGTCACCACTTGTGTTTACCTGGTGCTGAGCACCTTCTTAAACCACTCCAGCTGGATCTAGGAGAGTGGGCCTGCCTACAGCCACAGGGAGAACATCAGGGTGTCTAATGTATGGTCCCACTGAAACAACTGGATGCCCTTCATGCTCAAGTGAGCGTTTTGACTGTGCTAAATAAGCTTTGTTTCCCCTCTGAATAGAGCCCAGGTGTTTCCACCAATGTTTCAGAGCTAAATTATTCCTTCCTACCTAGATGTTGTCAGCTTTGGCATGTTTCAGTTGGTGCCAGAATGCACAAGGTCATTCAGAAATACCCACAACCAGATTTTAGGTGTGATTTTCACCATGCAGTGCCCATTCAGAGTGATACCAAACAGAGCAAATCACCCAGGAATTACACGGACCGAAAGGGAGCAACAACTGCTGTGTGCATGCTGTTGGGATGAGAAGTGAGGACTGCCACAACAAAAGGAACACAAACCTTCCAGCTAGGGATCTTAGATGATGGCAACATGCCTGGCCCAATGGTGTAATAATGAACGTAGTCTGGAAGGAGGGCTGAGGGAGCCCGAGTCCACGCGCGGGAGACAGGCGGGAAATGAGGGAAAGGACCTGCACCAACTGAAGCTACGGATGGGTCACTTGATAAACTACAGTGATAAAACCCATTAGACAACTGGAAATGAAACAAATAAAAAAAACAAAAACAGAGAAATTAATATAAACAGGATGAACACGAAAATACACTGTGACTGATGCTCTAGGGAGAAAGATCTCTGTATCTTAAAACAAAAGAAAGGAAATTCTTCAATTTGCTGCAAATAAAAAACAGAAAATTGATACAATGCTTGTGAAAAGTGAGATCACCTGAAAATTGTTATCTATAACAAATTTCAGGCCTCAATCTAGCAGTCATTGTCTCCAGGCTGAGCAGCTTTTCCTTCTGTCCATGAAAGCAGCACACTGTGCAAAAGCCTTTGCAATTCAGGTACCCTGCAGACTCTGGACACAGAAACAAAACTTTTCCAATCCTGAAGGCATTTGTATTGGTGGTATTTAGTCTGTAGTGTAGCTGGACAGAGAGGAAAAGCATAAAGCCTTCAAACATGACATGTTCTGGCTGTGTGATGATATGGAAGAACAAAACAACAAAAACCAACAGCAAGGATTTACCAGATGAGAAAGGAGACTGCTATCTTCCTCCCCCAATTTAGTCTCCCATGTAATTTAGTAGAGTATCCCATGTTAATTTATTTCAACCATGGTTGTATTTTGCTTTCCTTTTTGGTAAAAAAAAACCAAACAAACAAACAACCCAATAATCAATGTAAGGTATGCTACCTAATGCGAGAGATGGGAGAAGCCACAAACAGCACAACCAGGGCAAGGTGCTTTTTGTCAAGCAACCAGCTGGGTTTGGGCAGCATTCAACAATCTCTTTGAGTAGAAAAGCTGGAAAATGACCTTTTCTTAGAAAATGACCTTTGTAAAATGCCCAATTTGTAGCTTCTCCCAGTAGCTAGTTCAATGGCAATTGCGGTTTTTATTCAAACGTATTGACTTCTAGGAGTGTGCAGCAGTTCCTGGTCTCATCCCCACAAAGAGGAATCCTGGCTGCATCCCACGCATGGAGGTTTTGTCGAAATGTTGCAGGGTTTGGATAACGAGCTAGTAGGTTTGTATGTCTTGAAGATGAAGTTTTTCACCTTATCTGTGGAGGCCCAAGCCCCCATGGTGGAGCCTGAGCTGACTGAGGTGGGGGAACTGCACTCGCTCACTGACTGGCAGGTTTCAGAGGCTTCTGAAGAGGCAGAGCTGGACGAGTTCTGCAGCATAAAACAGCACCGCAATGCAGGGAAGGGATACACAAGCCACCAGAAAAGAAAAAAATCACAAACAAAAAGACAAAAAGCACATACACAGAGACACACAGGAGAGGGAAGGATGAGAGAAGCAAAGGGTTAGGATTTTAAAGATCAATTAGAAACTGCTCAAAACTACTGCTAATGTTCATGAAATCTATGAAAAAAAAGAAGCCACTTGCTTAATGCGAGAACTTGCCACACTGCTTAGGAATGAGGGAATTGAGGCTGTGACCTCAACTCCTCATTGCAATTTCAGCATCTCAATTCTGCTGCTGTCTCAGAGCAAGAAGCTGAGGGACCTGAGGGCACCTGTGGTCCAAACATGCAATATACTGAGACAACTGATTTATACAGAAAAGCAGATCATCAGTACTTCAAAGATACACAGTTTAGATTTAAAACATGGAGCAGCAAACGTCACATTCACAAGTTCTCGTACATTCTGATCTGCAAAAGTGCTTGTGAAAAGCTCATCTGAGTTCAAGTATTATGGAACAGAGAAAGACGTGATACTTACCAAAACTGGAGGTTTCCAAAGTGCATGACCTGTATGCATGTGCCTCTGCAGGTAGGATGCATACACCAAAAGCACTCTGACTCAAACCCTCCTGCCCAGCAGCCAACATGCACTCTGCTGAGGGCACAAGTGCTGGCATGTGCTTGCCACCTGCCTCCTCCCAACTGCTGAGGCAGAAAATACCAGGGACTTGGATGGAAAGGAAAATGCAGTGTCCACTGAACACATCAAACATTTTGCTCCTACCTAGGAACTTCTCCAATTTTCAGTGCACACCTATATGTACCTTTGCTGCTGTCAGACCTCTACAACAGCATCTAATTCAAAGGCCAAGGGGAATAACCACATGAACCATTTTACCAGCTACAATGCTATTCCACATCTCCCCCTTGGAAGTGGCATCCTGCTCTGTGGGAATGTGTGTCCAGGTCCAACTGAGGGCTTGGACATGGTCAGGAACACTGGCAGAGTTGTCAGGGCAGTACTGAGCTCTATTCACTCTCAGAAATTCAACACTAGCAAGACCAATTCACCCTTCAGTAGCCAAGGACCTGTGAAACAAGTCTATCTAAGGTGTTTTATGACAGCAGAGAGAATGTGCTGCTGTATCCAGTTTGTGTACTGAAGACAGCAATTTCAAGGAATGACACGTTGCAGAGGAAGGGAAATCTCACCTGCAGTAAAATTCCCCAGTTAACCTTAGGTAAGATCTGGGGTGAGTTTGCAATAGGACAGCTGGGTATGAGGCAGTGTAGGGAAGCAATTTCTCCTAAAACCCACAAGCTGTCTCACTGCTGACCAGGAGCTACAGATGGGTAATTACAGCCAGCACCTGGGGAGAAGGAAATGTAGCTCTCCCAGGATGGAACACTGTCACCATAAGGATTTTGGTGAAGGCTGCTGGGGCAGCTGAGAAGTCAACACAGTATCAGCATCTTGAGCTTACTGGTAAACTGGGATTTCAGTGAAAGTTTGCAAAGGCTGCTAAAATTTTAAAAAGCATGTAGAATGATGGAGTATTTTATAGAAATAGCACTCATGCCAGCCTATGCTGACGTAAGATGATCTGAAGGTGACCTGTCAAATGTGCTTAGGGTACAACTCTGCTCAGCTAACAAGGCTTGTATTGAAAGTGCAGGAAGAGTTGAGGTGAAGGTACAATCAGAGAGAACAGCAACAAATGACACAGAGCTGTTAAGGACAGCAGTGAAAGGGGTGTACCTCATGATGCACTGGCATGATATTTAGTGGAACTTGTCACATTCTTGATTTAATGCAACTCCTTTTACAGGAAAAAAGCCTCTAAAAATAAGAATACTGATGAAGATGAGCTGCAGTTGACTCTGCCATCAGTCATAACCATGGAGATGAGACTATTGCCTCTATCCCTAGAGAAAAATACATCATAGAAAACTAGCTTTTACACTAAACTCCAGAGTTCTGCCTGACATTCCAGGTACCTCAGCGAAAGAAGCCTCAGGAGAATACTCACACTACTGTTATGATTTAACCAGGAAAAAAAAAAAAAACAAGACAGAAAAATGCAATTACAGAAAATACTTTCTGAAACCTCCTACTTATGGCCTGAATGACCCTCCAGGGTCTGCATGCTCTGCACATGGCAGGAGAGATAGGAAGAGTCCGAGTGCCAAGCATGGCATCTCCCATGCTACCTTGTTTTCTACAGATGCCACAGGGGCAATAAGTAAGAATCTGGAGTTCACATTTAATACACTATTTGTGTTTATAAGACAGAAATTTCACAATGTTTTTTAAAGTAATGGTAGAGAGAGCTCATAAATGAGATTTATTACCAACAAAGATGCTTTTAAAAAGGTCAAAAATGCAGATTCTGAAGATGCAAAGTATTGGCAGAAAAAAAGACTGGATTTGGTGATCTTATTTTTGCAATAAAATTATTCCTCCAAAGTGAAAAAAAGATGACAAAAAGGACTCTCCCACTAATTCAGTGTGTCCATTTTCAGCAAGAAAAGCTGGACAGAGGCTGAACCAAGATGCCATGGGGAAAACATCCTGGAAGCTGATGGAAATGCAAGAGATGGTGGTGCAGAAACAGGGTTCCCTCATCTTCAGAAACTTGCAAGACACAGAGAAAGGGAATCTCTGGTCTTGCTAAAAAAGGATTCCAACAATGGAGGGGGAGGCAGAAGAATACTGAACTCCTGAAGGAAAAGCATAAGGAAAACATGACTGGCAGCAGGTTAAAGGATTCTTGGATCAGACTGGAGAGCCAGTCCTGAATGGCTGCACCCAGGTGTGGGAAACACAGACTTCCCTTCTTACCATAAAGTACATGAGGGGCTGAAAACAGAAACTGCACAACTGCTGCTGTGTGGTAGTGTGTTGTTAAGTTTCTTGTGTTATTCCCCCAATTTATGTATTGTTCTCCCCTATTATGTGTAAAATGGTTTCGTTCTCCCAGTTTTTCCCGCCACTGCTAGCCTGTCAGCTAAGTTGCTATAGCAACTGCTATTCATAGTTGCCGATATATAATTGCTTCTCCCCTGGTTTCCCTTATAAGTGAAAGTTGTTTCCTCCCTGTCCAGTCAATCACTCCCTTCCTCCTCCCAGGTTTCGAGAACCTTCTCCTCTCTAGAGATGGTGGTTGGCTGGGGTCCCAGGACACCTCCTTTACCTTTTGATTATTGGTCTCCATGGAGTGTCAGTTCTGTGAAGTTCATCCCCTCACCTTTCCTGATTGGCTCTGTCTGTACCCACCCCCTTGCTTTATAATCCTGTTTTCACGCCCTTTGAAAAAAACTTTTTCCCGGATGGTTTCCCGGTGTTTTGAATGCGGCATCACCGTCAATAAACCGATGTTTAACCCCCGGGAAGTGGTCAGTTCCGTTCCTCTCCTATACCAGCGAGGTACGCCAGTCCGCAGCCAGCACAGCCCGAGGCCATCAGACGCCGGAAGGGTGCTGGCCAGGAATTGCAGAGGGGCGTCGGCCTTTCGCCCTCAGCTGGTCGGATTCTGAACTTCGGGCCACATACGTTCATCTCTGCACTGCTGGGGCAAGGAGCCTCCAGACTTTGGAGTGCTTGTTCAGGATGGACAAGCCTTGGCACACCCTCTCCTGGGAGCACACACACAGGGCAGAGCAATTTCTACTCCCCAGCCCATGCTGTGAGAAATCTGACTATCAGACCTTTTTCACCTTGCTTTAGTAGATTCCTTTTTTAAAATGACTGTTTTGTTGGAATAATTTTTTAAATCAGTTCTTCCATTTTAGCTGGTTTTTTCCCACAGCTGCAATAATGGCAGTTCTGCTCTGTTCTAAAATTATCTCTTCTGAGGGAAAGCTTAAAATTAACAGTATAAAGCTAAACTTTATGCTCTGCAGTGACAAGCACGGCCCCAAATGTACATTTGTACAAGCGTGGCTTGGTCTCTGGTCTCTCAGATAAGCCATGGATAGTGTCCCACTGCTTGGTGTGGTGTGTATAAGTGCCAGCAGGAATATAAAATAAAGATTTTCTGAGCTACTGGACTGTACAATTTTATTTTCCATCTGCTGTCCTACTAACCTATAAAAGGACCATGGTTATCTTGGATTACTTGCATCCTTTGTTTGCTATGTTTTCACTCAACCATGGCATTGCTTTCTTAACCCTCTCTCATTCTCAAACAGGAGACAGAGATTCCTGGACAAGAGTTTCCAAGGAGACCAAATCCCAATGATGAGCGTGGTCCAGTGTCCCTCTAGAGCCAGTGGAAGATGGGCTCAGCTACTTTTAGAAAAGCTCTGGATACTGACTCAAGGTCACCTCCTGAATTTGTCTAATTTCCAGGAATCTGCCTCTGCTGACTCTAGATAAATATCTCTGTATTTATCTTTCTAGTCAGGGACAAACTATTGTAAAGCAACTTAGAAAAGGAATTTTAGAAGAAACAAATATCTGGTGATAAGTTATAGATGTGTTTCAGTTTGAACTTGATTTTTGGTTCTTGTTTTGTTTGTTTGCTTTTGGTGGTTTTTTTTTTGTTCTGTTTTGGGGTTTCTTTTAAGGTCTGATTAGGAAGCATTTCTTAATTTAAATGGAAAACTGAACAGCTGTAACAATATATTTCCCCTATTCTAACTTGCAGCTATTTCAAGCAATGGAATCTACTCAAAAGCAGACTCTTTCCAGCTTTATAACCTGTACATGCAGAAGCAACTTCACATCCAGTTTCCCTCTACTTCACTGTTAAGGGAAAGTGCTTTCCAGATCATTCTAACAATTAAGACTTATCTCTCTGCTGTCTGACATCACATCAACATTTTTATCTTCATCTGCTTCTTTCTCTCCCTTTGCTTTCATCTCCATGCAGTCACAAGGAGCCTGTAAAATCCAACTTTGTAAGTGCTTCCCCACATGTTCACTTCAAATCCAGTGGATCCAATTATTATCATGCCCTGGATCAAACATCACTGTACTCCTATCACACTATGTGATCTCAGACACTCCCAGCCCTCAGTTTGTCTACACACAGGGCAAGGTGTGGGTTTAGCAGCAGCAGCCCATCCAGTGCCCATCCAGGAGCCACTCTGTGCTTCCAGCAGCTCTGCCAGAAGGGCTCTGTACGAGGTCCCTGTGTGTCATGGGCAGTGCTGGCCATGCCTGACCTTACACCTGGCATTTAAAGAAACTGTTCCACTCCAGAAAGAGACCTGTGATGCTTTTCCAGCTGTTCAACTACACCCAAATGTGCCCCTTTAATGAGGATTAAAGCCTTTTACAGTGACCTTCCCTCATGTACAGCCATGTGCTACAGGCTAACACTTTTACTCCCAGCAACTGCAGAGAGGTGCTGCTCACACACCAGTGAAAGAGCAGTCTGGTTTTGCAATTGCTCCTTTTCCTATCCTCTCTGCTAAGTGTGGTAACAGTAAACACTTACTGCTCTTACTACCAACTACAGGCTGGAAAGCAATCTTCATTTTGTCAGACATCTCTCCTCTGGTATGGTCTGTATCTTGTTTCAATCTCCAGTTACTCTTTGTTTGAGATTCCCACCAACTCCCCATCCCCCTCCTGTGATTTTGAGGAAATTCAATTTAGTTTTCAGTGACACTTGCTTGCCTAAAATATAGGCAAGCTTATATACATAACAGCTTCACAGAACTCATATATTCACATTCCTATAATATGGAATTATACATGGCCCCCTTCTATTTTTTTTTCTAAAATTCATTATTAAATGAAAAAAGGCTTTGTTGATCCAACATATGCCACAGCATGTAGGTAGCAAACACCATCAAAGTGTCCACCTGCACAAAATATACAGCTTTTATCCTCCCTTGCTCGTTCCAGAGCTTGCTTTTCTGCCTTCTCAGTGTCACTACCAGAAACAATGTCATCAGTGCTTGAGACAGAGCAGCAGCCTCCTCCCACCCAGCACCAAGCACAGCCCCAGGAGATCTGTCAGTTGGTTAGAGACACACAACACGGGTGATGCTGCCCACTGAACAGCTCCTGCTCAGCTCACAGTCACCTGTCAGCACAACACACACACTTTACTTAGTGCTGAACATACAAAGCAAGACACTTAAGCAAAGATGAAGCAGCCAGGCAATGATCTGTTACCTTTTCCTCTGTGTAAAGGTAAACAGAGCCAGAGACATACAGAGCACATACCTATTTGTTATACCAACACACTACACTTGTCACACTGCTGCAGCCTTCTACAGCTCATGAAAAGCTCAAGGGATGCTTGGATCAGTTTGCAACCTTATGGAGAGTTTCTAAAATGAAGTGAAAGCATATGAACTTAGCTGGTGTAAATCAGAGTGACTCCCATCGGCTTTCAGGATGTTCTGCCACCTGACACCAGCCTAAGTTCTCTCCTCTGCTTAACAGGGGAATTTGCAAAGAGAGGTGTTGGTTTTTTTCATGCTAAGAGCAATTGCAAATTTACATCCTTGTCTGCAAACACAGCATCATCATGTGGATTACTGCCCTTTTATGCAGGTGCAGTGGATACTATGAAAACCAAAGATGATGCTAGCATGTGCAACTGATGTATGTATCTTAAAAGTCAACTTCCTTACCTTGTTACTATTCCAGTTTACTTTATTATTGCTCATTTACTTTTTTGCATTTCACTTAGGTTAGCCATAGCCAATCTAAACAAAACATTCATTTTATTAGTGTGCACAAAGTTCTTCAGGATGTCATCTATAAAAAAAAAGCTGCTGTGTCCAGACTGGGGACAGAAGAGGTATCATTTGAAAAGAAAGCATTTCTATTAAAATGAAAGAAGGAAATAAATTTTAAAACCATTGAGTTTCCCTTGAGAAAGTGTTCCAAGCCTAAATGAACCAGTGATCTTTTGGATGATACTTTAAAAATTTCCCTAAGGGTACTACTTAGTAAATGTTCTGCAAAAGGCAAAGGTCTGTGTGCTATCAAAGGTGGTCTAGGGCAGTTTCCATGGGCAGGTGACACTTGATAACCACTAACACTTGCTGACTATGAGGATTAACACTCCCCAACCATGCCTAAAACTACCTACTCCCCAACATGTAAAAAGGAGTGCAACTACATTTTTGAAGTAAAAGACAGTTTTTATCCAGTGACCTTAAGGTGCATTAAAGTAAGTAATACTCAACAAGGATGAGTATTTTCATTTTCAATTTGTAGGTAAAATTTTCAAGGGGATTTATAATGTGAGAAGGCAATTCAGCCTTGATTAAAATATTACAGTTGCTGTATGATTTCTTAAAAAAACCCCTCAAAAAACAGCAAAGAGATTTCAGGTGTTGAAAGATACAGGCCACAGAGCATTGCAAATCTCTGCCTGCAGATGGCCAGTGAGATTTTAGAGGAAGGATGCCATGAACAAACAGTAGCAGTTTCCTTCTGCAGATCCAAAAATGCTCAGGGAAGTTTGCTTATATTTGTAGGGAAATCCTCTCTGTGACTGGCTTCAGGATGTTATAATATATGACTACACAAAAACTCATTTCTTATGAGTTTCATAAACAATTGATAACACCTCCCTTTTTCATGCAGAAACCTCATTTCTGCAAGGTCCTCAACTGAGAGTCCAAAATTCAAGTCTATCCACAGAAATGGGTGTCATAAAAAATGGCAAAACAAATTCCATATGATAATGTTGGCAGCATTTAGAGTATCCCAGACCCATTGCAGAGGAGGAATTAAAGAAGTCTCTCTAATGCCAAAGGCATCAGTATTATGGGTGTCAAAAGGATGTTCTGGCATCAATATTTGCCCATTAAACAACAAAGAGCCACCAGATGTTAACCACTTGCAACCTGTGCAGGATATTAACTGGTAAATTCAGTGAGTAAAGTGAATATTATTCCCTCATATAAGGTGGGTCCTTCTTGCTCTTGGTTGTCTGTATTTATCTCAAAGTTTGGCATCTAGGCTCCCTCCAGGACCAGAGGGAAAATTGTACAGCCCAGAAAGGACTCATCCCTTTTATGCCAGAGCAGCTTAAATCACTCCAGCTAGAGGCCCAACTTTTGGATAAATGAAATGCACTGAGACAACCCTTACCCTCAACGTTTAAACTGACTCCAGGTAGCCCAAAACCACACCAGCTCCTTTTCCTGAAAGGTGAGCTGAGTTAGAGAGTCCAGCTCACACTCAGGACTGTGTTCTCATGCTTGCACGTACCTGGTTAGGTGCCTCTGGTGGCATGGGGGATGGCGATTTGGACTGGAAAGCATCCTGGGACATGAATCCAGAATCATGGGAGGACACACTGGACAGCCTCATGGGTGCCTGCTGAGGCAGATTGGAGCTGCGATAGCGATAGTGTGAACTAGGTGAGTGCGAGTGCGAGCCACTGGAGCGGGAATCACTACTGTTAACGCTGTTCAGACTGCTGTGAGAGACAAAAGGAACACAGAAAGGAAAGGGGAGAGGAAAGGACACAAGGGTGGGGTGGGGAGAGACCCATATACAGTACAATTAACATTCCACATGTCTCTAGCAACAGGCAGCATAAACCGGAAAAGAAAAATGTTGACAAATTAAATATATATATATATATATATATATGCACATATATATCAGTGAAGAACCATAAGCAGCTGCAGTATCCCTGGTGACCAGACAGAAAATGGCATTTTATCTTGAGTGTCATTCAAACGATCAAATCTTGACTACTCAGACTTCAAACTCAGGTTAGGGATGAAGGAGTTGCTACATGGCCTCCCTGAGCACGGCACTTGCTCAGAAAGTGTCTGCTGATGGTTCTCTCCTATTTCTGACTCACAGCTGGACCAGACTGTCAGTGGGATTTCTAGCAGGGGGACCAAAGACACTGGAGTTCATCTAAAAGTCTGCCTCTGGGCATGCTGCTGCAGACAGCCAGCAGGACAGTGTGAGACTTCTGAAAGCATCACCAAACCCCCACACTCCGGAGTACCTGGGACACGTTTTGCTCACTTGAAGGCTTCCAACCAGATAAAAACACATGACAGCACATGGAGTGAAGCCAAGCCACTGGGTATGGAGCTTTAGTCAGTAACAAGGACAACCAGAGAATGAAACCCCAAAATTAATATCCATTAAAACAAACCAAAGTGATTTTTCAAAGGAAGAGACTGATTTTTAATCCTCAGAATCCACACATGCCAGCCACAATGTGGGAGCTTGGGAATTTCCTGCTGGGGTGGCAGAGCAGGACTAGCAGGATGCACCAATCCGATGGCAGCTCCCTGCTGCACTGGCAGCAGCCTGGCCTGAGGATGGCTCTAAAGGATGCTCAGGTGAGGCTGCATCTCCTGTGCACCAACACCACCTACACACACCCTGCAAGTCAGCAGGGAGCAGAGCAGGAGGAGCTCTGCTTTGTTTTATCCACACACATCACTCTGTGACATACAAGTTTTACCATACAAGAAGATGAATTTGATTAGGAAGAGATGATGAATTTTTGGGGTTTTTTTGCCATTTTCTTTTATACCTTCAGGATATTGCATCTTTAAGCCTGTGCTCATTGCTCTAAATATACACATTTTCACATATATATATATAAAATACTGACTTTTTTATATATATCTGCATGCAGAGACAAGTAGGTGCATAGAAGTCGTGTTCACTTGCTCTGACATGCTGTAGGTAACTTTGCTCATACACAGGGAACCTGCAGTACATAGCTCATAAAGCAAACTGAAAGGTCATCATCTGAGAGCAGCTGGAGAGGTGTTGAGCAGAATACACAACAGGGGATCTTCCTTTTCAGTAAAAGGAAAGAGTAAATGTGGACACCAGGATATGGGGGCAACATGCTAATAAACTGTTTTATGAGAGAAAACAGTTTTTACAGAGAAAGCATAGACAGAATCCAGTGTTTCAACATATTTCAGGACAGCATTAGACAGCATTAAACAGTCAAAAAAACTTGTATCAAAAAAGCATTTCCATCTACCAGATTGATAGGGCAATTGTCAAGGATGTTTTTCCCCTTTTCAAATAGTTTAACTTACTGATTAGTAACAGCTACTTAGAATAATCTAAAAAGTCATCACATGAAAAACAGAAAAGGAAATTATGAATGGACAATCTCAAGAGTTTAGATCAGTACAATCTGCTCTTTGATCCAAAGTGGATTCAAGAGAACTGAATCAAAAGCATCTTCAAGTTGTGTTGAGTTCAAAAGTTGTTCAGTCATGCCCATCCTTTTTAATATTCCCAGCACATACTTAAATGAGTAAAGACCATGAGGGACTGTTGCACTAAGACTTGCTATTTAAGATTTACGAATGTATACAAATCCATTCCACAGTCTGAACTTGCCTTCCTTTGCCCTCAAACAGGTTAAAAATACATATTACCAATTGACTTACCTGCAAACACTAGATTTTCTGGACATTGTAGTACTGGGAGAGGATGGAGGAGTCTGGTAAGACCAGCTGTAATCAGAACCTTTCAAATCTAAAATTACCTGATGAAAGATAATCAATAGCATCAAGGATGTGGAAAAAAATTCACCCTATTAAAAGAAAGCATCTGATTGTCATACAGCATTCATCCCTGCCACAAACTTTCAGTGCCAATTGAGTCTCAGTTCCCTTCCAAAATTATGCTGTATCACACAGGTGAGTCAGTTTCATCCTTGGCTTTCCTGCTATTAGCATACTTCAACACTAAGGCTGCCACCACAGAAAGAAAGTTCAGATCTGAATGAAAAAAAAAACTTTTAGAAAGTAAATTGGAGATTTATTTTTTGCATTAAGGAAGCTTTCCTGGTTTTTGTTTCTTTTGTTTTGTTTGTTTTGACTTAAAAAAATTATTACAGCCTTTGAGCTGAAGTACTGTATTCAGTATTCAACCACAACACAGCTTTACACTTCTAGGTCAATGATAAGGTGATTACAAAGAATGACAAAAAAGCTGAGTTCCCACAGCAGGATTGCAGACAAATGTCCTGTTTGGACTCATTTAATGACACACATTTTCCTATGCATTTTAAGGACAGCATGGAAAAATGCTCAAATGTTAGACTCCATCAAGCTTCACAAGCCCAGCAAGTTTGTGACTACAAAAACACAGGGGTGCTCAAACATAGGGCAAGGAGATGACACTCATTTCTCAAACACTCTCCACAGAAATTGGGCATCTTCATACCCCTCAAAGTGTTACTGCTATTACTTCACTCTGGTCTCACCAAATATTTTAGGGGCACTCAGCCCCTGAAAACAAATTGTCACAACAAGATAGTTTTTTTTCTAAATTTCTCACGTTAAAAATGACCTTGCTGCTGAAAAGCTTCTACAAAGCATCACATTAAACCACTAAGCACTAGTTGTCAATACTCCTCACAACACAAAAGTGGTGCAAGCCACAAATAAAATGTTTTTCAGATAACAAGATCTAACCTGTTCACTTGAGGATGGCAATTTGTGTGGATCCATGGTGAGACTTTTCAGGTCATCTGATATGGTTTGCAAGTGGGTTATTTCTCCTAGCATTGATATTTCTTCTTCCTGAAAAGAAAAGCAAGCCAGGCTAACCACAGTCTTGGTTTCAAAAATCACACCTGTACCACAATATATGACCTTCATCATTTTGCTGATGACTGTGGGGATGCCCAGTGGTAATTATGAAAAGTTGAAAATATTAATTTAGAGTTTTGTAACTACTTTAAGATTGCTATAAATTCAAAGGCCCAGAAATTTTTTCCTCTCATCTACAAGATAAATAAGTCTCAGCCTTCTTCATGTGACATCTTCAGAAAAAGAGTATCAGTTTTGCTGCACTTGACAAATACCTACTGCTCCATGTACACTCATTAATGTGTCCTAGCAATTTTAAGCTTGAGTGTAAATAGGGGTTAAACTCATAGTTTTTGATAGTTAAGTTAAAAGCATTATACAAGTAGAGAGCATTAATACATCTATGATTGATTCTGGCTGAAATTCCTTTGACAGCTAACTCAGATGATGATTCCCATACTGTAAACTACCACAATAATGCCTTAGCTACCATTTCTTCCAGGTCCTCTGAGTCTGGAATTCACCTCCTCCTGCTCAGCCATGACTTTTCTAATTCTCTAACAATGGTTTTCTGTTGAGACTGATGCTCTTTATAAACAAGCACTGGGAACATTTCCCAGTGGGTTGGTGACCCTTCAGAAATGCACCTCGCTTGCACAAAGCCATGAACAATTCCTTGACAGGCTTCAGACTACCTGAAATGATGAAAATTTACCAAAACCTTTCCAATGAACTAAAAAACTGTCATGTAGAAGGAAAGGAGTTATCAGAAAACTGCATGGAAGCAGCCTGCAATTTGTCAGATAATGTCATTATATACCCAGGGGAGGTCTTGAAACATTTATCAGTCCTAGCACTGGAGTAGGAGTAAGGAGGATTTATATTAAAATGTGATGTTAAGAAGGAAAGCAGTGGAAAAAGCTGGATTTGCAATGTCTCAGGCTGGAATGCATAAAGAACACAAACTGACTTCAGCCTTTGTTTACCCATCAGACACCTTGAAGGTGTTCAGTGTTTTCCATTGCTGAATCACTCCAAGCACCTACAAGAAAGGCCCCAGCTCTCACCACTTGCTAGACAGAGAGAGATACAGGCTGCATTTTGGCTCTAGAAATTAATTCTTAAGACACAATGAGATACTCTCTTCAGAGGCTTCTGGCCACTTATCTAATCTGTGCATTGTACTGAGTGCAAACGAAGAGCTCTTACGATCACAGGGCGCAGCATGGAGATGAAAGCGCAGAATCGGCCGCGCTCCTCGATCAGAGCTTTCCTGACAGCTTGCTTCTCGGTCTCCTCAAGCAGCAGGTACTTATCATTGACGTCTTGTAAAGCACTATCCAGCTGGGGCTGAATGTCACCCCGTCCTGTATGCAGGAAACAATCAAGAGCACATATTGTCAAAACTGTGCCTCTCCAGAGAAGATGACATTATTTTCAGCCAGCGCTGCTGCTGGATTGTGCTTTTGCAATTTGAGCCTCAACCAGCATTTTCCCTTAATTCAAATCAATAAGGATGTTTACCCCTCAATTAAATCAAGCATTTCAAAGCATTTATTTTTTTCCCTTTTGCACAGAACAGAAATCCAGCTCAATTCAAAAGGTTTCAACAAGCCAAAGACAGCATTTTAAATAAGGACTTTATCAGAGCATTAGCTGTAGCAACACATCTTTCACATCATCCTTGCTGAAAACCAATATCTTACTAACTGGGAGAGTATAAATCACTAGCCCAGGTGTACTCCTCTGGCTTCTTGCTTTTGTGCCTAACAAGGTCCTAGTGAGAATTTTGTGGAGCCACTAAATGAATGAATCAATCTCCTATACAAAATGCTACAATGGACATGGATCATTGCACCACTGGGTTCAAGTACTCTGCACAAACCAACTGCTGAAACCATTTTCTTCCTTCCAGAGTCCAAACTAAACCAAACCTCTCTACATAGGTTATATATATACATATATTTTTGACACATATGTGTATATATATATATATATATATATATCTCCAATATATGTCATGGATACAATTGAATTCCAATGTTTTGCAATAAAAAGCTTCACTGTACTAATTACAGACAACTCATAATACCAAAACTTCCTGTGACAGCTAAGTACCTTATTCTGTGCTGACTGCTTATGCTGCATCGTGCCAAAAAAATATTCCTCTAGGAATTAAGAGCTGCTGCTTAGATATACTATAACCAATAATGTTGCAGTTGCAAGATGTTTTCATGCACCTTACACTCCTAAATATTTTAAAGGACCTCAGTTGTATAAATTTGTTGCAAATCTCCCAGAAATGCCATCACATGCAATTTCACTACCAGGAAGACAACACTGAAAAAATGGTGGGTGAGTTACAAGCAGCTACCCAAAATCAATTTTTTGGATGATAACCTTTCTGCACAGAGGATTTAAAGCTATGAGCAAGAGGAAAAAAGTCTCTTCACATGTGTAGCACACAATGCAGATGACTCAATGTCAGGCTTTAAAAGGAAAAACCTTAGCCTTACTATTATATGTATTTCCTTAATACTCCAGAGCAAGGCAAAGTCAACAACCTCCCTGCACTGAGCTGCAAGAAAAGAGAGCAGCGATGCAAGCAAAGAGAATCACACTGGCTTAGCAGAAATACAGGCTGGATACATCCAAATCTCCTCTGCAGAGTTAGACATAGTTCAGACAAAATGCACTGACACCCACATGCAGAGCTCTGCAATGGATCTTGGAAGAATCACATGCAGTGCAACATGGACACGGCCACTGCCAAGGCCACTGGTACCAAACCTCAGCAGTGTCTGATCCTGCAGGTCAGTCTGGCTGCTCTAATGTGGTCATGAAACTCACTTACTTGGAAGTAAACTTTAAGAAGAACAGAGTCTGAAGATCCTCTGCTTCCTCCATCAAAATCAGCATCTACCAGAATTAAGTTACAGCAGAGCTTTGGGTACCTCCCTGAAGGTCCTGTGCCTTTTTGTCCATCACCCTCAGCAGACAAACTGGGCCTTCTGCTTCAAGACCACTCTGTACATTTCAGGCCTTCCCCATACTCTGCCATCAGATGCAGTGCTTACACATTTCATACTTCTCTGAAGATGTTCTTTCAAATTCTTTAGGTAACAGAAACTTGCATCATTGCTCAGGCCCTATCTGAGTGCTGTCTGGAATTACAGTGGGTAAAATAACTACCTGTTGTTCAAGCCTAGATAGTGGCTCACTACCATGGATGTTACCAAGTGCAAAATATATTAGCTGCAAACTAAAGGAAACACTCATTAGTTTGGCTCTGGAGAACTGCTATAAACATTCAGCTGCTCCACGACAATCATGCACATAATGCAGTAAATCCTTTTTAAATGTATTTAGCTATGCAGTGAGAACACACACATTTAAAAAGCAATTGGACATAACTGACAAAGTGGGTTCAATTATATCGAACTTTGGTACTTTCTGTGGACCTTAGATTTGGGCAGGACATCTTGAACCAGAGAAACAAGAGCAGCCAAAAACCTGGGGCAAGAATAAACCTCATTTGCACCTGTGTAATTCACTAAATTCAACAAAGTTATGAGGATAATGTTCCTATGTTCATAATAATGCTGGTGTAAAAAGCATGGTTAAAGCATGTGTAAAACTGCACCACTCTCCAACTTCCTCTGCACCTCTACAAAATTCTCATTTTATTTCTTCCAGTGAGTCAGTACAGTAACAGACACACAGCTTCCCACCAGGATTTTCACAGACCCATTTTTATGCTCAGGGGCATTTGGGCAGTCTGTGAAAACACAGAAGCTGTCTCAGGAACAATTCAGAGCAGGAAACAAGCTTAGGTGAATCATTTAGATGAAGCTCTGAAGTCAGATGTTTACAGATGAATACAGCTCTCTCCTGGCGACTTCTCATAACTCATCTTTTAGGAGGAGGAGGAAAGCTTTATCAACACCCTTTGAAAGCTCCACAATGCAGACATCAATCTAGCACGTCTTCTGAAAGCAGGCAGAGCTTTTCCCACTCCCTGAATCGCCAGCTGCACTCAGCTCAGGAAATCTGAGGGATGAGATCTGTGCCTAATTGAAGCAGTTTCCTTTGCTAAGCAGAGCAGAGCACATCCCCACAGCAGCACAGCAAAGGTGTGAGGGTCACTGCTGACCACCTCTGCTCCTCAGACACCCTGGGTCTCCACTGATCTGAATCTGCTCCTTATCTCAGAAGGGAATATTGACCACTGGAGAGCAATGCAGCTCTTTTCCCCCTTGAACAACAAGGAGAAGGTTAATTGGCCAAAGCAGTATTTTTGATTGCAGTATTTTTGCTGTGGTCACAAAGCACACTTTAATGAGGAACATCAGCAAGTGATTATTTCCTCCAGCCCACATTCTCTGGCCTTTAGGTTATGCATTCCAAAACACTTCCAAACCAACACAACTACCACAATGGCATAAGATAGGTCCAGAAGAGTGTATCATGCAGCAGCTGTGGAAGTGCACCTGAAAGGACACTCCTACCCCAGCTGCAGGCAGGTTTGAGTGACCCACCACAGCAATCAGCAACAGCAATGGTCAAAAGCATCCAATGTAGCCACAGGTCACTGGTCTGCACCAGCCTGACATGAAAAGGAGGTAGGGATGGCTCTGCAGTGTGTCCAACTGCACCCAAGAACAAGTCAACAACCTGAACACTGAGGAGGAATTCAAATCCAGCCTCTCTCAAAGAGCAGCTCTGGTGATGCAGAGAGGAGCACAAATGCAAGACCAGAAGTTGTGGACTGAATTCCCCAACAACACCATGCTCCAGCAGCCTGGTGACCAGCAGCTGGACACAGGCAAGTGACAGCTCATCATGTGCAGGGGCTGAACTGCTCATCAAAAGTAACATGGATCTGCTGCTACTTCAAGTAGTCAAACAGTCCCAATGTCATCCTCACAGCAGGTGCTTTACATCATTACCGTGACATGCAAGGGCTTTAAAGGACCAACATGCAACAGAACTTGCATTTTACAGTGTTTTGTGTGAATCCTGGCTAAAAGCCTCATGCAATTTCTTAAATAACTATTGTTCAAAAAAAACTTTAGTGAAGGAAAAATATTAGGAAAAAAGGAAAAGGCAAATCCAATTTTCAACCCAATTTCATGTCTATATTTTATAGGACATACTAGCAAAACTCTCAGCAACACCAAATAATTTTTAAATTCTCCCTGTGGAAGTTGGACTGGTGAAGTTACTGCTGTTATTGACAATGCAATGCAGCAAATATTGGTGAAATTACTGCTTTCCATGTCCTCACAGAAAGACACTTTTTAAAGCATCTGCACAGAACCTGAATGTTCAATACTGGACACTTGACAGAGTGACAGAATTTGCATGAGACAATGCTGAGTACACCTCTACTTGTACAATCAAAGTAGGCTCCATGGCAGTCATTCCCAAACCATCCTCTTTACAAGAGCACACCTGCTCCAGCTGCCAGAATGAAAAACCTCCTTTAAGTTCTGCACAGGAAAGCAAACAAATGAACTAATATGGACCTGTGCTGAGAACATACGAATTCCGCCACGATAAACCTCATAACTGGGTTTAACCTCAGACTCCTTCAGAAACCAAATCCCAGTCTTTCTTTTGGCTACTGGAGATCTGAGTCAGCTGCTCATGTTCAAAAGTGCCAAGTTCTGCCTTAACAGAAAAGCTACAATTTGCCAAATGGCATTTCTAGATTGAATTACAAACCAGGAAAACCATAATGTGTGGTTTCAAAAAATGGGGACAGGCAGCAGCCTCAATAAGGTCCAGGAGCCCAGTGGAGGCACCTTGTTTGAGAGCTTGCTGATTTAATCAATTCAGGCTTCTCCCAAAAGCAACACTTACATCACTACATTTACAAGTGCAGGTAGGAGTCCTTTGCTCAGATTCAGAAACACCATGCTTCATTCACAATGGGATCCAAGGCAACTACTTTAAATTTGCAATACAGCTGAAACAGCATCCCAATTTAAACATATCTGAGATGTGATCAGGCAACAGGAGACAACTGTGATGCTGAATTCCAACCCTTTCCCCAGCATGAAGTAAACAGAGTGATTTGTTATCTATCAGGTAAGAAAGGTGCATGCGATTTTCATAAAAAGGGAATCTGGATCACAGGTTACAAAGACCAACATTAAGGACTTCAGGCTCTAGACTTTAAAAGTCATATTAACAATAAGATACTCAATTATTTGAACATCACCTTGATGACATGTCTATTCCATTTAACTTCTCTCCCAGCTATGACAAGATTTATCTGTCCATGTTATCCCTTTCTAAAATAAACCAGAGGTTTATCTACAATACTGGTTTTCTTCTTTTTCAGTGTTCCAATTAGATGTCAAAAGAAATAAATCAAAAGATGGTTTGTTCATCAAGATTAGGCAATATTTTAGTTGCATTAGAAATTAAAGTCTAGGCAGTTAGTGGAGATCAGACACCATAAAGAGGCCACAGCAAGGGCTACAATAAACCAGCCACCAGGGTCACAGCATGGCACAGACTTACCCAGAGCCTCAGCTGGCAGGCAGGTGCGCATGGTGAGAAATTGCAGGACACAAAATTGACACAGAAAGGAAAATAAAAAAAGTCAAACTGGTATTCCAGCATTCCTAGAATTTAGACATTATCATCAGCGCCAAGACAAGAGAGTGAGCAGTTTGGACTAGAGGATTTTGACTTCTTCCATTGCTGATAAAGACAAACGCATTAGTTTTACATCCTGGTGAGCTGTTGCAAATTAAACCCCTGGTTATTTACCACAGTTTTATTTAATGAGACTTAAACCAGTTTAGACTCCTCAGTGAGAAGATGTAAACCTGTGCTTCAGAGAAAGTGCACAACACAGATAACCAGTCCCTGGTCAAGTGGCACAAATCATTCCCTCCCAGGGAAGAGGGAACTCAAACCTGCACAACTCTAGAGGGGTGCTGTGTGAGTAAACCACAGCACTTTTTGATGTTCTCTACTGCAATTACATTTACAGATTGTTAATTAAATGAAAACCTAATTGCTGATGCAATGTGGAAGAACGTCAAAAAGATTAACTATGATATGTGTATTTTAATTTACAAACTTTATATAATAAAATTTTGCAATAAAAGTGGCTTGCTGTCAAAAAAGAGGGGAACTATCAAGAGGCCTTCAAAACTCAAGGAACGAAAGTAAATTGAAGAAATGTCTTCAATCGCTGATTTAGCAACATGTCTTCACTGCATTTTTTTAACGGAGAGCTCACATTATAAGCTTGCAGGGGGAAAAACCCTAAAAAAACCCAAAACACACCAAAAAGCCCTGCAGGCACCATGGCCTCATTCACACAGGATTTTTTTCCCGCAACAGAGAAGGATAATTTGCTCATTAACTTCCCTCCTTCTGAGCTGCATCTCATTGACTCCACAGAGTTTTGGCTCTCACTTCAGTCATGGTGCCACACTTGATCAAGTTAGAGGATGAGGCTCCCTCCTGGGGAGGAAGGCTCTGGCCAGGGATTCTCCCTCTCCAGCCTGCCACTCCAGATGGGGAAGTGCCATGTACAGGAAGAGTGCAAAGTGCTTGAATGAGAAGGTCAGCACTTGCTGTAAGAACTGAGACATTCTTCATTTATAATTGCATTGAAGAGCATTTTAGTTACGCTTTTTTAGTTTAGAGTCATGGGCTTTGCACAACCATCCTTGAGAGCAGTCTAACAATATTACAAAGACCAGAGGGAAAAACATCCTAAAAAGGCTCTAAAACACAAAGACGTCATCTTTGCTAACCAGGAAGCGGAAGAAAAAGCACTTTTGGCAGTATTACAGTAAATTAATAATAATGTTCTACAGTAAATTACAAATCATGTCCTAGTCTCTGAATTCCATTAGAATCACGGAACACTTTCCAAAATGCTGCATACTCAAAAGGAGAGACTGTTAGTTGGAATACTCAGCATTGATGGGAACACAAGAAGAAATGTTGTACTGAATGTTAAGGGAATTCTGCAGAAACTTCTACATGTCTTACAGATAAAACTCAGTTTTCTTATTAACATGTGTTATATTGTTGGGAATGTTACATCTAACAACTTCTTACATATCCACTTGGAGTTAAACATTTTCCTCAAAGCTCAAACAGTGTCACACAAAGAACCTGAAAATGAAACCTACCAGTCATGTTATAGGTAGGACAGAAATCTGTTTATTTATTCATTAATAGGCAAGCTGAAATACAGAAAGTACACCCAATGCACTCCAGATTTTACACACACATTCAGATATATTTTAATTTAATCACTTGATCATTTTTTCTTCAAGAATCATGCATTTTGTTAACCTTCCCAAATGGTTACATGTAGAGCCACAGCTGCTGCCTCTCTCCTGATTCAAAACAGCATCAACAGCCTCTAGCAGCTATGGATCCACTTATGAGGCCCTGAATCAGCAGAGACCTATATTTGGAATTTATTTTAAGTATATGCATAATTATTCTGCTGACTCAGGTTAGCTGGGCTGACTTCTGGTGGCCAATGTTTGTCTGAAAACAAAGAGCAATTTAGGAGATGTCTGCAGTTCTATGCACTACACAACTGCATCTGTTCAGACTGGAGCCAAGTGTCAATGCTGGGGTGGGCAACAAGCCCTAGGGCCTGTTCCCCATGGGAACAAGGGTGAAGGAGGCCTTGAAGAAGAACCTTGAAGATCCCCATGAAATCCTCAGGGACTGCATGGATCTGGGAGGTGCACCAGCATCCTATTTAAGACTACACAGATTTAACTTCAGGTGGATTTTTTTTCCTAATAGTTAAAGACAACAAATAGGGTGAAAATTTTCTCTGTGAGGTCTTTTGAAATGCAAGACCTTCATTTCACAGTTGTGTCACTTTACTAAAAATACCCTAGCAAACTTCCAGAAAGGACCCTGGAGTTCCTTGTGTTTTGTCTGGAAAGCTTGGTGTTTTCCCCATCTCTTCAAGCTTTGGAAACACCCTTATTGCAATGAACACGCTTACTCTGCAAACACCATTTCTAACATATGATCTTAAATGCCCAGCCTGAACTCTGACCTTGGCCACGTGGAACAGGAACAAAGAGACCCCACAGAAGCCATGGAACAGGCAAAGCCCCGTGGATTCAGCCCCCAGAGCTAAGGCAGGGAGCCCAACCTGCAGCACTCCCACCAGGACAAGCCCCACAGCCCATGACCCTCCTTCCTGAACATCCTTTGGATGCAGACAAGGAGCAAGGACCTGCTGAGCAGCATCAGCTGCGAGAGAGCCCTGCAGCCTCAGGGCTGGGGGACACCACTGCCAGGATGGGAACAAGGAAAGGAGAGGCTTCTGTGTGAGCTCCTCCACATGGAGCTGCCCAAAGTAGAAGGAAAACACTTTCCCATAAGGTCAGATGGGAAACAGCAGAATAAGCTTGAAGGACCTTTATAGTAGCATGCACAGTGTTGAAATCCAGAATTCAGCACACATCCCGCTTGCCCACAGGTGATCATAAAGTTAATTCAAAAGTATTTTTACAAGTGCTAGGAAGGGAATGAATTGGTTGTTTTAGAGTTCCCATAGGTGAGTCAGTAACTTCACAGAAAAATCAAAGGGACAGGTTCTGCTTGAGGAAGAACAGAACAAAAAAGTCTGTAAAACAGAGAAACAGGAGAGTTGAAGACACAGGAAGACATTCATGCACTCAGCCACTTGCCTCCAGCACAGTTTTCCCATAGTTCAAGCCTCATTTATGTCCTAAAGCAGAATCACTTCGGCAGCTTTATCATGTTACGAAATAAACCCCTTCTTGATTTTTTTAATCCCTCAGTAGAAGCAAGAGCAACATACCTCACCACACAGGACATTGAACAGATCTGTCAAGATGGGTACACACAAAAACGTTTTCATAACAACATTTGACACTGCAGTCAGACCAAAGCATTATTTCCTCAACAACAAAGAGGAGAAAAGGCATCTGGCCTGTTTTTTTCTTGTAACTTAAGCATTGCTGATAACTTGCAAGAAGGCAGAGAGAACTTCCTCCCATCCCCTCTCTACTCCTGCTGAGGCCAACAGCTTTGGCATTTACACAGCCTTAGGAGCCAAGGCCTCCTCTCCCCAGGGCCATGAGAACAGCTCTCAGCTCCTCAGCAATACTGCAGCTCCTGCTTTTCCTGCACTGGCTGCCTGTGAGCCCTCAGCTCTTCCACCTGCCCCATGCACTCAAACATCCCCTGACTCCCTGTGGTTTTGTGCTCTGGAGCAAACACCATGAGTCTGACAGCAGCTCCCAGAGGGACAGCACAGAAATACAGCACCTTCACCACACCTCCAGAAGAACATCCTAATGGCAAAATTAAGCAAGGGAATTGGATGAAAAAAAAAAAAAAAGAAACAAAACTTCAATCACATCATGGCTGCTACAACAATGGCAAAAGGAGACCTGTTCCACTCCTCACTAAAAGATGTTTAATCCTGAAGGAGGACAAAAACACCAGTTTCCTGACTCTCATCATGAGACTTGCTTCACATTTGAGGAGGGGGATATGAAAGCAGAAAATCCAAGGACCAAGTCTGCTTGCTTTAACCACTGCTAACAAGATGCAGGTAGCACCTGCAGCATGAGAACAGTGGGGTTTTTTTCCAGCAGCTTTTAAGTAATTCTCTTTCCTCTTCACACTTCACAGAAGATGATGTCTCCTCCTTCAATACTGCAGAGTGATTTATTGAACAGTCAGAACAGGATAAAGGGGAGATGGAGCCAGACAGCTGTCAATCCATAGAAACTGGCTCAAAAAATGGCTCCCTCCTCCCAGATCCCAGACATCCACCCAAACCATTGCATGCTTTTATGTTTTTCTCAGTGCTTACCTACCATGCACTGATGGGTTATTTCTATCACACAAAAACAAGACTAAGACTAGAAAAGGTAGGGGAGAGACAGGAGAAGACATGGAAGGAATACCACAAACTCTACAAAGCTGTTGGTCTGCAGTCAGACATTTCATCACACAAAATGAGAAACATGTTTACACATTATCCAAAAAATAAATCTTATCTCAAAAAGTCTTATCTCAAATGGTAACGGTCACCATTCTGATTTAGGACACTGAACTGACAGACGCACAGAACCTACTGAGCTAAGCTCCCTCTTGGTGGCTTTCACCTCTCCTTTCCTCATCTCTTATCTAAAGTCAGCTAACATTCAAGAGCAGTTTTCCAGTCATCTGGCTTCCCACCAGTGTGATTATTGATTTATCTATATGGAAGGACAGTTAGAGACAGCTCACCTGTTCTGGGTAACACTTACACAATTTCAAAATTTCAAGAAACTCCCCACCCCAGCATTTATTTTGCTTGTCCCTGGGTTCACAGTTTTTAGGCAGGAGGGGAAGGACAAATTTCAACCTGCAGATTGAGAGCTGCTCAAAGGACACTTCTGACCCAGCTGGGAAGAGCCCAGTGCAGGGAAGGGAACCAGGACGTCCTTGTACAAGCTCCCTATCATTGCTCCAAAGCCTGGTGGGGTTTGCACCTGGCCAAGTAAAACCCTTAGTGATGGCAGTGCTGCAGCCAGCAGTGCTGCATGTTTCCATCAGAACAGTGATGAAACTCCTATGACAAGGTGGAGGTGGGAGAGCAACATGAGATACAGCTGCTAAAAAAGACAAACTGTCTTTCAGGAAAATTCCCTTTTTCTTCTCACTCATCTTTAGTTTTCTATGATTGCCAAGAACCCTTCCCCCCAAAAATAACCCATGCCACTGTCTCAGTCTGATCAATAAAGTAAGGTTTAGGAGATTACAGGCTGTTAAAAAAAAAGGAAAAAAGAGGAAAAGTGCCAGAAAGGAAGAACAGTGAGAAACATTAATAGTTAGGGAACATTTACATAATGCCTTTTTTTTAAATGATTCCAAAAGATTCTAGAAAATTTTACAGGTATCTGCACAAGTCATGTTAAGAGTGTCAGTGTTCCTAAAAAGAAAAAGTTAGCAGTAAGGACTCTATTTTAAAACATGATTGACTTTGCACAAACAGTTTTAAGGCTTTTGTATAAGAACATTAGACAGCAGCTTCAGAACATGATTTAAATGACACATAGCAATTGTATCCTGCTACCCAAGAAGGAACCAGGAATACATTAGAGGGGCAGGATTATTACAGTAGAAAGTTCCATCACTGTTCAATCTCTGTCAATGAGCACAGCTCAGGAGGCTGTTAACAGTACAGTAGGAAGCAAGTTACCTTTCTTTGCTTTCTTCTGTAGCTTCAGTGTATCAGATGACTTCTTTTTAATCTCCTGGCGGGCTTTTTTGTATTCTAAAAAACACACACAGTCTCTGTTATCAATATAATCAATGCCAAAATGAGTGTTTTTCACAGAAAAGGCTACATTTAAAGACATTAGACTACAAACTTTTTGAGAACAGCTACCATTAAACAAAGCAGCTTAGAACTCACATTTTGTAAAGCCTATACATTTGGCTCAATATAACATGTTAGGGTGTGAGCACATTCACATACCAAAATCTTTCCCAAATAAACAAAGCCTTTACAGAAATAACAACTCAGAACACAGTACAAAATTAGAGTGCTTTTCATTTCATCCACTCTCAGGAATGGAAAACAGAGATGACAGGTTTCTCGAAACATCTGTGTGCGAAAAACAGCAATCCAGAAATGGCAAGGCAGAGAATATCCTGTGATCCCTCTCCAGCATGAGAGTCAGGCAGAGGAAGAGGCTGCTAAAACTCTGCCCATGGAAGGGTCACATTGCCAGCTCCTTCTCATGAAGTGGAGCACACTGCACTTGTCCTCATTTTCAGATGAGCTGTACATCCCAAGAGGATTAAAATCCCAGAACAAAATATTCAACCTCTAGTGCAGGAACACTAAAGGTACCACGTATGAAAACTGATACTTAAAAAAAGAAAAGAAGATACAAGGCATGTATGCATGTATATACATGTACACATACACTTTAACAAAGCAGATCAGTGTTACTACTCTTCTGTAGATGCAAAAACAGAAGCAGATTCATGGCAGGCACAAGAACTGTACTGAGGCCACCTGCACTCCCAACACCCAAGTCTGCCCAGTTAACCCTAAATCTCACTTAAGCCACTTTGGCCTGGGTCACCCCTCCTGGCAATGACCCCATGTAATTCCTCTCTCCTGCTCACTACATGATTAACACTCTGCAGCACAAGGCAGGAAAGTTTTTCAAGAGCTGCTGATTCAACTCTTCTATTTGACCCCAGAAGGAAATCCTCTTTTGGAGGTCAAGCCCACTCCCTCCTATCAGTTTCCATGGTGCTGCTGCTTCTTTCAGAAATAGTAAAAGCTAAAATTTGCAAGGGTCAGTCAGTGGTGAACTGCAAGCTGCTTTCAGCACCTGTGCTCCCAGCACAAAGGCATCTACCAGCACGAGCTTGCTGTGCAAGACTTGGCTGCCTGCAGCTCAGTCCCCCTGGAAAGGGGGCCCACCCTCGGGACCATCATCAGCCCTGCAGCCCAGGGCACCCCATGACCCACAGCAGAGCTCTCCTGCCCCACAGAGCACTCTCTGTGTGGTGTCAGGTACAAAATAACAATGCTTAGGGCTCTACAGGGCTGTGCACTCTCTGGGGATGCTCTGGCTGAGGCATAACATGATCTTACAAGCTGCTTTTAACAACACCCCAGGGCTTTGCAGGGACACATGTGGCATCCCAAATCTTCAGCTCATACAGAGAGAGTGGGCTAACAGACTTAAACCCAGTCACTGCTTCTCAGTCTAGGAAAACAACCCACCCCTGGGTCCAGCAAACTAAACCTTCAAAATGCAGGCAGCAAGGGTCAAATTTTTGTTAGGCACTCTGGGAGAGGAGTGTTTCAGAAGAGCAAAACTGCTATACATATTTAAGCATGTCATTCAGTTCTCCAGTACAAACATGAAAAGAGGAAGCAAAACTGATATTACAATCTTACTCCTATTAAAGAATTCTTCCTCTGTAACTACCTTTTGCATGGTCTTTATCCAGCTGATTGGCCACTTTCTTCCACTCTTCCATCTGTTCTTGAAGTGGGTTTATCAGACAGTCAATTAAAGCACTAATTTTGTTGAAAAAACACAAAGAGCAATCAAATCCTGCAGATGCCCTTATTCTTACAGAGAGAGCCAAGGTCAATACTGGAGTATTTTTACTTTTTGCTGTGACAGCTACCAGTGTCACAATGTAAATATCAGAACATAAAAATGTTTACACTAGAGAAAGCAAAAGAAAAAAGTAGATTAAAAAAAAATCAAAAATCTACATCACAAGATAACCAGAATTACAAAAGCTCCAGACAGAGAGGAACAGAGAATAAAGCAGAGGAGTGACCTGAAACAGTTCAGAGTAAACAGATCCTACTCAACTGTCACACAATTCAAATGGAAACCCTGGAGACCAGAAAGGCTCATGCAGCCATGGAGATTATAAACTCAAATAGCACATGTATATACACAAGAAGACAGAGCAGCTGTACAAAAGAACAATGTCCTGCCCACTGATGTGCCTCACCTCACACTGGTGGAGTCCAGCACCAGTAATGCTCCACTAATTAACGAGACTGGGATCAAACGATTTAAACAGCTAACTCTGTGGTAACTGGAGACCAAAATTGTCTCCTCATGGCCAATTTCATAAATACCTTTATTTTAAAGTAATCACAGCATAATCATAGAATGTCTTGGATTGGAAGGGACCTCAAGAGTCATCTGGTTCCAACCACTCTGCCATGGTCAAGGACACTTTTCCCTAGACCAGGCTGATTATAACATCCAACCTGGCTTTGAACACTTTCAAGGAGGGGGGGAAAAAGGGAAAAAACATAGCAGGTCATTAGGCAAATGGTGAAGCATCATTTTTGTTCACCTAAGGTCAAAAAAGGCACATATGCAAACTACTACTAACTACTGAAGTATGTTGTTTTTGTACAGCCTAGGCTGCACATGAGTTAATGTTCTCTCATCACCTCTGCAGTCTAAATTCAACTGCAAAAACAGGATGAGAGAATTTGCATTTCCTACACTGCTCTGCCGAAGGTTTTTCTCTTGGCCACAATGTATCTGGGCTCTGCAGTAAGCTGAGGAAGCAGCACAACACTTGCTGCTTGTTTAAAACCCAGTGACAAAGCTTAAAGCCCTGAAACCAAGGCAGGTCAGTTGGTCACATCAGCAGCCGCCTGCTCAGCACTGAGCCACAGGGACTGACAGTGGGAATCTGCAGCATTCAGAGGTGATCTGAGGTGAACTGGCCCAGCCCCATAAACGCTCAGTGAAACCCAGCATGTTCACAGCTCCTAATGTGCTGCAGGGAGAAAACAACTGCTGCTCTCAGGGACATGGGCAGAGGTCAGCTGAGAAGCCAGCACTGATGAACAGCTTTAGATGTTCCCCAGCAGCACATGAAGGAGGAACCTCCAGTGCTGGGCCAGGTATGGAGCCACTCACCTTGAGAACTGCCTGAGCTTGGACTCTATACTTCTGTGCCTCATACACATCCTGGTGAGAGCAGACCCAATCTCTCTGGTACCACCTGAAAAACAAAAACCAAAAGGCAGGTGAGACCCCTGATGAGATTCCTGCTTGTGGTGTAGAGGCAAAACAACCAGGAGGGGAGTGCCAAGCCTTCCAGAGCAATTGTAAAACAGATTATTAATATGTGTATAATCAACTAGGCTATTAACAGGGCAGATCTCAGAGGTATCTGCCATCCCTGGAAGAGATTAATTCCTGTTCACCTAGAGACCAGAACCGAGCAACCAAACAATTAGAACACAGTTCTTCCAGGAGCCTCAACCCTGCAGCACAAGACTTGAAAGAAAAGGGTTTGAGATGTCAAAAGCCAAGAAGCACAGCTGTCAAGGGAGTGGGCATCTGTGGACAAATTACTTCCACATTTTAGAACCAGACCATGGGGATTCGATGAAATTTTCCCGTCCCGGGATTCTTTAGACCCAGCGCCTCAGGAGGGTTCGGCGGCCGCAGAGCCCGGGACGGGCCCGCCGCGCTCCCGGCATGGCCAGCAGGTGGCGCCCTCGGCCGCCGGGCGGGACCAAACCCCGCGGGCCGAGGGCTCCGCCCGCTCCCGCTGAGCCTTCCCTGCTCCCGACGGAGCCGAGCACAGCCTTCCCTGCTCCCAACAGAGCCCAGAACAGCCTTCCCTGCTCCCGACACAGCCCAACAGAGCCTTCCCTGCTCCCGACGGAGCCGAGCACAGCCTTCCCTGCTCCCAACAGAGCCCAGCACAGCCTTCCTTGCTCCCCACACAGCCCAACAGAGCCTTCCCTGCTCCCCACACAGCCCAGAACAGCCTTCCCTGCTCCCGACACAGCCCAACAGAGCCGTCCCTGCTCCCGACAGAGCCGAACACAGCCTTCCCTACCCCTGCCGAGCCTTCCCTGCTCCCCAGCACAGCCTTTCCCTCCCCTCTGCCACCGGCCACACCGGCTCCGAGCAGCTCATTCCATCTCCACAGAACTTTGTTTTGGTTAGTGCCAGTTTTGGTACTTGCTTAGTTCCCATTTGCACCTTAAATCTACTATTTCAGGATACAAACATCAACCTTCTAATGAACTGTTTCCCAGGTGCAGTGCTCTCTGGAACAGTGAAATGTGTCAGCATCTATTTAGAAGTATTATTTGATTATTAAAATAACCTTAGACTTTTATCATGGAGCAAAATCTTCCCTAGGCCTTAAAAACAGTATTGTTCAAGTGAAACAAAAATCTTCCTAAGAAACTTGAACATTTTTGATAATTTTGAATTTTTTAAAAATGAAATCAAGTCACCATCTTCCTGCATTCTTGCAGAATTAAATCCTGTGCCCACAAAATGGCTCTGGAACAAAGACACTAAATAACTGGAACAAACTGTGGCTATTTGGTATTGTTCAAAAAGATAAACACAAAGTCCTTTGTCACTTGCCTGATTAATCATGTTTTTATAAAGAGCTTTTGAAATAATATTATTTGGTAACATCAAAGAGCTGTAGCCTCATTGCATACAGGTGGGAAAAGCACACAGACTCCAGGCTGGATCTGTACCCAGCTCTTCCAGTGATGCTTGCTTGCTCAAGCTGAGACAGACTCCAGAAACTCAAAAAAGCAACAGAGAAGATGGGGAGAGGTGTAAGAGACAGAAAGCAAGAGGAGAAAGGGGACAGCACCCACAGAGTGGATTTCTGTCCCAAAACAGGGGCATTCTTCTCTAGATCCACTGCCTAATAAAAGCAATTTTATTTCAGAGGCTAATGTGGTACACAATTGCAATGGCAGAGAAGAAGAAATGAACCAAAAATTTCCCTGGCTACCAGCACTGAGTTGAAGCAACAGGTATGTTTTTAAGGTTGAAAACTCACTGAAATACTGGAATATTAAGGACCATCAATGGTTAAGTGGCACTGCTTTCCTAAGTCTGTTATATGACAAAAAGAAGGGTCGTATCAGAACAATAAAAAGGAAACTGAGTGTTTGGCGAGACTAGGAAACAAGGGTCAGTTATTATTAACATTAAATTCCAAGGTAACAGAATTTTAACTGAAACACAATCAACCAAAGTATAAATATATCCCCTTAATACATGTACATATGGATGGGCAAGGTCAGAACAGCCAAACAAAGTTCACAGTAAAAAAAAAACACCAAAAAAAAAAAAAACCCCAACAAAAAACCCCAAAACCCACAACAAAATAAATTAAGCCTGGAATAAAGAGGTTCTTCCATGGAAAAAAACCAAACACTGGTTGGTGATGAGTGGGCTACTGTCTTCCCAGCTTTTGAAACTTCAGGTTATCCATAAGTGCTTACAAGAACATCAAACGATGAGGTGTTAATTTTATTCTGTGAATGAAAACTACTCTAATGAAGTGAAGGTAAAAGGAAAAGAAATGGTTCTGAGAAATCTTTGATGTCCCTTCTGGAAACAAGGTGTTGCTGAAGATGGATTGAGCATTCTGCTTGGGAAGAAGAATGAGGGGGGCTGCTAAGGAGTTTGGGAGAGCTGAGCCAGCTCTGCTTGGTCAGCAGGGACCCAGGGAGGGGGTCAGGGCTGGCAAGGGTCACCAGACTGAACAAAGGACAGTGCCAGCCCATCTTGTCCCACACCTGAACCCCACTGCTTCTCCTCAATGTATGAATGACTGACTCCAAAGCACTGGAGTTGAACAGAGCTTTACTTCCCCGTTCCCAATTATATTAACTGTGAAGGATACAAATGCTTCCTGAGAAAGTAAAAAAAAAAAAATTAAATACAAGCCTCTCACCACCCCTTGATTTATGGAGCTGGAGGACCATGGCCATCACCAATGCATTCAGCTGTTCTTCCAGGAACACCCACAGTGCAAAGGGCTCATCTCAGCTTTCAGCAGGCTGTTGTAGGGCTGGTTCCCACAGCAGAACTGCACTGATGCTCCTGTCCCCAAAGGTCTGGGATCAGCTGGCTACACAAACTGCAGAAGGAACCATTTTGTACCACTGCAGTGGTTTGAAAATATCCAAATGTAACAAGGGATGGTAATTTGGATTTGTTTCTTTTATCCAATATCAGCTGCAGTGAATAAGACTCATCTATGCTTTATATAAATTACAGTTTGAAGAGTAGTTTACTCACAGCCAGAGCAGGCAGCCAAGATGTGCCTCTGCACACAGGGATGGGCCCAGAAGCAGCATTAATGTCTGTGCTATGCACCTGAGCAATCAAAGCCTAGGAACAAGGTTATTGCACAGGGCAATGCCACAGTCACACAATACCTGCTTCACCTTCCAGATTCATTTATGGTTTATCTTTTCAAAAACTGCTCCATAAGTGACCAATTACCTACTGATCCAAGGATGGAACCACGAGCCAGGCAGACAGATGACCAGTGGAGATGATAATTTCTTTTTCAGTGCTGCCAACCCCCAGATGTGGTGGCAAAAAGAGCATCTGGCAGAGAAGTGTGTCAGGGACACACCAAATGCACTGCCCACCTCCAATCATAAGCAGGTCCCTGGAAGAAAGTCAGGACATCCTCCAGCAGCTGTGACTTCCCAAAGAGAAATACTGAGGCCACACTAGCAAACCTCCACCAAACCATCAATATGTTGGTGGGTAACATGGGCCCCATTCACTGCCCTGCAGCTCTGCAAGTCAAACTGCTGTGCCCTGGGCTCTCAGTTTATAAAATGAGGCCGTGAATCATCTGCTTCTCTGACATACTATTATAATTCATCCAGTAAGGCAAACAATGCCTGGGAACAGTGTAAAGTAATACTTGGAAACCGGAGATGAGAGCTGTATTCATCAGAATTCCCACTCAGAGAAAGTGGCTTAACAAAATGCTCCTGTCAAATTTGATTAGAAAGTGGGTGATAACATCAGCCTTACTTCTCATAAGTAAAAGGCAATTCTGCAAGGCAAAAAGTGCCTTCACTCTCACCTTCCCTGTCTTTCCCTTTCCAGCCTAAGCCTGTAAAAGACCACAAAGTTTTTTCATGTGAGATAATTAAACAAAAGTCTGTGGACCACAACACTACAATGAGTCCCCTGTAAAGGGCATAAATTATTTATTTAGATGCTCGATTGTCATTCAACATCACAGAGAGACAACAGGGAGAGACTGTAGGAAGAGAGTCAATTGTTTTATGGGAGTCATTATGTTTGTACTTAATCATGATTATATATCAAGGAAATGATTATTTGCTGAAATGTGCAGCTGTACAACTTCATGGCCTCTATATACTCCAAACAACTGGCTGCAATCAACCTCTTATCTTCCACTTCTCACTTCACTCTTGAGCAACTCCAGCACCCTCAAAAGATGCTGCCTTTCAGGAAGTGCCTTTGAGGTTCCAACTTACTAATGAGCTCACCTTTATCTTCAAGGCCATAGTCCAAATGTGCCAGCCACTCCCCTCTTTCCCAAAAGGGAGAGAATGATGAAAAATGGCTGTAATATTTTTGTAATTTGGAAGTTATCAGAAGAGGCTTCCATTTCTGAGTAAAGATTCAAGCAGGAGCAGAATGGGGGCTGGATTATTAAATGCAGTTCTGAACATGGAGGCTAATGACAAATGACTAACAGTAGGACATTTTAAGCTAATGGCCATTTACCCAGCCCTTACCCAAACTCATGCTGCTAGAAGAGCAAGCAGTTTCCATCACTGATTACATGGGACACAAACCTTGAACTTGCTGAACTTTTTATACAGATGCCTCCATGAAACTCAAGGATGATAGGATCAGTTCCAGGGTGTTACAGCAAACAGAGAAAAAAGGACAGCTTTTGCTTAAAACTGACAAGTACAGCTATTACTACTGGGATAGAAATTTGAAAGTGGAGATATAGCAGCTCTCTGTGTTCAGGATGTCAACAGTCTCCAGGTAAGGCTTGCAAACTGGAAAAACATATCAAAAACTGCAGACAGACAGATGTTGTTCAGCATCCACAAGGCAGGAAAATAAAAGAGGGCACCCTTATTCCTACAGCTGTGAGCCTTTATGAGCAGCCCTTGGTAAAGCCTCTCAAAGCTGCTGCTCAAAATGAGAAAAAAAATCCTGATACTTTAAAAAAAAAAATAATTTAGACATCTCTCAGTGAAGACTGGATCAACAAATGCAGATTCAAGGTCAAACTCACCTATGCATTTTAGATTAACCAAATTTAATAAAACAGCTCTGGCAGGCCACTGTCATATACTGCACCTCTGCAGTTGTCATTGCAAAGGAACAGATTGCTTGCAATGTTTGGTCCAGTGCCCTTTTGGGCAAATTACTTGGAAAACATATTTACAGAGGCCTGCTATGAAGTTTTCTGTCACATCTGCCAGAGCCCCACACAGTCCAGCTGAGAGGAAAATGCAGGGGATGGCTTATTTTCTCATTTGCAGAAGAAACTAGCATTTGTTCCTGGATGGGACTAGCAGGATCTCAAATTGCATTGTCATTGACCTTAGATGACAAAGGAGCTGAGAAGAGTGGCAGTGGCAGTTAGTTAAAGCAGCAAAGAAGCCAAAGGAGCAGGAAACCTGAGCCACCCCTTGCCCACAGCTGGTCCTGGTGACCACCAGCTTTGGGAAGCCTTTGTAACAGACTGTGACCATATTCCAATCACTTTGGTAAAGAATATGCAAGAAAGCTCTTGTGACTTCTTCTGAGCTTGCTTATTCCTTCAGTGAGCAACATTTTTGCTTACTTTAGCTGTTCTAGCGTAGCACTGGGCAAAATCCTCGCCCCCATGAGAGTCAGCACCAGCCCTGCCATTACAGAAGCAGGGTCAGAAGTTCACCCACATACACACAGGTCACTGCACAGTCCATCCAGCACAGAAATATGGTCATGAACCAGCCCTGCTATCAACTCTGGACACTTTGGCTTTAGTCAGCCTTCAGTGCATGCAAAGCTCACCCGTGGCCCTCTGCTCTGAAAGAGGATGTCACACACACAGGTGGACAGAAGTGCTTTGGCAAGGTTTGAGTTATCATACGATGCATCTGTTCAATTTCTGAGAAAGTAAGTCTGTCAGTGATTCACTAACTTGTAAGGAGACACAAAATGCATCACTGAACCATGACATCCTGTCAGAGAGCAGAAGTCCAGGCAGAAGTGTTTCCCAGGAACAAAATGCTCAAGTTGAGGTGTTTGTGCCAGCAGTGCAGACTGGCTTGCTCCCTCCTCCTCTCCCTTTCACAAACGGTGTTGCCAGCACAGTCAGAATTTTGCTTCTGGTGATTTCTTGCAAGAATTAATATCCATCCCTCCTAACAGGTGCCTGTTGTTCATTTTTATGAACCTAGAATTCTGCATCAACTTCTTAATACCACAAAACCAAAGTGAGATTAAAACCAGATTTGTTTATTAGAGCAAATGCCACAATAGTGTTTTCCATTATTTACATTTTATTAATAGAAAACAAATAGTTTCAGTATTGCAAACATACACGGTCTGCTAAATATCTGTACTCACAATCAAGCTGTCCACTAATATTGCCCATACCTTTTCCCCATTTCTTTTCAGATTTATAGAGAAATGTATTTCCAGAAACAGTCTACGCATAGCTCAGTAAACCTTAGTCTTAATGTGAGCAGATCCAACTGCTTTGCTCCTGCTGCTACATCCATCAATGGCTCAAGGAAAGCAGGCATCAAGCTGGTGCTCTCAATGAAAACCAGAACAGGCTAATAAAAAGAACTCTATAAGGAAAACAATTCCTGAAGCTGAAGAACACAAGCCAGGCCTGTGTGCTAATCTGGAGTAACCCCTCACCTGTGCAGAACCCCGAGGCTGAGCTGCCAGCCAAGGGGCAGGGAAAGGCAGCTCCAGCAGCCAGGGACGCTCTGCACTGAGGCCACACTGCACTGCCTGCTCCAGATGGTGCAAAGATGGAGATCTGGTTCAGGCCTATTTGTATAGCCAGACCCATTGATCTCCATACCTCCATGAATCTGGCTCTAAATGAACACTTTGTGTCAGCCCAATGTGTGAAGAAGGCAGGAACTCAAGATACTTCTGTTCTTTTGAAGTGCAGGCTTTATTGTGCCTGGGCCCAGCCATGAACTGCAATGCAATCTGATTAGATCAGAGCAATATTCAGTGAGGGGAAGGGATAACACACTTACAGCAAATGCCTTGGAACAGCAACTGCAATTCCACTGCACACATGGCAAAACACACACTGCTGATTTTGAACTGGCAACTCCCACAGAGGCTCTAAAAAGCCTACAAGGTCTTTCTCTCCTTTATGTTTAGTTACTGGCCTCACAAACACCTCTGGCCTCAAAAGCCCCTTAACTCAGCTCTCCCAACCACCTGTGCTGCTGATCCCAATCCAGCAAGGATTTCAGCTACCACCAAATGGCTGCTGCCTCTGAAGCACAAGATCAAGCACCGCCAGGACAAGCAGGTGCAAAAAGCAGAAGAAAAGTTTATTTTTAAATCCAAGTCAGCAGATCACACTGAAACCCCACAGCAAGCAGATCTGCAAAATAAGGCAGTGCTATTTTTACATGCTGTCACTTCTTCCAGCAGAGCACACTTCCTTACTGAACTGAGGAAAAGATCATGAGGGTACAAAGGGAGGTAAAAATCATTCAAACCACCTTAAGAAATTATCAGTTCAAGATATTTTGGAGAATGCCTATTATTTCTTCAGTTAGTTATACAGAGATAAATAATCATCAACCCATCAAGAGGCTCAATGCACACCTAAACATTGAGTGCAACATCTCAGGCCCTGGGTGCAAGGGAAAGCTCTGTCCCTGCCCCAGGAATTCAGGGACATGGTTTCCTCTCCTGGGGCAATCTTGTGCCTTTGCTCAGGGTTAATAATCTCTAACTGCAACTCATCCATACAAAGGGGTATGGTACTACTTCAAAAGGCCATACATTCTCTTTTTGGTACTTTCTCAAGGCAGCTGCTCTGTGTGCTCCAAAGGCCACTTAAAAATCATCCCAAATATGTATTGAAATACCCATTATTCAACTTCATCCCCACTGATTTATTTACTATGACTCCAAGCTCATTTCAACATGGCTTGGTGAAAGAGATTAAAACCACATTGATTTTTCAGACTTCTCCTCTAAACCCCAAGAGACTCTGCAGCAGTCCCATGGACAACCTGTCACCTCTTTAATCAAGTGACAGATAGCAAGAGGGTAGCAGGAACCCAGGGCACTGGTGTTTAGTTATCCAGATTGCCTCAAAGCTCCTGTTGCCTGGTATAATAAAGACAGTTGTGCTGTTTGTCAGATCAGCTCTCAAAGAGTTAACCAGTTTTGTCCTCAATGATAGGCTGCTTTTATTTTAAATTTGGCTGCATCTCACTTCAGCTTCCTCAGCCTTACTAAAATATAATGAATTTTCACAAAGGCAAAGGAGAATGTCACTGCATGGGTTTGACACCAGCTGGCTGCATGAGCCCGCAGTACAAAGAAATTTGATACACAACAATGAACCCAGCTTAAAAAAAAGATATATTCCACCTGCTACAGAAAGTGAAATGAGGACAGCCATCTCCAAGCAGAGAAACTGGAGGATTTGTGCTTTTGGCCTGAAACTCAGTAAACACACATTCTTAAAAACAGCAAATTCTGAACTTTTGAATTTAGAAAAAGTACATTATCTCCTTGTAAGCAGCAAGTGAAGTTCACAGAAGGCTGCATGCAGAGGTGAGACATCTTACAAGCACAGGGCTGGGCTCACCAGATCTTTGGCTGCTTTGAATGCACAGATTCACATGCTCTGCAGGCAAACTCCTGTTTATCCCGTGAATCCTTCCAAGTAATCTGTGCTGTCAGGCTGCCTTTAAAGTGTGCCTGCTTAAACCATGAAGAGTGCAGCAGGAGAAAAGCTTTGATTCTCTGAGCCACAAAAAGGCACATCTTGCAGAAAAGCTGAAATGAAGCTGCCCTGGTGTCCAGCATGACCAGCACAGAGCACAGCAGACACTCAGCAGCACTGATGGCACACCAACACCAGGGATGTGCTTATCCCATGCTGTGAGGGCACAATAACTGCATTTCCTCTGGCACACAAGCTCTGCTGAGCTGCAGTGAGCACACCTCGACCCCTGGAACAGCAGATGCACCTGACCTGGCTGACTTGCTTGCTAGGACCCACACACCAGGTCTGTAGGACTGGGCAGGAAGGCCAAGCTTTGAAATGTCCCTCCATCACCCTTAGTAGTGAGGACAACTGCTTCAGAAAGCCAAGACCTGAATCAATGAGAAAGACTAGAAATCAAAGGCAGAAGAAAAGCAAAGATTAATTCAGAACAGGGCTTTACAAATCTTCAAATTTAAACCTTGAAAGAGGAGCAGAAGCTATCCTTCTCCATGGCTTTACCCACTCTCTCACTGCAGTGCAAAACAGCTTTAGAACCCCCTCTCACTGAACAGCCCCCAGGCAGAGGAGCAGGAGGGTATTCACACCTTACACATACATTTAGAGCACTATTACCATTCTAGCCAAGTCCTGCTCATCTCATAGTCCTTGATGATCAGACCAGCTGGGGCTGGGCAGCTTTAAACAAGGCTGCAACCCACACCCAGAGTGCTGCTGAGGCTTTAGCAGCAGCATGTAAACCTAAATTAACACTTTCCTAGGGGATGCCCCTCTTTCCAAAGGAGGGAGTCCCTGCTCCCCTCCAAACACTGATGTAACACCTTTGGTTGTTAGTCCTTCCTTTCAGCATCTCATTCAGGAAAAACCAGAGAGACAAGACTGGGAGTGATCTTGGGGGCCTGGTCTGCTCATTGCCCACTAAAAGCAGGGCCAACTTTCATGAGGTTCCTTGGGGTCTGCCCACTTCAGCTTTTGAGCATCTCTATGGGTGGATATTCTTGGGTTTCTCTTCCAGTTGCTGGTTAGTGCCACTGTGAAAATTAGTTTCTTTACCTAAAATCCAGAGTCCACTGTCCCAGCAGCTCAAAGTTTTCCAAGCAGCCCTGGCACTGTTTTGTCAACATAACACAGCAAATATATGTGGAAAGTGTTTATTTGTTTTATGCAAGTAAAAGCTTTGACATCAAAGGAATGTGAACACCCACCATAAATACACAAACCAGCATTGTCACAGCCCAGTCTATGAAAAAATGAAGTCTGTGGCATTTTGAAAATTACAAAAACCCAATTAAAGTTTACCTACAAAAGCAGCCAGCCCAACTGCTAACTCGCTTCATTTCTTCAGGTTTCTCAAAAAAAGAATGAACAGTGCTTTATAATTAAGTTGATTAGAGCAGAGAAACATTCATCTGGTCATTTGACATCCCTGGTAATGCAGGAAATCCATCTAAACTTCAACTCCTCACATGCTCTGGTGCTCCCTTGTTCTTCTAACAGACCTCATCAGCCTGCACCTCCAGAACAGCTGGCTGTGCCCTACAGACATTCATTTGGCCATTAAAGACCAGACTAGGTGCCAAATTTGCATGGAGGATTTCTGACCTAGGCTTTAAGCACTGTAATGCACAGGACTAGCATATAAATTACAAGTGTAGATAAAGTGCTCAGAAAGGGTTACCTCCTATTCAGAATTTATGAACTGTGTTCCCCCAGAGACTGCCCTGATGTAGCACCATGTACCCAGATTCCAATATTTCACTGTGATATTGCTACATGAAAGGTTCCCCCTTACTTGCATCGTGCTCAGCCATGTGAAGCAGGATCAATGAGCAAACTCTTGTCCCAAAGCAGCTCTTGTCCCAAAGACAGCCAGCCTGAGGACAGGTCACTCAGAAATTGCATACACAAACGTGCACACAGTCACAGCCTGTCTGAGGAAACCCACTTTGTATTGCTGTGCTGGACATGCTGAGAAAAGTCTTGGATCACTCAGCTCTTGCCATGTGGTCTCAAATGCAGTTTGTAACACGAAGAGCCAACAGAGATGACGACATTTCAGTCTGCTAACCAAAGTGAGAGCCCCCGGGTTTTGGAAGCTTTCACTTTTGGGCTTTATTCCCAAATCAACAAGTGTAAGCTTGACTCAAATCCACCTGCTGCTACCAGTGTGGTCAGCTCAGTCCTAGACTGAAAGGTTGAAATCTTGCAAGGCAATGGAAAATACAGGCTGCAGTGTAAGGATGCAGCTGCTCTGAAAAGGTGTGCAGGGAACTGGCTGCCTTCCCCTCATGGCCAGGCAGTAATGCTTTAAGGCCCTGACTCATGAGCAGTGTTTTTCAAGACAATGGTGTGTACCGACTACAAGTCCACAGGCTGTGCAAAGCCCAGGCTGCAACACAACTGTGTTGAAATCCCTGCAACCAAATGTTCTACAGAGCAGAGCACTTGTCAGTTTGTACCCAGCAACCTCCATGTGAGCTGCTCAACAACACTCCTGTGCCTGTATTTAGCATCTGCATTGAGAAGTAATTTATGGTTTTATTTAAGGAGAGCTTCTTGAAGAGGGCAAAGGTGCCTCATATTGCTTTCCCCAGAGTAAAGCACATCAGCAGACAGTTCCTGAGGAGCAGCTAACACCCAGTGTTAATAACACAATGCCATTCTGGTTTCTTGACAGTCTCCTGGGGATTGCGGGGTCAACACAGGCCAAACTTTTGCAAATTTAAAGTTGCAGTTAAAAAGAAAAACACATATACTTTTCACATTATTTATAGACTAGACACAACTTGTTCCAGAAAGATATCAATGTGTTTCTTCTTTTTGTACAAATATCCACCAACCAACTTAACCATGCTGGACAGCCAAACACTTGTACTGGTAACTAGTTTTGTTACCACAACATGCCAAAGTGAAAAGGAACCTTAATAATGTGACAGAAGCAAGATTTAAAATATTATTTTTTTTAATGTGGTCGTTTTTCATGTGGTCAGCTTCTGCAGTTATGCTCTGGTAAGCGTGTCGTATCATCAGTCTTAATGGACTTCCAATTCAACAGCAGTTTCTGATTTATTCCTCCCCACCCCACATCCTCTTCAGAGTCCATTTCTATTTCAAGCATCAGTACCCAATGCCTGCAACATCTGCAGGTTGCCAAGCCAGTCTAGCTATGGAAAAATGGATACAAACCACTTGCCAACAGAAGAAAATACACTCTGCACTGCAAACTGGCTAGCTTGTGTTTTTTCCATCTATCTATAAATAGGGCAATGCCAACTGCTAATTAAAACTGACAGGTTCAAATGGTGCAATGCTGTAATCACAGTATGACATGTGTAAGTCTCTAAACATGTATTAAAAAATGAGGCTAAAAAGCCCTCCAACCCAAATGCTGTAAATGGATAAGCACTCACAGCTTTTTACACTGCATTAAGGAGAACAGAGAGCTGCTGATAGAGGCTTCCCTGCACAGAAGGCACAAGATCAGGAAGCACAGAAAACACAGACCATGAGATCTGCTGTTCCATGGTACTAAAGCCATGCTCTCCCCAGGCTCCTGAGGAGCCCTTGGGCTGCTGGAGTGTCTGGAGTGACGTAAGCTGGCAGAAACTGCAATGCAGCACTTGCGCAGGCCACGAGCATCCCTGGATTCCTCTTCTGCAGCAGCACTGCCACTCATGCTGAGTGAACTCAAGGGCATGCCTTCCACAGAAATCACTGCCACATTCAATCTGTCCAGCTGCAATCCATCTCAGATACAACTGCTTGCAATAGGCATTAGCCTAGATTTTTTTGAACAGTTTGTTTAAAGTAGGTAAAATAAATGATTCAATTAAAAAGGTAGCCCCCAAAGAACTGGTTTTTGAAACGGGAGTAAGGACGGTATAATTGGGTCTTGATGTAAGGAGTATTTCTCTGCTTAAGAAAAAACTCTGGCCAAAGTAAGTAGTTAGTCTCATTAATCTGGCATTCCCAACAGGATCAAAAGGCCATGAAAGGAATGGCTTGCAGGTCAGATGATAATAAAAGCAAAAGGTACCTCAGTTGTCAACCTAGGATAAATCACCAGTACTCACTGGGCATGCATTATTTTCCTCTATGCAAGATATGGCAAAACCCTATGGCAGCAGAGGTGGGAAGCACTAAAAAATCCTGTGGCAGACTCCTGAATTGTAAACATTAGTAAGAACAGAATCACATTGAAGGAGCTCCAGCTTATCTATTAAGAAAGCTTTATACCAGGACTGCTAAAATGCAGGTGAGCTAAGGGGAGATTTGGGCATGAAACAACTAAAAAATATATTGAGCTACAAAGAAAGACATGGCAAGTTATCTGCTATGAAAACAAAAGTAAACCTAATACTATTTTAAAGCACTTAAGAGTGTGATTTAAGAAAAAACAGGTATAAATCAGCATCAGCAACTACCCATCCAATGACTGCCCTTTACTAGAGGCAGCTCTTGCAAGTCTAATCAGCAGTCACAATGGGCAGGAAGAGGGAGCACATCCCCATGGACACTTTTTTCTACCTATAACCAAATGTGTGAAGACTCCACTTTAAAGTGCATGGAGAACATGGTATGATACAGCTTCCTTTGAAGTTTGACTGCCTTTTGCAAAAGGAAGAATAAACAACATCTAAAGAAATCAGCTTGCAAAAAAATAGTGAGGAGACTTTCCAGCAGAAGCTGTTTTCTGAGAGGGCACCCCCTTCCTTCAGCCTGTTCCCTGTCTGGAGTCACCTCCACAGAGTAACATGGACAGGTGCTCCTCAGCCAAATGTAGCTGTTGACTATTGAAAATGCACTTTTGCTTTGAGGTGTTGTTAACGGAGTTGCCCTGGACACATTTCCAAAAACTTCAATGCTATCAGGCTTTGTCAGTGTGAAACACTGATCTGTTTCTAAACTGGGTGTACTTCAAATGCTTGAGGCAGGACAAGCACCCACCTCAGTAATCTCTCTGCTAAGGCACACCTCAAGGAAAAATATTCTGAGACAAGCATGGAAATACAGAAAGTACAATCTGCTCATTTAAAAATACACCCACCATCAATTTATTCTGCCATCTGTTAGTGAGGCCAAAGGTCAATCCAAAATCTGCATGAGCCAGCAGCCCTCACAAGTGAGGGCCCTTTTCCCTACAGCCAGCAGCACACCTTTGATGGGCTCAGGACTCAAGCCAGCTCTCTGGCCAAAGTGACGTGGTGCATTTTGAGCAAGGCTGGCCAGGGACAGCCTCAGGCACATTGCAAACCCAGGCACAAATGGGGATCTCTGGATGTACAGCAGGATGATGTTATCCACCCTATTCCTTTAGAAGTTTTGGGCCCTTCTGTTTCTATGTTACATCAATGTCTCCCAACAGAAGTTCTGCAGCCCTGGAAAAGGCCACTAGGGCATCCAAGGATCCCTCCTACAAATATGAACAGATGAGGACACCCAGTAGAAAGATGGGCACAGAGACAGAAACCAACACAGAGCATCCTCCAACACCTCACCACACGTGAGACCAAGGTGCATCTTCCCTCACTTCACAAGAATGCTTCACGTGGTTGTTGGCCACCAAGGTATCACAGGGTCTTAGGCTGGAAAAGACCTCCAAGATCATCAAGTCAAACCTTTGATAAAACATCAACTTGTCAACTAACCATAGCACTAAATAGCACATCCAGTCATTTCTTGAACATTTCCAGGGATGGAAACTCCTCCACCTTCCTGAGCAGCCTGTACCAATGCTTAACCAACCCTTCACTGAAGAAAATCTTCCTGATATCCAACCTCAACCTCTCCTGGTACAGTTTGAGGTCATTTTCTCTTGTCCTTTCACTTGTTTGTTGGGAGAAGAAACCACACCCACCTGGCTACAGCCACCTTTCAGTGTGTTGTAGAGACCTGTGAAGTCTCCCTGAGCCTCCTTTTCTGCAGACTACACACCCCCAGCTGCTCCTCTTAGGACTTGTGCTCCAGCCCACTCCCCAGCTCTGCTGCCTTTCTCTGGACATGTTCCAACACTTCGGTGTTCTCCTGGTAGTGAGGGGCCCAAAATCAGATACAGGACTCAAGGTGTGGCCTCCCTAGTGCTGAGTACAAGGGGACAATCACTGCCCTGGTCCATAAACCCCAGGTCTGTTTCTGCTGGGCAGCTTTCCAGTCACTCTTCCCCAAGCCTGTAGGATTGCAGGGGGTGTTGTGACCAAAGCACAAACCCAGAACCTCACCTTGTTGAACCTCATGCCTGGCTTTGGCCCATTGATTCAGCTTGTCCAGACTGTTCTACAAGAACAAGAACTTGGCAGCTGATAGGAAACATGTTGTCCTGACACCACGCTCTCTCTGGCCCAGTCCAAAGTAAGGCAACGGTCAAGCTAAAACATGCCAGTGGTCTATCAGTTTAGTACAGCCAACACTTCCAAAAGGAAAAACTTTCAGGCTTAAATCACACACAGTCTTTAATGCAGCCTCTCAAACAGAGTAATTTATAGCAGGATATGCTTCCTGCCATAAAACATACATATGCAGAAAATATTATAAACTTCCTTCAAAATCTATATTTAAATTGGAGTGCTAACACTCTGCTGATGTCGCTGGTGATATCCATTGCACTCACTGCTTTTGAAGTGACCTAGAGCTTTAGATGTTTTAGCATGGCTTCCTGTTATTTTACCTGTAGGTTTTCCTCCACCACCATCTGAATGCTTCTCCAGGAGAGCCACCAAGGCAGACACCACCTGTCCTGGTGACTCACAGCAGTGAACTGGATGTAAGGAGCATTAATCACTTAGAAGAGCCAGACCAGTATTTTCACAGAAAAGTGTTATCACCTTCATGAACCTGGAGGGCTCTTTTCCAGCAGAGTATGGGAAGATCCACCAGGCAAAGAGCCACATCCTCTCTCTACAGAACCTTCCTGACAATGGCTGCTGCAGCTGGGGACAAGTGCAGGACAGTAATGATTGTTCCATCGAGGTGACACAGTTCCTCTGCTCACTCACACAGACAAGTTAATGGAAGAAAGAAACAGTCTGTTCTTTCCCCAGTCTACTAGAGAGGTCTAAGGCCCCTTTAGGCAGGACCAAGAAAACTCTGTCTCCTTTAAGATGCTCTTGCCCAATGAACAAAGCACTGTTAATTGAAAATACTCAACTTCCCTGGCTGTGGGAATAGGGACGTGAGCTCAAGTTTCACTCCTGGAATTCCTTGTGAACAAAATGAACTCCCAAATATCTATGACTTCAAATTGGACTCCACACAGAACACCAATGTCATACTGGTGATGTTTTGGGGAAATTTGTGCAGAGCCAATGCAATGTTTTTCAGCATGGTCTCTCTCATAAATGAACACATAGAGGTCCACAGTGTGACCCTGAATGATAAACATTCTGAGTCTCACCTTCAGAACACAGACCTCCATAGTATCTGCTTGATTTCCCCTAGTAACTTCAGGCATAATGGGGTTGGAGGAGGAAAGGAGGAAAGCAGCACTAATAGATCTAGGATTATGACCTTTAAATGTTTAACTAGGAATCTATTCTTTGCAGTCAAGACAAAGCAGCAGGTGATTAGCTTCACTATGAGTCACTCCACTCCTGCAGCACCATAATTCAATGAGACATTTTAACAGCCCTCAATTTTGTTTGGGATCTGCTTACTAGAGCCATCATCCCCTAGCTACAATTTTGTTTTGCCTCATGAGCTACACAGGGTCAGTCCAGGTCAGTGCTGGATTGAAGGAGATGCCTCAGAGAAAATCCCAGATGCTCCAAGAAAGGGGCCTGTTTCCAGAGCAGGCACCGGGGTCTGGGAGAAGGTCTGGAGCTTGGGCCTGGATACAAGCTGCAAACTTCCAGCAAGCTACAAGGGAGAGCCTGACCTCTCTGTCTCACTGATCTCAGGATGCAGGTACTTCACTTGCTCAGACTGTCAACTATCCTATCCAGCTACATCCAAAACACCATTCTTCACTTTCTGCTGCAAATACACTCTTAAGGAACTCTCTCATATCTCCAGAAATGGCTTCAACATGGCAGTGTAAGAATACCTACCCATCCTCACCTTCTGCCTGACCCATTCCTCAGCTCCTCTTATGGTATCAGGAAACTGCTGGAGAAACTGAATAAAATTTCCCATGTAATATGTAACACATAACTTCATTGTCCTTAAACCACACCTGGATTTCAGAAGTTATACAGAAAAGAATCTGCAAACTCCAACTGCCTTCTTGACAGACAAAGCTTTTTCCACTTCTCCAGAGTAGTTTCTTTTTCTCCAACAGCTTGACAAGCAATTCTGAAAACAAAAAACATACATTGCCTCCTCCCCATAGCTGAGTCAGCAACAGCAAATTCCTGAAGCATGCCTGTACCCTGCTGGCCTCTGGACCCCTGGAATTGCTTCACTTTCCCTCAGCACTTGAGTTCACCAAGCCCAGGCACAGCACAGTGTACTCAAGTTGCACTCATGCTTGCAGGACCAGCCCCTGTTCCTGCTCCCAGTCCACAGGGTTACCAAAACACAAATATAAATTAGTGGGCAGAGCACATGTTTCTTTCATCACCCCACTGTCAAACATGCTTACTGAGAAATGAACTACACACAATGTCTCCTGTTCCAAACCTGCACCATTAGGCACACAGGTCAAGTTTTTACTTAAAAATTACCTTTGGTCACCTGTTACTTACCATTTCATAAGGCTTAGGGATCTGTTACAGGCTGCAAGCTAATAGGTAAGTGCTCAACCTTACAAAATATTTGCTCATGGGTTTTTGATCCAGAAATCCTGGGTTCAAACTCCACTGCTGTGGTCGTTCTGTTCATTTGGCTTGTACAGTTGCAACAACTTGGAAAAAACAAATTACAAGCTTTCTCAGAGAGCAATGAAACATTTTTGTTTCACAGCAGGTACTTTGATCAAAGCCTGTTATTAAATATTTGTACCTCATACCTACCCTGGTTGTATTTTAAAGCCACACTGAATATGATATATTTTTTAATCCAGATCAGACTCACCAGGACTCTTATCAGCATATCACTCAGGGGTTTGCAAGGAAAATATCTGTACCGTAAGCTCCAGCATGTATGAACACAGCTTCATTAACATAAACACTTTCATGCCAGTAAAACTGCATTTTCATTACACTGCTATTCACAGAGGTGTCAAAGCAGGGTTACTGCTTAATGGGCATAATATTACTGTGACACAGGGAAGCCCTAATAAGAGTTTTGCAACACACTATTGCAAAAGGGTCCCAGAACCAGTCATGACAGGAAGATCTATGTCTGAGACATCTATACCTATTTGAATGGGAGATATTTTGTTTTACAGAGGTAAAAAACTAACACTTTGTCCCTGTAACAGAAACTGAATCAGATTTTTAAAAAAAAATCATCTCACACAACAAGATAAGCTGGCCAAAAAAAAGCAGGTGAAGAGTGAAGTCATGTCAACCTCATGACTAAAAAGCAAGAAAGATGCAATCTGGCTTATACTTAAATCCAAATCCTCGTATTTCTTTCTAAGAAGGCTTTGAACCATGTCTCTTATATGCCATTATAATCTTGTACCTTGGTTCGCACAGTAAGCGTAAAGGTGCAGTATGCAGGCACCACAAACTTTGCTGCTTCCAAAATCACCTTCAGTGCTTCAACCCCTCAACACTCCTACAAGAAGAACCTGGTGAGTTACCACAAGCAACCAAAATGCCCAAATACCTGTGACCTGCACAGAGCTGTGAGGCCCTTCTACCTTTGAGATTTCATCTGCCCACCAGACGATGGCCAATTCTGAGATGGCATAAATGCCTTCAAAACTTGAACTGGTGACTTAGGGAGCTTTCTGCTGGAAAGAGGCATGCCACAGGCATCACAAGTGGAGGTTTAAGGGGAAAAAGTCTGAATAAAGCATATGTTTGACAGCTAGGCTAGGAGAGGCCCTAAACTTTTCCATTTCAAAAGCAGTGCAACCTCTACACCACATCCTCTGTCCTAGGAGCATGGGAGCAGATACATCCTTGGCCTGGCAGTCTGGGCAAGTAACCTCAGCAGCTCCTGTCTCTAGTGGGTAAAACATAAAACATAAAACTCATCATCAGCCTGAGAACAGGCACAGGTTGTGCTCATGTATGCTCAGCACAGGGGAGATGGTCCTTCCCTCCAGGAGCACAAGTGATTGACATTTGGTCAATTAGTTCTCTATTAACATGCAACCAGGGACCTGGTAACAAGAACATTTCTTTTTCTTCCTGATTTGATAGAAAAGACATTGAAACATGTTTTAATCTGCAACACAGACTGGTAAAACCAGCTGCCCAACAGACAGGCTTAATTCTCCTTGGAGGGCTTGAGAGCAGCTTTACTGCCGGCCGGATAAGTCATGTTTACAGCAGATCCTCAGAGCTGCTCAGCCTCCAGGATGAATTTAGAAATCAGCCCAGAGAGTAGATTTGCAGAGCAGTAATTAGCACAGGAGACAGTGGAGAAGTGATTGAGAGGAAACATTTAATCTGTGTCAACATGGGGGGATTTGTCCAAACTTCTGGGCAGCTCATGGAAGAAAGGCAGAGAAGGATGGAACAATGAGGATCTGCACTCCAAAACTACTTCCACAGACCACCTTGAGGAGCCTTAATCAGCTTTGCAACATTCCTCCTTCCCATTTCAGGGCTTTTTAATTTTTTTTTCTTTAATTTTTTTTTAATGGCAAAGAAAAAAAAACAGGGCAGGCCATGGGCATCCCTGGCAGGCAGCACACCGTGTTGCCACAGTGACTGTAACAGTACACGGTCAGTTGGCAGGCTGAGGATTTCCTCACCACTGTATTTCTGCTAATGAGTCAGCAAGTGCCTTAACTTAAACACACCACCAGCTTGATCAGGCTTGTTACTGTGCAACTGCACACCAGAGCAGAGCAGATGGAAGAGCTCCTGTTGTACCAGCTGGATTTAACCCCCATACCCTCTAAACCACTTCCACAAAAATCCACCATAGGGAACACCAGCCACCATTTTCACACAACTCCGCATCACTGTTTCCACCTCAGATGGATTGCATCAGCATCAAAACAAAATAGAGAGATCATCAGAAGTTAAAAAGATCCAACTAGGAACCCTCAGGTCAGAGGAGGATGAGGAATCACCAGGGAGTGCAGCTCCTTCTGGTTTCTTCTGAAATAAAACTGAGCCACGGCAGCAAAACTCATCTGGTGCCTCTCATGTGAAAAGAGAGAACATGTCAAACAAGTTTCTGTAGGAAGGGTTGGTTTATTTGTACTTCTCTCCATTCTCAGGAGCTACACGTTTTTTTCAAGTCAGTAACAACTTGTTAGTGACATTTCAGTGACAGACAAAAAGCAGCACCAACAGTGTCCGTTCCAACACGTGCTCCTCCAGTTCCCCTAATATGTTCCCACTCCTGGATTTAAATTTGTGAACACAGGTCCCAGAGTACAAACAACCACTGCAAACTCAAAAGCATAGAAACTAAGAAAAAAATTAATTTACCTTATGTAAATGGTTTAAGTACCCATATTCCTTAGACTTCAATATGTAAAACAACACAAGCAGATTCATACAAGAGTTAAATCTGGAGTTATAGACAGATCAAGCAGGAGGTGAACAGGTCTTCTTGCCAGGGGTATTTACTGACTTTCTGAAAATGGCAAATGGGCATTAACTCAGAAAGAAGTGGCTCAAGAAGAGAAATAACATCCCAAGTAAAAGGAGATCAGATGCAGCCCTTTCCAACTTCCAAACTGACTTTGCCCTCTCTCTCATTTTCCAAGGCATTTCCCATCTCTATCTGTGCCTAGCTGAGAAAATTGAGTCTGACACAGCAGACAGTCTGCTTCCATTTGATGAAGGAACAGCAATTCCTGAAAAAAAAAGCAGGGCTAAGAATAGATCCCAGTGGTCAGAATAACTACATGAACTAAGTACAAGGCACACATAAGATTTATTAGGTCTCACACTATAACAGCACCATGAATCCTAATGGTGCCCTATTTGCTATCTGTGTCTGCCTTTAAATCAATGACAGAAGTTCTCTTGGCATAGTAACATATCATGAGTTTCACCTGCAGCAGTTTACTTCTAGCCCTTCCCAATTCACTTGTGTTAAGCCAAAAACTGGAAAAAAATGGAGAAGTCCTGCAGTGTGTACAAGCTGGTGAGCCTATATGGCTGCCAACCAACTCACCAGGCTGGGACTGCTGTACTATGACCAGCTCAGAATGCACACCAAGCATGTGAGTTACTCAATAACCATGGAAGGAACACTAACAGCAGGTAATTTTACCTCCAAGGACAGACTCCTTCTTACTTGGAACCTGTGATCTGAACCCTGACAAATGGAGGTATTACAGCAATGGTGTTGCTGTTAGAGCCAGCCTGCAAACGCCGCTGGACAAGGCACCTTGGAGGGGAACATGGGCTGTGCCAGGCAGTCCTGCTTGCAGGTGCGCCAAAAGGGCCATCAGAGAAGCCCACAGAGATGATGCCATGAAGGGCAGGACTGTTACCACCAGTGATAAATGACCAAAGGAAACAACAGGGAGCAAAAGGGGAAGTGAAAGAGAGGAATGAAAAGCCTTCAGAGTCCAAAGCCACCAATGGCAGGTCTGTTCTTCCTCCTGTTTTCCACATAAAGTGGCTACATATCTGTCACCACAACCAGACTCCTCTGCATGGCAGCATCACCAGGGCTCAATCTCAAGGCCACAGAAGATTTTCACATCTTACAGAGCACATATGAGCCTCTGGTGCTCTGTATATTCAGTAGAGGGCACAGTGACCCTCTAAGGAGGTCCCATAACCACCACCCCACATCCTGCTGTACAACCTGCCCTTCAAGGCTAAACATAGGCAATAGCCCAAGCTTGTCTGCTGCAGTCCACAAGCCTCTGTATTGCTCATCTGAATCAATACCACCACAGCATTTGACCTAAAATGATATTGACACCTACAGTTCACAAGCAGACACTTCCATCTAACACTAACTTTGGTGCTGCCTTCTCTGCTGGGAGCATGTCTCCAGTGCAAAAAGGATAGTAAAATTTATTATTTTATCATTTGGAAAGCTTTGAAGGTGAATCAATATTCAGTCACAACCAGTGTGCTCCAAGTTAAAGTACAGCTAAATATTCCAGCAGCCACTCCAGGGTCAGCATCATCTCTTACATCACTATTTTCCTGATACATCATTAATGTGAATAAAACAAAAGAAAATATATGAAATCATAATAATCCTGCCCTTTTAAACACACCTAGTATTTGCTGGTCCTGCATCCCAATTGCAGGAACTTGCCTGGGATCACTGGGGAAACAAATAGATGGAAATGTTAGCTGCAAGGTTTACATATTTTCTCCATGATGAAAAGGGTCCCTCCAGGGCTGGTTCAGACACAAACTACAGGAGATGAGGAACGTCCTGGCTAATGCCCAGGGGTCTGTTCCCATCACTGCATGTTCCTCAGTACAGCTGCCTGCAGTATCTCTGATTTCACAACAGGTTCTTCTATCTGTACAAACCTCAACCTCCATTGGCCAAGGACAAACAAACCCCATGGAACCCCAGAGTGTTCCCAAGAAGCTGCAGCTCAGCTCCTCACTTCTCTGGTTCTACAAGAGACTCAGGTGACCAGCTCCCATGAGCTGTCTGGGAAAACAGTGATCTCTTCTGGCAGGCAGTGCAGGCCTTGGAAAGACCATTTTTGCCAGAAATCTCTCAATGTTCAGCAGGGAGAGAGGCCTCACAGCGAGAGGCTGGAAGGCAGTGATGGGATTTTGCAGCAGCTCTGAGCCCTCAGCACCAACAGTGCTCTGCTGTGCATTTAGGATTATTGATTATCCTCTCCTAATCCCATGATTGAATGCCCAGGGCGAAAGAAAAAAAAATTGTATTATATACAGATAGATAGCTATTTAAAATCATTAACAGAGATTTATATCTCTGAGCCAGTCTTCTGTTCTCTGGGGAAACCAGACAGCTACACAGTGAGACTGAAAGCTACAATAAAATGCAAAAATGAGTTTCAGTAAATCATTAAGCTAAAGCTTATAATGTTTATTTGCAATGTCATGTCCTCAAAATCTACAAAAGCAGATGCATAACTTTTTGTTTTTCTTCTATTAACTGCTAAACTGTCATGTAACTATTGCAAAAGATTGAAGCTTTTTTTTTAAAGCATTGAGCATTAGGGACTGCAGTTTCTTGTCATGGAAGCGATGGATACTTCAATGCCAATTTGTATTTCGAAAAAGGAATGGGAGATAAAATATATGCAAATAAAGGTTTAAGGGTGAGGCTGTTCACCCTCTGCTGATGATCCAGCAACTAGATATGCCCAAAATTTCATTAACAGGGTACCTCTGTGAGATTATTTTTACCAGTTCTGCTCCATCTTCCCTCATTTAGTCTCCTACACTCCATTCCTGTATTTCCAAGTATATGACACACACAACAAGGCAAAGGCAGCAGCAGAGCCAGTTTAAAGCTCCTCAGCAAGGAAGGAAAGTCCTGTGAGCTGTGGCACTCCTGCCATGGGAGGGGAGGACAGCCAGAAAGCCTGGAAGAAGGCAGACTCATTTCAAGAGCAGAAGGGGTTTTTCAGGGTCAGCAGCTCCTTTCCTGCCCCCTCCCTTGCACACAGCACTGGTTCTCTCCCAGCCAGCTCTGCTCTCCCTCCCCGGCCCCACAAGAGCTGGGAAGATGGAAAGCCCAGGGCTGGAGGAGGAGGATGGCCCTGCAGAGACCCCTCTGGGACAGCAGCAGATGGCAGATGCAGACAGCTGTGCCCCAGTGTCCTCCCCCACAGGCTGGGCAGGTGCACACAGAGGGGACATGTGGCCATGTCCCCAAGACTCAGCAGTGACCACAACAAGGGGCAGCCAGTGTTGCAATTTGTCTGCATGACCTCTCTGTTAAAAGCTCAGCTCTTTCCACTCTGGGCAGCTCCATGAACACCACTGACATTTTCCACCTTGCACTCCAACAATCTACAGCCACAAACCCTTCACCTCTCCCTCTGAAGTTCTACTACAGCCACCAGCACAGAGGAAGGAGAAATTAGCCTCAGGTATTTTAGGGATCCAAATAATTATATTAAACCTTGTTTCCATTTTTTAGAAGAGGAATAGAGCAGTAAAACTCTCTGCTCCCTCAGGCTTGACATCCAAAAATTTTTAGCATTTGTTTTTTTTACAGAACAGGACTTGCTCTATTCAATTTAGACCCAATCTGTTAATCTAGAAACAAAGGCATAAAAATACTGCAATTATGGCAAAGGGGACTTCAAGAAGCCTACACTTTATTCTTAATATCTCAGAAAAACAGTGTAAACTCTAACATTTATTCTACTGTATCTACTGCTGGCACAAATGCAAAATTCAAAGCTGCTGTGCTGCTTTTGTCTGCTGCTGCTGATGTTCACTCTAACTGTATGTTCAATCCTGCAAAGGCTGCTCTTTAAATGCTGAGCTGAAGCATGATTTCCAAAATCTTGGTCATACAAATCTGTGAGCAAATCTCTCAACTGCTCTATGCAAACCCCCAAATTATTGCTATGCTCCAGTCCTTGAAGACCACCAAACTAACAAACTCCAGCCCACATGACTAAGGTTCACAGAAGTTCAACCCCAGCTTATGTAAGAGACAGAACTTGTGTGTTTGCCTTTAAAAAAAACCCACCAAGATAAATCCTAGGGTCAGCAAACATGCTGTGCAATATTTAACAAGAAAAAGCTGTGACCTTAACAGGATTTGCAGCCTAAAACTGCTCCTGAAGGCAACAAACATGACATGATCATTCTGACAGCTGTGACAAATTAGGTTTCATTTGCCTGAGAGCCAGCCATGTTCATTTAACTGCAATTACGGGCACATCATGATCCCCATGCTGGGGAAAGCACCCAGCCATGGAGCCAGACAGCGGAACAAAGCATCTTCTACAGATCAACCTCTGCAAATGCTGCTTCTCTAACAACACCAAGCCTGCAAAAACAAACACTTGTTAACATGCACCAGTAGCTTCCCCAGGTGTTTATCGTGGTCCCTTCAGCTCTTTTTCAACCACTGGAACAACAAAACCTGGTTCAGATTCTTTAAATTCTGCATCCCTTCCCTGGATGCCTGGTTGTAAAATGCAGTGCTTGCAGGGGAACATGCTATTTATAGCTCTTTAAAGTTGGGTCCAATCCAGGAGATTTGAAAAGAGTTTCATCCAGCCTGAAATACTATTTTGAAAGACTAAACACATAAATTAATTAGTTTGGAGTTTTTTTGTAACTTGTCTTTATGCCTGAGAACATATCTGGACCTTGCAATCTTCAGAGAAAAATTCTGCATATTTACCCTTAATTTCATAAAAACCCTCTCCTTATCTGCTTATACTTCAGCCCCACCAAAGAAGAAAGCTTTGATCAATTATACATTCACCATTTCAATGTATTTAGTTGGTGAGTTAATTTAAAGGGAAAAAAAACCACCTCTGGGATGTGTCCATCAGCTTCCTTGAAAATTCCTAGATAACAGATCCACAGCGAGTCTAATCCATTTAGACTCAAAGCCACCACTCATTTTTTCTTTAAGACATCATTTCTTTATTCCCAGGCAGGACTCTCCAAGGCTGTGCGCTGGGTAGGCAGGAATGCAGGAGCCCTGGTCCGTCTGTCTGTTTGCTATTGAGGCACCAGCTGCCAGCAGTAACAGGTGTTTTCTGGTTTTCTTCTCAAGAGAAAGTGCTGGGCGCTCTCTGCAGAGGAATGCAGAGCTGCAGCGTGGCACGTCGGCCGGCACGGAGCCGCATTCCTGCCGCCAGCGCAGCCCTATCGGGATGCCTTCCTGGGGAGGGAGCTGCCTTTGGGCACACGCACTCCAAACATTCAGCCAAATCACCACCTCATGATGGCAAGGAAAAGCTTGCTTATCAACAGCTGTGGAGCACTGCACATTTGTGCAGTACAGCAGTCAAAACAGGACAGGGTCAGCTGTTAGTTCAACGAGGCCGAAGGTTCTGCCCTGGCAGTACCTAGCTTCTATTCGATGTTTCTGTGCAGGGAAAATACTCAGAATTTACTTCCAGTTACAATTTTTTCTTTTCAAAGTCTTCAATGAGCCAACTAAGCTAAAATTTCTGAAAATAACATACACAGGGGAGAAATGAAAACAGCAGAATTAAGAAAAACAAGAGGTGAAGATGAGGAAAAATGTGGAAATAGATTTGTGAGAAAAAAACTACAAAATAACCCACGACCAAAGCAAACAGCCATGTAACATGCCACCAGCATCTTCTGAGAAATACTTAGCAGTGAGGCATCACACAATGTAACACAAATTTGAAATTAAATCAAGTTTTCTTCTGATCTTCAAAGCCTTATAAATGCATTAACCTTTACTCACTCTGTCTAGTCCTACATATCTACAGTGAATTAAGCTTAAATAACTGTAAGATTCCATCATAGACTCCCTGTAGGAGTGATTTTTCTCATCCCATTGTACACTGGGAATTTTTAGACAGCAGTTTTCTCATGGTGGAGACAGATGACAGCACCTAACATGCTCCAAATGGGAACGTGACACAAGCAATAAAGCAGCCACCCAAAACCTACTCATGCTGTTCATGTTTACGATGTAAAGAGTTATGTTTATACTGATAAACACAGCTTTTGAAAAGGTTATTTCCCTCCTCCTCTGCAAACAGAAAAGGTTAACTTCATCATCTGCTGCACACACATCAAACCATCATGCAAAGGAAGGAGCTGCAGAGCGCAGCCCTGGATTCCTCTGCACCAAAGGACCTCTCAAGGATCCCAGCAAAATGCCCCGAAAACCATCCCAGGGCTAGACATACCTGCCTCAAATTCCTCTGATACAGCCTGTTTCTTTACAAGACTCAATTTCAACAACAAGCCTCCAAGTTGCAGTAGTAAATTCAGAGCTAAAACCCAGCTTATCCTTTTTTTTAGCGTAGTCATTAACAGTGTCGTGACAGGAGAGTTCCTTCTCTGCCTGCTTTCAGATTAACCCCACTGACCCAGCTAAATCTCAAAAATGTCCTTATTCAGTGATAAATGAGTGCTGTTCTGCTAAGAGCTGTATCCAGCTCAGCTTATTATTTACATATATTTTTTAATTACTTTTTTTTTTTGATAGGGCAGGAACATCAGCAGTGTAACAGTAAATACAGCAGCACTCAAGCTCAACTGCTGCCTGTGAGGTGTATCAGCAAAGTTCAAAACAATCATTTCATCCACAGGCAGGCAAGATGCTCAAAATGTAAGAGGTCATTTCAGCAAAGCCCAGAGATGCAGGAGCCACAGCTCCTTTGACAGTTGCCTGGCAACGCTCTGCTGTCTTTTATTCATTTATATTATTTTTAATACACTGATACTTATCCCCAGGTCTCACCCAGGGTTCACTGCAAAGAGAGTTCAGCATTTTCAGTCATTGGGGCTGTCTCTTCACTGCAGATTTTCTGGAAACAAGTGAGGCCTGCTGAGAAGAGCACAGGACAGGAGGGCTTTCCAAGGCCAGAGTCTGGAATGGGCTGTTTGCTCCTTCCAGCCTCAGTTCTGCGTCACATCATGCACTTTGTCAGGATGTTTCCCAACAAATACCTCTTATGACTGCTGCCTTTCGTCAGCATCCAGCCAGCCACTCAGTGCATGCCACGAAGACACGAGCTGCACAGATTTTGTGAGCTAAAAATACCACTTAATGGGAAGCTACTGCAATATTAAACACATTTTTATTCTGAAAAAAAATCAAGTTTATTCCCTTGTCAATAAAAACAAGGCAAACTTTGAATTCAAGAGGACCTTGATTTGTCACTAGGTTTTCCAAACGAAAGAAAAAATATTAAATTATTTATTTCTGGAGAGAGAAATCTCCCCTTGTCCCACATCCTCACTTAAAGAAAAAGAAAACATAACCAATGCCCACACAGAAAACACCCTAAAGCCCTTTGGGCATGTTTTGAAGAAGCTATTTAGAGTAAGGAACATGGGCATTCTCTGTCCTTCTATTTATAATGAGGCTCCACCATCCCCAGGAGCCAAAACAGAATGAAAATGGGTCACATATCTAATTAGCACTATTGAAGCGTGAAGCCCAAACATCCCTGAAATGTAATAGATTTCTTTTTTTTTTAATAACTCCAGCTTTACTAGAATATCCCACAGTCATCTATGTCAGCAGCCAGAAGCTTAAAAAAGGGTACCATGAAGCAGGCACATATCCAGCACCATGCTGCTTTACTGATGGGGAAGGGGAAACAGTGCTTTAGACAAAATCTAATCTATTAACTATAAAAATAAAGCAGTCAGTCGGTCTAGCACAGCCTGTTCTTTAATCACTTTTTATTGTAAAAAAATCCCTCAAAAATAAAACTAAAACAATATAATAAAATATAATAAAAATAACACAATCCTCTTGACTACAAAAACTATGCAGATCCACTAGCATGGACGTGGATGAAGCATATTGAAGGAGGGCAGCTCCTAAAGCAGACATGGACAGACACTGGTGGATTCCCATTTTCTCTCACCAAAGATGCCCCGCTGCCCCCTGCTCTGCCCCCTCTGCATGTTTATTCACAAGCTCCACAGCAAGAAGCCCCAGCTCTGCCCTTGGCTCTGCTCCTCACCACCCCTCTCTCACACACAGCACCTGTCCAGGGGCTGTCACAGACCATGTCTGAATTCCAAGTGTGTGCAGGGCAGGGAACACAGGGGAGCTGCTCCTCCTGCTCACCCACAGCATCACAGGGCATTGCATGGGTTGGTCAGGGGCAGGAGAGGCAGCTGCCAACTGCTCCTCAGTGTGTTCACAGCACACATGGCTCAAACCTGCACACTGGGCTGCCATGCTTTGATTTCCTTTCTGCTTCCATAGCCAACTCCTTGCTTTTGCCTCCCAGGCCTTGCTTTAGCTCCAGGCAGCCTCAGCCTCCTGCACCCAGCACCCAAGGTTTGTTTGGGTGAGATGGATGCCAGTGAAGCTGTGGGTACCCTGCAGCTCGGGCCCTCCACCCAAAAAGGCATCCAGGGAAGGCTTTGACATGCAAACTCTCTCTGGTTGTGAGCAGCACTCTGCACTGCACTTCCATCAAAGCCAACAAGCCAGAAACACCACTCACCCGTGAGGCTTTGGAAGTCACTACAGCCTCCTGGGAAAAAAAATACTATGAAAAAAATCAGAGGGGTGAATTAATTGAGCCTGCAGCTGTCTGCTCTACATATGACATGTCACAAAGTTCATGTTGCTGCACAGGATTTTTTTTTTTTTTTTTTTACAAGGGATGAGCAGGCGAAAGCAGTGCAAAAAACAGAACAAAGTGTTTACTCTGCTCATCCATGGCTGTGCTTTCACCCCACAGGCAACTATGTCTTTTCCAGGACTTGGCACATGAACATTGTGATGCATCTTTTGCAAAAAATTCTGTAGTTCTGCTCACTACAATGAAAAGATTTTCTCTTTTATTCTTTTTTTTAGTTTCTTTTGTCACAGTTGAGAACAAGGGATGCCACTGCATAGGAGTGAAACACACAGTGTATTACTTGGTTTTATCTAGTAACTTCTTGATCTGCAAATGGAAACAAAACAGGCTCTCACATATAGAGACATATATACAAATGCATGTATTTTTAATTGCATTCACAAACCACCAAGTTCTCTAAAAATGCTTAGGTCAAACAGAAGTTATAGGTGAAGCAGAGCAAACAACAATGCCCAATAGTAAAGCAACAATGCTCAATGATCTATATCAATGGAGGAGATCAGCAAAGGCTGGAGATCACTGGTCCAGTGTCAAGACCAGATCTTATGTTATCACATCTGGGGTATAATCACCATTTTTATCACTTGTTGTTGTGAGAATTTCAATTACATTAGTAAAAATACAGCTTATACCAGAAGTTATTCTTCACAATTTCTTCTGTAACCAGAACTTGCTCTGGCTGCAAGGACACTCAGCCACTAGAAATCTCTAAGTGGATCAAATGGTATAATGCTTGCTGTACCTACTTTTTTCCCCCTCAAGCAAATTGTTCAGCAATTTCTTAAAGTGGCTCCAGAAGCCCTGACAGCATTTCCTGAGAAGCTCAGCATCCACTGAGGCTCTCCCTCAGCAGCTCACTCCACACACGCTTCTCACAACGGGGCCTCCTGCTTAAACACCCAGCTGGAAGATGCCTGTGATGTGTTCCCACCATGTCTGACCCTGGGACCCCTCCAGGCTCCAGAAGTGCCTTTCAGGGGATGAAGCCCATTCTCCAAACCAGCCTCCCTGCTGCCTGAATTGCAGGTTTGAGGCTCCCCACACACAGCAATGGACACAGGCTGTGAGGAGCCAGGAACAGCATCCAGAGCCTCCACCACCAGAAAGCTCCATTTACTATGGAACTAGAAATAGCAGAGGGGAGGCTTTCAGTGGAAAATGTGATGAGAATAGAAAGCAAGAGAGTAAAAGCCCTGTCAGCACATTTCATAGACAGTCTTTTTAATGAGGAGATAAACAGATAAAGCTTTCAATCCATGTATGGAGGGGTTTTTTTTTTTAATTTGAAAAGAAGCTAACCAAGCACAGAGGATTCAGTATAAAACAAAGGCAGAACAAAACATTTTTTGACAAGGTCTAAACAATATGAAAATTGTCAATTCTAGTGCCACAGAAAAACCAGAGGTCTCCTCCACTCCCTACCCACCCTATTTATTTTTCTTTAATTATCTTTTCCTTTCAAGTAAGTGACTGTGCAGTGAAGTTAACAAACACACACACAAACCACCCCCCAGTCCTGTGTGGGCCCCCCAGCTCTGCTGCAGCAGCACAAGTCAGGGCAAAGCCTGGAGGAAGCTGAGCTTCCCTGCTGGAGTCAGCTCCACGCCACACAGTGTGGATCCAGACCTCCCCAGATGTCAGAGCTCAGCGTGACAGGACTTTGTTCCCATTGCACAGTTCCCAGCTACACTATCTGCCACCCTCTACAACCATTTGATGTGCAAAGAGCCTGCCCTGCCAATAACATAGTAACTGTTTCTTAATCTGATGCAACACATGTAAATCTGGTGTAAGGAGAAATTCAGTGTTCAAAAACCTGCCTGAAGCTACTAAGGAACAAGAGAGATTTTTTCACACGAAGATGATTTTATACACAGAATTTAGAAAACATGAGATGGGACGCAGAAAAGTAACTTTGCCAAGGAAAGTCCTCTCTTCACATGCCACACAGCAAAAGCAGAATCCTCTCCCACCATGGTTTCTTCCATCAGAACCTGGAATAGCAACCTCAGAATGGGAAAGGGAGGGGGGAAATGATGGCACCTTATCTCCAGTGGCCCCTTGAATGTCCCCTCCCCTTGCTGCTGACACTCATCCTTTGGGGGGACTCCTCAGATGAGTTCTCCCCCATGCACAGAGACATTAAAGCCAGCAGCCTCCAGTGAAAGGCTTTATATCCTCCTTTTATCTTCTATGCTGTGCTCTCCTGGGTAGCTTCCAACACCTTCACATCTCATATGTGGCACCTTCAAAGATAAATGATTTAGAGGGGCTTTCTGCACAACCTGCAAGTACCACCACAGCTTTATCCCTGCTCTTCTAAGAAACCCCATGCAAACATAGCTCAGGGACTTTTCCCCAGACAAGGTTATGTATACATATCCAAAGGTTATATATACATATCCAAAGCCCAAACTTAAAAATGGAGAAAAACCAGTTTAATATACAAAATCCAACTGACAGTCATAATTGACAGAAGATAATTTTTTTGGGGGGGGAGGGTTATGTTTCAGACACTGTATTTCAGGTTAGCAGATGACTAGAGAATCAACCACAGAAACCCACTACAAACACAAATACACTCAAATATGAGACACTGCTCCCCAGATATTTTCAACAAACTGCAAATATTCTGTATATTCAGACATCCTGAATAGTCCTCAGGAACCTTTTTCTTCTGTGTTAATATTCAGGATTTGGAAGTTCCACTCTGTAGGAAGCTGCACAATCCTGTAACCTGTTACCCAGGTTGTAGACAATACACAATTTAAAGCATGTAGGTTTTTATTTTGAAGCAGTTAAGTAGGGTTATAAACTGCCTCCTGCATATAGTTATTAATATAGAAAAGTAAAATTTAATCACTGACTACATGACAGATGAAATAAAGTTTAATGTGGTTTCTAATTTATAACAGCTGGGCCAAAATTATCTGCAGACATGAAGGGTGATGATCAGAGCAGCAGCCACAGCAGCCCAGCCCTGCAGAGTTGTGCACTGCAGGGCTGGCAGTGCCTGTGTCCCTGCCCAGCAGAGCCTGTGCTAAGAGCTGCAGGTACACAGCCCAAGGCAGGTGCTGTGTGTGTGACTGTGTGTGTGCTCACCACTGTGCACTGCAGGCTGAGCACATCCACCCCAATTCTCCCCTTCTCCTCTGAGTTTGTTAAATGCTTGTTAGAATTGTGTTCTTCCCAAATGACAGTGTAAATAAATATCTGAGTTTGTTTTGTGAATTCTTGCTTTCTTGCTTCTCTTCAGCAGAAGTGAGTTGGGTCAGATTTACCAGTGGATCAAGGAAAGCAATAAATTCATCTCTACTCAGGCTTCCAAATCTGAGATTTGAACAGCCTGCCCAAATGCTCTGGGCACAAAAGCTTCCCAGTCAAATCAAGGCGATCTCATTACAGGAATTTCTATGTGAAATTCTGATCTGAATTGAGTAACAGATCAGGCAAGATAAAAAGACAGGGTGTTTTCAAAAACCTCCTCAAAAAAAACATGCTCTCTGAATAGATGCAAAAGTTACTTAGGGCTACAAAGGGATATATCCAGTGATTGCTCTTGAGATGACAGAGTAAAGCCCAGATGAGGGCAAAATTGTAAAATTAAATACAGCAAGGTCAACCATCCTAATTTATTATAACAGTAGGCCAATCCAACATGAAGTATGATTGCTCTTTTTCTTGCATCTAAACCCTAACTTTCAAAATACACCCTGTACTGCCTTCCTCCAATACCATTTTTTAATTTGTACACTGACTTTAGTACTGAAAAATCTGCATATGTTACTTAATTTTTAAGGAAAGGAATTCAGCAGTTAAGCACTTTTTTTTTAACTGGGTATTTCAACTGGTCCAGAGCATTCACCTCTTACTCCCATGAAAAGAGGAATTTTTTAATGGACTTTGCTTCAGTCCCACTCGCTTTCATGGTATATATCCACAGCAAAGAAGTCTCTCCACAGATGGAAAATTTCCAGCATTTGCTTTCAGGCTGCTTATCATGAAAAATATAGATGTATTCCTTAAATATTATATGAATCAGAGCCAGAACTCAAAGCCAGAAATAATTACCTTCTCTGGACAACATTCAGCAACCCATTCCCTTCTCCTCCAGCCTGCCAGCTGTCTTCAGAACAAGCAGCCATCCTCCTTCTTTTAATTACCCTTTCATTTGTTTCTTGTGGTTTAGTCTTCTCCCATTTTTCTCCTCATCCCTCCCGCTCCAGCTGTTTCCAGGAGTCATCCATGGCTCCATCCCCCAGGCTTTTTGCTCTCTGCACTCTGCTCAGCTTCCTCCTGGGGAACCAAACTCCCACTGAAATACTTTTGTTGTGATCAGCTGGAGTGAAGCATCCTCAACCACTGAAAAAAGTATCTGTGTTTTCAGTATTCTCAAATTCAAACATAAAATAAACAACTTCATGTGGATGACTCAAATTAGCTCTTCAGCTCTTGTTCCCTGTCTTACATCTTGGATCGCTTCCATTTTTTAATGAGGTTCAGGCATTACTTTAAGAGAACCACTGCTGAAAAAAGGTCACCAAGTCCTCTCTAGCCCCATTTGCTGATCACTGGGGACACAGCCACCCAAATGACAGACCCAGCCATGGGGGGCTGCTTTCTGCTTCTCAACTCCTTCTCCTGATCCTGACTTTCCTCCTGAAAGCAGCAAAGATGGCTCTTTCCATCCATCTGAGCACTGACACTCCTAAGTTTGGGTTTTGGTATTTGATACATGTGTCTTGTTGCTTTGTTCAGACCTGGCCTTCCTTCCACTAGTCTGGTACTACCAATGACACTTAAAATCATTGCTTGCATTCTGGTTTTTGACTTCTTTTCTTTCATCAGGCTCATGCTATTTCAACCTTCACAGACTGACTACACTGAGCTATTGAAATTATTTTTCTCCAATGAACTCACTGTTCATCTGCCATGTACAAACACACACCTGTCTCTCCTCACAGCTTTTGCTGTGCTCAAGTCAGCTGTCACCTATCATATCCATACTGTTATCATGATTATATATATTTTTTATATATGGACTATTTCCACTATTTCCACACTGCAAGTCTGTGGGGGGAAAAAAACTTTCACCGGGTTCAGCTCTGTACAATCTTGACTAAATACCAGCCACAAAGTAACCCTACATTTATTAAAAACTAGCCACAAAATAGCTCAAAAATATTCCCAAATATTATTATAACTGAGAATACTCCCAAGTATTTCATAAAAAACATTCCCTGTCTAATTGCTGCTTTCTTCTTTGGAAGGCAGTCACTAATAGCAACACTGATACTAGCATATGGAGCAGACTGCAGCATTTCAAAGTTGCCAACAAGTTTAAACAAACAAATTGCAGGAATTAAAGTTTAAGCAAAACTTTCTTCCCAGAAACAAATACTGACACAGGATACAAAATATGAAAATGCCAAGCCAATACAAACACCAAAGGAGACAAAACAAAACCAGGCAGGAATTCCATTTTTACATAAGTGACAGCCGTTTTGTATCTGGATCACAAAGGAACCGTTTCACTTCTTTAAAATGAAGTGTCTGTCCCCTCAGGTGGGCATGAAGCACCTGGCAAGGCTGGGGAGGATGATGCTGAGCCCTGCTCCCCTCTGCCCAGTGACTCACCAGGGAGACACTCGCCAGATCCCTTCAGGTTTTTAATTGTTTCACACCGGGCAGACTGGCAGCTCCTGAAGGCAGCTTTTCCTCAGCTTTTCCTGTAAATGTGGTGCCAGGAGATCACAGACTGCACCAGTGGACAAGCCCTGGAGGCAAAAACCCGGGGATGCAACTTCAATGATAGAGATATCTTTTGATGTGACCTACAGGATTAACCATAATCCTGGTGCGACTAAATATGTTATTTGCCATCTTTATGGCCCATGAAAGAAAATTTAAGGACAGCCCTACTTCCTTCACTATTCCAGGCCAGCAAAAGACTGGACTGGAAGTAATATGCAATACATTTAGGCCCTATTTCACAACAGCCAGTTACTTTTTGTCCCTTGTTTGGACAGATGCTGAAGTAAGTAACTGTCAAGACATTAATAAAAAGAGTAATCAAACTATCAAAAAATTAATAAAAAGCAAACCAGGCATCCTTAATATTTTCCTCCCAACAAAGGCATTCTGTAGTTCTCAGTTCCCAGTGAACTGCTGCCAGCACTTAAACAGCATTTCCATTTGCTGATGCAGGCACAGGCAGAAGGGAGCCCTCTCTGCAGGGAGCCCTTTGAGTTACCTAACATGAGTCAACAGAACTAAAGCACCCATAGCACCTCAATCTCGAAGAATTGTCATTAAAGTTCAAAAAACCCATGCAGAACAGCAAGCTCAGGCTGAATCAAGGCCTTTCATTGCTATAAGAGGTTGCTTTAAGAGCATGCTGAATAGAACAGCTAATTTTTTCCAAGTTATTTTGCTACAGGACACAATCACTTCAGACTAACATTAAATCTGACCATTGCAAATAGAGAAGCAAGCAATAATGCAGATCACAAATAACCAAATCTTATTCCATGACCTTTTCAATCAGATGCTACATAGCAACTTATCTCTCCTGCAGATCATTGGTATCATCAGGGCTGCTCCATCAGATACTTTCTACAGTCCAGTCTAATATTACATCAGCAAGTCAAGTAAGGACACAGACATTTGACTTTCTCCTTTAATTGAGACTTGCAAAAGAGGAGTAATTCCTTAGGGCTTTTTGCCCTGCTCAAAGGAGGCCATCATATTCACACTTAACTAGCTGAAGCACTTGGAGCCCTAAGTGGTCCAGGACCAGGTGGTCTCAAAGATATTCCCTATGGGCCATTCTATACTACCTGTGCAGAGCAGGGTCTGGGTATTCAGTGTGGAACCAGCAGCAGTTCCACATGTTTTCATTCTAACAGTCAGTACACAACAGACGGGCTTCAGTTCCTTCCGGCCATATTTTCTAGAACTTTCAGAACTTTACACACACCCTGGCTTTGCCTCAGCCCGAATGCTGCTGGCTGAGAAGCTGTGGCTGCACAGAGCTCCGTGGTGGATGTGCAGCCCATTGCCCCAGGCAGCACTGCACCATCACTGAGAGGCCATCCAGACAGCAGTGAAAACCCAGGCTGTAGGAACACACAGGCTCCTGAGCCCAGGCAGACACTACTCAGCTTAATTGCCTTCCCTGTTGTTCAGCTTGCCCCAAAGCCATCTGTCCCAGGCTGCATTCCTTCAGCTGCTTGCTCATGGTGAGTACCTGCTCACTGAGCTGCCCTCAGTCACGTACACAGCTCCTGCCCACGCTCTGCCCGGCCTGCACACACAGTAGCTCCTCTCTGCTCAGTCTGGGTAACATTACACTCCAGCTCAGGGCTGAAAACAGACTCACACAGCTCTGACAGGCCACAGAAGAGTTCAGTGGAGGGGAAAAGAGCATGAAGGGTAAAAAGGCTAAACTGCCCTATAAAACCCCTTTGCAAACTTGTAGGAGGAAACTTTTGTTAAGTATTAGGGGATTTAAGCAATGAGAAGTCACATGCCTAAATAACCCTGTGGAGTTTTACCCTCATGCTGAGGCTTGAAGGTTTGAGCTTTATTGCAGCATAGTTATCTTCTTGCACAACTGCAGGCTGAACCTGGGAAGGAAAATCAGCTGTGCTGTACCCTACCCAAAAGGAGGAGGAGCTGTGTTTACTCAGGTCCAAACAGCTTCACAGAGTCCACACTGGTAGCTCCTATCAGAAGCCACAAGATTTCCTCAGTATATACTGTTTATTATCTGTTATAATCAATAACATGAAATCAGGCACTGTTATTACAGGACAGACAGGAGGCTGCTCTCCAGTGTTCCCAGCAGCCTGCACAAGGTATAAAATATAACTGCTACCCATTTCTGTCTGTTCTGATAAAGCTCCCAAGATAAGGAATCACAGCATCTGTAACTTTACACTTGAGGATGGTGGAGGAATGAATCATTCAAACACACACAAAAACTTTTTTTTCATTATTAGCCTCACATGGCCATTTCTGCCAGAGAGACTGGAATAACCCAGATGCAGGAATTAAATTCAGTTTCACTTCTCCCTTGCTGTTACTCAACATTAAGTCCTGCTATTAGTGCTATGCAGAAACTTCATTTTTCATAGAAATGCCTGGATCTTCATTCCCATTCACAGCACCCCAGTGGCCACAGCAGCTAAACAAAGGACCACCAAAGCAGAGAACATAAAACTTTGGTACTGCTAACACAGAGCACATCAGGCATTTTAACAAGACTAAACAACAATAGCTACAGCAAAACCCAATCTCATGCCCATTTATCACTGCCTGCATTTAAGTCTGTTGCAGCCTGTCAAGTATCTGGAAGCTCTTCCTGCCATCTGTTTCCTTCCTCCAAGGGTGGTGCAGTTTTCCATGATTACTCTCTCTCTCACACACACACACACACACACACACATATAAAAGTCTTTATTTCTCTGACTTGTAAGAATTATTCTTGAAGAGGGCTATGAATTTTCAACCTGCCTGTGCAGCATGTCATTTGCTTGGATTGATAAAATTCACGGTTACCTTCTCAGAGTAACACAAAAATCTATTTTCCCCACCCTTTCTTTGTGGACTGGTAATATTAAAGCCAGCCAGTTAAAATGACAAGAATTTACCAAGCTGTTTCCAGAATGCAGTGGCTTGCTGCTTCCACAGAAAGCTGTCACAACAATTACCAAACCAATTAACAACAACTAAGCAAAGGGACAGATTTGTAGAAAGATTTGCTCGAGCTTCAGTGCTGAGTGGGAGTCTTATTGCTGCCCTTTGAACACCAGAGTTTACAACAGATTGTAAATGGTACCTTTTCTGCAGTGCTGAGATTCCAGCAGATGAGCATCTGCCTCCTTTCTGTATGTAAATATTGCCCTTTTCCTCACTTCCTACAGAAGGCACCTATGGATTTTACTGTCTCAGGAAAAAGGCTGCCCTACATATTTACTGATCCTTTCAGAGTTTTACAGCAAATAGCCCTAAATGTTCATAATCATCTATTTGTACTTTTAACACAGCTTCGTTTTCCCATAATGTGGAAGTTATATTACATAGTTATCTGTCCTTACACCAACAAAAAAACTTCAGGACTTCTAACTGTAATCAATACTCTAGCAGAATTAAAAATCTTTTAAACAATTTACTTTCTGCAGCTATTAGCTTTGATAACAAAAAACCAGGAACGGACTGGCTACCTAGCATTCATTTTACTTTTTGTTTTATACTGCAGCCCTTCTACAGAAGTAGGACAGGATTTCTCAAAGGAAAATGTTTTCATTTTTAACCTGAGCCTAAACTTGTAGTGGCACATTTACATTAAGAATACCATTGTAAAAGAGTCAGCAGAAATACTCTGATGTTAATATCAAGTTTGAAAGTAAAGACAAAAAAATCTCCTTAGAGTATATTTTGCAATAGAACTTCAGGAAGCAAAGAGGAACACACACAAAAAACATCCTGCCCTAGGTGCATCTTCAGCATTTGAGAGTTTTGATAGTAATAATAATGTGTTTACATAATCTCACTGGAAAACATCAGACCAATCTGACCTACATGTTTTAAATAACCTGTTGCTTCTACTTGATGGAGAAGCTGGTATTAAACTATTAAGCTAATAGAGCTGGCTACTGTTTGGGTTTTAATAAGATCTGGTGCAGCTGATAAAACAAGTGAGAAAGAGTTTTGCAAATGGAAGCTTTGCATAAAAGCCTGGTCGGTCATGGTAACACTAACTCATTTTCCCCTCTCAAATGATGAGCCATAAAGCCAGCACACTAAGCTGACTTGCTCCATCTATAAAAAGGTATCAATACCCACCCATATTCTAACAGTCTGTGGAAGTAAAGGCATTTCCAGAACAAAGATGTTGCTCAGAAGGGTGTTATGCTTTGCTGTTCATATAAAGAGAGCTGAGCCTTATCCCAGTTCCCTGTGTTTTGAATACTGAAGACTTATTCAGCATGAAGGACCATGGGCCATGTTAAAGCAAAAAACCAGCACCACAATTCAGCACATCTGCCTCCAGAAATGCAGAAGTGCATAAAGAAGCCAGTGCTGAGATGTTTTTAATTGTGTGGGAAAACTGGGAGGAGGCTGTGTTGTCAGACAAAAGGGAAAACAAAATCCGAGCATTCTTTGAATTAACTCCCAACTGCCAAGCACTGCTTGACTCCCTTTTTCCACCCTTACAACCTCCCCACTATGAAAGAGTAGCCCATGCAGCCATCCCCCTGTGCCTCCCCTCACAGCAGTACCAAGGGTGCTTGTATCCTCCAGGACATCAGCCCAGCATCACTTCTTTCCCAAGAACAGAAAACAGCAGCAATTCACAGGATCATTAAATAGAACACTGGGACATGCTGGACAAATGAGCCCTGTGAGACTGGGAATGCTACAGAGCTCAAGATGACCCTCACAATTTCATCTGTGACCATGGGTCTGGCTGGAGCTGCTGCCTCTGCATATTAGAGGAAAGACTCCTGTCTGCTCTGTTCTCAAATTCTCTTCCATCTTCTAGCTCATCGTTCTGCAAAGCCAACACGATTCTTTTTGGACAGCAATGCCTAAGACATTTCCCAAGGGATTTGCTCCACAGCGTTTCCTGCATGCTGCATCAGAGAGAGTACTGAACTGAAGGACCAACCTTGATTAATCTATCATTTTTACATCATTTTTGCATTTTTACAGCAAAGACTTACCTGTCTACCATGACAGTAGCACAGCCAACATCAACAGTAAAAAGGTACTGCAAGTAAAGAAACTGAGCTGTCTTCTAGCTTTTCAGTGTTCACAGCACATTCAGTTCATGTTTTCACATTCTCCTGCACTGGAATTCTTTTAATCAAGTCTTTAGTAAGATTCACAAAAAAACTGAAAAAATCGTGGAAGGCATGATTTGAATACAAGCCCAGGAATACTCCATATCTGCTGCATCCCAAAAAGGCCACCTTAAGAAAAAAAAGGCCTTCTAAAATAAAAAACAAGTAGCATAGCACTTTTAACTCCTAAATGGTACATCTGCTTTGGGTTCAGATGTTTGGTGTGAGCTATGCTGTCTGCACAACCCTAACCATTGCCTGCTGTCTGCAGTTCCCTTGAGGAATGTAATTAATATCAAGTTAAAACCCCACCTTCAGCATCAGGGAGATAATTGAAATCTAGGCAGTCCCAAGACTCTCCTCAAATTGAAAAGTTGCTAAACCAAAATGTAAAGCTGCAGCAAGATGCTTATATTAATTATACTAACCAACCACCAAGGGGCTCCTATCTAAGGGCTGTTTTCCATGGATAATTCATGGCAGCTTTTGAATGATGGTCCATTCCTCAACAACACAAACAAGCTGGTAGAGCTACTTCAGGCTTCCAGCATCAAAGTGCAGTGGCTGCTGAACCCCCCCAGAAGAACCAATCTTTTAAAATACTATCTTTCAGTGACTCCTTTGTCAAAACAAAGGGGCATTTCACAGCTTAGTAGTTTCCAGCAAAGTACTGCCTTGTAACACCCTCAAACTTTCACCACTCACTGAAGACACCCATGAGCTGACAGTCTGAAATTTCAGGCAAAGGCATCTCTGAACTTGTTTTTAAAAGATACTTCAGTGTTCAACCACTTTTTGCAAAGCCTTTCCTGTTAGGTTTTGGGTTTTCCCCTTGAGGTTCTGTCCAGCCAAGCTTTTCACAACTCCTTTATATAAAACTACGTAGTGAGTTACACCAATACAGTGAATAACTATGCCCCCCATATATGAGCAAATCAATTTAATTGACCACCTACAAAGTTAATCAATTAGATTAACGGCTGACCTACTTAAAGATGGGGAAAAGTATTTGATAGTTATTTTCTGGAAAACAGAATGCACAGAGCATCACCATATAAATACTCAGGCAGTCCAGATAAAGCATGCTGAAGGCAAAGGACATGCACAATACTGGAAGAACACTGGGCTCAGTGGGAGGCAAAGGACTCCATTTCATATTGATGCATTTACTTGATGTTTGCAGTCTTGGGTGAGAAGCAGCAGGACAAAGGTTTTCTGTGATATATGAAAAGCCATCTCAACACACTGAGATTTTCCCAACAGGGGCAGCTCAATGATCAAACATCCCTTTTTGGATTTTTTGAGCCCTCTTCAAAGTTTGTGGCTTAACAAAGAGAGGAGACAGGAAGAAATTGCTGCAACTCCCTTTTCCATGGTTCCTCTCTCAGACAACCACATGCACTCCACAAGCCCACATTTCACACTGTTGCATCTATGCCCTAATAAGCCATTTATCCTGCAGCAAGCTGCAGCAGGAGAGGTTTATCTGCATTCACCCTCAACTGCAGTCAGCAGTTATCTCACTGCATATGCTCCTAGGAGCCCCTGCTTCTGTCTAGAGATTAATTTACTGGACATATGATTCTATAAACCACTTTTTCCTGTTCAACTGACAGCAGTTTGGGGATATACTTTATGAAAGCTGATTCACAACACTACAAACTGTGCGTTTCACACCACTACAAACTGTTGGGAAAAGGTGTGGGGCTTTCATTGTTGCTTTTTTTAGGTTTGGAATAAAAAGCTTCACTGGGAGAAGCAGTGCCCAGATAAAGGTTAGAAGTTCATGCTCCACAAGTGAGTGAGCAAGAGCAGCTTAGCACCATCACCCTCCTCACAATACTATAGCCCCTCAGTCTGCAGTGTGGTTTCACACCTGCATCCCTGGATTAAGGCAGTGACTACAGAGCAGAAAGTCCATTCATATTGTTTGATGAAAGGCTCCTGTGGCAGTGCCATGCTACTCAAAAAGACCTGCTTGTACTGAATGCTGGAGCCAGAGCAATCCTAGTAAGTCATTCCTTCAGATATTTGTCAATCAACAGATGGGTACATGGATGAAGGCTGTACTGTCTCCTAGTGAAATGTGCTTGCTTTCTGTGCACTCAATCTGGAAGTTGTAATTCTAGCTCATATCAGACTGCGTGTAACATCACTTATAATTAACAAACCTGAAAAGCAGCAAGTAATTCTGAAAGACAACTGAACAAATGATGTCAGGTTTTATGACAAGACAGTTGCACCAGAGGCAATGCATCAAACAGCTACATGACATTAAACTTTCTTCTGAAGAAACACTCACCTGCTCCCTATTAATTCACTTACTTGATATTTAAGGACTGACAGTGCTGAAAAAATGTGTCATTCCATTAGATGGATAGCTGTCCTGCCTCAGGGGAAATGCTGATAGTGTAATGGAAAGAGTTCCAAGGCTGCTGTGTTGTCAGCCTGGGTCTGCCCTGAGCAGCTGTTCAGAAACCCCACACAACCATTCCTCAGGAAACCACGGACACAAGAGCACAGCCAGAAGTTTCCAAAAAATGAAAAGCATCTCTCATCCCCTCAAGAGAACCTGGGTAAATGGAGAGAAGAACAAACAAGGAGGAGAAGCACAGGGAGTAGCTGGGAGTCAAGGCCTGCTTCTGCTGAATATCCCTTGAATGAGGCAATTCCAGACAGAGGATATAGGGAAAACAACTCTGCTTTGCAAGGTAAATTAGAACAATTCACTCAGGGTTCCTGCTTTGAAGGCAGTCCAACATATTTCCTTCAATATCTAATACACACAGAAAAAAAACCCCATTTATTATTTGTATTCTTATTTACTCCCAAGAATATCCTTTCCTTCCAGTTATGTCGTGCTTTGCACTGGTAGCTAGAAAGGTGTTAACATCACTGTGTTATTTTGGTGACTTATTTTATTCATTTCTTCCCCACTTTTCCCAGAGGGTTTTCCTGAGAGACAGTCTTAGATGGCTTCAGCTGCATACTTTCCCTTCAGCCCTGATCTCCTTAGTGAGTTTTAGGGTCTCTTCATGAGATGTTGCCAGACAATTAAGTTCCCAGTCACCTGAGCAGCAGCATTGTGTAAGGACAGCAGCAGTCCTTGGGATGGATTAATTTCACCCTCCACCAACAGCAATTTTAATACTCACAATGCAAGATGAAAGGTAAGAAGCAGAAAAACAAACACTTGGGGGAACCCGATTACAGGAGAGTCCAGCAGTAAAGGGAGTCTCCTGCCATTTCCCTTTGTCAATATATTCAGTGATGGCAGATCCCTCCCCTCCACAGCATGTGCTGCTACTCCCTGCTGAGTGGAGTACGCAAGAGAAGAGATCCTGACTATTGGGTTGCAGGCTGTACATGACTCCCTAATCCTTTCAGACAAACTGACCAGGTCACTGTTTTTCTGATGCCTGGATTTGTTTCCTAGCACATACTTATTTCCTAGCTTAGAGGTGTGAAGAAAGCTGGGTTTGATATCTTGAAAGCAGCATGCCAGCTCTTCTCAGCCCTTCCCCATCCCTCTATCTCAAAAGCAGAGCAGTGCTGGTGGAGTGCCATCCCAGCCAGCTGGGCCTCTCAGCACTCTTTACAACTGTCTATTATCTTTGTTTGACCTTCACAGCACTAACCAAGTGCAGAGAGGGCCAGGCAAACAACTCAAGGAAGAACACTAAAAATATCCCAGACTTGCGTTAGTCACAGGACCGTGGCCCTGCTGAGAGCACCAGGCACTGCTCAGTGGAGCCACAGCCCTGCTCTCCTGCCTCAAAGGGATCTGCACATCAAGTAAGCTCAAACTCTTTCATTGGGGTTATTTTAAAATGGCAGTGAAGAAACACAGATCTCTACTGCTGAGTTTTGTCCCATGACCAAACCAGAGTATTAAGAGGCGGCTCACTGATCCCAATCAGCAATGGCATAATTTAATGTTCAATGGCTTCCTTGTGCCACTGCACCACCACATCAAAGCTCTGCCACCGTGGGTCATTCTCCTGTGATTTAGTGAAACCAGGCTTCCTCTCACCAGTTTGTCAGAAGACTGTGTAGAGGAAAGTATTTGTTCAGTCTTTAATATGGAAAGAAGCTCCCTGCAGACACAGGAACCAAGCCATACAACCTCAGCACTGAGATAGGGAACACCAGGAGCTATTTGAAACAGCCCTCATCAACTGGATTCAGCTACTTAATTTCCATCTGGTTAAAATAAAATGCAGTGTTTCAGATGGATGGGAACTAAAAAAAAAAAATTATTCTAAGCTCCTGGGCCAGGCAGGGTCCCAGGGATTAAAGGGCAATAAAAGCATCTAAGACATGGAGAATCTGACAAATGGATATGAAACACAGAGTGAAAAACAACTTTTCTGCTACTGTGAATGGTCACCTGCAAAAGAAATCCTTTCCTCACTGACAGACAAGCTGGCTATAATAAATACATCATCTGTATTTTCCCCTCAATTTTAAAGCAACCACTCACAGAAACACCAGTGCATTTCTCAGGCACACCAGACTTGGGTGCTTTTAATAACCTGCAATGAAGACTCCCAGCCAGCCAGCAACCCACAGGCAGTTCAGAGGAACAGGAATGTGTGGGTGCAGAGACTTTCCTCTGTGGCTTCCCCACCAGCTGGTGCTGTGGAAGGGAGGGCTGAGGGCAGCTGCTGTAGGATGTAAATAGGCAGCAGCTGTTTGGCCATGTGCTCATGGTTTCCATGGGTTCCAAAGGGTTAAACAGGCCCAAAGCAACAGCCCTGCCTCTGCGTGCAGGATCACTGCCTCCACCCTTTGGGTATGGGCAGGGGAATGAGAGGGAAAAACATTGTCTCTCAATTTCTTAATATTTTATTTTGAAGACAAAGGCAAACCTCTGAGGGAAGTCAAAACTATTGCCATTGCTCCATGGCACTTGTCATGTGAAGGCACTGATGCAATGCTGCTCACATCAGAGCTATTTCAGACCAACAAATTCAAGTGCATTTCAGTGCATGGTGACAGTCATCTTCAAATTCAAGAGACACTTCTTGCTGCCTATCACTGCTCAGCTGGAAGCAGCTCCACACCCACAGCAGCTTGCTGCTCTACTGCATGTTACAGCCACAACTGAGCCTTGCAGGCTCAGCTACCAGTCCCCTGCAGAGCTTTCAGTTTTGCTTGGCACCCTTCTCCTTTTGGGGGGCTGGCAGTGACCTTCCTCTGCCTCCCACCATTGTCCACAACACTCCATTTTGGTGGAAACAATCTCCTGACTGGGGCACACAAAGGCAGCAGCTCTTTTTGAAAACAAGCTGCTCAAGAGGAGTTGAGAGCAACCACAAACTGCAGCTTTACAACAAAATCTAAAACACAGCCTCAGCCTGGCCTTCCTGTCAGCCACAAGCACAAGGAAAGATTTTAGGGGAATCCTCTCAGACTGGGGCGAGACAGACTGACCCACTGGGTAAACAATTATAGCACTGTATGGAGCGTTACACAGGGACAGAATGGAGCCTGAAGTGGTTTTCACACTGTGAACTTCAATAATTCTCAAATCCTCCCAACCCTGTTGCAGGGACAGCTTATGTGCTGCTGTTTGTTGAAGGAATTCCTGAGCTTTGCTGTTCCCATGGGGCTGGAATGGGGCCACAGCACCCCCATCCAGCTGTGGTCACCTACCATCCCAAACAGTTTGCATTCTGCCTCTAATGCCAGGAACTCATTTCTCTCATCACAGCACTCATGCAAGATTTAATGAAGACACACACCATACCTGAAAAGAAGTGACTGAAAGAAAGGGATGAATTATTTAAACTCCCAGAGTCTCTCTTTTCCCCATCAAGCGCAATCATACAAATGCTCTCCTCTGGTACAAACCCTTACCAGTCAACCAAGTCCCACCTTCCCTGGAGCACAGACCAGGAGTGAACTCTGCTTCTTCCAAAACCAGTTCTGACACAAACATTTAAAAAAGAAAAAAAAAGCAACAGAACCAGCTGCCTCCCTGAGAGCTGGAGCAGACACACGGACAACACAAACCAGTGTGCTTTAACAAGAGCTGCTATTTCTGGTACAAGCCTGGGCCCCTCGTTTCCTTTGGCCAATTATGATAATAGTATTTGGCAACAGTACCAGGACTAGTACAAAAACAAGACCAAAATGTTTATATAGAGAATCTGCAGCACATTAGTAACCTCTGCAGATACTGATCTCACCAAGCCAGTAGCATCCTCACCAGGGCTGAGAAATGGAGAGCACAGAAGAAACCCAGGCAAGCAGAGTTAGATGCAGGGGCCATGGGCATCACAACCACAGATTTACACCCAAGTAAAGCAACTCCATCCTGACATCCCTTACATGCCAACTTCAGCTGCAGTGAAAATCTAAAGGATAAAACACCATGCAAAGAAGCACCCTGAACAACAAGGAGGAAAGCCTGTTTTTCCTGTTTATCACCCCACCTTAACATAAACTCTGCTATGTGGTCCAAAACTTCTATTTAAAAAAAAAAAGGTAAATAGTACTGCAATGGTCCTGTGAAAGAGGCCATGGGAAAACGTGTAATGGGTAGGGTTTGGCCAGGATTCTCCCATTTATTTCAATGATTTCCCCTCTGTGAAATTTATTTCTTTGGGCTATATCAGGAACATCCTGTCTTGTCAGCTCTTATGACAAGCTGTAGTCACAATGTCAAAGACCACAGAAGCCAAAATTGTGATTCTCCAGGAAGAAGATAAGCAAGCTCCTATTTTTTCAGGTACTGTATGGGAGATTTTAAAGTCACTGGTACAGAGAAACCATTTGCTAAATCAGGTCAAGACAAACTACATCATTTCTAAGTGTGACTACAACACAACCTTCAGTCCCAAAATTAATGCCAGAATGCAAATAAAAAAAAAAAATAGATAAATGGAAGAAAACACATAGTTTAGCATGAGATGGGGGTCTCATGCAGCAAGTACACAAGGTGATTGTAGAAATCACCTAATTACATAAACACTTCCCTGTCACTACTGTTTCACACTACTTGCTGTGTTAGCACAACAAACAGAACACAAAGTTCTGCAATAAACACTGCTGCTATTTATTCTGGTGCTTTCTCTATTTTGGATGTAAATACACCCATGATAATGTAATCACATGAGAACTATCCAGCTTTCTAAGCCTTTTCCCTGTCCCTCTGAGGTTAGGGGTACCTAGCACAAATCATTTTGACAAAATTGGCTTGTCAATAAAGCCATGGCACCAAATTGTTTATCTATAATCAGGCACTCCAGAGGTATTTTTTCCAAAGCTGCGTCCTTAACCAAGTGCAGCTACTTTTTATATCTTTTTGAAAGTTAAAGGTAATGAAATTAACTGCTGTAAGTGCATGCACCAGGCACACCCACCACCCCCTACAGAAGAGACAATTATATTCAGCCAGAAAGTTGGGCAGTGCAAGGTAGAATACTGGGATACATTAACCCGTGTAAATCACACATTGCCAGTCTGTAGGAAACAAATAAAATGGTTAGATACCAAAGCTTTACTCTTGCTACAATAGTGTGAGCTCATACTCTCTCCACTTTCACTACTCATGGTGTAAAGGCACTGGGAACTGTTTCACCAGCTAAGAGCTTCTCCTAGGAGGGGCCAAGTCAGGCTGCAGACAGCTGCCATCAGCCACTCATGCCTCTGGGGGAACCAAAGCTGGGCTTCCTGGAGAGAGGCAAGGATTTTCTCTGGATTCTGCATGAAGAGGTCAGTCCAGCATGTCAAGGATGACACACTTTCATGGAAGCCATACAGCCTATTTCAATCCTACTTTAAGAATCCAACAGTGTTTCCTTACAGTTGGTTGACATCAACAGGATGCAGCTTTCTGCTAGCTGTTGCAGGTTACCTCTCTGCAAGGCATATCTTCCAGAGCACGTTTTATGCCAGTTATGCACTCACATTTAGATTAATGTATTCTGTGTGTCCCATTGTTTCTCCACAGCTTCCTTCCCAGGAGTTCATTTCCCTCTTGCAAATAGTCACAGGAAAATAAATTGCTCTTTCAGAACTGAAGGGATATTCAGCAGTTAATTCATAAAACAGAAGACCTGCCTTTTCAGTTTCTGAAAATAGTTCTTTTCCTTTCACAAATTAACTAATTGGGCAGTAAAAAAAAAAAAAAAAAAAAAAAGAGGAGGTGGTGGTTTTTTCTTTTTTTTTTTAGTAAACTACTACTGGAATAGTTACAACTGTATCAATGGTTATCAACTGTACCTTTTTATGGTGGTGGAAAAACAGTTCCAAATTCCAGAATTAATGCTGTTAGTAGACACTTGTTTGGCTTGAGAATTAAATAAGAAAATGTAAGCTTCCAAGTGGCTTTCTATTTGAGGCTTGGGTGACTGATTATGTATTCAGATGCTGCTTGTTTTAATATCTACTTGATTCCCATTCTCTTTCTGTAGGAAAGAGATTCAAAATACTTTGGAAGAAAGTTTTTCTGACTGTGAAACAGAACTTTCTGATGCAGTATTTAAAATGGAAAATATAATTCCACAATTGGAGCAACATAAACTAATCTGCTTCTTGGCAGAGAAAGCAAAAACATTTCTGGTTGCAACATGTGAAAATGGATAATGACAGCGAAATCTCAACTGCACCCTAATCCTCCACTTCTTAATACTAACTGTGCCACCTCAGCATTACCTAATAAAATGGATATGAAGAACAGAAACTGAAAATCAGCTACCTCAAATGCCAAAGTCCCCCTTCACTGAAATATCAAGGATTCCTGATCCAACAGAATATTGAAGGGGAGGCTGGGAAGAGACCAAGTTCCATGGAAACGTGTAAATTAATTTGAGTTTACATCAAAGCAGAAGGATTGAACACTCCTTTTACGTGTCTGGGAAGCCTCCAAAGTAATCCCTAAAATTTTTATTCTTTGTCATACAGTATGGTAACAGATACACTACCATGCGTGACTGATGTGAACCTTGCCTTCCCCTTCAAGCTCTGGTTTTCAGAAACCTATTTTTGGTTGCTGAACAAGTATTCCAAACTAAAAGCAGACACCTATTATACCTATGTGGGTGTACAAATATAGCAAATACACTTTTTTGCAGGGACTTGTCTCTGGAAAAAATGTAACCTAAACATGTCTCTTACTGGTTATTTCACTGCAAATAAGTTTAATACACTGCTGTAATTAAATGAGTAAGGCAGAACAAACAAGCCATTGAATTCTTTAAAAAACTAAATTCATGTATCTGTTTAACTCTTACTTCTTCCATCCCCACATGAGGTTATGTGAAATTTTTCAATCTCTTTCTCTCCTGTTTAAAATGTTGGTGGTTTTGAGCTTTTACTGATGTGTGGATGTAGGGAATGAGAAATCAAAATTTTTAGTTTTAATTACACAGTTACAGATTTTCATTTTACTTCCACAAAAACTAAATTACAGCATTTCCTCCAAAGACTGAAGATCCAGGATGTTTTACTGGGCATTCATGCTGCTTTATGGATTGTCATTTACTGCTAAAAATAGCACCAGCAAACACACAGGTGCAGCACCAAGGTGTGGTCTCAAAGGGGGACTTAGTAAGGCCACATCTCACGGGCAGTGAATTACATCCATCAGCTCATGCTCAACCCAGGAAAAGGCCCATCAAGGCTTGAATTTTAAATCTTTATAAATAAACTTTTTAAAAACACATGAACCAATTGAGCCAGACTTGATTTTCACAGAATCAAAGTTAGAGAGACCTTCAAGATCATGTGCTCCAGCCATCAACCAGCACCACCACAGTCACCCCCTAAACCAATCCCAAGGGTCACACCCAGATGGCTCCTGAGCACTTCCAGAGATGAGGACTCCACATCCTCCCTGGGTAATTCATTCCAATATCTGAGCACTCTTACAGAGAAACAACTTCTTCTGATATAGAATCTGAGCCTTTCCGGGCACAATTTAAGGCCATTTCCCCATATCCTTTCACCTGAGACACGGCAGAAGAGGTCGACCATCATCTACTACAAACTCTTTTCTGCTGTAGAGACATTGAGGCCCCCTGAGCCTCCTTTTGTCCAGACTAAACACTGACAGCTTTTCTCCTAAGATTTGTTCTCCAGGCCCTTCACCAGCTCCACTGCCCTTCTCTGGGCACACTGCAGCACCCTCATATCCCTTCTGAGCTGAGGGGCCCAGACCGGGACACAGCACTCCAGGTGTGGCCTCACCAGTGCCGAGCACAGGGGACAATCCCTGCCCTGGTCCTGCTGGTGACACTATTCCTCATCCAGGCCAGGGTGCCACTGGCTTTTTTGGCCACCTGAGCACACTCTGGCCCGTGTTCACCTGCTGCCAGGCTGCATCCCAAAGTCCTGCTCTGCTGAGCGGCTCTCAAGCCACCAACAATGCACGTGAACTTCCATGAATCTGAAGCGATGAATTTCTCAAACTCGCCTGTTTTCAGTGCTGATGGGACTGTGTGATGTGAAATATCTCAGACCAAAAAACAACCCCCAACCCCACAACTCTGGAAGTGCAAACCATTCAAATCCAACTAGGTTTTTTTCCTCTTCTTTCAGGCACCGAGGACGAGCTTCACACCAAGGCAAGTCAGTGTTGAGACCTGCAGTGAGGCTGCTGTCACCTTGACTTCCTCCAACTCTCATTCAAAAGTCCACTTGAATCCTGTTTCCTATTCTGCTCAAACGCTGGAAATCCTGAGGTCCTCTCCCTGCCCCTCAGCCCCTGCAAGGAGCACAGCACCTCTGGCATGAACCCCAGACACTTCTGTCATCTCCTGGCACTCGCTCCCAGGTCAGCTGTGCGATGCTGCTTCCTCTCAGAAGAATGAGGAAACGTTGCCAATCTCTTTTCCTCCTCTCATTTTTTAGACACTATTTCACAACAAAGCACAACCCTCATGACATTTAAAAATAAAAATGCCCAACCATCAATTTTCTCTTCCTCCCACCCGAAATGTGCTTGATGTGTTTACTCAAATATTTAAATTATGAGGTTTTCCTGTGCCTGATGTAGTCATATTTAAGGTATTGCTGGTATTTTTACAAGATGCAGGTGTAGTCAAAATAATTGCCAGTTAAAAACAGATTGATCTTTTACCAGTTATTAAGAAACACTGAACAGAACTATTTAAATAGATAACATCCTGCTTCCAAGAAAATATGATTAAAAATGTATGATAGTGAAAAGGACCTACTAGGTTATTACAAAAAAGGAAACAATGGAAACAATAAGCTCTGCAAAATGCCCTTTTTAAAATAGACACTGTGCTGAATACAATGCAGATTATCTGGGAGAATATGCAGATATCACAAAAGAAAGATGAGACAGGAATTTTCACTGTGACAGAGAGGATTTATCGCGAAGCTAAAAAAGAAATTCTTTGTCAATTGAGAGAAAACTCCTTTTACAACTCTGGCATCTGATACCAGTTCAGCACTATTTGGATGCTCTGGATTCTCCTTTTTGTCTTAACTTGGTCTGTTTTAGAGACCACACAAACATTCTTCTGCTAGAAGCATTTGTTTCTTGAAGTTATTATTAGCCATGAAGATCTAAAGCAGATCTGTTCTCAGCTACATTCATAGCCCAGATGTGGATATTGTGAAGACTCTGCATGAAGAATCAAAGCCAAGATTCCAGAGTCCTGTACAAGAGACCCACAGGAGATGAAAAGAAGGCTGTCTTCAGCATTTTCATCCTACAAGCTATTTATGGGACTATGACTTCATACTTTTTTGTTCTCAAGTAGCACAGATGTGCTGTATCAATTCATAGATTTGGAAAAAGATGTGTAGAATGAGCATACATTAAAAAAATCAATTTTGCACCTGAAGCTGCAGCAATATAAACATGGAACTGATAGGATGTGCTGTATTATTACTCGGGCAGATTATTTATTCACTTAAATACTTACATTATATTTTGTCTGACCATCATTAGTCTGAAGAGATTCTGAAGCCAACAACAATAAAAAACCTATTTTTAGTACACAAGCTGAAAAACAAGTTATTTTGTCCCTGTTCTGAGCTTGTTTAATATGCAGGAACAAATTCTGTCTGAATTAGCAGAGTATCTTGCTTTTGACTTTTATGTTAGCTACATGGTAGCCATTTTGTAGAAGGTTTGCTTTATATTTAAATCAAGCACTGTCACCTTTAAACAATACATCCTGTCATCAGAACTCAAGAGAGATAAAAATTTAAACAAAACCTGAACATTATGGTTAGACTAGATTATCCTAGGTATTTTCCTGTTTAAATGATTGTATGATTCTGTCCTCTGTAAAAATGAAGATATTAATAGGTCCAGAAAATTGACTTGATGTGCCATAAAACAACTTTCAAGTATGCTAAAGGGGGTGTAGTAAAATTCCTCATTGTAGTTGTAAATTTGCAATACCTTCTGCCAACAATGTTTATGAGACAAATACTTTATGAAGCAACCAATAAAGTTGCTGTTCCTATAATTTTTCATTTACGTACCACATTAATATCTCTTTTGCATACATGAAAATTCTATTTGCCATCAAATTAAAAACATACAACATCCAAGGACAAAGATCAAAATATATGATGAATTCAAGAATTTGCATTGGGATGTCCCTGAACACCAGGACGCTGCCCCAGAAACCCTCCTGATTCACTTGAGTCTTCTATAAAATATCACACAGCATCACAGAGGCACAAACAGATCTGCAAAATTTTAAGGAATACATTTTCAGTGCACAGCCCTAATTCCACTCAGTGGTGCAAATTAGCAAGGGAGGCTCCTTAATTAGGAAGTGCTAAATTTAGGATTGCAATATTCATCTCAAAGGGTCACAGCCATCTGTGTTTATTCCAGCAACTACAAAAATGCAGCTTATATATGTGCATTATAGTGTATCATTTACTGCATGTAACTTTAAGGTTTTTGAAAAACATTTGCCCAAAAAATGTGAACACCCTCCCATTTCTTTTTCCTCTCCCAATCTCTCACTTCCACTCAAATGAGGTTAGCTAAGAAAAAACCCTATTCACAGGAACTAAGAATTAAATATCAGTCCACTCTCACAATTAACAAGTAGCCTCAGTCAGTGTCTGTGCCATAAACCTGGCTCTGGAGCTTTATAAACAGGCCCCTGTACATTTTAATTTGAATTAAATATGTCTCAGCTATTAGAGATGCTCGTACCAGTAAGAACTACTGAAAAACTGCAAGACACATGTTTTGCATTGCATTAATAGAAACAAACAGTGATGCCTTAAATGTAATGGATTAAAGGAAATCATGCTCTGGACTAAATTTGTATGCTTTTGATTACTTCTGTGGTGTAAACGTCTCAAGAATTGGAGGAGGGAAAGGCTCTCAAGCTGGTATTCTGATGGTACCAGGCACATAAATTTTCCTTCCTTCAAGCAAGCCCAGCCACACTCAGTGCTGAGGATGCAATCACAATGTTTCACAGGTCTTGCAATCAGTGCATTAAACATACTGTTAACTAGTAACTTCCAACTAATGACCTGCAATTGCATGGTCACTCAGCTTCCTTGCCCCTCATCCAGCTCTGAGCACAGTGTAAGCCTCGTCTTGTTTTCAGCACATTTAGCAATTGACAAGATCAGTGCCTTGACAAAGCTCAAAGCGGGGCAGATGTCTGGCTCTAGCACTAACACTTTGTGCAGAGCATCCCACTTAAACACTGAGCCTCAGTCCTGAGATATAAATCTCTGTGCAAGTCCATCTTTGACCAGCCAGCTCCCAAACCACTAGGATGGCCACAGCTTACTGACAAAGAGGTCCCTGCATGCCAGAAGCAGCTTCCTATGAGAGGAGGATCATTCTTCCTCCTTGTCTTCTCAAACCTTGCACACAGAGAAAGACAACAGCTGGATAATGGGTATGCTGCAATCCTCCCCATTTTACATTCTGTCTTGCTCCACCATTTTTCCTGCTTATTACAGTAATTCATCCAGCACATCCATGAAGGCACCACACTGGTCATTTCCATCAGCTAACTTGCAGGAGCTATACATCCTTTCAACAAAGCCTTGAAGAGCTCATTTTCAGGCCCTTTACTGCAGGTGCCAGGTCATACCACCTGTAGATTTATGACCCATTGGGAATGTAGGAGACACTGGAAGGCTGCAGCCTCTGATACAGACTAAGTGCCCAGGTCACAAGAATTGGATGCAAACAAGAGATCCACCTCTGAAGGAAGCTGTTATCACTTTAACACCAAAAATACAACACTTACCACTCAAAGACAGGCTCTAAAGAGAGTAACTATGAGACTGGTATGCTGGAGGAACAAGCAACCCTAAGATGTTACGGCAAATAACAAAAGTATTCTCTGCCAGTGTGGCAGCTGCATAGAAGCACTGGCAAATCTGAAAATGCTAAGACTGTTTACTCCAAATATAGTGGACACATCCAATTGAAGTGGCTTAGAGTGGAAATCAAAATACCAAGTAACAAGCTGTTGCAAAATCATCTGTTATTTCTTTCAAGTCTTGTCAAATAGAAGATCTCTCAGCCTCTACCAAAAGAAAAATCATCTAGCAGTAGTTGATATAATTAAATTTAATGCAATAAAAAAATTACCCAAACTCTAAGACCAGCTCATAAATATGTAAATTTCATTGTTATGAAAAGACTAGTCAATCAACTCTAAGAAGAGATAGTGAGATATTAACTTCTTTATATTGTTAAGTGCCCATCACTTTTGCCCAGATAGTTGAAATTGCAATTTGCAAATACACAAAGCTAGCTGAATAAAGACCAGCATCTCATTTCTCTCCAGCTAAAAAAAGAAATTAATGTAATCAGCACATTTTCTCTCTAGATGAGAATGACAAATACAATCGCTAATGCATTGTGCTGCATTTCTGGTCTTACAGCTGCTTAAAGCTTCTACTTCCAAAAAAAGACTCTCAAAAGTAGGCAGCTGTGAATGTAACTTGCCCTATGCAAATGTTTTCAACTTAAAAAGAAAACCACTTTCCTCACTGCCTAACTCCCTCTTGTAGTGCAAATCAGGAGGAAAAAGGAGGAGAGACAGCATGCTTAGATTCCTTCTTTCTGTTATTCCAGGAAGCTGTTTGGGAAAATAACTGCTCAGGCTGTGCATTTCAGAATAGCATAAGATCCCCCAGCCACCAGCACAGGGCTTTCCTCAGCCAAAGATCATGCTGCACCCACGCACTCTTCAAAGCTCCTCCTGCTGATCCTCATGACCATTCCTGGAAACTGGTATTTGTGCAATCCAAAGCACAGCTCCAAGTACATCTCCCTGGTCAGCACAACACATGCCTAGCTGCTATAAACCACTCTGCACACAGCCAGAGGAAATCCATGCAGCTCCAAGGCATTGTGAAAACAAGCTGACATGCTGCATAACAGACAAAAAAGTTTAACAGTGTAGGGGGACTAGGAATTTAAAATGCATACAGGACATCTCTGACTTAATTATGACAACCATCACATTTCATTTTTCTTTATAAAAAATGCTTATGGTTGCTTACTGTACTTATCTAGCTTTAAAATGTCAGAGCACAGGCACAAAAAAGGGTATTAACAACATAAGCAAGCAATGCAACATGCTGCTGCTTTTCTTCTTTTTATTTATTTTATGCAAGTAACACCTGCAACTTTTCTTCTATTTTTCCACATCTTCTAGAGAGCAGAGGACAAACCTGCTTAAAGCCACATGGGAAGAAAGTACCTAAAGGATTGATTATGTTGCACCTAATTGAATGCACCTACATTCATCCCTTGAGCCTAATGCAATTTCAACTCTTACACTTTCACAGACTTCTGGCTAACCAGCAAGGTGGCATAAACTGGAAGAAAGCTATCTCCAGTTAACTCCTGCTATTTTGAATTCTTGCTCTTATTTCTAGGCAAACAGCCTGCAAAAAAAATCTCCACAAAGCCTCACCACAGATGGCAGTTTGGCATTCTCCAGCCAAGCTCACACCTGCAGCTTCCATGACCGCTGCTGCAGCTGGGCTTTTTGTCTCCTCTCACTGACAAAAACTGCAAAAACCACAAGTGTTAAGTGACCCACTACTACCACCATCCATTTCATTAATGAACTAAGTCCCCAGGAAATCAAGATGCAAGCCTCCACTCTTGGCTCTGCTCCCACCAACACAGCTCTGCTTATTCCCCAGGCAGGGGTAACCTTCGGGCAGTTTGGGCATAGAATCATTGCCACGGGGAAATTCCCATCCACAAGAGGAAGGAAAGAAAAAGCACACAAAACTGACAGTTCTGAAGAGGATTTCAGCCACCAGCATCAGTGTGAGACACAGGAGCCCTGTGCTGAACAGGCCATGAGTCCTGAAAGGGCGAAGCAGTTCTCTTCACAGCAGTTTCACCTGAGCTCTTGCAGCCAGCCACCCCCAAATGGGAGTCACCAGAATCTCCACAGCACTTTATTGTCTCCTGGCCATGACACTGCACTCCAGGCCATGGCTTGATGCAGTCCATGAGCACCAGGACAGTCATGTTATAGAAGGTAGTATGTTTTCTTGCACACTCTGAGTTGAGGCAAGACCATCTCTCCCTGTCTGTGAATTTTATGCAAAACCCACAGATGACAGACACAACCAAACCCAAATCTGTATTTCCTTCAGAAATCCAAGCAAGACTTCTTATGTGTAGCAGTTTGATTTAATTTTTTTCTACATATATATTTATACAAAGAAGCTGCACCCAGAGCATTTTCCAGCACACCTGCACTGCAGAAATGGTGCCTGTTCCCACGGCTCTCTGTGCTGCAGGGCCCCAGCCAGGCTGTGTCCAGCACAGCAGGCTCAGCCCTGACCAGCCCTCCAGAGATAATCAGGTTAGATCATCTAATGGCCCTCCTGGTCCTTAAAAAGAAAATGAGGTGTGAATCACTTTGATGCTTTGAAGCCCTGGTCCAGTTTCTCCCACAGACAGAGACCAGCCACTGCAAGATGAAACTCAAATCAAAGCCAAGTTTTACTTCTGTGGTCAGCAGCACAGACATATTTCAAAACCAAGGTGAAGCAGATGACCAGAGAAGAGAGATGAAGCCAGACAGGCTTCTCTGTCTGTAGGACAGGGAGGCATTCAGTTGGCTAAGAAACAAAAGGGTAGGGAGACAGAGAGCCTGAGAGGATTTCTGGCCAGATGCTTTCCATAAGTTAATCCTAAAATGGCAGCCACTGGTCCCCACTATTCATTCACTCCGTCCTTCTCACATCAGCTGGACATAGTTTTGTCTCTTGTACAGGCAATTGAATAATCCTCTGATCTTGCTTCACCCTAATACTTTATACAAGATTTTTCTTAAAAACTCTGAATTGTGCAGTAGATGGCTATTAACAAGGATAACCCAAGAGGTTTTTTTCTAAGCTTAAAAGCTACTTTTTCTCCAAGACTGACCCCTCCAGTTGTCCATACTAAAGCAGCTCACAGATATTTAAATCATGCAAGGCCATCACTGTTTAGTGCTTTCACAGAAAGCTTCCCCAGCAGAATTAATTAGCTGATAAATTATATTGAGAACATATCCATCAAACCTAAGGATGCTGTTCCTCATGTTTGTGCCAAAGCAACTCTACTCCTACTCTTCCATCAGCATAAATGAGTTTAAAAATAGCCTTATAAGAATATTTAAATGGGTTTCATTATAGCTTAAAGTAGTGAGAAGACTTTGACAACTATTCCTACAAAGCAAACTCCCTGTAGTACCTTTTTAAATATCCTAAAAGGACTTGCAGCTCTACCTGCAGAATTGAAATCAAAAACAAGAGAAAATAAAAGAGAGAGTAAGTTATTTCAAACAAAGTTTTCATTGCCGCATGGAGAAGTCTTTGTTCAAATATATTGCATGTAAGAAATCTTATTATTGTGTAATTAAGCCCTGAACTAACATGGCCAGGGAAGTGGAGCCTTAAAAACAAGGCTTTCAGGATTGTCTAGTTTGACACCTTCTTTACATGGCAGAAACAAGTTTGTCTGCCTTAATCCTTCCTCTACAACCACTGAGAAAGGTCTGTATGTGCTACAAGAAGACACTGGAAGTTTTCAGAGATCAAGAAAAGAATAGCATAACTTCAGTTACACCTAATCCCATTCAACCAATCAATACTGCATCATGCTCATCTCTCGTTATTACCAATCCTCTTGCAAAATGAGGTTGTTCTACACACATATTTCCCAAGCATCCATCTTAATGCAAATATGCTGAAAATGTTGCAGGGAACATGCAGGGCCACAGCCTGAAAGGAAAATGCACAGAGTCCCACAGAAGCAGAAAACAAAAAACCACAGGTAAGCCTCTTTCCAATAAAAACAAGCACTGCCCTCTGCAAAGCACACTAAGTGTACCAGAGAGGGAAATCCAGACAGAGCCACAAAACACCAGAAAACAAGTTACCCCAGACTTCCTTTCAAAAAAAGGAAAAGAAAAAAAAGTGGGCAACTCTAGCTGCCCCCTAGATTCTGTGAACAGTTATTCACCTATATCCACCTGTCCATTCCCAGTGATGCTTTGGGATAGTTGTGGGCATGCAAAGCAGCATATCTAGGATCCTAAATAACATCACAGAAGGAATTAGGTACCAGGAAATACAGACATGAATACAGAATTACATGGCATCTCACACAGATCTCCAAAGCATCATCTCACCCTCCAAGTAACCTGAACAACCTTTGCAGATCTTAACATCAAAAGAAATTCTCATTGCTATAGACAGGTAATACAAAATAGATGTGCCTGACATCCAAGCCTTGGGGGTCAAACTACCACTTCACACCTCCATACAGGGGATGTCAAAACCTCTACAATCCAGGATTATTCTTGGAAGTCTTTATTTTATTCTCCCTTTACACAGAACTAGATCTCCGTTTCACTAGGAATCATTGCAATTATGTAAATTGCTGTTATCATATTGCTTGCTTTTAAAAAACAAAAAAATTCTAAATTTTATAAATAATAAATTTTGTGCATCTAGTTACTGAAACTATTGTTTCAGGCAAAATATGTCATCACAAGACAAAGCTAAAGGAAGAGACTCCTGTTTGCCTTGTGTCCCTTCAACCTTTCCTCACGGCTGGAAGCAGCGAATCAAAGGTAAAATGAACTGACTTGCCCCAGTTTGTTTCCATGCAACTTAAAGCTGCATCATCAATGTTTAATGCTTACTCCCATTGGTCACAAGAAGCTTTTTATATGCTGAATATATTCCATCTAAGAGACTTTTTCTCTTAAAGAAAGTTATTCATACATCTTTCACCTTATAGGTAGACCTAGAAGGCACAAATTTTGAGTCCAGCTTCCTTTTTTGACCAAAAAAAAAAAAAATCACACATGAAAATAAGTTGAAACCAAACTGACTAACTTGAAGTAAACAAAAGTTAAGCATTAACAAGAAAACATACATTGCTTTATCCATGATGATCATGACCTGAAAAACTGAACTCTAGAGAGGCTGAAATTCAGACCAATTTAAACAGATTAGGCAACAGTAAACATTGGAAACAAGGAGCTTTGGAAAGGATATTGAATAGATGAATTTCTTAAACTGACCAAGCTTTAACCTTTATTAACCAGCCTAAGAGGACAGGACAGACTTCTTGCCACTTATGCTCAAAAATCCCTAAGCAGTATTCATGATGGGCAGATGGGTGGTTGTTTGCTCTTCTGAAGGCATTGGCTTATTTCCTTTGAGAGACCCCATTAAACATAAAAAAACATACATAAAGCCTTAACAAGAAAACCTCATTCTAACAACTACATTTGCTTTAAAATACTCAGATCTAAACTTTAAGCTTAATTACACTGTGCATAAAGTCACCCTAAAATAACATCTCAACCAGCTTTTTCATTGTCTCTAGAGATGCACACAATTTAGTACTTTCACCCTAGCTGGGAATATACATGGACAAGGCTTTTTCTCCCACTCCTAATTTTGAAAGCCACGTTAAATTAGTAAGGTTGCCAACAAAGAAAACATGTTGTGAAGAACAAAGTCTCTGAAAGCAGGCAGTCACTTCAGACAGAACAGCTAAAACACTTGTGGAAGTGCAGCTTGAGAAAAATGGAGTTTATAGCTCTGAGTGAAGCCGGCCTCAAGCTCACAATGAAAGATTAAAATCTGTTCGTCTAAATCAATTATCCGTCCTGAGCACACGTAGTGCACTTGAACCCAACAGTCTGGGGAGGGCTTTGCATCTCAGTACACACTCAGTACAACACTCATTTCCCCAGCAGCAAGCTACATTTCAGCTTAATAGCTAAAACATTCCCTTGGCTGCATTCATAACCAAGGCTCTGCCTCTGCAGCAGCTCCATAAGAGTTACACATGAACTCTTTACCTTTGAACCAAAGTGACTAACGCTCACACAGAGCTGCTATTCTCCATGCAACACAACCTAGATTTAACATGGATACACAGCCACAACAGCATCAACAGAAATGTGCTCTGCTGGACTCCAGTGATTTTGCAAGCTAGCAGAAAATGAACAAGCATTGAAAACAGGGATAATCCATCACAATATGCACTTAAAGTATTTACTAAATTTACTTGGGATTTAATTTATTTATAACAACTCAATGTTCTGGACTTCCATCACTATATTGTGTAAATATAACGAAGCCTTACTCTAAGATTCTCATTTCAGCACTCTGCTTAGTACCTGTTTGAAAGAAAGGGAGATTTTTAACTTCTCACAAGAACAAAGGTGAAGATGATTTCCCAGCATCATGAGTCATTATAGTCCTAAATGACAGTTTCCAATCCTAGATCTCAAACTGTAATCTGGTCATATCTCAGTGCCAAATTCTCTCCGATTATTTGAATGCATCATTACTCTCTTGACGCAAATAGTTTAATCCAGTCATTTATTGGGGTTTTTAAAATCACTGTAATACTTTTACTATGGACTTGCATACGTAAACAGTGAATATAAAAGATGACCTGTCTAAAAGGATTTTTTTTTTTTTTAAATAAAACCCCCCACTACTTCATGGATATGTACTGGATGTCCCCTGAATATTCCCAGCACAACACACCCAGCTCCTCTTTGTCCACCATACAGCTCCTCCTCTCTACACTCACTTTCCTCAGCCTGCTCCAGCATCCCCAAACACCAAATGAGTAAGAGGCTGCTCTGAGGGTGGCCAAGTCAAGGCTCCCCTTGAGCTCTCTGAGCAAATGGCACTCCTTGTGTGCACACAGGTCCATGTCTGCAAGTACACAGGACATACAACTTCACCCTTTCCTCAGAGATGCTTGGCTTCTGGGGGAAGAGGGCTTGGAAGACACACACATCTGATATAAATCTCCTTTACTAGCACAACCAGGAAAAACAACCTTCAATCACACAAAATGACATCTTCACACTTCAGACTACTTCATCAATGCCCCAAGTTTGCTTTACAGATTTGGCTTGATCTCATTACAATTTGGAGAACTTCTGGGGTAGGGAAAAAAGAGACCAAACCATTGCTGCCTAAGTCCAGTTTCTGTACTTAGAGGACAGCAAGCACGATTCTGCATTCCTTTCTCACCTCCACCACATTATTCAAATTTTAGAAGTGAAGATAGAATAAATAGAAGTGTCAGTTTCATGTTCATGCACCTGACCCCTGGACTAATTCTGGACAAATTGTAAATGGTGCAAATCAGGCTTTGCATATTGCCTGGCACCCTGAAAGCCTACAGCCTCTATAAGCCAAGCATCAACACTCCCACCACTGCTTAACCCTGCAAAATCAAATACATTTAGCAGGTGTGTCTGGGACTAAGTAAGGGCAGAAGCTGGTCCTGCAGACAAAAACACATTAACAATGCTATTTATCATGCTCAGCAGAACAAACATCAGCTCTGCCTCAAAACAAGAGTAATGGCAGCACCAATGGCTGTTACTCTTGGGAGAAAATGGACCCAGTTCCCAGGCATATCTTTCACTTTGGGGTGGGCTGAAGTGACTCCAGGACAAACACTCATTTATGTATTCTTCAGTGCTTCCATCTGGCAGCTCTGCCGAGGGAGAGGAGTGGTGTTAAGAGAAAAAGACATCCCCCCTCCTCACCTCCAGCTCCATTTTGCAAAATCCTATTTTTAGCCCTCAGTGTACACGCTGAGGTGCACAGCACCACTACTGTAGTAATGGCAGCCACAAACCTGCCTGCTTGTTTGTCATCCATCGAGTACTCACACAGGGCTGCACTGAACTGCAGAACAGGCTCAAATACTGCTCCAAACTGAAGTCCCAGCCAGCTCCTTGATATTAGTTACTATAGAAACCGGTCCCTCGGCACAGGCGCTCACAGCAGGAAATCATGCAGATTTCAATTTTACATAGTAATAAATGCTGCGGGAGAGGAGAATTTCACAACAATTGCAGGGGCTGATTGTACAAACTCAGACCTCTTCTACTCCATAACACTGCAGATGAACGTGCCCACGCACACAATTGCCACTGCCCCTAGTTTTGAAGTAGTTTCCACCAAGGTTGAGTTGGGATGGATGCTGGAAAGATGGCAGCATTTTGCAGTGGCTTCATTAGACTGGAAAACGTACTCATTTTTACATGCAAGGAGCCCATGTGAAAACAACAAAACAAGCACCAACTGCAAAGCAGCAGGAAGATTTAAGCATGTATGTAAGTACAGACAGTCCAAACATTTTACAGGAAGTACTGTCAGGTCACAACCCAGGGCTTCTTTGGAAATAGCCCATCTTCCTTTCCTTCTCCACCCTGTCCAAAAAAACAACCTGAATAGAAGGCAGGTCACAGATTAATTTGTGGAAAAAAAACTGTTGTAGAAAGCACAGAGACAAGAGGGAGGACTCTGAGCCCTGAAACGAAACAGTGAGGTAATATTATTCTAACTTTTCAGAAGTAGTTCTACAGGTTGGACTCCATCATGCATGGGAGGAAGAGAAAGACAGCACAATTCACTTCTTGTCCCAGGCAGAACTGAATTTTCTACTGAAATTCGACAACCAGTGGGGACTCTTCCTCACCTTTCTAAATGAGCCTATAAGGCTGAACAGGGCAGGTTTTACTACATCAACCAGGGAAGAAAAGAGCAGGGAACTGCTTCACTGAAGAAAACTAACGTGAAGGGAGGAGGGAAGGGGTGAACAGCTTGCACAGCAACAGGGACAAACATTTGTGCTGGCAACAGCCGACAAATCATCAAGCAAACAGAAGGACAAGAAAATGAAGGAAGCTGGTCTATTTTTAAGCAAGACCTCATTATTACCATGAACATGCACTGCTTCCCAAGAAGCAGCAGGTATGCAAACATGAGATGAATCATATCACAGAGTAAATCACCTGGCAGCAGCACACTCGTTTGCATGGACACACACAGAGTGAACACATACGATCTACGGGCCTGACACCTACGAAAATGTGTGGAAGAGCATCCTTCTGGGAGGCAGCCTGAATTATGGAGAGCAAAAAAAAACCTGTTAGACAATGCAAATGTCACTGCTGCTTCTGAAAATGACTTTTGTCACTGCTTTTGTTAATGATTAGATGGAGTCCATTGTTATGGACGCTCCACTCACAATTAGTCTGCTGCAGCTTGTAATTTCACTTTTTGTACAGCTCTCTCATATCATTAGAAACAAACACAGTTTTTGTATAGCCAGGGTGGGAATAGACTGAGGGAATTGGAGAAGACACCCCAAGTGAAAGCACGCATGTTATATCACAGCCTTTGCACAAACTGCCTTGCTGATACAAAGGAAGGTCACAAGTGGTTTCAGGACATGTGCACTGGGGGGCAAGGAGGTGAGCTGCAGGACTCTGGTCAGGCCCCCCTCACACCCCCAGGTCTGGCGAGTTTGCAAGGAGCCATCTGACAGCACCAAATCTGATACTTCCCCAACACATGTCTTCTAAGCAGCCACCACTGAGGGGACCACCAAAAGGAGAACCCCCAAACGTGCATTTCCAGGCAGCTGTGAGGCACAAAGCACGAGGCCACAGAAGCTCAGCAACTTCTCTGCAGCCTCCTCAGGTTGCTATGAGCAAGGTCCATGAGGCAAGAAGCACTACCCTACTTCACAGAAACCCTGCTTAGTCTGAACTGATTTTCTAATTCTCTTCCCACGACACAGAACTTCCCTTTCTCTCGTATAGCAAATAAAAAAAGATACTAAATAAAACTCTATGAGAGCAGATCTTCAGCTACCTTTGTTATCCAGCTGGTGACAGATTAAAAATAAATAAGTAAGAGCTGCAACAACTCTCTTGTTGTGATTACTACAGGATTGTAACTATGTGCCAACTAGTAATTTATCACATCAAACGGCTGCTTGAATTAGCCTGAAAGGGGATCTCCCACCACAGAAACATGTGCTACACTGGGAAAACCAACCACCAACCAAAACCTCAGCCTCCACTTTCAAATCCACATCCCATCATCAAAAGGATGCTTTTGCATCTTTGATTCTAAACTAATAAATCATCTGAAGGAAATCCTAGAGCCACTTACAATTTATCTTCATTACTTCCCAAACTCGATGAATAAGACATTAAAAGTTTGGCTCTCTTGCCAAGACTGAGAAAATTCTTTGCAGCTACAAAACCAGTATTTAGTTACTGAAGTGTAGGTGCATTGCGTGGAGATGCCCACAGAGATATAAATTCATAATGCAGCTGGAAACAACAATCAATCCATCCATCCCAAGCCTGCAGAAAAACCAGGATCTGATATTCTACCCTCCTAAAAGCAACACAGCTGTATAAGTACGGAGAGAGAAAGAACCACAACCAAGTGTATGAAAAATTAACTCTGAGCTGTTCCCCCTCCCCACAGTCCCAAAGATTTCCAATTCAGATGACAGTGAGCAGACTTAACGTTCAGTCATGTGAAAAAAGTCCAGCCCCTGCTATCTTAACACACCAGCCCACTCCTTGGACAAGGTACTAAAGAAGTTTGTTTGCTTCTTCCTCTCTCGCCCTTTTTTCCCCCCCTCATAAAAGCTGGTCTTGCATTCAAATTTTCTGTTTAGCCCACACAATCACCTGGTGGCTTTATAACCTTTCCTAACAACATTTCAGTGTCTCAGCACCTCAGCAAGCTCAAAAAAATATTGGGTTGTAGGGCAAATGCAAACTCCACTCCTGTGTCACTCTCTGCACTGTACAAAGGGACACCTATGTAAGTTATTATAGCAATTATTTTTGTCTTTTGCCCTGAATATTACTCCTTAGGTAAGGATAAATCAGCACAAATGTTGTCAATGACCCTGAGCTAGATTTTGTCTTGATCTTAAGGAAAAAAAAAAGGCATAAATAAGTAATATTTTTTTAAGCTGCAGTGCCTGCACTTCTCCAAAGAAAAGACAATGGCCATGTTTTACCTGCAGTGCAGCCCTTTCAAGCCCCTAAATATAAAACCTAGTCATTAATAACCAAACCATTTCTCTTGTGTTTAAGCATTTTAGATACTCAGCCCATTTTGACTGCTCCAGCCAAAGGGGCTCACATCAGAAGCAGAGTTCTCAGGGCGACACACTTGGTGCCAAACATGGACTGGCGTTTGCTACTGGTCTAGAGAGAGATGGGAGCACAGAAATAGTGAATAACACAACATGGCCTTTGTGATTTGTAGTTTTAGCTTTTGTTAAACAGAATATCCAAGTCCCACTTCACCAAACACAACAGATATGTAATATGCATCCAGCTTCAAAATTATCTGCCAGTGATTCTGCTTTTGGTCCTGCATTTTGCATCATCGTCATGAAAACATAATGGAAGACTGAATGGCTCATTTAAATACTTTTCTTTCTGATTATTTTGTATATGAAAGTCCACACAGAAAAAGTCTGGACTCTATTATTTTTCTTCAAAGACTCCACAGGAGAATAAGTACTTATGACAGTCTTATCTTAACTGACAAGAAGCTCAACAAAGGTTTTGCTATTTGAGTATGAGCATGTGAAATTAAAGAGGAGTCAGATGAAGGAATGGGACAATGAGAATGCCTTTCCTCTTGTGACCAGCTTTGTTTTCACTCTGAAATTAGGCACAGATCACCATCACATCTCCCCAGTCCATAGCCAGGAGCAAAGCAGTTCATTTCAAAATGTTATACAGCTGTATGTCTACTGCTGTAGACTGTGACATCTTCGTCTCCCCAGCCTTCACTTCTGTTCCATCTATTTTTTTCCTCCATGAAAATAAGTAAATCTATAAAAAACACCTTTCAGTACTGTCCATAACATTTTGCTGTAGCACCAAGACCCTGCCCTACCTTGGCTCCCACTCTGCCTTATTTGCAATGAGCAAGGTCCTGGTTCAGGAGGCCTAAACACACTCACTTGGGAGCTCATAGAATTACCAAAGATAATCCCAGCCCTGCAACACTTTGTGCACCTTGGGAAACCACTTCAGTACATACCATATAGATCCTGGCCAAAATAACAATGGATCACCCAGACTAAGGGCGTCTGAAGGGGTGCTTACACACTGCCTGGAACAACATGGATGCAGAGTCTGTCCAGGAACACCAATCTGCAGAAAAGGTACTATTTTAACTTATTAAAAATGAAGAGCAGTCACTGAGTAGTGCTACAGAACAGCTACCTGACGTAGACACTCACAAATATTAATCAAATTTAATTTTATAAGTAAAAGTGTTAAACCATATTTACATTTCTGTGTGCTGTTGAAATTTAATGAGGCTTGAAAAAAGTGCAGGCACTTTAATGTAGCACTTCTTCCACACTGATATATCCGGCCCTCAACAGGGTAACATTAAAATTGCTGTGCTGATTTTGGTCCCTGCTGCTGCTGCATGCCATGCAGACACAAACTGAGTTTTGCTTCCCAATCTACTCAGTGTCCCTTGGCAGCTGGCTGACTACCCACAGTGTCCTCCCTGATCACAAAACCCTCAGACCAGCAGAAAGGGTCTCCTACTCAAGTGGAATTTCCTGCAACTCTGCATGGCCTTAAAATCCTCTCAGAGATCTGTAAAATGAAAGAGATGGAAAACATACTGGATGTCAGAATTACCAAAGGCAGGGAGAACATATCTCTAGTAGCACTTGCCAAGAGGGAACTTCAAACAGCATTACAATCCATGGAATGCAGCTGGCCAGAGAAAGCTGTGTGATACACTGACACCCTCTTGAAGTGATTTAACTAATCTGCTAATATCAAGCACACCTATGTATATGCAAAACCCTTCAATATGAATGAAAAACAGAAAACCACAAGACTTGAGTATCAGCTGCCTCATTAACAATGTCACTTTGAAGATCAATTTTAAGCTTGGGTAAATCAAAGCTTTTTGATCATCTTTCCATAAATTTTAATTTACACCTGTGCAGGTAGGCAAGATTGGGGCAGGGTTTTATTGGGAAGCTGCTGATGCTGAATTAAGTGGATACATAAGAAGCGTGCATATCTTCACATTAATCTCCCCCATAACACAAGGAGGATAGTTACTTTTCACACCTACTTTTCCAAGTTCCTGAGCTCTAGTACTTATCTACAAAGGACATTCAAATGCAGCAGAGGCAGAAGAAGACTACCATACAAAAAGCAAAGCAATTTACACGCACTCTTTTACATATTGTTGAAAGCCAACTTGAACATATATCACATATAAACACGGTATTTGTGATGCACAGTTCTTGTCTTCTTTATTGCACAAATAATCAGGTAAATGGAAATAAAATTAAATTCGATTTAAATTTCTTCCATGCTTCAGCTAGAACTGATGAAGGTAAAAACATTCAGAATCTCAAATATTGCAAGAAACAAGCCATATAATAAAAGCCTGAACTAAAACTCATGAGCACACATCTCCCCAAAAGGAAACTTCATTTTTAAGGTATTCAAGAGTTATTATTACACTATTTAAGGCATATTAAGGATTTAAAGGTACCCTGAAGCACTTCATTCATTTCATATTTTGTAAGCATTCTCTTTAATAATCATAGTGAGAGATAATACAGATTCCACTGCAGACTACCAAGTTCTGCTGGGCTGTATGCCAAACAGATGCAGCTTGAACAACAAAAACTGCTACATAGATGTCTCTATTTTGTCAGAGCTCAAAAATCAAAACATCTAAAGGAATTTTGTTTTCAAGAATCTCTGATGCCAGCAAAACCAGCACACATTGCTATACAGCTAGCATTACTTTAAATTAGCAACATAACTTAACAATCCCCCCCATTCAAATGATGATTCTCAGATGACCAGACCCACAGAAACCTAACATTTTGTTGATACATGCATCAGAACTCATTTCCCTGTGTTTTCCCTTGTCAGGTTAAAATCAAAGCATTGAACCAAGGGAACTAAACTGAGGAAAAAAGAGACAGCTTTGGGTTGATGCACATCAAAATGGAGAGACAGCAAAGGAGGAAGCAAAAGCTGAAATGAGCTGGCTGGGAATTCATTTGTGTATTGAGTCACCACAAAACATCAGGTACTTCACATTCAGGGCTTTTCCTACTTCAGAAGCTACAAAGGGAAAAAATACAGCAAAGTACAGGTTATCTGATTCATCCAATCAGGTTCAACCACAGGCAAAGCTCCAATTATGCCTTCTGAGCTCCAGATGGGAACGTGAAGATTAACACTGCAGGATTAGAAGGAAGTAAATGGCATGGAGAGAACAATGCAGCAGAAAAGCAGAGACAGTGCTTGGGAACAGCAGTAATGGCACCCAAGGTAAGGCTGCCAGCTGGAACAGGGACTGGCAATGATGGAAATAAGCTCTCATTCTTGAGCACTGGGTGACTGAAAGGAGATTGTCTCCCCTTGCCTGTGTGTGCACAGGTATACCCAGGCAAACACTTTTTCTTCTTCCAAAGCTAATGCTGCTGCAAACTGATTAAAGAGTAGCCAGAGTTCTTCTGTTGACTGATAAAACACTTCCATCAGCTAGATCAATGAGTCTTGAAATAACAGGCCACTTTCTGTAGAACTACAAGCAATTACAAATTAAAGGCAGCACCAGCTTCTCAACACTTCAGTCATCCTACAAGGAACTAACACTGTCCCTCCAGAGCAGGCACCTGCTCCAGCATTTCCATGCACAGTTAGTTCCCAGAGGAAGCATTTGGCTCATGCAATGATAAACCAGGCTCATGATGTAAAATATACCAATCTCCCAGCCTTTGTCACGGGAAGTGCTGCTCCAGTCTCATTTATCCCCAGCAGCTGAACATGACTTTATCTAACTTTGGTTAATCTGTTAACTGCAAACTTTGGTTTATCTGTTAACTCTCTAAACAGGGTGAAACACAGCCAGATGTCTGACTGGACAATCAGATACATAATTTTATATACTGGGTAAGTAACAGGGAAAATTTAAGAAAGGATTTTTCACTTTATGTAACCACTCAAAGGGAAAACTGAGAGCCAGTTAAAATTCCCATTACAGAGAAAAAAAAATTAAGTTTTTCAGTTTTTCTGTTCAGTTCAGAATTCCTTAAACTGATGGCAAAATATGTTTTTATTGAACTGTGCCCTCATAAGTCATATGGATTTTTGCCATCACCTTCCCTGGGGACAGGTGTTTACCCTGCCCACAGCAAGGCAGAATGATCAGTATTTGTTAAAGGAGCAAGGTGCAAGCTCAGAGATAAACCTAAATGGGAATAAATGGAAGTTGGGTTGGGTGTCAGATCAGAGCCACCAGCTAACTTGGGGTTTTGATTCATTGCCCAGAACATCACTTTCTAAAAATAAAACCAAAATTCCCTTCTATCCTTTCAGTCAGAGAAGGCAGAAGACAGAACAGAGGAGCTATACAAATTTGGCATGCCTGGATTCACAGAGCTCCTTTTGTAAAGGATGTGCTGGAAGAGATAAGAGACAAGACACGACACAGCAGAAAGTGCAAAATACCCTTCAAAACCCACACAAGCCATTTTTGTTTGAGAGTGGGAAAAGTTTCAGTCATTCTGGTATCTCAATGGAAGCCCTATAAGCCTGCCAGCATAGCTAGAAGACAAGTCCCAAGGATTTTGGTCTTTTACTTTGTTTCCCCTTGGGGAAAGCAGAAGAAAGGGAAAAGAACATGCTTGAAGGAAGGACATGTTAGAAATCCAAGTGAAGTTCTTCCTTGAGTCTCTTCCTTAGTTTATTCCACTTTCTGTCATGTTTATTATTTTATGTGAGTAGATTACCTATAATTTACAGGAGGTATGCATATAATGAGGAACTTCTTATCAGAATGTAAACATTAGCTTTAGGCAGGAAAAAGAAGTATTTTTCCCTCTTGTCATTCTGACTTGGAACTCACTCCAGCAGCTGCTGCTCCTCCTGTAAGCCAGAAGTAAGGGAAGTCTGACTGAGCTTGCACTCTGCAAACGGGAATGAACACCCTTCATGTCAGCAATATTACTTTCTTACTCTTCAAGTCAAATGCCAACAGCCCATTAGGAAAAAACCTTTAGGGTTAGAGGTGACCAAGAGCTGCTCCCTCAGCAGTGATTTATCTACATTCTAGATTTACTCTTCAGCAGCAGTCCAAGGACAGTGACCATGGGGAATGCCCTACACCACTGCAGGGACATCTGCACACGATGCCTTGGTCACTGGGCATCCAGCATCAGAGAGAAGCAGCCTTTTGTCTCCTTCCAACTCAGCAGGCTGGAAAGAATGCCAGCTGCACTATTCTGGCTCTCCACACTCACCAATAAGCTGAGACTGCTACCCAGAGAAGGCCACAGCCCAGGAAAATTCAGTTTGACCAAGAACATCAGACTTAAAGGGGAAGCACAAGCAAAGTCTTTGCTCAAAGATGTAAGTACAGGTCACTGTCATCATTGCTGGCAGACCCTGAAGGGCACAGATCAGCCAGTGTCTGCTCTGTCTCCAGCAGCCCCCCAGTTATTTATTCCAGCTGAGTATCAAGCCTTTTACATTTCCACAAGGTACAGAGGCGTCAGTGAATACAGATTTCTGTAAATCTTGCTTTCTAAAATATTATTCATCAACGTATAATTCAAATGGTAATTAAGAAGTGTTCACATGATTGATGACACATTTAAATTACAGGTTTCCAGCAGTTTTTTTTCAGTAAAGACAACTTCCTTTTTCACGTGCCACTTTTTCAACGTGCAAGTCCATCTAACAGATGTCTCACAGATCTGCTTGTCAATGTAACAAGACTTCTTTTTATTACTACAAATGGTATAAACCACACAGCATTCTGTTAAACTCAATATTGACACATCTGCTTACCACGTGTATTAGTAGCCATGTCAGCCACTTTCTGAAAGGCATCCAAAAAGGCAGCAGCTGCTACTACTGTAGTCCTGAAATGCATACAGATAACAAAACATTAGCAGTGTCTCATTGATGCCTATTTAATTACTGCCAAAAACATTTAGGCTTATAAAGAATAGCACTGTGAACTTGCAGAGGCCACAAAAAGTATGCTCTTTTATATCTGAATTTAGCCTTTTCCCTCCTTCCTTAATCCCTTCCTTGCTTTGTGTTAGCACTATGGACTTGGAGGCAGCCACGCTAATTCCATGCTGAGAACTGCACAGGACAGGTGCTGTTTCAAAAGAGCACAGCCACCCTCCTTCTAGCTGATTTCCTCTGAAAACTAATATTAAGCAGTCAAACATGAAAAACAAATCTAACACACATTATACTTCACCCATTAGTGAACAAATTATAGCCACTGCTATTTTCAGGGAACATGCATATTTTAAGAATAAATATGCAGCAACTTCCTTTTATCTAGGATCCTAGCCAAACAACTGCCTGCATTTTTCATGTGGGGAGCATGAGCATCCCTTGAAACAGAAAAGTTTTTGGAAATCAGATTGGTCTGGAGCTCTTGGACAAAGGGAAAAGGAAAAACCCCTCCACTTCAAGAAAAAACCCAAAACAACTTAAACCTACAAAAAACCACCAACTCCCAAATGCCCAAAATAAACAAAACCCCTTTCTAATCTAGTGCTCCTCCAAGCAGGACCCTTCCTGAGAGGTACACCAGCAACCTCAGACTCCACAACCCAAAGTGCCAACCTCCCTAGCCCAATCTCCTCCACGTGCAGAAACCCTCCCAGACCTGTGGTGGACAGATCTGTTCAAGTGGACAGCAAACGTGAGTTACCATTTCCAGACACGTTTGCTCTAGATAAGCATGCCCCAGAGCCCTGAACACCTCAGGTCAGTCCCAGTTTCTGAAGGTTTATAGTCTGGTTGACCCAATTAAAGAGAAAGTAGGCCAGGGCCCTACAATTGTGCCCTCTCCACAGTTACCTCATGGTTCTGTTTCTGCACATTTTTTCTAACAGTAACTCTGATTTTCTCTCTTGGTGGTGTCAGTCAGCCTTTTCAAGCAAAATCCAGAACAGGGACTATCACATTCATTTTGTTTCAAGAGCTCCTTGGTAGCCTCAAAAAACCCAGCAGACCTGCAGGGAAGCTGATCCTCAGCCAGAAAGACCACAGGACTGCTTAATTAGGTCAGATTTTATGCAAGTCTCACTCCAAATATGCTCAAGGTACAGAGGACATAACTGGCAGTGTGGTAAATGGCCTACTGACAGCACAAAAGATTTGAACACACACAGAAAAAAACAGCCCAGGCATGACAGGGCCAAGCAAATGCATAAGGACTCTCCACATGCCCAGGAGATTAAAGGGAGGGCAAACCCCCACCCTGACAGCTAGCTAGCAATACTGGGCCCTGGAACCAGAAAATCTTCTCTAAAATTTTCCTCAACACTGTTTGTGATGTTCATCTTCTCAACTTGTGGGTCACACTGTTATTCATGTACTATGTTGTTAATTATTAATTATATTGCTAATAACAAAGTTCCATTTCCCCAGTAACAAGATCCAGAAAGATCTGGCTCCAGCTCAAATGACATCTGCTGTCCTTTATCAGAGCACACAGAAATGAAACAGCAGCAAAAGGCTCACATTTGCTAGAAACAAACAGCAAATCCTCCAACACAGGCTTTCAAGCTGCCTGCTTGCATGTTCCTGTGGCACTGCACTGACAGAATGCAACACCACAGGACTGGGAAATAAACAAAACTCATGCCATCCCAAAGGCCTGTGTTTGGAGAGTAAAAAATGCTAGGAAAGTTCTCAATTTTTCCTCTTTCTCTACTTCCTCTACATCTTCCATACTCACTGTGACATGACTGCTGGAAAAGGAAAAAAACCACAAGCAAGTGTGGCATGTTAGGCACAATGCAGCAGAACAGCACATTCCAGCTGCTTAGGGCAAATGAAGCAAAGCCCAGCTTCTCTGGGAATGGTTCATAATGCCACACAGAACCACAAACCAGACTGCCAGTAACCTGTTACCACCACAGCTGCTGGGGAAAAGAAATGGTGTTCTGCAGAGCAGAGAGGAGACTGGTTTAGGGAGAGTTGTGAGGAAACGGAGCTTGTATTTGTATCAGCGGAAACAAATTTTACAAATGAATGAATTCTAGAGGTAGAATTGGTCTGAGTGTGATACTTTGTCATATATCAAATAATACAGAATGCCATTTTCAAAGTATACCTCAAATCCTTAGGTTTTAATAATCACCAATGTATGATCCAGCAAAGCAATTCTCTTCATTTTTAAGTCAGAAGAAAACGCTGTTAAGGCTACCAAAGATTTTTTAATATTTTGAGCCCTCTTCCCACATAACCCCTTTGTATTCTACACTAATAAAAAGGGCAACATAGACCGAACTCCAAATGTGTGTTCACTAAACAACAGTAAACTCTTTCCAGTTTTTTATCAATATCCATTAAATTTAGTTCATTTTATATTTATTATGTATAGCTGATGGCACACTGTGAATTTTCCTAAATATGTGAAAACACCAGTAGTAGTATTTAAAAAATAACATGCAGGTGTTGACTAAGAAACATGCACAATTTTACTAGGAATTGCTTAGGAAATTATCCTTGCAAAAGCTGCATTTAATCTTAATGTTTGCACATCCAAGGAACTGTAGGGGATCTTGACTGTGTAACACAAAACTTACCGAAGCTGAGACTGCAGTTTCCCAGCTTTATTTATAAAATCTTCCCACACTGGATAACTTCCCTGCAAGAAAAAAAAACAAAACACAACAATGAACACTTGATTTGAGCATTCTGATTTTAATACTATAGATCAAATTAAACTGGATGTAAAACAATAACTAAAACTGTACTAAATCCATGAACACCAAAATCAACTGCTTCTGAAGCCAGATGAAACAGTAGTCCTCTAATGAGGCTTTACAGTTTTTCTGAATAGAAACACTGGGCAAGAGGGATTTCAACTGAAGCAGCAAAAAGAAATGCCTTCCTTTGGATGGATACAGCAAAAAGCAAGCCCATTGAGAACAGGGCACTAGTATACTGCAACAGCATGTACAGAGAAGCTCCCAAAACCAAAGACAGCATCAAAGTTGTTCTTCTTTACGAACTGATCATCTGTGTTTTTTCCAGGTTCAGAGCCTGTACAATAAAGTGTGACCTGACCAAGACAGCACTTCAAGCACTGCCTCGATATAACTCTGTAATTGCACACAGAAAAGCACAGTGACAGCTCAAGACAACCAGCTTTCCCAACAGCTACTTTGTCACTGCAAGACCTGTTTCCAAAACAGTCAAAAGCCTTGGAGACAATTTCTGAATTGAAGCTGATAAAACAGCGTGGCACTGAGTGTATACAAAGTGCTTAAGAAGGTTTAATTCTTCCTGACTTCAAGTCTCCAATAGAATTTTCCCCATTTTTAAAGACTGGATTAAAACCCAACGTTTTACTTAGAATATGAACACAAAGTATTCTTGCAAGTCCTGATCTTTATTTGCCAAATTTAAAACAAAAAATTGCTCTCTGCCCCGAAATTGCTCTCTGCAGAGCAAGTACAAATTTTCCGCTAACAGCAAAAATGTGGTAGAAAGAAACCTCAACATTTCGCTTTGATTGGAGTCTAGAGAGTAAAATAAAATATCCCTGCTTCCTTTAATAAAGGTATAAGACTTGCTGTTACCAGAGCAACAACACAATAAAACCCAGATAAGGCAGATCCTCAAGGCTAACACATTACCTCAGCTCTGACTGGAAGAGGTTGCAAGAAAGTGCAGTTGCTTGTAGCAAACTCAATCCACCCTTATAAACTGGTCTTATTTTTGTAAGTAAACCAAAATCCACTGCTGTGAGAGATAGTGTTTTGTTTTCAGGGCAAGGACAGGTCCTTCCCCAAAAGCTGTCAGACAAATTCCAGCTCCTCAGCACAGCCTGGCAAGGCAGCTCCCAGACACCTGCCTGGAAGCCTCCTGGTACTCTACTCTATTCTTCAGCAAGGCTTGTGGGGTTTTTGCAAAAAGGAAAAAAGAAAGGGAAAAGACCCCCAAACAATGCAAAGCAGGTGTTCATAAAACCTTGTTATACCCTACACATGACAGAGCCAATGGCAAATACAGAAAGTGAAAGAGAAAATAGCAGTCTGGGTGGCAAGATCTAGAATATAAAGTGCTTTGTGCTAAGGAAAAACCTGTCAGACATTTTAAAAATGAAAGAAACCCAATTATTTAAAAGAGGCAAAAAATGCTATTTCCCTAAACCTATTAGTCTTAGTGCAATCCCTACTCTGAACCCTCTCGCAGTGTCACCTGCAGCCGTGCATGCATTATGCATGCGCATGCCAGGAGCCCTGACAATCGCCAGCACGGCCCAGGGCTTTACAGGATTCTCCAGCAAAATGCAAGCCGGCAAGCAGAGGATACCAAAGCAGCCCGATTGTTTCCATCTCCCTGGTGTATTATCCAGCTAAACACACCTGATGGCATGAAGGGGATTGACACCAGCACTGTGTTTAGCTGCTTCCCAGGCAAGCTTAAGGCACTCCTATCAAAACACAACTCAGGAAGAAACTCCCCGTTTTTTAAATTTTTGGTCAATCCGGAAAGCAAATTTGGAGAAGTCAAACATTTCTACAACTATTTAGCTCTTGTCTATAAAAATGCTGTTTTCCTCAAACCAAGGCAGCTCAAGTAAGTGGTAAGAGCCCACTTTGTTTAATTGTTTGCTGTATTTGTTTGGTTGAAATCAATGCAGTTTGTTTACCTAGGCTCCCTATATACTGGAAACAAGCATCTGATCTCATTTCAGACAGTAGAAAAATTGAGCTTTTGGGGCTTTTTAATGTCACTGAATTAATACCTTCACTGGTGGATATTGTTGGAGTTCTTTTTTTTGCTTGTTTTTGCACTTTTAAAGAAAACCTTCCAGCAGTTTTACATTAGGGATATATTATAGTCCTATATTATTTGCTCAGCTTGCCATATCTTGGTTTCACACTCAGCTGAAAGTAAGAGGCATGTACTTCATCTGGCTTCCAGAATAATTTGCTCTTACTTTTCCCGGCTGGAGCCACATCCACAAGCTCATCTCTCCCTCAGATCATGAAGTCACGCACTAAACTGCATCATTCCTTTCAGCTTTTCCAAAGAACATTTCCACCAGTACATCCCTGCTGAAACTGAAACCCCTTCATTCCCACCTACAGCAAAAGTGCTCAACACCTACCACCACTTCACAAGACCAAAAAACCAGGGATTTATCCCAACTCCAGCAGCTAGGAAGCAAGGAAGGCATGTAAGTGATGCCTGTGGGGACAAACTAAGGAGTTGGCAGGAATCCAATGGTGCTGTAAATCTGCACAGGGCCAGTGCCCAGGGCAGCAACGCCTTCCCAAGACCTCCTCCTGCGCCACCTGGAGCACGGCAGCCCTGCTGGGTCTCACCTCCAGCAAATGTTCTCGCTGTTGTCAAAGCAGTGTCAAGAGAAATGTTAACAGTGATGAAAAACACACATCCTTGATTCAACATGTATTACTTTCTCAATTTAAACACAAAGAAACAGCAGGTGGAATTTGATGTCTTTGTCCGTGACACGCTTTTGCGACATAAAGCCTTGTCTGAAGAATAATAACACACTATTTTTAATGCTGCCTCTCCCAGAGCTTCCTCTGCTCCCCCTGCAATTTCCAATTTCAGCCGGCTGATAAAGAAACTAATTTTTCCCTTTTTAAATGTCAGGGTTACTCAGGCCTGGTGTTATCTGTGAAAGCAGGAGGCCTCCCCCAGGTGCAGCCACACTTAGGGAAGAGCCTGGGTCACAAATTCCCATTTAGCTCCACATGGATTAAACCAGGGATCGATTACAGAGAGAGTTTGTTCAAATAATTTTCTTTTAAATTGATAAAGGATTAATCCAAGGACTATTTCCCCCAAAATAACTTTGTGCCCAATAATATCTTGGTCACTGAAGGCAGAAATTTGACCTGTCCTCCACGGCACGGGTGTTTCCCGCTGCCATCAGACACTCCATGGCACCAAGGCCCCGGGAGCTCCTCAGCAGAGCTCAGCTGCCACCCAGCATGTCACCAGAAAGCTGCAGCATGCCATTATCCTACCCCACTGCTTAATTAGTGGGCTTAGAGGTGATTAGTCACCTGATCCCATAGCCCAGCTCCAGCTAATCTGTGCCAAACACAGGCAGGGCAAACGCGGGAACACCTTTCAGCCTCAGGGCTGAGAAACACCCGGTGCCCCGTGCCTGTCACTGTCACTGCACGGCCGGGCTGCAATCAGGGACATGAAACAGCTTCCCCCAGGGCCAGCGAGTGTGTCTGGAGTGCCAGACACACACCCAGACCTGGGCAGAGCCCTCCAAAGCCACAGCTCCCACACTGCCAGGGGAAAAGGGTGAGCCAACATCATTGACTGAAATCCCATCTGACACCAAGACCCCACGGACATGGGCAGATGTCTCTATATTTGTCCACCTTCCTCACCATTCACATCTATTTTAACTGGCAATAAATTTCATCTTCTCCACTCAGGTCTGGTTTGCTCATGACAATAACTAGTAAGTGGTTTCTGTGCCTCTGTCTCAATCATTGAGCTTTTTCTTATGATTTTCTCCCCTATCCCACTGAGGAAGGAGAGATAAAAAGCAGCTGGCCATGATCAGCCCACCACACCCGGGAAAAGCACAAAATAATCACCAAGACCGGGAAAAGCACAAAATAATCACCAAGATGCAGCTTGGGAAAAAGAATTTAAGCCTTGGGTGGATTTTTTTTTTATTCTGGTGAACCAGCACAACCCCTCTACATAAACACAACTCTACAAAAGATTTATGGATTACAGTTTTTCCCTACCTTTCACACCAGTGATCTCACACCAGGAATGAGAAGAGACACACATGAGAAACTCAATGATTTCTCAAAAAAGGAAGGGTAGACTTGCAGCAAAGGATATTTACTGAAACTGTTATTGATGACATCTAAAGGCAAGAATAGGAGCCCAGATTGCTGTATCTAAGATTACAACTTAAATATCAACAGCGTTGACAGTTTTAAAATGTTCTCTCACTCTTTCTGCCAAGAAGTTATGATTCTTTTTTTCCCATTAGGCAAAAAGATGCTTACTTTATTAATTTATTTCCTTGCACCCCAATTCCCACATATGAGACTCATTCCATCTTCAAAAAACCCTTGACAGTGTTGTTTTAAGTGCCTTCATTTATCAGAAAGGCTTTGCAGCCCTATTACCAGCTCTTGCTGACACATCAAGTACAAAGGCAGCAGGAACAGCTTGGAATTTTGCTCACAGCAACAAGCCATCTAAACTTCTGGGGCAGGGGGAAAGAGCCAGGGAGCTGCTCTTCAGCAAAGCAAATCCTGAAGCTAATTTGGCTGTTTCAGCTAGAGAGGTAACAGAGAGAAGAACCAGGAGAGATCAGGGCCTTGGTTTTATCTCAGTGGTTATCAAAGCAGGAGCTGTAAGCCTTCCAGGAAAGTACTAACAATGACTAACTGCAAGACTTCAATGAAATGGAAAAGAAAACAACTGCACAGGCTACAGGAGTAAGAACTTCCCCACCTCAGTGTTGTTGTTCAGCTGTGATAAACTGAGAAGGGGAGTCCCAAACACACAACAGTGTTACAGAGCTCCACGCCCTAGAAACACATCCAAATGCCATAGATCTGGTTTTGGAACAAAAATTTTAACTTGGCTTGTACATGTGACCTCCTACCCCACCAAAGTAAATCATGCTGGAAATCATGCTGGATTTCTTTTTATATTTTTACCAGATAATAGAATCACAAGGATTATTATGAATGTCTCATTTCTGTGGCATTCACTACACTACCTTCAAGTAGCAAAGAGATTTTACTGTGCTAAACACCACACAAGGTCACAGATGTTACGCATAACAAATGGCAATCAGCAAGTATGCACACAGAGTCTACCACTTTTCCAGAGTCCTTTAACAGACAAAACCAGGAAAGAGTGGAGGGGAAGAGCACAGGAAAACAATAACAGTCTGAAAGAAAAAGGAGGGGGAAAAAATAAATGGAAAAAAAAGAAAAAAAACAGGGAAAAACAATGGTTACAGCCAAGATGTCTCAACGCACTGGAAGACACAACATTTGACAGGCAGTTTCCCTTCTCAGGTAACATTTGGCACTGGAAGTTTTTCCTCTTCTAGAAGAATCAATAGTGAATTGGGTGAAAGGAGCACTTGGCCAGCCATAACTGCAGAAGTCAAAAACTGCTACCAAACACTAACACATCATCCTCTGTACAATCCACTCATTTAAACAAGCCCACAACTCATGGACAGGACTGCCTAGACCCTTAACAAGTCACAAAAGGTCTTGAAAATAAGGGTGAGGTCCTGGAGATTGTTATGACTGCTTGTGGGATGGAGATTGTGTTGAGTGGATGGTCAGAAATTAGGGTTTCTGCTTGCTTGGAAAGAAAGAAGTGATGAGACCCCAGTGGTGTTGGTGACATTACCAGCACAAAGCTGTTGGCTTGAGGCTGTCCTGTGTAGGTATTAGCTTGACTGACTGCCTCCTGATATTTTAATTATCTTCATTTTGATCCAGCTGAAATATTGTGGGTCAGCATCATCTTGCCTGAAGTTCATAATTGCTCTTCTCCATCAAAAAACCCTGCTTGGTGGCTTTGCCTCTTTCTACTCTGAAAAGCATCAACTGCTCCTAAGCTACACCTAAAGTCTCAAATCTTTCTACACACTGAAACAGGAATTTTGCTGGCAAGAGAAACTTAATTATTTATGACATAGAGATGTACACAAAATCTATTCCATTACTCCTTTGATTTTCAAATACACACATTCACAGAACAGCTTAAGTTAGAAGGGACATTTAATGACCATTTAGTCCAAGCCCCCTGCCAGGAGCAGGAATATATTTTACTAGATCAGGTTGTTCTCAGCCCCATCCAGACTGAACATGAACACTTCCGATGATGGAGAATCCACAACTTTTCTGGGTGACCTTCTCCACTGTCTCACCACCTTCACTGTAAATTAAATCAATTTGTGTCCAATCTAAATCTACCCTATCTACTCCCTATTTCTTATATTCAGAACAAGAACTCAGCCAAGTCCCAGTACTGATTTCAAGAGCATCCCTGATGCTGTCCATCATCTCTTTCCCAGTGGTGCAGAACAAGAAACAATCAGCTTGGCTTCAGCAGAGAAGTTTCAGATTGCACAACCCATTCAACTATAAGACCAGGTAACAGGCAACTCTGAAAGGTCAGGCAGCTTCCTTTCACTAGAACTCCTTCAGGAAGGGTAACACATTTGTGTAGAGGTCTTGCAGGAATATTGCCACAAGCCAAGGAAAGGGACCAGCTGAATTCAAGGTCCCATCACTCTTCCTGAGCTGAAGGTATTGCCAGGCATAGGGGAAGTCTGAGCTCCATCAGCAAAAGGGACTCCCAGCTTGTGCTGGGCCAGGAGTGAAAAGGCACCAACAGCAAAGACGTGAACTCCACAGGATCTCACAGCAAGAGCTGAACACCACAGCACTGAACAGAGCAGGCAGGTACAGACTCAGGGTCTGAGAGATTACAGTGCAAGCAGGTGAAAGTAAAAGCACATGAAAGATGCCATTCAAGCAGTAACTACCCTCCAGGAAAGAAAGCAGGAGTAAATCACAGTCTTGTATCCATACATTTACTTTCATTATTTCTGCCTCTTGTTTAGGGAATGGCAGGATTAGAAACTAGTTTCCCTCAGCACGCATAGTATAAACAGGCATGCCAGGCTTTGTTTTTCAAGGACATACATTATCAGAATATTGAAAACTATGCAACAAAACGCTGCTGAAGACATCTCATATGCTATTAAAAAAACCTGTCAACGAGGCACTTCTTCTACGTATCACAGAACCACACATTAAGTAGTTTCAAAACTGTTTAGTTTTTAGTTTAAATAGTACAATTTGAACAATAAAGAAAACAGATAATGACACGAAAAAAATCAAGACTAAAATCCAGTCAGTAAAATCCAGAAAAGGGTATTCACACTACTGGGGTAAAAAACCTGAACAACACCACCACAGATACCCATTTTTTCTACATTCTTAAACCACCTGAAGAACTCTAAAGAATACCTAATTCCCTTAGCAGCAGCATTGAAATGCAGCACTACTTTGCAAGAACACACATTTTTATTAGATCTCACCAGCCATTTAAAGGGGGAGAGGGAACCTAAGTCTGGTACCACTCTGTTGTCAGACCTCAGGAGTCTTTAATTTTTATTATAATAATGCCTGCAGTGTGTTAGCCCATGCTTAAACATCCCCAGTGCAGGATACCAGTTGCTCTATCATTGTGACTCCAATCTAGTAGTAGCACAGCAAGGACCTGTGAAAACTCATCTTGGCTTACAAACCCAACTCATGAGCCTTCTTCTATGTCAATAGGGACCACGTCAAATCTGTACTGTCCACAGTTCAGTTTCATGGTTTATAAGATGAAGAAACTCAGCTCCAAAGCAGCCACTTCATGGTTTAAATCCAAGATTGGGTAATTAGCAAACAAAAGTTAGACTCGTACTGTGAGAAAATACATCATGCATAAACATACAGTCTCTCCTTTTCTAAACATAGGAAGTTATTCAATAGACAAGGGGGTGGTGGGAAACAACTACCCACAGCATCCAGAGACCTTTTATCCCATGCCACATGAAAAAAGCTGGACATTAAGTAGTCTTCCAGAGGAAGCATTTAGTTCCACATTCTTCACTGCAGGTCTGAACAAGTCTGCAAGCCTGAAGAGCAGATTTCTCCTCAGAGACTCATCAATACCGCCTTTCATCCACTCAATCATTAAGTGGCCACTGTACATACTTCAGCAGCTATTTTCTAAACCCACAATATTTCAGCTGGATCAAAATGAAGATAATTAAAATATCAGGAGGCAGTCAGTCAAGTTAATACTTACGCAGGACAGCCTCAAGCCAACAGTGTTGTGCTGGTAATGTCACCAACACCACTGGGGTCTCATCACCTTTTTCTTTCCAAGCAAGCAGAAACCCTAATTTCTGACCATCCACTCAACACAATCTCCATCCCACAAGCAGTCACAACAATCTCCAGGACCCAAACTACTGACAAGCACTTGAGTTGACCAGGAAAGTTCCTACTGGGAAAAAGGCAGCAGCCAGGTACCCACGTTTTTAATGCTTATTGACCTTTGCCTCATGACAGACAGTGAAGGGCAAGTATATGCTTAATGCAGGCTACTTTCTTTCCATTTTACTCATGAGAAGATAAATAATCCCTTTCAAGCTCCAAATTAGACCCTTGGTTTGCTCATGGACAATAAGCATCCATGTGGTTTGTTCATGGACAGTACTGTTAGGAGACATCCCAAATACAGCTTTATTAACAAAAAAATCTAAATTGTGCCTCTATACAGGTGGCTTCAGAGACATTACAAAGCCCACATGTGACTTTTGTAGCAAAAAAAAAAAAAAAATACATCTCATGCTCAAATGAGAAGCATGGTGGCAGTGTATGTGGAAGAAAGAATGAGAACTGAACCTTTCTGTACTATCAACCAAGTGTCTCTAGTTACACACTCATCAGCAGCATTTTACACACCAACACAAGCTCATTTCTGCAAGAATGGCTTGTTAAAGGATGACTGTACTCCAGGTAGCATCCTAGAATTCAAATCAACTACGTATCACTTATGGTTGTTGACCAGAAGAGTGAAAAGTACAGAGCTCACAGAAAACCCCACAAGACACAAATTCCTCATGATCAACCAGCTTATGGTTAAGACGTGCCTGTCAGGCTTCCCCACTAAAAACTGAGAGAGGTCCTGTAGTTTCAGTTCCAGGAGAGGAGTTCAGGACACTTTTGTGGAGAATTTATCAGTCATCTTTAGATGTCATCTCTTCTGCCTGCAAACACCAGGTTATCACAGGGGTGAACAGCAACACTTCTTAATCAGTAAAAACAAAGTAGTGTGTACATGGAGATAGAAACCTATTATACTGGGAGCTTAACCAACATTCCCTCATTAACTCCACGTTGTAGATGCACCCAATTTCTTCTTGTCCTAGGGGGAGGGAGTAGAAGTCACTAAACCTGCAGCCATAGCTTGCCTTTCTGTAAAATGGGAGCCATTCTTTGGAGCCAAGTCACCCAGAAAGCACTTTGAAGATGAAAGCTGCTATGGTCCTAGCCACAAAGCTACCAGACATTTTGTCTCCCATCCTTCCAAACACCTTGGCGTTCGAGCTATCTCAGCCCAGCAGGAAGAAGTCAATCAATGTCCTGAAAGGTCAGCGTAGATCCCAGCAAACAAAGCAGTGCTTGGCACCTTACAGTATCAAGGCTGACATAATTTTCAAATTGAAAATGCACCCTTGAAGAGGAAAAGGCATTTCTATACATGTAGCCTAAAGAGACCACCTTATTCTGAAGGGTAGCCCCTTTATGACACTGACTCAAACTTCTCTGTACTCATCTTTGAACGCTCTGAAGTAGACCAAGAAGCCTTTTTAGATACAGTTCCTATTTTGCTCCCTGCTTATCTTCCAGATCAACGGTCTTTGGGTAGACCATGACCCTTAAAAATGTTCTTCAGAAGATGAAAACACAGACTGCTATGCTACAGAAGATGCAGTTTACAGATACTCAAGCATACTCCATCAACTCTTGCAACTTCTGTCCTTAAAAAAATAGAATCTGCTTCTCAGGTATTTTATAACAAAGATTTGGGTTCAGTTCATGCACACTCAGAACTCAGGTAGGATGCAGCAACCTCCACTGAATATCACCCTCTGTTAGGTATTAACCAGCACTAAGCCCATAATTACATAGACTTCTTGTTCTCCAACATTTGTTCAGTCAATTGTGTTTCATGCAGCACTGCACAACTCCTTCCACACTTAGAACCTCACAAACCTCATTGTGCAGCTCTCGGCATCCTGCCAGGCCCAAAAGGAGTACTCTCAAGAGATATTAAAAATCCTTGTTCTGGGTATGTCACAGGATAAGCCAGCCCAGTACACACTTATGTAGCAAATGTTCAACAGTTGTATAAATTGTTAACACTCACACAAGAGTATTTGGATCAAGAAAGTATGTGTCTCTAAAAAATAAACTACTTGTGACTAAGTATGTTCCCAGCTATGCCCTGTTGCTTGAACCTCAGTGTCTGGGCAGGCAGAGGCTTCTCTTCCTGCACCATCTTTCAGCCTTTGCTGCTTGTCAATCCCTCCCCCTCTGAGATGTTCACAGAAAGATACTGCAGCTGCTTGGAAAAGGCAAGAATTTCAGTATACACAAACCAACTGCCTGAGCAAGCAGGTTGTTGGGAGGCAGAGGGATAAGAAATCAGAGAGCCAGCTATGCCTTGGTGGTAAAACCTTTGAGGAACAAAATAAATGGGAAGAAAAGCTCCAAATTAACTAATTTCAGACTTTTTGTGAAGAGGAAGAAACACCAGTTTGCTAGGTTTGAAAGAGATAGCTGTCCTAAAGACTGCTGTATGAGGGACATGCCAGTGCAACATGGCAGGTGTGCTTCCTCTCCAAGCCTGGACCTACCTGTCTGTTGCACAGAAAATCACAAAATGCTTTGGGTTGGAAGAGCCTTACAGATCATCTGCCCTAACCCCATCCACTAGACCAGGTTGCTTAGGGCTCCATCCAACCTGCCCTTGAACTGATTCAGGGAGGGGCAACCACAGCTTCTCTGGAAAATCTGTTCTCAACACACAATAAAAAAATTCTTGTTTCTAATCTAACCCTGCCCTCTTGACTGAAGCCATTCTCCCTTGTCCTGTCACTACATGCCCTTGTCATGTCCTGTTCCAACTCTCTTGCAGACCCTTTTGGTACTCAAGGTGCAATAAGGGCTCCCTGGTTCACACAGCCCTGCCTCTTAAATCTGACAAAATCCCTTTGGATGGCATTGCTCCCCTCCAGCACGGTGACTGCACCACCCAGCAGGGTGACATCACCAAACCTGCAGAGGGAACACTCAATCCACTGTCAATGTCACCAAGGAAGATGTTAAAATGTGCCAGTCCGAGTGCATGACACATTTGTTTTTCCTTACAGTAGTTATCATCCTTAACAGCTGGATTGAAACTAACCCTTAAAATCATCCAAATGAACATTCCTAATCTCCACAGAGATCTCAAGCTTCAAATAAAGCACAGCTGGGGAAGAGCTGTTGCACTAGGACATGTCACGGTAAAATAAATTTGCCCAGGTTCTCTGGTACATGTGTGCTGTTCCTTGGATTAACATACACACTGAGGACTTGCAGCTGTACCTGCTGTAGTAACTGTCTCAGCAGTTCTATTTGTTCCATCAAATATTTTTTTCCTCAGTTTATATTATTTGTGTGAATATCACAAGGCCACTCCTTGTAAGCAAACAGGGCTACCTAACAAATAACTCTCAATTCTTGATGTGGCCACTCCTGGTCCAACTTCTACAAAAGCAAGTTAAAATGCTGCCTATCACAGATCACCTTCTAAAAGCAGGTTAGAGGCTGCAAAAACATAAATGTTTCTCATGCCCATATGTTCATGTCTCTCTCTTGTGTTTCAACCAAGAGTTTTGCATAGCTGGAAGAAAAGGTGCACCACTGCCTAGTCCAGGAGTCTCAGCACCTCCTCTAGAGTATTATAGTAGAGGTTGCTGATTTATTACTGACTTTATTGTTCTTTCAGCTAAACAAATATAAATAAGGCACACACATGTATAAGAAAAGTTTCTGAATATTTCCAAAAACTCACATGTCTGCTGGGAGCCCTGTTTCAGGACAATACCTGCACATCCCTCACATGCAGGGAGATGAATGAGACTAACTGGTAATACACACCTGACCCATAAAAATTTAGTAAATCCTCTGACTTGGTATAAATGAAGTCACAGACAACCTGTGCTCATCCAACTGCTCATTACTCATCTTCCTCCCATGCCTACCCTACAAGAGTCAGGTGCTGTACATGCACAGAAAGCCCCTGCCCTGTCAAAACACATGCTGGCACAAGAGGCAAGACAAATAAAGAGAATGCTAAAAGCCAAAGAAATACCATAAAGCAAGTGATGAACTACAAACACAGCCAATTTCAATGTTTTCAGAGGTGGTGGGGTTTTTTTCTTCAGGATAGCAGAGAACAATATGATTAAAAGGAATGTAAAATCAACTCAGAAGGAAAAGAAGCATTAAAGATCTGCTCTGCATGAGAAGACAAGTTCTTTTGAAACCCATCTGCAACAGGCACTCCCAAAAATTAACTGCAATGATCTGCTTTGCACTAAAAGAGATATTGAAATTAACAGCACATTGCAGCATCTCATTTCTCAATTGCAAGAAATGAGTTACAAACCATTCAGATCAAATACTCCCTTCCCATAGGGAGCTACAGAAAATTCGCCGCATTCAAAAACAAGTCACACAGCGTCTGCACGTAGCACACAGGACTCCTCCTCTGAGGGGACATTTCATTTTTGTTTTTATAAACTTTAATTGCTTTCAAGAAGATCTTGCATAAGAGTGTAAGTAATTGTAAGTGCCACATGCTCAGTGATGTATTGTAGGAAACATCAGGGCTGTGACAATGGACCAAAATAAGGATGGGATGGGCACACACACTCCCACCTTTATGATCCTTTAATCATGTCCTGAAATCTCAAAGCACAGAAATCCAATTCTAGAGCACAACGGCCAAGTTCAGTTCCCACTGTGGACTTTACACAAACAACCCTGTCATCATGTACACCACCATATTACTCAACAAATCTGACCCTTGTTTGGCATGGAAAAAATGGACTTCCCTTGTCAAGGGACTGAAGTTCCTGATGTTCTGTTCAGCCTGGAGGAGACTGAGGGGTGACCTCATTGCAGCCCACAGCTTCCTCACCAGGGGAAGTGGAGGGGCATCTCTGCAGGACCCAAGGAACAGCATGAAGCTGTGCCAGGGGAGGTTTAGGATGGAGGTCAGGAAAAGTTTCTTCACCTAGGGGGTGTTTGGGACAGGCTCCCCAGGGAAGTGGTCACAGCACCAAGCCTGACAGATTTTAAGAAGCATTTGGACAAAGCACGCTGGCACACAGTGGGGTTGTTGGGGTGTCCTGTGCAGTGATAAGAGTTGGATTCAATGATCCTTGTGAGTCCCTTCCAACTCAAAATAGTCTGTGACTCTGTGATGTACAATAATGTGCAGTACAATGGGGTGTTTATTAACTGTTCTTACATTTACTCAGTAACATCATTTCTTTAAATCACTTAGCTTTATACTGAAGTTTTTTGGAGCAGGTTTTGTTGAGTATTAGACACAAAAATATTTTTGACAGAGGGTGGAGAGAAATTTGGTGTTTATGAAGAAAACATTAAATGCCTCAGAGACCTCAGCCAGCAAGACACAATCTTGCTGTCAAAAAATGTGATGTGTTAGCCACACTGACATATATTGCCCATATGAAGTTTCAAATCTAACAGAGTACATGGAGACAAATGGAAACAATCACATTGCTCAGAATTGTAATTCCAGTTCCTGTAACCTTGTCAGAACCAGGCAGAGCTCAAAATCAACAAGAGGTACACCTGAGCCAGTTCTGTGTTGCTGTGAACAAAGAGAAAAATCAGTCTGCATGTACTATATCTTCATCACCTCAGCTGCAGCACCCATCTGCATCCACTGGCAACACTTCAGAGTAATTGAGCTGTTGATTAACCCTACCATCTTTATAACAAAGTTTAAGGTAGAGCAATACATATGATAAAAGAACCTGTGAAGCATTTGGTTAAAAAAAGGCGGATGCTGCATCAAATCCCTCAGCACTGCAGGGCATGTGGGGCCTTGATCACAGCCTGCCATGAGAAACAGGCACGGAGGGAGCACTCGGGGATGCGTGGGCAGACCCCTACGCAACATCTCCGAGATCCTGCCAGCAGCCTGCCCACACAGATCTGACTACGTGAAACAGCACTTAAAATGCTAATTTTCACTTTACTACTAAAGGCATGATTAGTTGAAAGGTTCTGGTTAACTACCAAAAAAATAGCTACTTTTCCTTAGAAATTGTTGTGCTCCTTTGTGCACAATTCACAAAGAATCCCAGTGCATCTCAGTAGTACAGCATCAGCCGCATCAAATCCAACTACAGGTAAAAATTCTTTGTTCTACTCATGCAAAATAATGAGCAGATTTTTTTAACCATAACAACCACCATGCTGCTAAAGATCTGCAGCTATTCCTTCCAAACCTCCCCCTTCAGTAATTGCCACTTCACAAAACAGGTTCCACTACTATGGAGCATTAAGAAAAAAATATTCACACCTGTGCCCATCTCCATACACTCATGTCAACATGTTTTCTGATGAGCAGCATTCCCATGCAAGTAGCAATGTGCCGAAGAAAAAAAATGAATCCACACAGAGGCCCACTGGCTTAAGAGCAAGAAAAACCAAATGCATCACTTATGAAAAGAAGGAAAGAATAAACATACTCTGTGTCCCTCTGTGATGAAACCCAAAACCACACTTGATCTGGAACATACCATCTCCTGCCTGTTCCCTGCACTGACCACTAAAATGATTCCATTATTCGTGATCATTTCCTGCTTTTGGGGGGGATTTCTTTTATTTTAAAGTGCAGTCATTATTAAAAATCCAAGGAGGCTGAGAGCTTGAGGACCACCACTGCCAGGTCTGCAGCACTGTCTTGACAGATATACACAGACTGCCCCCTCCTCTCTGCAACCTGCCTGCTCTTGACAAGCCACGCTTTTAATTAAATGTCTCCTAAGATCTGTTGAGAGGAACGTGCATATGAACGTTTGCCAAAAAATAACTTCTAGTCCAAACAGCTTCTCCACCCTCCCCAAGAAACACACTAGAAGCCATTCACATCTGTCAGGCTCCCTCTTAAAGCAGATCCTGTCCTCCAATACTACCTGGCAGCTCTTTCTCCCGCGGCCCCGCATGAATTAGAACACCCAGAGAAATCCCATGCCCTGCCTGGGAAAAGCACAGCGTGCACGGTCACCGCCTTTAAATTACGGCAGTCCCCATTATCTGACACGTCCCTCAACATCTCCCGACAACTGCATCCTTCCCAGTCGGCCCTGGCAGGCAGACAAGCTGCCCTTGTCCAGGGGAACACTGCAGTATTCTGCAGTACGGCCGTGTGTCGGAGCCTGGGCGCCTCCAGCCCCGGCTTTGGGGGAGACATGACGGGCAGAACACAGCAACGCTGTTACGCTATTTACTTCCACGAGAGAAGGGTGGGAGGCACCCGCTCACCCAAAGAAAACCCTGCAGGAGTGCCCTTGGCTGCCAAGGATAGAGTGGGAGCGCCGCTCTCAAAGGGACTCTTTGGCAGAGACGGGATCAGCACACTCGGGTTCTGGTGGCTGGTGGAGAGACCCCCGCGCTTGAAACCTTTGCATCCATTCACAGAAAGAAGGAAATGCCACCTCCACGAGCATATACAGCGTGAAAATAATACCACACCGAGCCGCAATTTTAATCCAGGCACACATCAACTTGTGAGCATCTCCAGGCAGAGATTTTTTTCCATCGCGCCCATCAGCTTGGCACCGAAATGCTCACACTGCCCTTCCGAGCCCCACCCCACGGCTGACATGCTCCGTGCCCGGCTCCTCCGCACCACGCTCCCGCCCCGCGGCATTCATTCTGCTACCGATCTGATAGCCCACACCAGGCGAGAAAAAAAGGAGAATAAAAATATTTGTAAAATAAAGAGGCAATTCGCTGACCCTGGTGCAAGGTAACAGCTTGCATGTTTGAGCAGGACGAATAGAGAAAAGAAGGAAGGAGGAGGGAGGGAGAGGCAGTAACCTGCAACCAACTCGCAAGCCCCAAACCCTGGGTGTGAAGCCAGGAGCCCTGTGCCAGGCCGGTCCCGCCGGCGGGGACGCGGACCCAGCCCCGGGCAGCGTCGCCCCAGCGCCGCGGGGAGGTCGCGCCGCCTCCAGCCCCCGATGCGGCTGCACCGCCCGGGGCGAAGTTTCGCCGGGCCAGGTGGGAAGACGCTTCCCCTCCCTTGTGCTCCCCCACACACCTCAGCCTCTTACCTTCATGTCGCTTATGATGGTCTGGAAGAGCCCTCCGAGCGCACTACATTCCTTCTCTATCACAGCCTCCATTTTCCTGGCTGGAGCTCACAGGAGGAGCAGGATTTCACCGCTACCGCTGCAACTGCACTGCTCAGCTGGAGGAAAATCAGACACCCCGGGCTCCCACCTCACCCCCCCCCCAAAAAAAAAAAAAGAAAAAAAGGAGGGGGAGAAGGGGCAAACAAGCTGATGTAGGCAACGAAAGGGGAAAAAAAATACACCCCAACACACCTGAACCTCTGTCTGCCTGCACCTCTACAAGGGGATAAAATCCAGCGCTACTGGCGCCTCTCTCCTACACGCACCTCCCCGGCACCCGGGCACTCAGCACCGAGCGGGCGCTACGAGCCCGTGCGGGAGCAGCCACAGGCCCCATCTCTTCGCATCGCGGCCCCGGCCCCCCGTGCCTCCCGGCACGGCAGCGCTCAGGGCAGCGGGCGCCCGCGGCGCTGGGCGAAGTGCACCCCGAAAAAACAAGGGGGGAAAAAGATCGGTGTCTATTAAAAGGGATCGAGCGTCAAGCCGGTCCTCGTGGAGTAGCCTGGAGGGGGTCTCTGGCAACCCCAGCGAACCAGACTACAGCCAAAGCACCCAACCCGCTGCCTGCCCTCTCCGGGAACAGCCGCTCCGCCCGCCCGTGCCGCTCCCGCGGCGGCAGCGCCCGCCCCCGCCCGGCCCCGCGCCCAGCGCCCCGCCCGCCCCGCCGCGTCACCAGCGCGGCCGCCCATTGGCCCCGCGCGGCCGGTGGGCTGGGGGCTGCGGGTTCGCGCCCCGCTACCGACGGGGCCGCCCCGAGGACTCCGCTGGACCCCGTCCGGTTCCCGTGCTTCCGTGCAGAAACTGACTTGCATGTTTAGCATTCAGCGAAGAAACTGCTTTGTTCTGGTGACATTCGCCGAAATGGCCCAAATTCGGCTGTTTCTGGTGACAAGCGTCTGCCTGAGCCCCCCGATACAGCGCTAAGAGGCCTCGCAAAGCTGCAGCCTGGGGAGTGCAGCCGGCGGCAGCTGTGAGGCTGCTCATTCATACTCTCCCACAAATGCCAGACGATAGGCAAGACTGTGAGAGTGGGTTGTGTAAAACGTGGGGGTTTGAAGTAATTCAAGTAATTCAGTTTGCACATTAACTCTGCCAGATTTTACAAAACATTGTGGTCAAAATCCCCTGTTTCCGCACGCAGACAGGCGGTGGCTCACACCGTGCACGAGTGTGACACTGGCACATGGCGCTCACACCGAGGGTCCGGGACCCTCCTGTGGTGTGAATGGAGCATTGCCCGCATGGTTTGAGGGACAGAGCTCCACAGGTCCTGCTGCTGCTCCTCACAGGGAAATCACACACCGAGGGAACAGCACGGGCTGTGCTGTACGTGTTTTAGCACAAAACTGCTGTAGAACCAGGAACATGGATGTGCACAGGAATAAGCCTTAGACCTTGAAGGAGGTTCAAGAGTCTTTCCCTTCATACGCACAGTGGTGCATAAACAACCATGGCTGAGATGGAAATTTAGGAATTCAAGTTTTTAATATTTATCTTACAAACTCTGCCCAGGAAAAGCCAGTTTCTGTGCCAGTGCATTTTGCTTCATTTCAGGCAGTATCTAGGCAGGTGCACGCGAGGGATCATCCTCTGTGTTACTGGTCTCTGAGGGAAAATGCTGGGCAGGTGCCCTGTCTCCAGCAGGGCCATGGCAGCACAGGCTGCCACAGCAATTTCCCTCTGCTTTGACCTGCATGGGTCCGAGCAGGCGATTCATTTGGAGCTCTGCATGACCCTCACTCCCAGAGAGCCCGGCAATGTCCCCAGCACTCGTGATAATGACACTGCTCATCTCCAGGTGCTGTCACACAACCAGTGTGGCGGCGTTCCTGTGGGACACGCTCACAGCCAGCAATCCAGCAGGGAAAGTTGGTGGCCTACTTTGCTTTCTTCAGCCACCCCATTTCTGGGATGATCCTTGTTTTAGTGCAAACACTGCCTTGGCTAACCTCATTTCTGGAGAGGTTTCAGAGTGCAATGATGCACATGGCAGAGGAGGGTGAAAAATCTCCGTCTGCAAGTAAAGCTGTTGTTTAGGGACTGCATTGAGACTTCAGTAAATAAATCAGGACTGCCTGCTCTGTGGCATGCAACAAGTCTTCATACAGTGATGAAAGAATACACAGGTATAAACAGAAAACTTAATCATTTTAAGTCTAAATCAGTTATAACAAGTAAGTTAGGCATACAATGTAAGATAATGGGTTTTACCTTGCAAATAATGAAGTGCAGCTCATGATGAGTAACTTTTTAAACCACTGTAACTTGAGTGTACCCAGTCACAACCTAGAGAGACCTAATCAAAGCTGTTCAGGTGGAATATTTTTTCTGTCAGAAGGTTCTAGGGCATGAAAAATGGAGGCATGATGATTTCAACAAACTTTTATGTTCATAGGACAAAAAATGCCAACAGGAAGGGGTTTGTCCTTTCCAGCATTTTCCTTTTCAATTCTATTTTGTTACATTTTCTTTGTATTTATCACTTAAACACAGATTGTGTTAATTTTATATTTAAAATTTTTGTTTGTAGCCTAACATAGCTAAAAATAGAGAAAGAGCATATAGCCTGAAGGCATCAAAATAGAGTCTTGATAACTGAATATTTTTTTCTTTTACATTGAAGAACATTTCAGGCTTAATTTTATCCTGCCTTTTACTGATTCTAAGGATAGAATTTTCTGTGGGGTGACAATTCAGCTTCAACCAGCTGTAGAGTGAGAGTGAACATTTTTCTTCAAAGACCTGAGTCCAAATGGTTGTTTAAAGTGCGAGTAAGGAGTAGTTTGGTGATGTTGAGTAATGTCGGGTTACCATCTGTCACATTATTTCTGGGCTCTGCTTGATTGATTCGTAGCAAATCACTTCCTGCAAGCATTATTTGCAAAACTTTATTATGGGCAAAGGCTATTTCTGTGTTTGTGAGCCATCGTTACCGGGGAGCATTTCATTACCAAGTGATGACATTCTGTAAAATATCCTGTGCGTGGACAAATGCCAGCAGCACGTCTTGACAATGGGTCAGCTGAGTGCATCTTGCTCAGCAGCCCCCAACAGATGTCAGCCCTAAATTTGTCAGTGGTGCAACAGTAGCCCATGTTCTGACATCCTTCAACACGTTGGGTGCTCTGCTGACAAAATTCTACTGAAACCCCAAGAAGACTGATGGTTAGGAAAGAATTTCTCCAGGCATAAGTGGGCAGGTTGAGCAATGACTTGGTCACTTTGCCTGGCCTGGATGGTTCCTGCTGCTTCTTCCATCCTGAGCACCAAGGCACAAAGTACAGCTGGAGCAAAGCTGGACACAATTCATGAGGGTCAGGAGTCCACAGTGTGTTCCCAGGTGTTCCAGCAGACTTGCCTTATGACCAGAATGTATCCATTCACATTCCTGTTCCTTGCTTTCTCCTTCTGTAAAATGAAAATCCCGAATTTAAAAAGCATTCCTGCTGTTTATGCACCAAGCACAAGTGTGAAATGTCATTGCAATCAGAACAAATACATGCTCTGTCAATGTGCCATAAAAGGTTTAACTGTGGTACCTATTTAGGTCCTGATCTTATGAGGATTTAAACCCACTTATGAATGAGAGTAGCCCTGTGGAAGACTAGATTACACATGCACTTAAGTGTTATCAGATTGAAGTCTTAGAACAATAATCACAAAAGGTACTTAATCACCTTTAAATTACAGTGTTCCTAATTTAGCTAATGTTATTCCCCAAGGAAAAATTGCCTCATCTAGCTTACAATCAAGAAAGAATCAAGGGCTGTTCCTTCAAGTGGTTGACAGTTCAAAAAGAGATATGGTTTTAAAAGAATAGGTTGCTAAAGGCTGAACTATTTAATTGAATTATCTCTTTAAGAAATTGATGCAAATTAATATTATAATACTTCATTATATTGCCTCAGAATCTTTCATCCTTGAGCCTTCATGAAATATATTGATAAACTTGAGAAGGAAATGAATACTTTCTTTTATTTTCTGAAACCAGTGTATTCTGTCCCTATTTGAGGCTTTCTAATAATGATTTATATTTTGAAGGATGATGGTGTTTTCCTATTTATAGATTAAGAAAAAAGAGCCCAAGAGCTTCCAAGAAATGGAGTCTCTCCCATTCCTCCAGTCCTCACGGTGCTCACAGGGTGTGATCCTGCTCTGTCCATGGAAGCAGATGAAATAACTTTGCAGTGCCCTGTTGGACAGAGAGGTAGGATAGCTGGAAACACAGCCAGAAGGATGACAAAAGGATTTGGTGAAAAATTGAGCAAGCCAAACAGAATCCATTTCACACAGCTCTCCCAGCATTATAAATAATATGTCGTTCACTGGCCATACATAGAGTGAGGGAATTCCCTTTTTTTCAGGAGTGTGTGTTTACAGTCTGCAGTTTCAGAACAGGAGGAATAACAATGCTGTGGTTCCCCAGCCTTATCCGGGTTTTTCTTATGTCATGCATTGTTTTCAAATTACCAAGCAGCATTGCTGTAGTGGGGATACCTCTGCAATTGTTTCTGCTTGCTGTGTGCTGGCAAAATAGCAGCTGTTATTGCTTTACCAGATTGATTTCCATAGAACAGCTCCATCTAAAGCCTACCTACAGGCAACAACTCTGCAGCAAAATATCAATGCGGTCTCATTTTCAGCTTTTCTCAGAAGGGAAAAAAAAAGCCTTTTCAGCAAAGTTCAACATGGGATGCCATTTATTCAGGGCACATAGAGGACAAGATGCTTATTTTTAAGGGACTAAATTTCTCTTCCATTTCCCCCTCACCAACAAGTAGAGGAAAAAGTCCTGCTCCCAGGTATCACTGGGCAAGGCACAAAATCTGAAAATGGGGGTTTGTGTACTATATCAAGGGCTTTAGAGAGAGGCTACATTTTGCAGTGGTGGAAGGGGGGATGTCTTTGCTCTCATGTGCCATCTGAGGCTGGCAGATTCAGTAAAGGAGCTCAGGTCTGTTACATCCTTCCAAGCAATGTTCCCATCATTGCTTTTAAATCTCCCCCATGATCAACCTCAGTAAAAGGCCAGGGGAGTCCTGTGGCCAAGGTGATGTGGGTGCTTTGATCCTGTGCAAGTCTGCAGCAGCACAGACAGTGTATTGCCACAGTCACCTCCCATCCTTGGGAGCATTTCCACTGGCAGAGCTCCGATCCATGGGAGCATTTCCACTGTCACCTCCCATCCATGGGAGCATTTCCACTGGCAGCTCCCATCCATGGCTTCCTTCCTGCCCCATCCATGCCACCAGCACCAGCTCAGGCACCCATGGGAGCTGATTTGGCAGAAAACTCAGCCTACAAGGAAAGATCATTTTGGCCCAGAGGAGGACCCTGCCTCTTGGTGTTTCACAAAGAAGGGGCAGCTTGTATAACCCTTCCCATGCTCATTCCCCACTGGATGCCTTCTTGTTTCTCATCTGCAGCCAACACAGGTTTAGGAACTGTTGATCTGAACCTTGTTCAAACTGGCTTCATCGCCTATATCAGGTTCTGGTGAAGACACACTCACTCCACAAAACCAGGCCTCCCTTTTACATTTTAAAGCTGTTCAGCTGATGCATCTTGAAGTCATGCCCTAAATTAACTTGGATACAATTTCCTGAGTGCACCTGTGTAGTCAAGCAGTAAGTTAAAAAAAAAAATCAGGTTATACTTGCAGTTACACACATGCTTAAATGCTCTGAAGAAATAAAGCCTATAGTAGGTGTCACTTTTGCAAATCTCTCACATCCTCATCCCCAGAGCAACATCAACTTTGACTTCAGGATAATCACACATATGTATCAAAGTTGCCTGTTGGACTCTCTCACCAGCACATATATTAGTCCAAGCCTTTGTTGGCCATTTCTCCTTTCAGGTAGTATATAAATGAATCTGAGGTCTTCTGTGCTTCCTATCAAGCAATAATTTTTAGTAAATCACTATTCCCGAAATCTCTGAGATATGTATTTGTTGGTATGCACAGAACTCAGTACGTTGAACCACCTCAGGACATGGACATGTGAAACATAATGCAACACTTTCTCCTACAAAAGAAAATATTATTTTTTGCCAGTTCATAAATCCAGCTTTTAAAACAAGCACTACATTCACAAAGAAATGGCTTAGAAAAAAAAAAAAACCCAAACTTATTTCAATGGGCAGACTCCCAACTCTGTGTAACTGGGGAATAGTCAGGCTTCTATCCTCCTATCACTGTAGTTCTGTTTAGTTTTTGAAATTCAGAGGAAAAGAGTACTAATCCTCTTTTCCAGACCTAGACACCTGGGATGTCAGTAAGCAGAAATTATTAGGCAGAGGTCTTTGTTGTGAGACCAAGTTAAGGTTCTGCTGCAAACTCTGTAGCCAGAAAGCATTTTGGGGACATCAGATCATGCTGACAGCCTGGTAGTGTACACTTCCTTAAAAGAAAAAAAAGAAACAGAGGGATTAGAAACAAGAGGAGCCCTTCCAGTGAATCAAAGGAGATGGACAAAAAGAAAAATCTAGTCTACTGATCCAGATAATACAGGCAGCCTAGCACGTATTGGAATTTGGGGCTGAAACCAATGAGAGCTGACATGAGGACACACTGCAGGGAAGGACAAGCACAGCCATGAATGGTGCCATTGTGTGACTATTTTAATTAATTTTTGTAATGAAGCCGAAGCTCTAATTTACCACATCCCAAAAGTAAATAGAAAAGGTTATGACCTTAATTGCAGAGGTGGGGAAGGAAAACCTAATTGTTGAGTAGTGAGCTATCACTCATTACTGCAGTTGGATAGATACAGTTGGTGTGTTACTTTGAATAGTGCAGATTCAACAGTCAAATAGTGGGTAGTCACAGCTTCATTCCCTCTTCCCTTCATCCTCTTTCCAAGCCTTTGATTAGCAACATTTTATACCAGTTTTACCATGTGGATTGCAATACTCCTGACTCCACAAGACTCTGACTTAACATGTCTGGGAGCATAATAGCCTTTATTTTCTTAGTAAGCAGATGTGTGAAGCTTCAGCAGGATGCAGAGATTACAGGAAGTCCTCCCTGCCTTCTTATTTTCTGCTAAACCCTCATGGGTATATACCTATGCAGGAGCTAGTGATGGACAGACAGTGTTTCAATGTAACATCTACAATGTGAAAGAAGTACAAAAGTCACATCTCTGTAACCACGGTCACTAATAAATACAATTAAATGTGCATTATATGCTGTTCAGAACATGTCTGTGTATCTCTCAGACTGTGAAAAACCATTCCTGCACTTAATTTATGAGGTCATTTCTGTGGAACGAGGCAGAAGTGCATGGAGATTGGTGTGAATCCTTATGCCTTATCCTTACACTAAATGCTGTGCCTCTATGTGTCCACATAAAAAGTGTACAATACTATTTACTCACTAAATTAAGGGGTTTCTGATCCAGATATTTTTGTCTTTTGCCCTATATTATCAGTTTGAAGAGGAAATTATCCAGAATCAGAACATGAAGGATTTGAGCAGAAATGTTCATAGTAAAAACCGCTGTTCTAGCAAGTTCTCCTGTGGCAGAAACAAAGGAGTGATCTGCATTAGGCTGACTAGCTCAGACAAGGCATACCAGTATTAGGGTGAATATTTTTTATTATTATATATTTATTATTATATATTCATTATTTATTATCACATATCACTTATTATATTTATTTATTTATATATTTATTATATTTATATATTATACTATTTATTATTTATTATAATATATAATATATATTATATATTTATTTATTATTATTATTATTATTATTATTATATTTTTAATATTTTTCTTATTAGATAAACACCTATAATGTGGCAGCTGTCATCAAAAATTCCAGTAGTAAATAGCTACTTCCTCAAAATGCTTCTGTTAATATCCACCCTCCTTTCAAGCATATGCAGAAGCAGCTGCTGTTATTCTAGAAACACAAACATTTCTTCTGGCCTTGACCTTTCCTCAATATTACTACTGAAAATCAGGCACTTCTATATTGTGTCTTTAAACATTGAGTGGCAAGGCAGGTTAGTTAGCTGGTTGGCATCACATTTTACTAGTTTAGGTCCTGAGCACAAAACTTGATGTATTCTGCCAGGAATCAAGATCATCAGAAAAATTCTCCTGGTGCTTTCAACATCTGGGGAAAAAGCCTGAATGACTTTTTAAACTTTGGTTAGTACAGAGGAATCTTCCCTCTTCTGTGGCTGTCAAATCAAAAGTAGACTGCCCTTTTTTGAAGGACATGTTTTAACAAAACACAAATCAGCACAAATCCTGATGGCCTGTGCTCCCCGACAGGATGATCTAACGGTGCCATTTGACTTTGAATGCTGTGGCTGTGTGAATCAACCTCTAACAAAGGGTTTAGCACAAATCTTGAGAGACAGCTGCCAGTCTTACTGATGATCAGGGATGATATATAAGGAAAGCACTGATCCTTTCATGCTCCTGTCCCAGTGGGTTGAGGCACAGAAGCAGAAAAGGCAAAGATCCCATGATAGATGATCTGTGTGTGCCCAGTGGGCAGCATGCTGGTCTCCAAAGCTCTATCTCTTGTGAGGGCACTACGGCTGTCAGCAAAGGTAATTTCTCTTATTAGGCGTAGCAGGATATTTGGGAAAAGTAGCCAAGTGTTTGAATGCATGAATGAGCTTTTCCTAAAGCCTGCCTGAAACGCAAAGATCTTCAAAGCTAAGTAAGGAGCTTTAAAATACAAAAAAATTTCTCCAGGTAACCTTTGACATTGCTCTCGTGAGTAAAAAAAGCAAAATGTTGTTTCTTAGAGAAGAGCTTCCGCATCAGGTTTAGTTAGAGCAGAAAATATCCTCACTGTCTATCTGGATACTTGGTTGACATCCACATCTTTTGGCCTTTTGTAGCTGAATCCCATGGCAACGCTGATTTCCCAGCCTGTGCTCTGCTGAGCAGGGATGGGTGAGCGGAGCCGACAGCGTTAGTTCCAGCTGACAGAGGCTGCAGCATGGGGTTCCCTCCTGCAAATGCTCCTGGAAAGGGGAGCAGATTTTGCATCCCTTCAGTCACAAAAGGAGCCCTTGGCTCTACTGCCAAGGCTGGCCCTGGGCTCTGTCGGTCTCAGTCATCTGCGAAGAATTGCTGCACGCTGACCCAGATACTCCATCAGCTCTGCTGCAGCGCTGCCTCAGCCAGGGGCTGCCATTTCCCTGCTCTCTCTTCTGCCCTGTATCCTGCCTGGAGATTAAATTTAAAAAAAAAAAAAAAAAAAAAAGAGGGACAAATTAATATTCATCAGAATAGCATTTTCCTCCAATGATTTTTCTGCAAAACAGAGTTTCCCAGGGAAATCTGTTGCCTTAATTTTCCCCTTCTGTTTGCCTTCCCTGACATCTCACTGTGCTGCTTTAACTCAGGAATCCTGACACATTTCTAACATATGCTGTCCTTAAGAGAAGAGAAATGTGCCACCTCCACTCTGTGCTTTCCTTTCATTTCCTCCATGTGTGCCATAGTATGTCAACAGAGAGTAGGGAGGGCAATTTATGAGCTAAAGAGGGGAGCCCGGAGGGAAGGCAAGCCCAGGCCCCTGACAGCACCACCTGAGATGCTCCCGTTGCTCTCCAGGGGTGTTTTGTTAACAGGGCACTCAGTCCAGCATGTGAGGATGCATCTTGAGTCCTGTGCCCAGTTCTGGGGCCCTCACTTCAACACATTGAGGTGCTGGAGTGTGTACAGAGAAGGGCAGCAGAGCTGCTGGGAGCAAGTGACACCAGGAGCAGCTGAGGGCGCTGGGGGTGTTTAGCCTGGATCAAAGGAGGCTCAGGGGGGACCTTGTTGCCACAACTACCTGTAGGAGTGGCCAGGCTGGGGCTGGGCTCTTCTCCCAGGAAAGGAGTGTCAGGATGTGCCAGAGGAGATTCAGGTTGGACAGCAGGAAGAACTTCATGGAAAGGGTTGCTAAGCATTGGAATGGGCTGCCAAGGGAAGTGGTGGAGGCACCATTGCTGGAAGTGTTCAAGAGATGACTGGATGTGGCAGTGCTGTGGTTTATTTGACGAGGTGGTGATTAGTCAAAGGTTGGACTCCATGACCTTGGAGGTCTTTTCCAACCTTAATAATGCTTCTGACATTATAAGCAGTATAGTGGATAATATTAAAGTGTCTTTATAGCTGCTAGTGTCTACTAGAAAGGAATTGAAAAAAAGCCAAAACCGTTAATTGCCTCTGAAATTTCACTAGAGTCAAGTTACATTGTCAAATCTAATTTTTTTCTCTAAAAAAATAACAGGTATGAAGGTCTATGTGGGAACACCAGTAAAGGGGAATGTTCACCTTTGTAGTCTTCCTGTAGAGGACTACAGGGCAACACCAGCAAAAGATCCCAGAAGGCAAACTTCCTGCTCCTGGCTTGCTTGGTGTGACAGCACGAGGCCTTAGGAGTCAGAGCATCCTGCAGCAGGATGAAGCAGGTGTTGTACTCCCTTGCCATTCCCTTGCCAAGTACAAGGAGAAGAGCTGCCTGGGCCTGGAGACTCCTTGGTTGAACCTGGTGCACTACTGACTGCTCTGAATAAAATCCCTGCCCTCCTTTCTGCTCTGAACCATGTGTGGCCACAGGCTTGGTTCTCTGCTCCTCCGTGCCACTTCTGTGTGTCCTGAAATGAATCATTGGGACCAGAGTGCTCACACTCCATCCCTTGGTTTCCAATGTTCATTAGAATCCTGGTGCAGCCTCAGAGGTACCAGCTGCCCCTGTGTGCTGCACCAGAGCTCTGGTGGTGTCTGTCCAGTGGGATGGACAGTGTGGTTTTGGCTTTGTGTTTGGTGGCATGAAGCATGTGCTCAGCCACATATGACAGAAGAGACCACTACTGACAGGTTATCTTGCAGGCAACATTGTTCAGATAAGTGGGAAGAAAATACTGCAAGGCAGAGCAATAAACACTGTAATCCACTCAGCAGGATTTGCAGGGCAGCAAGTGAATAATGCAGAAGCCAGGGGAAACAATACAGCCTTATTCCAAGATATATAAAAATACAACTTTGGAGCCTGACCATTTCTTAGAATTTAAAAAACCCAGTGCTGTAAAGATACCATCTCGAGAGAAGTAAAGGATTCCCTGACTTCAGGAGACATCTTTTCCTAAAAAGGGGGGAAACCAAAAGGAGATGAATTCGGAGAACCCTGGCCTACCATCTTTGTCTGCTGCTTTTCTTAAGATAATAAAAATAGATGTGTTTCCTGAAGGGTTCTTGCCAATGGAGGGACTGTAACAAGGACTGGTCTGGGGAAATGTCAGCCTCAGTTTTAACTCAAGCCTCTTATTTTTCCTCCCTCACTGACCTTTGGTTAACCTCTGATCTTTCTTCCACATCCACAGTCTTGCCAGGGCCAAATCCTCTAACACAGAGTGGAGTCAGAGTAACAAAGCTGTGGCAGGAGAGAGTGATGGAGAAGCTGTGTGGAACAGGATTGGGGTTTGAGAATAGATCCCCAAGAACAAGTGTGTACAGGATGTGTTCTCACTCCCTGAAGACTTCAGAGCGCTTGTGTGGCCAGGGACAGAGGCTGGACTCCCTCAAAGGAAGACTGGCAGCCTTGAAAGCCAGTGCCCAGCTGACTTTTGTGGAGATTGTCAGATGACAGAGGACACAGCACCCTAAATTTGGTGCCCCACTTTACCCTGGGGAAAGGCATCATGTTTGCCCCGTGCCACACAACTTTATTTCAGCTGAGCAGAACCAAACTGAGGTGAAGCTTCCCCAGGACAAACTAGATTAATCTTTTGTTCCCATCTTTCCCACAAAGGGCTCCTGAAGCTGGGAATTGCCTTCCCCACCTTTCAGTGCACATTGCAAGGTCCATCTTCCCCAGGCAGCAAAGGCAGACAGAGTAATGTGATCAGAGATGTAGCTCTGGAGGCTGTTTTAAGCAGATATATATGGTTTGGCAGTATAGACTATATTTGGAGTTTGTGGTTGGTTTTTGGTTTTGTTTTTGGTTGGTTTTTTTTTGTTTGTTTGTTTGGTTTTTTTGTTTTTGGTGGGGGTTTTTTGGTGGTTTTTTTTTTGTTTTGTTTTGTTTTGTTTGGGGTTTTGTGCTTTTTGTTTGTTTTTGTTTTCTGTTTGTTTGGGTTTTTTTTTTTGAGGGGCAGGATGTTATTATAAGCTGTTCTATTCAAATTGTTGTATTGAGTACCTCATTGAAAAGTGTAGATGATTTACTTCTTTCTGCATACAAAATCCACTGCATAGCATTGCAGAGGCACCAGTGGATTAAAAATGAGGTAATATGAGAAGTCAGTGAGCTGATTTGTCTGTCACCTGTCATGAGTTTAAGTTTCAGTTGAATTCAGCAACTTTATTCTTAAAGATACTAAGCTTTCCAAGTAATAAAGTAAATGCAAAGATGGCAAGCATTGCATTTGAAATATTTATCAGGCCTAGCAAAATAGATATGTTCCATTCTCCCATTTTTATTTATGAATTTAATGCAGCTAGATGAAGTAATTTTAAAAGGAGCACAGTAATATTCCCCTGCATTAATCACTCATTGATTGCCAATGCAATCTGAGATAGAGGTACCAAATAGGAAATATGCTTCCAGGTTTTGTTATCTGTATCCCACTGTGATCACTCACTGTGCTTGCTTTCCCTCTCCATCCCAAGCCTCCATCACAGGCAAGAAGGTGAGTGTGCCAGGGAGGAATGATGGTTTGTGTCTGTGCTGTGACCCCTGCTCCTCCTGCTCCCACGAGGCCCAAACACAGAGGGCACAGAAAGTGCCCAGCTGCTGCAGCAGAAGCTCTTTGAAGCACTGTGTCACCTGTCTCTCTGGTATCCTGACAAAACAGAGCTTTTGGAGCATTAATTTTTCAAGATGTGGGTGTTTATTTATACCTTTGCAGTCTATGTCATGCCTGAGCTGTGTTTTGCCAGGTTGCTATTTTATTTCTTCAGTATTCAATGCACTTTGTATTGGTGCTGATGGCACATCTCCCACTTAGAAATGCTGGGAGGAGGAACTGTCTATTGTGATAACAGCATATTGTATGTGAAATCTGATAATGAGGATTTTGTAGATATGGCACTGCATTATTTAATTGATTTAATGTCCATGCCTTGATCTGCATTAGGACTCTGAATTAATGTAGTCCTTGAAATGAAAGCAGACTTTTCTAAAATTATTTTCTGCAATGGCTAAAGAGAAAAGAAAAAGGGATGGTTTATATGCCAGGGGCTCCTGCATTTCACAAGTGACTGGAGAATTTCTGTCTCAAGAGACACTGAGGGTTTGATCTCCAGGTGGGAGCTGGGAGGCAGGAGCAGGTGTCTCTCCCTTGGGCAAGCTCTGTGAAAGCCTGCACCCACCTCCGAGCAGAGAGCTCAGCAGCCTGCCTGTGCTCCCCAAATCTCTGCCAGCTGTCAGAGGGAAATGGTTCAGCACTGAGTCTCCCGGGCTGCATTCTGGCCAAAATTCAATTGGATTACAAACCCATTGCTCCAGCCTGAACCAGATGCAGGAAATCACCATCAGCTGCCTCTGGGATCTGCTCACAGTGACAGACAGTGCTGCTGCTCCCCTGCTGCACTGTGTCTGCAGGAGCTCGCTGGGAGCAGGGGCTCTCTTTGCTGGCCTTAGGAATGCAGCACCCCCTCCTTCCCCAGGCTGGGGGAATGATGACTTCCTGGGAAAAAAAAAGATTAAAAAATATAAAGTGGGAGGAGAGGGGAGGTGTGCTGCTGCAAGCAGCCTTCTCTGATGGGTGATTTCTTGGCAAAATAGCTTCTGAAACTCCAGCCACCACATTCTCTGAAAGTCCTAGCACTCTGACTGAAATAGCAAATAGCTTTCATCAAAATAAGGAAATTGCTTTTATTTCACATACATTTTGGCTGTGGGCAGCTTGGCTGTAGGTTGACTGTAGAATCAAATCAGAGACTTTGCCAATTCTACAGGTAGCAAGGCCATCTAATCACAGTTTGTCATCAATTCTGAAAAGGAGAAAGTTTCCTGCTTGGGGATTAAGTCAGGCTCTGATTATTTGTAATTAAAGGCAAGACATTAATGAGAAACAGACTGTCATAGATACAGCTTGTCTTGTTTTTCCCTCTTCAGCACTGACTGCCTACAACAAGCTGAGGGATTTGGTGATGAGTCTTAGGTACCTCAGCTAAAGCCCCACTTCAGCCCATTTGTGAGCTGGATCTTCAGTAGGATTCACTTGAAAGAAGAAGTCATTGCCTTTTTTCACTTGTGGGTGCAGTGAAGCCATCACATTTCTGCCCTGTCAGCCCTTTATGACTAAGTATAAATGTGAATAAGAAAGCAGGATGCTGTGAAGCTCTTGGCTGATCCACAGAGCAGGGAGTGCCAGCAGTGGAGCATTACCAGGCCCAGGCTGCCCATGGGCTCCTCTGCTTTGAAGGGATGAGACCTGTAGGAGCAAAAGGAAGAGGAGAACAGAGAGATGTGGATTTCTGAGGGTAATCAGGAGCATCTTCTTATGAAGAGATGGGGGAAGGAAGCTTTGGTTCCTCTTTCTCCAACATGCCTTCACTTCCCTTTTTTTCCTCTCTATTTCTAGTTCCATGGAGGAAACATTGCTATTAAAGTAAAGCTCCAGCAACTTAAAATATTCATAGGGATTCTTCATGGGGGAAATCTTGCCTCTGGTGAAGTCAACAAGAGTTTTGGAATCAACTTCAGTGGTGCCTGAATTTCACCCTGTTGTAATACTGTCCTAAAACATCTCCAGGGCTGTACAAAACCCAGTGTTTGCTCAATGCTGACCTTTCTATCACAGCTGGACAGAGCCTGGTACCCTCCTGTGAAATTCACCATTCCTTTGTGATAAAGCACATCCTTCTCTCAAGGGGTAACAACAAATAAATACCCCCTACTCATCCTGAAAATGGGATCAACAGTGTCACATATCACTGGGCACCATGAACAAACCTTTGTAGCTTCAGTGGGAAACTGTTGGAAATCACAATCACGTGTTGCTACAGAGGTTGTTTATTTGGGGGACAACTGGAATATTGTGATCCAGATTTAGTTATTTTTGGTGTCCCTTTCCATAGGGAGTTGGCAATGAATTTAAATTTGGGGGATCATGACTAGTTATTCAAGTTTTGCTCTGCTGGATTTGGGCTGTGTATATTTTGGAAACACTGTCTGCTCTGAGCAGCAGATAGCATGATGCCACAGCCCACATCAGTGAAAAGCTCTTGTGATTATTAGTTTTCTCATCTTTCATGTTCAGAGAAGGCTGTGCTCTTTTCTCCCTCTCTGTCTATTTTATTGCCAATGTGAAATGCTTTAAAAATGCCATTAAGGAATGTGTTACCCAGTGGGATGTACACTATATTTCACTCTCTATGCTCTTTCCAAGAGCAGTGTAGCTCTGAATCTACAATATAATTCTGATGATTGAAAAAGTACAAGCATTTTCTTTTTGGTAAGTGTAAGTCTGGGTCTGTTGACAACAGGCAATGTAATGTGCAGAGCCCATGTTTCCATAAATGCACAGTGATTTTGATCTGATTGGCCTGATTTTCCAAGATACTCAAATATCTGAGGATCTTAAGCTGGTGGTCTTCAACTTCTCAGCAAATGAGACCAGACACTGGATTCAAAGGCTAGATCCAAAGAAGGAACCACCCAAATTTGTCAAGTCCAGTGACTTTATCATTTTCCTTACCCCCCTCTTTGCCTTTCCCATTCCGAGAAGAACTCAGACTGATTTCTTCACTTCCACTCTACCTTTCAAAAGCACTTCTGGAACATTTGTTTCACCATCCTCGAAGAGCCCTGGGATCGGGGAGTGTATCAGCAGGAAGGGGTGACTCAGCAGTGAGAAGTGGTTTTCAGCCAAATCTGCCTCCCACAGCAGCTCTGAGGGAGGAAGCAGCCCGTGTGTGCAAACACGGTGAGAGGGGCTGGCAGCTGCTCCTCACACAGTGTCTGCCTCCTGCCAGCTCTGTGTGTGCCCACCTAGCAGCACCCTCAGCAGCACAGTGATGTCCCCCTGCAATCCTTCCCCAGCCTGCAGCTGGGGATCCCGCACTGCCTCTCTCCTGCCTCACAGCTTGCCTGGCGCCTGTGGCTCTCTGCAGAGCTCAGCTCTAGCAGGGGACAGCAGCACTTTGGGAGGCCCCTGAGCGAGATGGGACTGTAGCTTTCATACATTTTATACTCAAAGATGATGTGATGAAGTGAGGTTGCCCTGTGCACTGCTTGGTCACCCCCAAGCCCAGCCTCAGGTTGGTTTGGCTGTGTGCTGTGGGATGAGACCAGAGGGACTGGGAACAGACTGGCTGTGCAGGAGCAGGATGCTCAGAGATGTCCCCACCTCTGCTGTGGACTCACTGCATGAGGCTGTAGGGGCAGGCATCTTCTCTGTTCTCTTATTTAAAGGCTAAAAAAGCAACTCTGACCTACCAAGATTAAAATAACTCAAGAGCCTGTTCTGTGTCTTATTAACTGATCATTGCCAGAAAGGAAGAGAAAAAATAAACTGGGAAATTAACTCTTTCACTTCTTTCATCCCACTGCTGTCTAACTCCCACAACCTCTACCTGCCTCCCTGGGCCCCTGTATATCTCTTAGCACAAGCACAAATTTGTTCTGCTGAGAGACAGAATTCTGGTGCAATGCTTAGGGAACCCTATCATGTAGCTGATAGTTAAGTGCAAATTTCATTAAAAATACATTTAAAAGAGAGGAGGTGGATCGTGAACCAAAGGCTAGAACAGAGGGGCTCCTGCTGCCATCACTAAACCTACTTTGGTGTCTTCAATAGGAGTCACACTGGGTGTGGCGTCTGGGACATTTTGTAGACCTCAGCCCTCCACTGCTGTGACCAGTGCTGGAGGAGGATGGTTTTGAAATCCCTTTCAGGCAGTTTTAGAGAAATGTATGTATCCAAGATGCTAGAGATTATTAGAGTTATATTTGCTACCACAGTTCATTAAAAAATGTCCTTGGTGACAGAGTTACTTTGTTCAGTGAGTTATAACATGAGAATAAACATTTCCCTGCATAGGGAAAGGCTGATTGCTCTCTACTAAATGCACAACGAGTAACACCAAAGTTGTGACCTTGAGGAGCTTTTGTCAAACAGGGGTAAAATGTTCCAAAGCCTAAAGCCCAGCTTCCACTCCTGGGAGAAGCACCAGCAGTGTGCTGTATGCTTCAGGATTCTGCTGTGTTCCTTGCAGGTGCTGGCTGGCTCCAGCTGGTATCCAGCAGATGAAGTCCTGAGTTTGGAATCTGGAGTCTGTGGAGTTGGCGAGGCAAGCAGAGCACTCACAAATTGTTGGGGAGGGAAGAGATCCTTCAGCAGACCCTGTTCCTCTGGTTTCCATCACAGCCACTCACCTCTCACAGGCTGCTCCTGCTTGGTCACACTGCCCACTGCTGCAAAGACAGTGTCTGGGGGTGAAACATTTTTTAGCTGTAAGAAACAGAATCTCTTGCCCCTTGCATCAAGAAATTCCTACAGCATAAGTCTATGTACTTGTGGTTTTCCTCTGTTTACATAACTATAACTATTTTTAGCTAGGCAAGAACTTTTCATTGTTACCTCTGCTTATTTTCAAAAACTTTAACATGTAGAATCATATTAATCCCAATTATTTTGTGTTGCTTTTGTTCCCTATTCCCTTTATTCCTTGCTCCCTCTCCTCAGTGAATCCTAGCCCATGCTCTCCTTCCCAACAGGCATAGGCTGGTTTCAGCATGTCTGTTCCACTCTGATTTAGCCCAGCCCCTTCCCCCAACACAAAAATAAGAAACCCTTCTCACAATACCCAGTCACTATTGCTGGTGGCTTATTGCCAGCTCTTAAATTTACAAACCTATTTATAGCTCGAAACGCTTGAAAAGAAATCATTAAGGGAATACATTTGTGAATGTAGAACAAAGATCTGATTCTGGGATTTTCTTTATGCAATTACTTAGTGTAAATAACAGTGTTTGACACCTGCTTTCCTCTCCCATGAAATCTCAAAGCAGTTTACATCTATGAATCCATTGAGCCTGAGTGCTGCAGGGAGAGGAACCGTTCATGAGGCTCTAACCACATGTTCTGATCTACTGATGATATTTTTCTTTTAAATTCACTGACTTGCTCTCACTCTGTCTGTGACCCTACTCCTGCTCCTCCTCACTTCAGGGGCTGAAGCATGGGTGAATTAGACCTTCACAGATTCGAATTACATCTAAGATATAGCACTGCAGCCCTCAATGGTGACATTCAATGGAGACCCTGAGCTCCTTGCTTTATTCTAAGCCATTAAGCATCATCATTCATCTATAAAATACAGCACAGTTGCACATTCATGCAGAGATTATTTTTTTCCCTATTTCTTCATTTCCCTTCACTATTAATGTAATATGAATATCATTCACATTGTGAGTGTGGGGCTAAGGAGCTCCATCCTAGTGTGCTCTGCTTTAATACAAGTGTATTAAGTGTCAGCCTTAATACACTGTTTGTGCAAATTATGTTTTGCTTTTTTCCCTTGGTTCTGATGAAAAACTGCAAACTTGCAGTTAGTGCTTGAAAACCAGTGCTAAGTTGAAAAGTTCATGCATTACTCATGGGACTGAACTTCAAAACCAGAATTTCTCTTCTGGATCATATTTCTACACAGGGAAATCAGGACTCAAGTTAACAATTACAAACCCTAAACAGGACTCAAACTAAGAACACAGTCACATGAGCTCATCATGACTTTTTTATCCTCAAATTCATATTTTTCCATTTCCCTGTCCCCCTTTAGATCTGCAGTTCACAAACGCTCAGCTTTGTTGTGGGCCTGTTCACAGTTTCTTTCCATGGGAGCCAGCATTACAAAGACAATCATGTTGATTTAACCAAGCAAAACCATCCACCTGCACCTGATATAGCCCAACAATTGGTGAAAGTACAGCAAGGACAGCTATTTCAAGCACTGGATGAGTTCTTTCATTACTGTTTTTAACAAGATATTTTGTTTTAAATTCAATCCCATGTTCCCAAAAAGTGTCTTTTGGTGGAAGGATTGATTTGCTTGGGAAAATTTACTCTTGCTATGAATCATCCTTTGCCTTGAATCTTTTCTGTGAGCCTTGGCAAATGTTTCAAACTCCATTCAATTTTCCCTGGGCAATCATCAACATGCAGATCAGAGCCTCATTCTGAAGTCTTCTGGCCATGCTAATGCAGAGCTGTGAGTTCAGAGCTCCTCTACTACACAGATTATTACATAGATCCCTTGTAACCAGAGGTGTGCCTAAAGGATACACCTCACAATATGTCCACTGGAAAATAAGGCAAAAATTAGCTCACTTTATGAAGAATATTTTAATCTAAGTCGAAGTATTAGGCCTCATCTGTGAGAATTCAAGTGTTTTTAGGTGCTTTCTGGGTGAGGGATGTAACAGTGATAAAGGGGGGACACAGGGAGTGAGGGAAAGGGTGGGGAGAGGACCTAGAACCACAATTCTTTCCTGCATCACGAGGTGGGACTTGGGGTGAGACCAGAAATGCCTGTGTAGACATCAAGCACATGTCTAAACCTCCTCTGATTCCACAGAGGTTTTCTTCTACTCATGTGCAAAGCTAGCTTCACCTGGTTGGTCTTCTCACAGCTCATGTAATGAGATGGATTAAAAACCCTCTTATCTTTTACTCTTTCAGTCTGTGCAAGGTACAATCACTTTGAAACCATGATGGACTTTACTGAGATTCGTTCATATTCTTCCTTGTTACGTTCACTGGGCTGTGTTTACATGTTTTTGCCCACAGCTTGTGCACCATCACCTTTTGAAATACGCCTACACTTAGACTGAGCATTCAGAGCTTTGTGGTGCCCTTCTGTGTCTCATCCTCCATCCTTGGCTCAGATACATCTCCTTTACACCTTCACAGACATTCAGTGGAGCAGAAACCTGTTGGCTCTGTGGAGGTGCCAGCTGCTTTTTAGGGCATAAAAAAATTACAGCCCAGAACGGGGCCAAGTGACTGATGATAGCACTGGTGGGTGCCAGTTCCCTGATGGCTGTGGGGCCTGTGGGCCTCTCCTGGCTACACCTGTGCTGAGGAGCTGGCACCCGTGCTCACCCTTGGGTCCTGGGGCCAGCTGGCACCATCTGCCCATCTCCCTACTTTTAGCTTTGCTCCCCAAACATGTTTGCAGATTTCCTACCATTACTATTAGTCCCTGGTCCAGGCTAACTGCTGAACCTCTGCTGGAGAGACTGCTGGTTACTCTGGGCCCTGGTCATGGCCAGGACCTCTCCAGAGTTTCACAGTGTTGATGTTCCAGTATTTGACCCTGCTCCCCAGTACTCTCTATGCCAAATGAGTGCTGATTTGCTTTGTGGTGTTGCAATATCTTTTTTCCAGACATGAAGGGTTTTTCCCCTGTTTGGTTGGTGTTAATTTCTGTGAATCCCCTCGTATCCCAGTGTTCAGTGCATGCGTCCCTTGGCATATCTGCAGCAAGACTATGTGTGTATCTTCACAACAATTAAAAAGTGGCAGCAGTATTGTAGAGATACAACAGAAATCTCTGGTTTAATGTAATAATAAACCATAGATCACTAATTTTCCTTACTTATTTACAGCAAGATAAACCAATCCCTGCTGAATCCCAGGCTGCACATCCAGCTGGTATTTCTGCAAGATAGACACATCCTGTGCCCCAAGCCTTCCAAAGTTTTAAGACCCTGGAGGTTCAGATCCTAAATAGTTCACTAAAGGTCATGAGGAAAGTCTGTACAGGATGTGGAAACAGCTCTCCCAAGAGACAAGCCATCACAGCAGCGCCTGGAGCACATTCTTTAATTTAATAGGTGATGGGAGCTCATGAGGTGATGGCCTCATGAGATCCCACCTGGTGTACTGCATCCAGCTCTGGGTCTCTCAGCACAAGAAGGATGTGGACCTGCAACAATGGCTTCAGATGAGGACAGTGAAGATGATCAGTGGGCTTGAGCTCCTCTCGTATGAAGACAGACTGAGAGAGTTGGGGTTGTACAGCCTGGAGAAGTGAGGGCTCCAGGGAGACCTTACAGCATCTCCCAGTATGTAAAGGGGCTGCAGGAAGGCTGGAGAGGGACGTTTTCACAAAGGTACAGGACAAGAGGGAATGGCTTTAAACTGCAAGAGGGTAGATCCAGATTAGGTATTTGTAAGAAATTCTTTACTGTGAGGGTGTAAATTCTTTACACTGCTCCATGTTGCCCAGAGAAGCTGTTGATACTCCATCCATGGCAGTGTTCAAGGCCAGGGTGGATGGGGCTCAGAGCCACCTGGTCTAGTGGAAGGTATGTCTCTCTGCCCTTATTTGGGGGAGTTGGAACTAGATGATCTTTGAGGTCCCTTCCATCCCAAAGTATTCCACGTTTATGTCCCTTAATTTTTTTTCCTTCTGTAAAAATACATGCAATTGTATGGAGGAGGAGGATTATGAATGAATTCATAATTAAGGAGCAACCTTAATTCATACAGGCCAGAGTCATAGCTCCAAAAGTAGTAAGAAAGCAAATCCCAAGGAAAAAGAAGAGGCCCCATAGGGCAAAAGAATGTTAATTCAATGGTCCAAAGGTCTTGGTTGTATGTGTATTCATATATTACAACTCAAGGTGAGTAAAAGAATTCCCATGCCAGATATACTGGAGAAGGCTGAAAAAAATTAAAAGCACAATAAAACAGAAAGAATGAATGGAAAAGAGCAAGAAAGGCCAGCTGTGCACCCTATTGACTGCAAAGAGCTGCTGCAAAGGGAAGTCCAATTCATGTTTGCTGACTCCAGTGTGGCAGGTTTGTAGGTACTCCATGTGAAGATGGGAAGTAGCACATGTAGTTCCAGACACAGGAGCACCCTCTGCACCAGCTGTGGGTGGCTCTCCAGCATCCACAGAGGACAGACACCCTCAAGAGCAAATCAGGTCTCTTTAGAAACAGCCCCAGAAAGTCCTGGAGCAAATCCTGGCAGATGCTTATCACATTCAGGTTGTGGTGGTTCAATCTGCCTGTATTAAAACTGGGGGAAAATTAGAGTAAGGTAATGGTAAGTCAACCACCTTCTTAATAACAGAGGGTTCACCCCTCACTTCTCCACTTACTAAAATAATTTATTTTCTACCATGCTTGGATCCTGGGATCTTTTTAATATTTTAAAATAACCTTTTCATTTTCCACTATTCTTGGATCCTGGGGTCTAATTTCTGCTGTCACTTCCAGTTTGCTGAGAGAGGTAGGTTCTGTATCTTAGTCTGAGGTATGATTTTCTGTTTGTTCTTTTGAATGACTTTGCCCAAAGGAGTGATAATAAAAATGTGAGAGATGGTGTCAAAATAATTTTTTCTGAGCCCAAAACACACTTTTTTTTTCATTATTCTTGACATTCTCTTTTATTTGTATTTTTTCACTTCTCCGCTTACATTCGGTATTAAAGCAAAGTAAAACACATAGCACATATTATTCTCTTTTTATATTTCTTTGCTAGCATTGGCCCATTCTTATGCGAATATTTGGGAGCTCTGAACATCACATCTGGTCTTTATATTCCTGTGATTTATGAAGAAGACACATGATTTTCCATTCACAAGTGCACAAGAGCATGGTCATATGACTCCTGCTATTGGGATCTCTCCTGCTATTTAGCCAGAGCCAAAAGCTACAGAAGCATCCCAGAAGCAATCTCATCCAGCACCAAACTGAAAAAGAAAAAAGAAATGCTTAATATTGTCACACAGATCATCCAGAATTGATCTTATTGTGTCCTCCCATTCTGCTGGCCAAGTGGGATGATGCTTCCAGGAGGAGGGGGGCTAACCCAGTGCTTCATGCTTGTTATTCATTTGGTTGGAGGGCTGGAATCTGAAATGCTTTAGGAACAGACCCTCCCTCCATGCTGTTTAGAAGGGTGTCAGGGATGTCTGGTGTTCCCTTGGTACATGGTGCTGAAGAACTGAGAGGAAGAGGCCCGTGCTGCTGCCAGGCTGCTGCCATGTGCTGCCAGGCCTTGGCTGCCCCTATGGCATGGTCTGTAAGTGGTGCCAGTGCTGGTGCTCCCACTCCATCTGCCTGGCTCCCAGATGCCATTAGCATGGAGAGAGCAGGGCCAAATGGCAGCTCAGCCAGGCTGGAAAGGATTGGAACAGATGATGCTGTTCCAGAGCCCATCCTCGAATAAGGTAGCTTTAGGGAGAGAGTTCATGCCATGGTGATGCCACATTGGCACACAGTCACTGCCAGGGCCCTTCTCCCTTGCTCAGCCCTCTTCACCTGTTTCTAAATTGCCTCTTCCCTGCCCCAGATTTTCTGTTTGACAGCCTGCTGTAAGGGACCTGGCCTGCTTCTAAACACATTGACATTCTCAGCTATTTCATGCAGTCAGCAAAAGCAGGGGGCTGATTTTTGAACGAGTGCCACCCTTTTGACATTTGCATTTGGGAAATAGCATCTCCAGCCTGTATGTCAGGGGTGACATCTCATGATCAGGAGGTTTGGGTGGCACCATGGCTTTGATCCTGGGCATGGCCACTGCTCCCAAAGGCAGTGCAGGATAAACATTCATGCTCTAATCTAAATAAAACAAGCTGACATGTTTTCAGTCTTTAGTATAGACATTTTAGCAACCCTTTAAACAATGTATTAGATAATGCAGTGACATGGAGGGCACAGTGGTGCAGCTCCCACATCAAAGACAATGAAAAAGGTAGAAAAATGACAGGTGCTCCATGTGGGGTTATTTCCATTCACCTGTGACTTTAATATCCACAGCTAAAAAATGGTTCAAATGAAAATTATTGCTCACTGTGGATTCCTTGGCAAACCATAGTGCCACAAAACTTGTAAAAATGAATGGGATGTCACAGTCAGTAGATGTTAGTGAGCTACTGATGTCACTGCAAAACCAGGATTTGCCTCGTGGCTGAAACAAGGGACTGGGAATCTCCTGGCACTTGTTAGTTTCCACCACTGATTTGAAATGCTGGCTTAGGGCAAGGCTTTATTTTTCTTGCTGTTCTCCTGCCTGCACGAAACAGTATTTCCTGCCTTGCAGAAATGCTGGTGCTGGAAATTAGCAAGGTGTACCCAAGAGCCTGGCATGATGTGGCCACTGTGAAAATTCCAGGGACTGTTCTCTACAAGGACATGGGTTAAGTAAAAATGCTATTTTTGTTTCCTTGTCCTTGTGCTTTCCTTGCTGTCTGTGAGCACTGGGAACACAGCAGTGAGCACATCATCACTGTCCTCTGGCATAATGGGGCATCATCTGGGCATGGGAAGTTTGCAAAGATTGGGTGCACAGTTGTTTTTTACATGGGGACACAAATTTTCCTGGCATGGCTGATGCCCACAGTGTGAACAGTTCAGAGAATTGCTTTAAGCAGACACACTTTGCAAACAATGCTTGTTTTGTTTCAAAACAAACCGGGAGTGATTGAAAAGCACAAAGGTATTGACAGTGCCACCATGAGAAAATTATAAAGGCAGTCACACGTGAAGTGTTGGCTGAGTTCACATACCAGGGCACCTCTGGAGCTCAAATTTGCTAAAGAACAGGAGAGAGCTGGGTCTTCAGATCCTACAGCTTTTCAGTGGGTTTTGAATGAGCAGCACCTTTCAGCATTTAAATAACAAAAAATTCATACTTGAATTTAATATGAAAATGGGCAATTATACTCTTTCCTCAATTCAGAGCAGTGATTCCTGGCTTGGGCTGCAGCATGGAGGAGATGCTGTCACTGAAAGCCAAAGGCTGATGTTGGTAGGTGCAGGGTGGCAGTGACCTGCCCGGCTCCCAGGTGTGGGGCTGGCAGGAGTGGCCAGGGATGGATCACACCAGAGCAGGGGACCAGGAGTGCTCCAGGGGAGAATAAATCAGCCACTGCAATTATCCACAGGCAACCAAGCAAGGACAGAGACTGTTTCCCCATTGCATAGCACACCATTTTTACAGAGCTTTTGTTGGTTAGATTCTTTCTCAATATACAGAATTTCCTTCTTTTTTTTTCCAGTCCTGTAGTTCACCAGACAATTCCTCCCAGCAGGTACCTCTGAGTAATAGAAAGTGCTGTGAGGTCTCTTCAGGACACAAGGATGACTAACCCTGCAGCAAGTATCTCCAGCATAGATCAAGCAATGAGATGCAACCAAAGGACCTAGAAGCAGGTTCCAACCTCCTTTACACCAGCTGGATTCTCAAGTAACTCCAGGAGCATCAAAGGCTTTATGTATCTTGTTTTAATATAAATAATCCAAAATCTGAGCTGACCTCCTGCTGTCAGCAGCAGCAATGATTTCATATGGGCAAGGGTGGATCCTACCCCAGCTGGTTTTGGAATGATCTCTGTTTTTTACACCACTCTGGCAGGCAAGGTAACCTGACCCACTTTGAGTTGTGCCTTACCATAGGATCTGTTTCTTCAGCATGCAAAGTATGAGGTTCTCCTTGGTGGGCTGCCATCCCCCCTTTCTCTCAGTATGATGAGTCAGACATAAGACCTGTTTGAAATAAGAAATAAGGTCTGTCCCTTATTTCTTATTTCAAGCACTAACTGCACACAGGTGGAGGGACTAGTAACTGAGATCATCAGATAGAATGATTGAATTCTGCCTTTCATTGCCTCTTCACCAAAATAGAGATGTGGATAAAGGAGGCAGGGGGGGGAAGATTTAAGGAATAGATTTAAGCAATTTCAATATGTAAGTTAGAGTTTTCTGTTAGATATATTTTGGATTGGATACATCCTACTTGGATCCCTCACTACTGCAGTCTGGAAATGTGGGGAGCTATCTTGGCTCTTCAGAGAGGGACAATGGGATATTCTTGCGTTATTTTTTATAACAACCATGGCCTTTTCTCTTTTCCTCCAGTATTGCCTGCAGGAAGACTTTGGCCATCCATGGGTTTTGTGTTGCCTGCAAAATGAGTCTTATTTTCCACCCCAAGCCTTACATGGCAGGATGGGATTGTCAGACACTGCTTTACTTGCTCCATGCACATGCTCTGACTTCACTGACATGTTTATTATGACTAATAAACATTATTATTCACAGCACAGTGGCAGCTAGAGATTCTAATGATACATTAGGGCCCTGTTACTCTAAGCCTAGTAGAAATTCATAGGAAGAACAAGTAATTTAAATAGACAAAGAATGTTATTAGTATTTTACAGGTGAGACCCAGAGAGATTTGAAAATTCATCCTATGCCTCACAGGAAGCTGTGAAGAATCAAAAGCTGAGCTCACATTCCCCACACTCCAACCTCTAATTTTACTGACATGAAAATGCAGGAGGAAAACCATTTGCATAAAACCAAGTGCATCACAAGATACACACTCATTCCCTCAGCCCCATAGAGCTGAAGAACTTCTGGGGGTTTTTTTTGGTTTTGTTTTTGTGTTTCCCTTCCCTTGTGATTAATTTTTCTTTTCTTCTTGACTTGTGGCTTGTGAGTCATTGTTGTAGAGACAAAATTTTCATTCAAAACAAACAGAGCTCAGTTTTAATCAGGAAATCAAACACTGTTCTTTTTTTTTTTCTTTACCTCCCTTTTTTTGTAATAAGCTGTATGAGATCAGGCCCTACAAAAAGAAACCCAAGTTCTATTTGGATTAACATTTGATTGCATTTTACTGCACCAAATACCAGTTCACTTCCACAGAGGCTGATGTAGAGCAATTTATCACCTCTTTACTGCTGGGTTTCCTCATCCTGCTGGCAGTGGGGATGTTCTTGTCCTGTCCAGGACATTTGGCATGACCACATAGCAATAATTCAGTTCTCTCTAGTTCACTTGCAGCATGAAATGATGTCTCCATGATCTCTGCCACAAAAACTTCACTGAGATTCAAATCCATCTTGGAATCTTAGCCCTGTCCTCATGTTCCTGAGAATTTGCTGACCACTGTGTCCTGCCTGGGCAGCAGCTTGAGAGACACCTCTATATCTGACTGTGACTGTGCCATCCTGGTTTTCCCCATTCCCCCACTGTTTCAATTTATATTTTCACTGCAGGCGGTTTGTTTTCTACCAGAAATCCCCTTGGTGTTATAATTTGCGTGAGGAAGGGGGTGTGAAGGGTTATTTCCACATTGGCATTTGCTTTCCTTTTTCTCCTGCTTCCATGCTCCATTTCATGTCACCCTCAGCCAAACAGGTGTGGTCATCACTTGCCAGCCTGCACCTCTGGATCCTACATGCTGTGGGTCCTGTCCCAAATACCACTGAGCTCCAGCCTCTTTAAAACCTCCAGCAGACCTGTGGGCCAGATGGGGACATCCAGGCATTCAGCCCATAACCTGGGACTGTTCCTGGTGGGATTTCCAAGGCTGGAGAGAAGTCATCCCTTCTTCCTCTTCAGGAAGGGGCAGCAGCTTCAGGATACCAAATGAAAGTACAGGCAATGGCTTGAGGTACAACCTTGTGTGGTTATTAATGTTCCTGCACTACAAGCTGCACAGTACCAGCCCCCTGAAGAGAGATGACCCTTCAGCACAGACAGGTGGCTTTCTGGCACTGCTGCCCTGTCACAGACATCTTTTATGAAAAATCCTTTTCTTAGGATTTTTTCCTCCTGAAAAGCTGAGAGCCTCAGGAACAAAATGTAAACAATGGTTATCTGCTGCTGTGGAATGCAACAGGTGCATCTGTGATTGTTCTCATAGAGTTGTTTCTTGTTAATGGCCAATCACAGTCAGCTGGCTTGGACTCTGTCTGAGACAGAAGCTTTTGTTATCATTCCTTCTTTTTCTATTCTTAGCTAGCCTTCTGATGAAATCCTTTTTTCTATTCTTTTAGTGTAGTTTTAATATAATATATATCATAAAATAATAAATCAAGTCTTCTGAAACATGGTGTCAGATCCTCTTCTCTTCCCTCATCCTAAGACCCCTGTGAACACAGTCACACTACTCCAACCAACTTATCACTTGGTGTGGATACCTTTTAGAGGTTATAAATACACCCAAGCCAAGATATTGCAAATTTGGTCAAGGATATGGACTTGGGGGTCATTTTGTCTCCTGATGTACTGCAACCCAGTACAGCAAAGTGTGTTCCTCTTTATGATGTTAATTTTTAAGGGAGATAAAATTAAGCAGATTTCCCTTGAGGAAACAGAGCAGATAGCAAGATCTCAAGGCATACTGCATTTTGAGTAAAAAGAAGGCATCATGAATGGCTGGATTTGAAGGCAAAGACCAGATATTATTTAATCTGTTCTCTCCTATTCTTTTTACATAAGGACAACAGATGAATGCCTTTCCACTGTGTTTCAAAGGACTGCCTCAAATGGTGTGTTTCAACTCCAGGCATCTGCTTCTTCCCAAACACTGAACCACAATGGTGCTTCATAACACTTTTTATAGCGGTGAAGTTGAGGGGCTCTAAGCACCTGACCAAAAAAAAACCTTCTGAGTTGATATTCAAGTAGAGAGGCACTGGAAAGTATGTGATGCCTTGAAGATAAAGGACTTCTTGTTTTCTTTGGAGAAATGAGACTGTATAACTCTTGCTGATCAGTTCTGAGCATATCAAACATGCACAGATTTAACCATGATGCCAGGTGACAGGAGGGCACAGTGGCTGTGAGGAACATGTTCATTAAGACTGTTAAAAGACTTCAAGCCTGCTCATCTGTCCCCTGAGGACCTGCTTGACAGAGAGCTTGACATTGTTCCTGCACCTTCCCTCTCTCTTGGGCGTGATAGATTCATCTCCTCCTGAGAGCAGAGACACAGCTCTTGGTGCCCCATTCACTGGGTACAACAAGGAAGGGAATTCTTGTGCCATTTCCCCTCCAGCTCCCTCATGAATACATGTTGTGATAGACTGTAGGGAAAAATGGAGATTGCAAACCCCATGCTTTTGATTTACCTTGACAACAGTTGTGTTGCAGTTCCCCTATTTTGTGGGTTTGCTTTCTCTGTGCTTTGGCATTTTAAACCAACAGCTGATGTCAAAACAGAGCTGGGCTTCCCCGAACTTTCCACTTTTGATGGCAGACTTGTCAGACCTCTCAAACCACAAAGATTTATGGTGGTGAGAGAGTTCTGAAAGGCCAGACACTGCGGGGAGCGGCGCTGACTGTTCACTGCGTGTCACTCTGAGTCACCACTGAACCCATCACAGAGATGGGAAAACACAATGCTTCTCAAGGTACCATTTCTGAATGAAACAGAAAAAACACCTTGGATTGTGGAGAAAACATTGCTATTTGAAATGAAAAATAATAAAGAGCAAGCTCAACAGGATCAAGGAGCCATCTGGGGAATAAGGCTGAAACATCACATGGTGCCAGATCCTTTAAAAGACTAAATGAGGAATTCACCAATTAGCAGTGTATGTGAGCAGCTCTCTGACCTAAGTTCACTTTACTCAACACACATTATCTGATGGCTTGGAAGTGAGAGGGAAGCAGTTCCCAGGAGGCAGATGGTCACTGTGATCTAATGTCTGCATTTGCAAAGCCAAGACTTGTTACTCACCCTTTAAATAGCTATTTTAAATAGTATTATTTTTAAAAGTAGCCACAAGACAGACTTGTAAAGCCATTGCTTGTACAAAACCACTGGTTCAAAGACCAGTACTCAAGTAGCCTTTTCACATTGTAAATATGTTCTGTGCATTTCAGATTCTCCCTGCAGTAAATAATGGATTAAGTCATGAAAATCCCATTATAATGAGAATGACATGAGGCTTAAACGAGACCAGAGCTAGGAAAACTAAGCCAATTTTCTGTTTTCCTCAGAAATCAGGCTGAGGTTTATCATTAACATATCATGACTGGCTTTAATTAGGTAATTAATGAGAGCAACAAGGTAATAACAAGGTGCTTGGCAGTGGTATTCTAGCAGATTTATAGACACATCATAAAAAATCTGAGCTTTGTCTAGAAAAATTTACAACTGAAGAGTGAAGACTGTAATGGAGAGTCCAAAGCTGCCAACTTTGGGAGCACCCCAACAACAAGGTGGACTCTTCCTTACCCTTTCCTGTTGGAGCTGAACCCTGTACAAAGAAAGACCAAGATAGACAATAGACCAGCTACAATTAGGGATGTGGATGTACAGAACATTTCCTTCTCTCATTGACCTTCAGGAAACCTGTGAAGATGCTGAAGTGGAAAGGGAAGCAGAGGCACTGAAATCTCTCAGGCTGAGGGTAAAACCCAGGTCTTGCAATTTCTAGGCAAGTGCTTGAATTAAATGGTTTTTATGCAAAAAGAAGGAATTACCTGCTTCAGGTATATTCAGGAAGAAAAAATTTTTGCAAAGAGCTACCTGGTATTCTCCAGCCACAGGAGGATTATGGTGATGTATAGGAGTGCTCTGCAAATCCCCAGCCTGGATGATTGCCCTTGCCACATCCTGACTGTGCCATGGGGACACCAAGATGTGCAGTAACCTTCCATTCTCTTCCACTCTTTGGACTTCATGGGAAGAAGCCGTGGGTGTGTGGGTTGGAAGTCCTGGCCCGCCCCAGCCGGTTCCTGGCTTGTCTGTATGGAGGTCTGTGGGGTGAGCTGTGCATCACCAGAGCTCTGCAGCCTCATGGCCCAAGCTGACACCTGATCTGAGCTTTCACATAAATACCTAAGTCAAAGACAGCATTTTCAGGATTGACTTCTCCACATTTCAGTCTCTCTTAGCAATGTCCTGCTCAGAGCCCTCAGTGAGTGGGCCCCGTTCTGGGCTGCCAGCCCCCTCACTGTGGCAGTGCTGTGGGTGCCTTGTCATCCCATGTCATCCTCAGAGCCTGCCTTTCACCTGCAGCTTTGTAGCCTTTCTCCTGAGATGCCACAGGAATGTTTCCCAGCACTTCTGGGCTGGTTGTTTCCTCTGTTAGTTATTCTCATTACTGTTGTTCCCATGCTGCTACTCTTATGGCCTTGAGCCTGCCAACCTTATACTTTTCTTTAGGTGAGCAAGGGAAGCAAGTACCACTGGGGTGAGACTCATGTCCACCCTTTCTCTTCCTCTTGAGGGTATCTTGCAATGAGATACCCCAAAATAATCAGATTAACAACCAGCAGGCCTGCAATACCCACCCTGGTCAATACCCTCCCAACGGCATGGTGAGCAGGAATAAAGCACAAATTCCACCAAAACAATTCCTGATTAAAGCTGTTTGGTTATTATGGGACATCATGATGGGGGGACCCTCCTACACAGAGAGAACACCAAACTATGGGGACTCATTATTTGTCTTCCCAGCTGGCAGCTCAGAGAACTTTCCTTTCTCCTTATCTGTCTCTCTACTTTGACACTCATGCCTTGCTGTCACTGATAGGGTGATAGCAGCAAGGGCTGCTTGATAAGATGACTGCAAGCATGGTGCCCTAACTCAGGATGTGGTTATGGCTGTATCTGAGAAAATTCATACATCCAAACCCTTGTCTTCATAGTAGATCATTCTTTCGATCAGCCAATTCAGAAATGTACTGAGCTCTTTCCAGGAAAGGACTCATGAGATGCTCAGGTCAACTTAAGATCAGGTCTTAAAAAGAATTCTTTTTCCCTATTTTTTATAATAAAGACCATCAGCATCACCAATTCTACAGTGATGGCTTGTGTTAAGGTTTCATAATATTACAGAAATGTGGACTTACTTCTTCGACAGAAAGAAGTATGTCAGTTCATGACTGATGAATTTTTCAAATCCCCTTTATCTTTAGATGCACCGAGTCATTAAGACTCAGAAAGGGACTATACAAATATGTTTATATGCAAAAGATGGTGCTCTGTGTGGAGTAACTGATTATATTAGCACCTTCAATACTGACTGAAAAGTTCCTTAGTCCTGCCAAAACTCAGGAGTCCAGGAGTCACTCCAGCTAAGAAAGAAGTGATTTCTTTGTATATTTTCCAATTGTTGTTGGAGATTCACTTCAGTCAGAGTCCTAACTAGCAGAAATACAGACAAAGCACGGGGAACACGCAGAGACAGTGAAGGCTCAAAATGAGAGAGCCTAACCTCCCAGCATCCTGAACAGCAGCTGTGAGAGGGTTATTACCTCATGTGATGATACATGAGATAGCAGGGAAGATGACTAACAAGCCTTTCGCTTGAAGTTGTGGCAGAGTCTCTCAAAACTAGGAACACTCAACTGCCTCTAGGCAAAACTCTCCATCAGTCCCAAGGAGCAGACTGTGCACTGAATGAGTAAACTGAAGCCAGGATACAGTGATTTCTCAAACCACTTGCCACTGGTGATCTCCCCCCTGGTGCTTTGAGCTCTGGTACACAGCTTGCAATGCCCTGGCTCCAGATCACTGTTGGCTCGACAATGTCTAACATAACTCACCCATTACACATTGTCTAGGCTTCAGCTGTCATGGCTATAAACAGCAAAGTAAGAAGAGATAAGAGATTACCCAGATTACTGGCAGCAGTAGAAGCTGTAGAGCAACCTTGGCAAAGCTGCTTTTGCTATCTGGAAGAAAGCTGAGTAGAGAGGAAAACAAGGCTCTGCCCCTACTGGGGCACAGTCCTTGGCATCCTGCTAGGAGAGCGTGACACAGGCTGCCATCACCCTGCCAGCCCAGCAAGGCTCTGTACAGCCCTAGGACATCTCCCCAAGAGGAATATTTGCCAACAGCATGGCCCTGCTAAAGGCTCAGACATGGAAGGGAGATTTTAAGGAGCCCCACATGGTATCAGGCACTATTTCTCCATCATGTGCTTACCCTGAGCAGGCAGTAGAAAGGGTTTATGCTAACGTGCTCCACAGCCCCTCTTTGCAGCAGGCTAAGCCTCATTAGAAAGGGGCTGGAGTCATGGATGGGAGCCATGGATGGGAGCCATGGATGCTCAGTGCAGCGTTGGGTGCCCACATTAGCTGAACTGCAGGAACAGCTCATGGTCATGCTCTCACTCCTTTACAAGAATCAAGGAGAGCACGTTCTTCCAACCCTCTTCCACTGAGGCTTAACATAATGTGTTTCACCTCCTGGCTGCCTCAGGCCAAGTGTGTGAATCAGTGAGCTCTTGCAGCAGAGCTGACATGTAGGAACTCAGCCATGTGTCTCAGCCTTCCGGGCTAACTATTGTCACAGTGTCCTTCCTCCTGTATTTATCTCAGTTTGTTTGTGACCCTGCGTGGCTGGGTCACAACAGATTTGCTTCATGCCTTCCTTTGGCAGGGGACAGGTTCCCATTCCATTTTTGCCATGCAGTTTTCCCTTTTCTGGGCTGCTGTGGCTTAGGCTCTTTTCCCTCTATGCAGGGGGGTGGGTTGCTGAGCTTCAGGAGTATTTTTTATGATTTTACTTGAACTCACCATTTCTGACCCTCTCCATTCATATTCAGACATGTTCCTCTATTGCTCTCCATGCAAGTAATAAAGCTCTCTTCATAAGAAAGCAAACAAACAAACAAAAAGCTTAGCACCAAAAGCTGTTTAAAACAGATAAAGTTGAAAGCCTTATATAAAAAGTGGGGCTGATTTTTGCAGTCCTCATTGTACTCAACAGAGCATTTTGTCATTATAACTTTGGACTACAGAAAAAGAACCTTGCAATAAAAGGCTGCCATAAATTGACCTTTTGTTGCAAATTCTGCCATTCAAGCATAAAGCAGCAGGAAAGGCTACATAAGCTGTGTTCAAAGTAGGTCACTGTACATCCGCTGTTGCCACGGCTGGGCCTGGCTGCGTGTTGCTAACGGGGTTTCTGGGTTTGGGAGCAATACACACACAGGAGAGATGGGAACTCACACTTCAGACAGTGCAGGAAGGCCAGGGTGGTGTCAGGGGGGATGGAAAGCCTTGTTCTTAGGCAGGGCAGGACTCCTTGGACCATCTATACTGTGCTTTCTGAGAAGCAGGGCATCCTGCTAGCAGGGATGGTGTTCCTGCAAAGAGCCTGGGGGCTGGCACTGCCACCCCTTGGGTAGGTTCTAGGCCTCTAGCCCAGGGTATTCCCTTTTCCTCAGCAAAGACCTTGCTCTGTTATGCTCTGGCAGCTACAGGGAAACAGGGGTGAAGAAATGACTGTTCTGGGGGTCTCATCTCTTCCAGTCTCTCATTGGTTTACTCTCCACAGGCACATAAAGTCACCCGGACCACTGTAATATTAGGTCTCTCTCAGCTAGAGGGCAGAGAGAAAGAGAGCCTCCACAAGTGTCTGAACTGTCATTGGCTCTTCACTGTTGGTCCTCTGAAGCATTCAGATGGTCTCATCCCTGCAGCTGCAGGACAGTCCAAGTTAAAACAACAGCAGTGGCTTAACTCAACCTGTCTCCTTCCAGGGCTCCATACTATGGATGATCCCTGGGTTTTTTCAGCGTTGTCAACATTACTACAGACAAAGCTGATTCCAAGAGTCAATAGTGTCTTTCTCCATTGGCTCCACTGGGATGGCTACAGACATTACCTCAGAAAGCCACCACGCTCCCAAAAAATGTTTAAGTGCACCAAGCTCCAAAATGCCCTTCTGAGTTTGAGTGAACAAAGTTCAGGGTCATATGTTTCCTTGACTCACACCCTAACTAGCATCCTACACATAATAGGAACTCCTCAAGAGAACAATTATAAGATCCATGTTTCCCCTGACTGACCAAGCTTATCTGGCTGAGCTGCACTAACTGGTTCAAAACAAGACTGGATTCAAGATCCAAGCTCCTCCTGGAGATTGACAGCAGACTCTGGCAGGTGATGGAGAGTAAGAGCACTTTCCCAGAACTGTTCTGCCTTGTCCTCAGCTTAAGGATTTCCTGTTAAATCTTTTTCTCAGCATCAGGGAAGAGTCTTCATTTACTATTCTTGACATACAGTGACATGATAGATGGAAGAGGAGAAATTGTTTTCCTTTCTATCTCCATTATAGACTTACACAGTGTAATAATATGCAGCCTTTGATCTTGCTTTGTTTGTGTTCTGCATCATCTTTGCAGCTGATTGGAAAATAAAATATAGAATGTGTTGATTTAAAGACATTCAAAGTAACAGACTAACTAGACTTTATTATTTGTGCTGAATTATTTACAGCACAATAAATAACTTATTTTAATAGACAATCTGCCCACTCATTGCCTTCCTTAGGCTGCTGTTCAAAAGGGCTTAAACACTGTCAGAGAAGAGAAGTGATGAGAGCAAGATGCTGGTGCCTGGTCACCTGAGGAAGGAACAAAATGTGGAAGTTGTTTGGGTGTTTTTAATTATAGCACTAGATAGATGTTCAGCAGGAAGGTCCTTCCCAATATTTCTGTGGCAGTTGTGGCGGTCCCAAATTTATGTATGGTTCCCTAAACTGAATAAACACAGGGTAGACAGACTGGGCAGCCCTGGACCCCACAGAGCTAGAACATCATTCCTTGGTGAGGGACATTGTAAGGCAACCAAAACCTGGACCAACGTGCTAAACAGACACACCAGGTGTTGCATTTAATATGCATTTTCCACTAGTTCTGAAGTATTTGCATCCAAATACATTAAATAATATTCTGGATATTATATGCTAAAAAGTCTGTGGCCTGTATTGCACAAAAGACCCAAACTTAAACACTGATTAAAACAGTGCTCTGCATATGAGCACCAAACTTCTTTACTGCCCTTGAAACAAACCTCTCAGAATTTCCGTTTTCTTTGTAAGCCTGATTTTCTGAAGAGTTTTTGTAGTCATACTGTGTGTCCACATGTGTGTAAATGTACAGATGTGCCCACCCCATAGAATCACAAATCAGTTCAGCATTTTTGGGGACCATCTGGTCTGAACCCTGGTCAAAGCAGGGGCAATTAAAAGAGCTTGCTCAAGGCTGCATCCGGTCAGGCTTTTAATATCTCCAAGGATGGAGTATCCACAACCTTTTTGGGCAACCGAGTCCAGTGTTTGACCATTGAACAGTAAAAATTTATTTCTTTGGTTCACACAGAATTTCCTGTATTTCTTAATTTCTCACATTTCTCAATTTCTCACATTGCCTCTCTGGTGGTGTCGCTGGGCACCACCATGGAAAGCATCTGGCCCATCTTCCTTACTCCCTTCTCCTCTCCAGTCAGATATTTAAAAACATTGAAAAGTCCCCTTGCAGCCTTTTCTTCCCCAGGATGAATAATCACAACTCAACCTCTGCTTGCACAGCCCTGAACCATCTTTGTGACCTTTTTCTTGGACTCCTTCCAGCAGGTCCATGTCGGTGTTGCACTGGGGAGCCCAGAGCTGAGCACAGCGTTCCAGAGGCGTCTCCCAGGGCTGAGCAGAGGGACAGAGTCACCTGCCCTGACCTGGTGGCAGCACTCAGCCGGACACAGCCTGGAGGCTGCTGGCCACAAGGACAGTGTGGCTCTTGCATCACTCCTCCCAGTTCTTTATCAACTGCAAACACACTGAGGCTGCATTTGGCCCCATTTTCCAGGTGACTAATGAAGAGAATTAACAGTACTGGCCCAGTATCAACCCCTGGGGTATTCCAGCCTCCAGCTGGACTTTGAGCTGCTGATCTTCACCCTCTGAGCCCAGCAGTTCAGCCAGTTTTCAGTCCAACTCACTGTCCACTTATCTAGTCTGTACTTCAACATTTGTCTTGAGGGTGTTACAGGAGACAATGTCAAGAGCCTCACAAAATAAACAGCATCCACTCTCATCCACTGAGCCAGTCATCTCACTGTGAAAAGCTGTTGGGTTAGTAAAGTATGATTTGACTTTTGTAAATTTGTGCAATTGGGATTATTTCCTCCATTTCTGAGGGATCGTGGTGAGACTAATCAGCCTGTAGTTCCTCAAATTCTCCTTGCTTGTGCTGAAGGCAGAAGTGACATTTACTTTCTACCAGGCCTCAGGAACTTCCTCAAGTTACCACAGCCTTTCAAAGATAACTGAGAGTGGCCTTGCAAGGACATTGACCAAGTCCCTCAGTACTAATGGGTGCATCCCATCAGATTCCAGGGGCTTGTATGTATCTAGAGTGGCTAAATGTTCCTTAAATTAATCCTTATCCATTAAGAACAAGGCTTTCTTGCTTCAAACTTTCCTACTGGTTTCAGGTGCCTGGGATTCCTGTAGGCAAATATTACATTTAAAAAGCAAGGCAAAGAAGGCACAGAGTTTGACCTTTTCCACGTCCTTTGTCATCAATTTTCCTGCCTCATTCTCATCTCATCATCACTGCAACCAGGGCTACCCCTGACTTTTCTACTGCTGACCAGATTTTCCACATTGTTAAGTATCAGGCAGAGCAGATTCTTTTTGCTGACTTCTGTCACAGACTTCTTTTCATTAAAATCCTTTCATTAGGATTTTTCCTGCTGAAGCTGAGAAGTTTCAGCAACAAAATGTAAACAATGGTCATCTGCTGCTGTGGAATGCAACAGGTGGATCCGTGACTGGTCTCCTGTGGATGTTTGGATTTACTGACCACTCACAGCAGAGCTGCTCTCGCTCTCTGCCGAGACACAGATCTTTGTTATTCATTCTTTTCTATTCTACTCTTAGCTTAGCTAGCCTTCTGAAACCTTTTCCTTTCTATTTCTTTTTAGTATAGTAATAATGTAATATATGTATAACAAAATAATAAATCAAGCCTTCTGATCATGGAGTCAACATTCTCGTCTCTCTCTCATCCTGAAAACCCCTGTGACCACGGTCACAGACTTCTCTGTCACCTGTGTCTGGAAAAGATTTATCAACAGCCTTGGTTGTTTGTGCCCTGGCTGTGTTCTTCTCCCAGCAGCTACCAGGGTGGTTCAAGAACCAGACCTGCAAACATGACACTTTTCCCGGTTGCCTGCTGCTTCTTCCCAATCAGATGATCTGGAGCTGCCACCCACCACAGTTGCTCATACTGGTCTGCCCTTTAATCCCCACTCATAAGCTCCCAGCTTGTTCATCACCCCTCCCAGGCAAAGCACAGGCACTGCCACTGCTCTTTCTCAGGAAGCTCTCTTCTGAATCTTCTTGATTTCAGAGAAATATCTATCTCAAGCATGCAAGGTTCCTGCTACATTTTCCATGGAATAATGTCTCCATGAGGGGGGCAGAGTGAATGGACAGACACAGGACAGGACAGTGGGATGCAGGAACTACTTAACCCGTCTTAGACAATGGAAATCCAGTTATAGGGCTCAAATAAAAGGGAAAACAGACTACATTAGTTCTACTGTGTATGAGCAATTCTGTATTTTTTATAGAGGCATTGCAAGGCTTTGGACCTTCTAAAATAGAAAAAAACCCTTAATGTTATTCTCAGAAAAATGGAACAGCTACATCACAGGACATCCTATGTGAGATCTCCTTACACAGCAGGAGTCCAGATCATTATCCAGTCCTACCATTGCCTGTACTTTCCTCAAGAATTTTAACTTAGCTACAGGCTCTTAAAAGTAATGCATGAACTTAAGGATTTTGTACTACCAGGGAAAATATGAAATATCATTCCTTGGGTCATTCACATTGGGGTTCACATTTTTAAGTATCTCACTAGCACTGGAAGCTCCCACTAATGTCAGTTGTTTTATAGTTTTGGCACCCCACAAAACTATGCTTAGTTATTCTTTACTGAAGGCTAGTGACAGGCTTATACAAAGCTCATGGAGGAGAATGAAATGAAAATCCCTAAGACTCCAAATGCAGACATAGATCCCACTTGCTGTTTCTCAGAGCCCTTTGTTTCTCAGATTTACACAGAAGGGAGAGGGAATGAATCCAGGCACTCAATGAACAAACTGCCCTTCAAATCCTAAAGAATTAATCTGATGGCTCTTGTTGACACTATGTTAATTCTTTTCCTGGTGTAAAAAGATGTATGTTCTGTGAAAAATCAAAAAATTGGATTTAAATCAGAATTCCCACAGCTTGTTTGCAATTACAAACTTCTTGGAATTGTTTTAAAGCTTTATCACTATTTGCCTGCTTTCTAAATAAGCAGGAATGAGGAACAAAAACATCAGTTGTTACCTCAGGCAGGTATATCCTTCAACAGGGCTACTCTAGTGCCAAAGTCCAACCTTAATTCAGCATCCTGCTGAATGGAGTTTGGTGCTGCTCCCAGCAAAGCAAGAGCAGCCCTCACCCCAGGGAATGATGACACAGCTGGCCTCATGCTATGGAATTAGAAGCTTCTCTTTTGAATGGGTTCTTTGTTTCCATAAATAATGGATAAAATTCTTAAAAGTGCAAATCTTCTTCTCAGAAGTGATAGGAAGCCCTTGAGCTCGAGTCTCCGAGGCAGCTGCAGCTGAGTTACCTGATCATAGGAATCCCTAGGATTCAACATGCCCAAATACTTTTGGGACTCTGTGCCAAGAGCTTGAGTTTCCCAAACAAGAAATGGAACAAAGACTCCAAAGTGCTGGGTTTTTGGAGTCCTTAGCTGTCCTAATTTGGCCTTGTGAAACACATCAGCAGGACCAAAGAACAATTAAGACCATTTTTGTCTGGCTTTTGCTGCTTTTGAAAAGTTTACCCCTGCCCCAAAGCTACGTGGCCACCTTGTTTAAAAGCCCAACCATTCTTGAGGAAGATCTGCAGTCAGTTCCAGCCTGCAGATGCTGTGGGCAGCACTGTGGTGGCTGGATGCCCCCCTCAGGCCAGAAGGCTGAGAGAGGCTGCACAGGGGCTCACCCCTCTCTGTTACTGTGTGACCAGCACTCAGTGTCATTGCAGACAGAAATAATCAGATGGGTAACGAAAAACAGCCTCCTAGGTTCTGTAAGTCTGCCTTGTAGATTCAAGTTGGTGTCCCAAAGGACTTTTCTATTACCTGCAGGGGAATCACTCCAATGTCAGTGTCAGGAGATTTTGGTCATCACAGACTGTCCTCCTCAGGTGATTTTCTGCAGCTCTCAATTGTTTGTATTGAATTATTGCCACCACAGTCACAGGATGTCTGAAGCACAGATGTCCTTTCTCTTCTTACTGCTGACATTCAGGATGTCAGTTTATTTTGTGTTTCTATAAACCTGTTTTTCTCTCAAATGCAAACAAACATTTCAGGTAATAACCTTGTTTCCAGCAGAATATTGCATTTTGTCCTTCAAAGAGTTCTTTTGATATGAAACCCCAGAAACATCCAAAAGGCTTTGACTATAAAACCAGAAGTTCTTGAATTAGTTATAAATACAAATGGCAGGCAATCTTAAAAAAGATAAATTAGGAAAACCCCCTGGAGCTGTTATTTCATTCACTTGCACCTGCCCATGCTGCTTCCAGATGACAAGACTCTAGAATTAAATACAGAAGTGATATTAAAAAAATGTCATCAAGTCGGACCATTTTTAGTAGATGCAAAGCTGACCTGGCCTTTGTGGTTTCTTTTGCTAAATCAGGGGTGTTATTTTTATTGCTGCTCTGTCCTTGTCCAGCAGAAACTCATGGCATCTACATTCCATCCCTCCACAGTGACACGCTGGAGACCGTTCTGTGGGAATGCCTTATGTTAGCAGTACTGCAAATGACATGATGTGCCAGTACACATGTCAGGTGAGAATTTCACAGCTATGATAAAAATCACTACAAAGCCTGGCCACCATACCAGGAAACCTCTGCAGACTTATGCAATCCTGTTTGTTCCAGTTACATCTATCAAAGTTGCCCTGGCTTAGGAAAAATAAAGCAACTGCAAACAATTATTTTCAAATAACTAAACTCCCAAAATGTAATTGAAGAAACTCTGAACTCTGCTTTATTCCCATGTTAAAAAAAAAACATTCCATACATATCAGGGATTTGTCAGAATTCCCCTTCCTCCGTCTTGCCTTCTTGTAAAACTTACTTTTAATAACTGTCAGCTTCCTGAACCACAAAGCTCTCTCTTCTGTTTTGCTGTTATTCACTGGGGCAAAATCAAACGCCAAGGCAAGAAGAGAAAGCAGGTGTGTTTATCCTGGGTCAGGGCAAAAGGAATTTGCACTCCAGCATTAGCAAGAGGCTAATGGATGTTTGCAGCCTTTGCCTGCTGCAGTGGGAGGTCTCCTAGCAGGACTAGCTACAGGACACCAGCCAAAACTGCACCTCCTACTCCCACGTGCTGCCCACTGTGATGGTTGACCTTGGAGGGAATGTCATCATCGTCTTCCTACTGTAGAAAGTCCCCAATTTACAGAGAGCAGAGGGGTTGGGGACACATTGAGCACGGCATTTTCCCCCTCTGAAACAATCCCGCTTCCCTCGAAACCTTATCGCTACAATCAGGGAGTGAGCGCCAGGGAGAGGCTTCTGTGCCTCTCATCCTGCCAGTGCCTCCTAGCTGGAAGCTTGCAAATAACATAATCCAGTGCAGCTCCCTCTCCCTGCAGTGCTTTTCTGATGTGGCCAGATGTCAGAAATCAGGACATCCCTCTGGTTGTCCTGGAGTGCCAGGACCCCTGCCAGGGGGCTCAGAGACCCTGGCACAGAGCCCAAGATGCCTGTGGTTTTGATTTTGACCCATGGAGCAAATTACCAACCTTATATGAAGATCTGCAAGCCATGACAGTTTAAGTAGAATTATAGTGAATTTATCATGGGGTGAAAAATAGATTTTTGGGGTTTTTAGAATGGGGGTTCAGGGGGCAAGATGGAGGAATCTGGGCATGTCCAGCCTTTCTCCTTCTTCTTCCTGGTCTCCATCTTCTGCTGTGATGTTGGCACTTTTGGATTGGTTTAGAGTAGAAGCTCAATGTCTATCACAGGTGATAGGTATTAGAAAATAATTGTAAATATTGTACATGTAGTTTTTGTATAAAGAGATAACACTGCCCTGGGGGCAGGCAGAGTGCCTCTGGGTGTCCTGCTGAGCGGACCTTGGCTGGACAGGAGAAAGAATTTTATAGATAAGAAACAATAAACAACCTTGAGACCAAGAAATGAAGAGTTCTGACTCCTTCGACAGCTGGGCTGGGAAAAGAGACTTTCTAATGTATCTTGGGGTCACTCTGAGCAGCAGAGACCCCGAGAGCCAGAAACCTGCCCTGTGCCCAAACTGAAATACCCTTACAGAGGAATATGACAGCGTGAACAGAGGTGACTGACCAAGTTTTAGCCAAAACATTGAGCTCACTGCATTGGTAGACAGATTTTGGGGAGAGATTTTCCAGTTGGTTAAATCTCACCAATTTCCATGGCAATGCTGTGTTAGTCACCTTTCAAAAATCCTACTAAGCATCACTGCCTCATACCCTGGCTCTTAGTTACTGAAGGACAGTGCCTATAAAACCATGTAAACCACTCCTGTCAGTGGGAGAAGAGTGTTGAGGCAATTAATTTGCTGAGACACTACAGGGAGAAATAAAGCTTAAGACACTGAAGCAAAAGCAATTACATTTTGAACCTACCATATAAAATTCTATATAAAACATATGAAAATACTGTGAATATAATTCAAATTATTAGCGCCTTTTTTTTTCTTTTTCTATACTTTAAAGACCTTGCTATAAAATTCTTGTACAATTTCATTTAATATCCAAAAAAAAAAAAAACATTTCCAAGATGTAGCTTTCTCTTTCTTCAGCAGACACAGCATGTCAGTGCAGCAATTCCTGCTGCAGGATGATGAGAAGATACATCACTGGTACACACCTAGTGCTGTATTGACTTGGAGTATTGATTACAGCCCCACATCCCATCACACCAGGACCTGCATGAAGAGTAGGAAGAACTGCAGCTTACTTGCTAAAGATATTCTTGCTCATGGATTTGTTTGTAGGAAGGTGCACAGAAAGTTTTCTGCACATATTACAGAATGCTACAAAACTAAAAGCTGGCATCCTGCCCAAGCAGACACCAGAAAACCAAATTCTCTGCAGACATATGGGGAGAGTTAGGATGCTCTCTGAGGAAGTGGAAACAATGGTCTCATACCCTCTGAGGTTACCAAAGGGGAGAATCTTCCTCCTCTTTCTAGATTTCACTGCTGCCCAGGTTCATGAGACAGAATTTGAATGTATTTGGCTTCCTATCAATACCTCTGGGAACTGGAATTGAACAGGAGCACTGACCTAGGCTCCCAGGAAACTTAATGCCTCTATTTTCAACCATCAATTGATTTTAAGCTTTGTTTTAACTTCTTAGGCTGCATGGTCAGCCTTAATAAAGAGTCAAATTAAGTGTCTCAAGTCATGACTAGGTGAAATTTAAATCCCATGTATCTCTATATATTCAATAGAAGCAGCTCAAATGTTAACTGCTAAATATTTGAAATCAATCTTTCACAAACATCAAGGAGAGAATTAACAGAAAATATACAAACCAAAATGTAAAAAATACCCTAACAAAACAACCCCAACTCCCAAAAAAACATCCAATAAACCTAGTGTGTAAAAATGTAGTCTACTCATGAACAACTAACAAGAAGTGAAGTTGCTCTGTAGAATCTTTAGCAGGAGTCATAGCTTGAATTATGCCAAACATGCCCTCAAATGCTTGATTTTCATCCTAGTCACAGCAAAGCCCTCCCTGTCCTTTAATGCACAGAGCCATGGGCGTGCTGTGTATGTAGAAGTGACCTGTCCCATCAAGAACAATTAGAGACTGCAAGAGAAGCAGAGAATTCAAAGTTTTGGTTCATTTCCTCCCTGTCCATCTGCAAGCTGCTGGGCTCAAAAGGACATGCAGCAGCCACTGAACTGCAGAGCCAGGAGCTGCCCTCCCCTGAAAGCCAGGATGCAGAGGGCTTCTGCCTGCTGGAGAAGGTCCAGGCACTTCTTCCTCCTCCTTCCATGTCACCAGGAAGTCCTGTGCAATCTTTCTTTCCTGTCCCCTTTGTGAGGCAGGAAAGGCCTGAAGAAACCCAAGCCTCAACCTCCTGACTATAAAATAGAGACTGAGGTGTCCAGCACACCTGAGTGGGTGTAGGTGTGACAGGAGAAGGCAGCTCAGACAGAGGGGAGGGGAGGACAGGAACAAAGGCCAGCTGAGGAGGCTGGCAGCAGCAAGACAGGACAGGCCTTGCTGCAGTAGGGATGTGAGGTTCAAACAGGGTGATGCAGGTTCTGGTCTCCTATACACTGTGTGGTGGCACCAGGGAAGAGCAAGGCCTCCTGAGATGCAGCAGAGGGAGAAAAGCCAAATAAAATGAGAGCAAATACATTGTAAAAGTTTGTGCTTTGACAAGAAAGTGATCTGGCAGCTCTGGTGGCTGATAGGGAACAAAGTAGACTAGAGGTCTTTTTTAATGTCTTGCTATAAATGTATCAGCAGTTAAACTACAGACCATGTCTCAGATGCCTCTTCCCAGGCATTATCATTTATAGACATTTTAAAAAAATACCCTCAAGTTCTATCACATTATCTATTAGACTATAAGGAAGCACAGAGAGGGATCCATCATTTCCCTGCCTACACAAGGCTTGCCTGTGAGCACAAGTACTAACTCAATCTGTCTGAATGATCCTTGAGTCTCCAAAGAATATTTTCCCTCCATTAAAAGAGTTAAGTAGTCAAATGGCAAACCCCTGAAGTCCATTAATATAGAAGCAAGCTTTTCAGGGGGTGCCTTGACCCTCAGCTGTTTTGCTAAATTAGACACCAATATGAGAGAGAAGTGTGCAAAACTAAAACTGCCCAGACACTGGTAACACAGCTGTCTCCCTCTCTGCTCACACCTGTGCTGAGCAGCAGCAGCAGCCCCCTGCCACCAGGCCAGCACAGCCACTGCTGTGACCCCTGCACCTGCCAAGGCACTGCTCCCTGCTTCAGCTCCCAGGCAGTGAGGCCATGGGGCCTTTCCTGCTTCACACCCCATGCAACAAGGCAACTGCTGGCTCATGCTGTTTTCTCTATTTCCTGCATTTTCAGCACTTTCCAAAGTTAAAACCTACTCATTTGCTTAACCAGGGCCATCACCTGGAACACCATCAAGATTACGAAATTTGCATTTTGAGTCTCTCTGAACAAAGTGCCTCTAGGTGAGATAACACTCATTTCCCGCTCTGTGTCAGCAACAATTTTGTCTCACTTCTCTGGTTTTTTTTTGTTTTAATATGAAATGCATTGAAACAGAACCCAAATCTTTCCAAAGCTAACAAGGAAAGGATTTCTTCCTCTGACTGAAGCTGAGTTAGTAAGATTGTCATGAAGCACAGCGTGCTGAGACCTGTACAATGCCAGCAATGAACACGTATTGAGATGAGAGGAGTCACTGTAAAACCCTGGGCAAAGGGGTTGGGCCCATTTCTCTACAGCCCATTGTCTACCTCATTGTTTCAACAGCAGGCAAACAGCAAGACCAGATTGTTTACAAGAGTGTGGAGGTTAATCTTGACAGTATTTTGTTTTTTCTGTAGTTAGTGATGACGGAAAGGTGATTATGAAAGCAATTGAAGCATTTCTTCTCAGATTGGATGATTCATAATTACTTGTTGAAGCTGTTGTCAACCAAAGGTTGAGCATGGTGAGAGGAGGAAGAAAGAGACAAAGAAGTAATACAGTGCACTTAGACCAATCTCTTTGCAATCCCCAAGTTGCACACACAAATGAGCACACAGTTCAACACACAGGCAGGAACAGCAGTAAAATATTAAACAATGTACAAAAGCAATGTCTACATGGAAGGCAGAAGATTAAATGCTAGCAATAGTCTAGACACTGGGTCATGCACTTAAATCTCATTCATAATTTCTAACATTAAACCATCACTCAGAGTACCCAAAAATGACTAAGCCTGAGTAAAGCTCAGAAAAGTCTTTGTCAGAGCACTGGGAGCAAGGAGGGCATGGTTAACTTTGCTACATCCCCACCTGCCTTAGCCAGGATAAGGAGAACAAAGCCACTGCAGCTGTGCCAGTTTACACCAGCTTAAGCTATGACCTGTTTAAACATTTTTGGATGGCGTCCAGCAATAGTGTCTAGACATTGTTATTCAGAAATAACTTGATCTTCATCTTTTGCTTTTGTACAGAAAGGAAGAGGAAATGTATGTCACAAAGCAACATTTCATGCAGAACTGCAGGGAAAGACAGGATGGTAACCCAATTAAGGCAGATCAGAAATCTTTCAAAGCTGTTTATAAAGAAACATACTATTTGCAGCCTCTAGTAAATGAATGAAAAGAGGTTGCATGGAGCAAGCAATCAGGTGATCTGCCTTGCAAAATTTTCTTTGCCTCAGAGAACAAAATCCAAGAGCCCATTTCATCAGCCTTGCCCCTTTGGTCACTGTTGAAATCTTCTGCTTTTATATTCCTCAGTTCCTAATCTGGCAGACCCAGTACCCAAGAAAAAAGCCTTGCTATGTCATGCTAGCAAGAAAAAATCTAAGGAGCTTGCAAGGTCTTCTGTGTTTGGAGGCTACGTCAAACAGCATTACTTTTTTTTTTTTTGTCTCTAGCTGCTTACTAGAAAGATTGTCTGTAGCAAATTACCTTCTTTAATTCTGATATTTTGTATCTTTCTGTTCTTGATTGCCTCTAGGTCTCCTAGTCAAAAAATATTATTTTTAGATTACTTCTTTTTATGTAACTTTCATGGAAGAATTCAGCATGCCCTTCCACATGAATATCTGCACTATGAGCAGGCAGATGAGGGATAATTTGAAGGGAACTTCTGCGGAGTCTTTGTGCTACAGCTTCCTGAAGGCTCTGACTTTCTGTCTTTTCCTTTGCCTCTACATCAGCATCTTGTCTCCTCACATGCAGCTTTTAAGTATATTTTTAGATAGTTGAACAATTCAAACCGTTTGCCTGGAGCCAGCATTTAAACTTGGACCTGTATTTTCAGAAAAAAAAAAAAAATATTAAAAGTTAGAATGGCTATTTAGAAGTTTCAAAAAGGTCAATCTCCTGCTGACATTTTAACATACCTTATTTTTGTAGCTGTCTATATTTAAGATGAAAAAAACTGTATGTTATAAAGAAACATATGTTTCAAGAGAAAGAAAAAGAGGTCACTAAATTCTGTCATAAAATGTAGGCTTTTATTTATTTACCTTTACTTCCCAGGTTAGATCAGTGGGACTGCTTTGGTACAACCCAGACAACAATTTGATGAGATGCTAAAGTCTGTGTTCAAGGCCCTTGTGCTGTATCTCACACATCATGCACACAAGGACTGGTTCAATTAATACCTTCTACATTTGCTAGTTCTTTTTTACCAAAACCATTTTTGTAGATGAGGCAGGGTAACCAGGATTGTATTGCTGTGTTGCATGTTGTCTGTTCTCCTGTAGCTGGCCAAAACCAGCATAAACCTCTTCTCAGGGGTCTCTGCAAGCTGAACAAAAGCACACTCACAGCCCATCCACTAATTTCATCCAACAGGACACAGGTTCTGCTTGCAAGTGGGGAACCACAGCCTTAGGAGGTACATGGAGATGAAAACCAACAGATCTCAGCAGCTGTCAGAGAGCATACAGAGCTTAGATATTCAGGGCTAGAAACGCTAAGACAGGCCCTCATCTCACAGGTCCCAGACCACAAGATTCATTGGAACATATCAATCAAGCTGTGTTGATTGATCAGCTTTCCTTTAGGAAAACTCCAACACAGCCTCTTCCAGTTGAGGTATCTCTTGGGAAATTGTCTCCAGCAAGAGTATGAAGCTGCTGCAGAAAGATGACTGATGGCAAACTCCAACAGATTTTGCCAGGAAAAGAAATGAATGATTCCAAGGATGTAATTCCTTCCTTGCCAGTAAAACCTGTGTTAGGTTTCCAGCTGGCCTCTAGAAGATCTGATGACACCAGCCTTGGCAGCTGAAGACTTGCCTGATCCCATGGGTGAAGTCTGACCACAGCAGGGCTGTGCTGGCCCAAGGTGCTGGGGAACAGAAGTTACACAGGAGCTGCTGAAAATCCATCTGTGACTCCCAGGTGTCAGCACAGTTCCTGATGGCTTGGCCATATCTGCTCACCTTTGGGATTGCTGCTATCACCTGCCTGTCTGCCTGTGCTCCTCCATTGCTGCTATTTCATTAGTGTAAAACCAAATAAAACATTGCAAATAGAACTTTGCAGTTCTTTCCTTCTTCCAGTGCCACTCCTGTCTGACTCATCCACCAGTCACCTCTTCACTTTATATTTGCTATTTCTGCTGGAACTTCATGTCCCTCTCATGCTTTCCATAGAAATGACACTGGCAGCCATGAAAACATCAGGATCTTCAAAGACTGGCACAACTACTACTGATAGATACTTCCCTTCTCCACACTTAGCAGCGTAGCTTTTCCTGTCAATTACTTCAGACATATCCTGGGATGTTGAATTAGAGGAGACTAAGCAGAAGGAAGATCAGAACACCAGTGGTATGACTTGACTTTGGCAGTCAAGGAAAATAGTATTCAGGTGCCTAGGACAGTGGATGGAAGGGTTCCAACAGAATGGGACTAGGTAAGGAAAAGCAGTTGTGATGGGGCTGTACTGGATGGACAATTTACTTTTCAGCTCATCTGTGTTTTCTCTCTGTGGTAATAATATGTTGTTATCTAAAGCACATGAAAAGTATTCCAAATAAACTTAGTATTCTCATGACCCCAAAATGGAAATCCAAAACAAGTGGATATCTTTGATATTTGCTTAACTGGGCTTCAGCTCTGCCTTAGTAAAACAAGGAATTATATTCATCTCCAGAAAGGTATGAAAATGGATTCAATATTGATGATAGTTCCAAGAACCACAGAGGACGCTATGAGAAAATTAAGATTTGTGACTTGGGTGTAGTATTAAACAGAACACATTTCAGTGTGGTCTGAAGCTGCACAGTGAAACTGTTGAAGCTGATTATTCAACAGAAGTCACCCCTCCTTAGCACCAAGCACAGCAAGCATCCTCTGGAACACATGGCACAGAGTGATGCAATGAAAGCCTGTATCATAACACAGACAGGTAGTAAACTAAGGAATGTGACAAATGTTAATTTTAGCACTTATTATCAGACTTACTGCACTTATAATTCATTTTTTTTCCTAAAACAGCTTCTTGGATGAAATATTGGTATTTGCTAGCAAAAAAGAAATTCAAACACGACAGCTGGATGTCATTTTTCCCCTCTAAGGAATGTCACGTTTGGAATGGCCCAGTGGGCAAAGGAGAATACATAATGGTTATTCAGAAAGCAATTAGATTCTGACCTCAGGGAAATGGTTTCTGAATGGAGTGAGCTTTAATAGAATAGACCCAACAGTCTTTTTTGTTCCTCTATTTCTTATATAAGACTCTTTTTTCCCTTAGAGCTAGGATCTGGGTTGAGGATGATATTCTTCACACAGTTTTTCACTGTGAACTCAAATATATATTAATAGTTAAAACAACTGCATTTTAAGGTAGATGTAAATTAAAAATTAAAAAAAGTTGTTTTGAGGTAAATTACTTAATATGTTACCTTTACTACAAGCAGTTATGCTAGTCAATGTTTTTGCCTTTTCATTTACAGAGACAGGGTATCATAGGAATAGTGAGTATTTTGGGCTGATACAAACAACAGAAGTAATAACCCAAGCCAAACACAAGCCAAATTGAAATTAAATTGAGTGAATTCTAAGGATTTAGAAATGCCACATCTTCTTGTGCTGTTTCTTTCAGTTCTAAGAGAAGAGAAGCCAGACAGGCCTGACTCTTCTCTCAACAAACAGGCAAATCTCAAAGCAAGAGCAGGAGGGTTCAGGTAGATTATGTAAGCCAGCACTGCTGCCAGGCCTCATCAAAGGCTAATCAGCAATGGAAAGCAATAAGGCTGCTACAAATCAGTATTTGATAATATAAGAAAAGTTAAGTCTTTACAGTATCTAATCTTATACCTCTGTAATGACAAACTATAAATGTCTACATTACCAAATTACCAGCAGTAGGCAAGATTATGCAGTAACACAGCACAGGCAGAACAAACACTGACGGAGGGTGGAGGGAATGAAAAAATATTTTTTCTTTGTTTTTCTTAAAGGCACTGTTGTCCAAAGAGCAGGCTGACAATTTGCCCCGACCTAAGGGCAAGGCAGAAGAGAAATAGATTGGCTGAGTAGCTGCTGAGCAAAAAACATGCCCTTCTAAGCAGTGAAGCCTTATCAGAGTAGCAGCTACGGTTATTTTCTGCATAAATTGCCATTGGTCTTTTTTCACTCTTCCCAGTAACACTCAAAGGCTCCCCTAAAACATCACAATACTGCAGCAGTTCAGAAAGAACTAACACCTCAAGACTCATTTTTTCCATGGGGGTTTTACAGTTCTCAGTTGTGGCAGTTAGTACATCAGAGCAGTTTCTGCCAATTTGAATGCACCATACCAGCTGCTGCTGGCCCTCAGAAAGAATCAATTTCAAGTGTTTCTAATTAGCCAGTGAGATTAGGTGCTGCAGTGTTGGATCAGCCTCTTGCTGTATTAAAGCCAGACTTCCATGTTTAACAGTGATCAACAGCTGAGGTGTGAGTGAAAATGCCTGAGGTTACATCATCTGCTTTTCTGACACCAGGTATAACATAAGGTGGACAAATTGCTTCATGTCCCATTTGATTATTTTGATTTTTTTTTTTATGGTTGTGGTGAAGATTTTGTCATTCAATGCATTTCTGTGTCTGAGCAGATAGAGTACTTGTAGTACAACTCACTGTTGATGTCTGTGATGATTTAAAAGAAAAATAAAACTTCCTTGATTTGGTAATGATATCTACAATATTCATTCTCCAGTGAACAGTATCCAGCTATTAAGTAGAAGAAGGGGCTTTTTTTTATTATTACTGACATGCAAATAGAGCATGAATTCTAATCATGAAAGCTGTTCATAAGAAAGATAAAACACCTGCTTGGATAGACACCAAAGCTAAAACACATTCTTGATATCACAAGTCATCAAGTGATAAGATCTTGCTCTTATGAAGTGTTTTTAGGTGGTAGGTTCAGGTTGTAAAGCATACTTAAAGGGAAATCAATACTGCAGGAAAACATATTGGGAAGCTGGCAGAGTGAAGGAGGCACAAATTCTGCCAGCCAAGAGGACAGTGGGAAGAAAGTCCTTGTCTCTCTATTCCATGATCAGGCTCATTTCCTTGCAGACTGCTGCTGTGTTATTTTAAGATATGCATCATAAAGATGTGTGCAAAAATACCAAGAGAAAAACAGCCTTTGTGAATCATTGTTGGAATTTAACCCCAGCTGGCAACCCAGCCCTCATTCACTCCCTCCCCTGTGGTGGGATGGTGGGAACTGAAATGGTAAAAGTGAGAAAACTTGTGGGCTGAGATAGAGACAGTTTAATAGGCAAAGCAAAAGCTGTGTACACAAGCAAAGCGAAACAAGGAATTCATTCACCACTTCCCATGGGCAAGCAGGTGTTCAGCCACCCCCAGGAAAGCAGGGCTCCATCACACATAGCAGTGACTTTGGAAAACAAATGCCATCACTTGGAATGTCCTCCCTTCCTCCTTCTTCCCATCTTTATGAGCTGAGCAGATGCCATGTGGTGTGGGATGTCCCTTGGGTGATTTGGGGTCAGCTGTCCTGGCTGTGTCCCCTCCCAGCTCCTGGGGCACCCCCAGCCTCCTCACTGCTGGGGTGAGGAGCAGAAAAGGCCTTGACTGTGTCAGCCCTGCTCAGGATAATGAAACATCCCAGGATTACCGCACTGTTTCCAGCACAAATCCAAAACACGGCCCCATGCAGATACCATGGAGAAAATTAACTCTATCCCAGCTAAAACCACCTTAAGTGTTCATTCAAATTATTACAATACTGTATCAGGAGTTTGTCCACTGAAACCCAAAACTCTCCCATATCACCAGTTCAGCCTCCCAGAACACATGGGACAACAGTGTTTCATGATGTTCAAATAATATGTGAAAGAAAAAGTATACTTTAAATGTTTTTACAGTCACTTTTCACCATATAATCCCTTAAAATAAATATCAGGATTATGTTCTGCTGTTTTTGAGAAGTATAAAATATGTATATTTTCTTCTATACAAGAAATTTTTAAGAAATGTTTGAATAACTGTTTTAATAAATGTTTTAATTTATTTTCTATCTATAAAATTCTCTTCCTACAATGGATCCTTTAAACAGAAGCTGATAGTTTAGTGGATGAAAATGTATAAAAGTCCATAATCAGTCACCTGCCTTTTGTAAGCCACAGTAAAATCAGTTATGATGATGAGAGGGAACTGATTTGGAATTGGAAAAACTGATTTTCTTGAATACTTTCACATACACAATATCGTTTCTTACAGATGTTGAATTTACTTAGTTTATGATCTTTCCTCTATATCTCTCTGAGCCCACTGGTTTGGATCTGTGAAGTGCCATGATTTATTGAGGTTAGGCTTTGGTGGTGTTTAGGTATTCACTTTAAAATATGCAAATCTCAAAAATTTCACTTAGCACTACACGATGTCTGTGGAGATATAAACTTTCCCTCATAAATTTTTCCAGCAACCTACAATTCTGCTTTTAGGACTTCTCAGAAGGACCAGTCAAGCTCCACAGTCAGGTCATCCCTTACCCACATAGTCTGAAGGTCCTGCTCCCATTGGTGTGCTCAGGGAACACCTATAACATCCTTTTCCTCCTGTGGCTACTGCCACATTTGGAATCATGGCTAGGAGAAATCTCCCAGAGATCATACAGCTTGTCTTGTAGCTTAGGTGCTCTCATGGCAGGACAGCAAGGACTTGCGAACACACATGAAGAAGGGGTCAACCATTTCCTGCCTCCCCTAAAGAACATTGTGTCCTTCCCTTCCCTTCCCTTCCCTTCCCTTCCCTTCCCTTCCCTTCCCTTCCCTTCCCTTCCCTTCCCTTCCCTTCCCTTCCCTTCCCTTCCCTTCCCTTCCCTTCCCTTCCCTTCCCTTCCCTCCCCTCCCCTCCCCTCCATTAATTTTTTCACGTTTCCTGGGCACAATACCACAATTGGGATTATCAATTATATTGCAAAACCTGGGGTCATCCAAACTTTTTAAACAGAGAAAATAGCAGAGCTGCTTTTTAAATAGAGAAAATAGCAGAGAAGGCAATTGTATATCATCCATAGGACATAGCTACACAGCAGATTTTTTTTAAGTGCTCTATTTTCAATAAAACAATACTTTAAAAATTGGTCTGTAAGCTCCTAAAAGCTCCTAAACCAGCATCCTCTCTTTGTCCCTTTTCCAACCTCTGTCTCAGTTCTTCTTGGATGTCCCAGGATATGAGTCAAGAATGACACTTGCAGGCAAGGGAAATCTGCAGCAACCAGCAAGCCTATTTTTCCATGGTAGGTAAATGCATTACCTGAATACACAGTCATCCTTGGCATAAAACCCGCTTGTTGATCCCAGCCCTTCTTTACTTTAATATTCTTTACTTTTACTGTATTTTATTCTTAGATCTGAAAATTCCTCGATTCCTTTAGTACACTCATGCGCTCAAATTCAAAGCCAGAGTTTGTGAGTAGATCCTTAGCAGATTATAAGGTGCCTTTCACCATTTTACACATGGTAAAATATTAAATTGATTTATTGTAAGAATATATTGCAACAAGAGTTTGTCTTGAAATCATGGATCATCAACCAGGGGACAAATTAGCCATCTACTGTACTCTGGGCTTCATCTTCTGTGACAACCCTGGAAAATACTTTATGGTGAATTTTAATGCCCTCCTTAGGTCAATTTTGAGCTGCAATTTGTCATGCATCATTAATTTAAAAGTCTAAACAAGACCTGATATTAATTATTGCTTCATAGTAGCTGAACATTGAATATTTATATAGCTGCAGTAATATTCCTGTTCTCAATCTCTACCTAAAAGCATCTGGCTGCTGAGCATTTGGTACTCAGTGCTTATTTTGTTTCATGCACTGCATTTGCACCTACTAGGACAAATACTACAATATAAACCATGAGATTATAGTATTCATTTTTAAACCTCCTGTGTGGTATCTGACACACACAGAGATTTTCCCAGCTCTAGAAATCGAGTCACTGTCGTCTCAGACCAGCAACCACAACCAATGTTTTCAAAGCTGTCAGAAGCTGCACTCTTTTTTATACCCTTAGATGAAAGTGATCAGATTTTTGGAAACATAAAAACTCCAATAAAATCCCAGCTGAAATCAATGAAGTGTAATTATTAGTATTTCTAATTAGCAGTAGTCTATATTGACTCTTAGGTGTTTGTGTCTGGTCATACTCTTTTACCTCTTTAGCCCAGACACTCCCAATAAACAGCCTGTTATATTAGAAAAGGAGTTCTTCAGTTTGATATTAACGTTTCACAGAGTGACTGTGGCACAAAGGAACACAGGTACAGCTGATACTAATACATTAATTGCAACCAGAGTCTCAGAGAACAGATTTCTAATAGTATTGGAATTACTGTGAATGGATAAAAATTACAAAGTGCAACATGCGTCTAAAAACTTGTCTTTACATACTTAAAGAATTTGAGAGTGTTTTAAATTCCAGAGCTAATCATTAGCTTTGCAAAGGCTGATAAACAAAAGAAAGGAGGGGAGGGCTATTGTCAAAGAATTTTCCCTTAGAGAATCGCCTTGAGGGCACGGTGGGAGAGGTGAAGATTCCTTCCCGTCAGGCAGCCAAAAGGCAGAGCTTTCTTCCTTCAATCCTCCCTGGCCTTTCCTGCCCCCCTTCCTGAAGGGGCACCGAAATGACGGCTGCAAAGGCAGCCCTGGGCTCCCAGCCCTGAGATCGGGGTGGCTCCGGCCGCTGCTGATGCTGCAGGGGGAGGGAAGGGAAGGGCAGGAGGAGCAGGAAATCCCCCGATGTCAGGGAACAGATAACCTTCCTCGCCCTTCATCCCAAGGGCACTTTGAAGGAGCTGACTCCATCCATCCTGGCCTGGAATGAGCCTGTGATTTAGCCTGCCCCACCTTTTGTGGTTTGTTTCCCTGCAGCAGCAATGCAGCCGGGCCAGTCCGGCTGCGCCCAGCGGGCAGCGCTGCGGCCGCCGAGAAACGCGGGATTCACATCCAGAGCTGGAATAACAACCGCGGTTCGTGCAGGGGGCAGAGCCTGGGACTCTGCTTGAGAGGCCTAGTTATTTATTAATTATATTTAAAGTTTTATAACAGCTTAAAAGGAATGCGAGCCAGAGGCAACACTTGCAGTGAAGCCTCCCTTGTGCAATGCTTGTGTAATTCTCTTGCTTTAGCGCTTGGATTTGTGCAGCTGTATTAGACTCGAGACTGTTCCCTTCTCTGATGCCTCCACTGGCCCTGGTGATTTCTTCATCCTTTGACATGGGAATGTTCTGACAGACAGACCCCCCCCCAAAAGCACTACTGTGTTTTGGAAGTCGAGCGGGAAGACCAATACAAAATCTTTCCCAATCTCTTTCTAAGGAAAATCTGAAAGATTCTTGCCTTTTGCTACCCTCTTGGTGAAATTAGAGAGAATATTTTGCAAACCACTTTCCTTCTCCTTAAAGTCCCACTTGCCATAATGAGATGAGCATGTTTGATAGACTGCAGGATCAAAATTTCTGATAAAGAGCCTGACAAAATTAGAGTATCAAGGAGTGGTGTCAGTGAACGTGTTCAGGTGAGTCCAGAATTGAGGTATACTGGCTTGTCGAGTTGGGAAACACTTTGATAAACATATTTATGATTTGCCACTACCTTTTACATAGTGCAAAGCAACCATTTATTCAGTAGCAGGCACTTCTGAAGTACAGATTCCCTGGTGTAAATGGTTTGACTTCAAAACACTGGGAACAGGAGAAATTGATTTTGGCTGAGCCTATTTGGTGCATGGATAACCAAGGGCCGGACCCAAAGAATGCTTGTAAAGGTACCTGGTATTAATGACTCCGGTGAGCCTGCTCCGGGTCTCCTCCAGCATCCTGGGACCTGCCCCATTCCAGGCAGCCGCTGCCATCTACAGCCACCTGCTGGCCCATCCCTGCATCCTGAATGTTCTGCACAAGCTCCTGCAAGGCATAAGGAGAAAGGTAGGGTGTCAGTATTTCATACCACCAATGTCTTTTTAAACAAATATCACCTGTTTAATCTGATCACAGCTTCTCGTTCTGAAGAGATCTGTTGAGAACTTTTACTGCCTTCGTGTTCTCTTTTAATCACTTTATGTGAGCCAAGTTTCTTCCAGACACTTAGCACACCTTAGCTAATGAAAACATTGCAGTTTTGCATGGCAGATGAGTATAATTATACCCATTTTGCAGCAGAGAGTACTGCGAATTAAGCCAGGTGAAGCTCCAAGGTCTCAGAAGCATCATTGGTAGGGGCCCTTGTCTGACCATTCCTGCCTGCACAGTTTGATACTTGCTGGTGTTTCTTGAGATGCTGGCCCCAAGGAAGGAGAGACTGGGAAATAAGATCTGCTGCACCTTGTTAGAAGATATGTGAGGAGTCCTTGGAAATCTTTTCACCCTCTGTCCTTCCCTACTGCTGTGTTTAGCTTTGCAGAGTGCAAGCAGGGCAAGGCAGGCCTGAAAAACACAATGCAAATTCAATGTATTGCAGATGAGGTGTGGGTTGTACTTTAATTTACCAAATTTGCATAGCCAGTATTAGCTATATCCTAATGTACTTAAAAATATGTTAATCAATTAAGAAGTGCTTAGAAAATGATATGCAAACTAAATGAAATAAGGCAGCTGAAGGTATACTTAAGCAAGTGGTTCTAGAGAGGTTTCTTCAGCTCAGTGTCTGTGGAGAAGATGCCACCCCATTTCAGCAAGGCCTTATCAAGATAAGCTACTAAGTGACTGCTTTGATTTTAGCAGTAAACAATATTATCTGTGTTTCTTGATTTCTTTTAAATTAATGTGCAACTTTCTGTACTTGTTGCAGGTTTCATAAACAAACACAGCAAAGGTAGCAAATGTAATTGACCCACTAACCGCAATGTAAAATGATAATCAACGGCTTTTGTTATTTCCATTCTTGTTTTGCTGACTGTGCTATTTCTTCCCTATTCCCTTGTTCAGTGCATTAATCCTTCAGTTACCCTGTTGATTTATTTTTTCCTGGGAAACAAAATCTTCCTGGTCCATTATGCATCTCTTCTGACCTTTGGTGCTGTTCACTTGACTAGAGAGAGAACACTTGTTTCTACAACTCTTGATGCTTACAACTATTACAAAGAACAAAGCAGATGAACAAAGTGACTGTGGTGGCAATAAGGAAATAAATAGCTGTGATCTTAGACCAGTTTCAGTCTGTTCCTGATGGCTCCTCTTTGTAGACATCCTCCATGTACAATCACTGAAAAGTCTACTTCCTAACTTCCAAGGTTCAAGCCTGCATATCTTGGATGATCCTCATCCTCTCTGATTTATTGCCCTTGACACCAGTATTAAATGTCTGTCCTCTGATACCTTGTAGCACTGGGCATAAAGATTTTTCTATGCTCTTTTTGTTTCAGTCTAGACTTTCCTTCAAGTGTCTTTCCCCAAAGCTTTTCCTCCCACCTCAAGGTGAAGCCTTCTCAAAAATATTGCTGCCTCCCCATCCTGAGTCCTCTGTCCTTGGGTGACCTCTCCTGCTGATGTGTATGTAATTATTACCTCTACCCAACTACCTTTAAAATATTATCTACTGTTGATCTTCTACACATCAGTTTCACATCCCACTGCCTCCCTTGTGCTATATCCTCACAGACAGCTTGCTACCAAGCTCTCTGAGATCCAAAAAAGGAACTCATTAAAAAACAAACCCAACAACACAGCTTTCCTTAGGTCTCTGGCCAGCAGCCAGTGTGTGTGTGTCAATTTAAATGTCTTTGATATTTAAATTTAGCTCCCTCTTGCTGCTGATACCATTTGGCAGAAGGTATGCTTACAACATTATTCCCAGAGCTATGCACCAGACATCACTGTGCTCCACTCAAAACTTCCCAAGAATTCACATTTTTGAATAACAAATATGTAGGAATGAGTAAATTATCAATGTTATCCTAATTGGCTAACGGGATGATTTCCTTGTTTTCACTCTCTTCTTTCTGCCGTCTATGTTTGTATGCTGTACCAAATCTTCTAGCCAAGGAATATCTTTAATTGTTCTTGACATACCTTAAGGTTTCTTGGAAAATTAATATGTGTTTTACAAGTTTGGTTTGTTTTGGTTTTTTAAAATAGAATTGCAAGGCAGTAAAAACATAGTTTATTAATGGTATAGTATGACTATAGAGCTGCAATGCTGATATGTGGTATCAGAGGCAAATGTATTATCTGACTGAGAATGCTGTACTTCTAGGTCCCAGATTTGACATAGTTGTGCAAGGTAGTGCAGATCAGACTAGAGCTTTTCACACATTGAATGTCTTGGTTTAACAAGAGAAGGAAATAAGTTGCCCGGCAGAAAGACTCAGAAGGATCCTTCAACTATATTAGCTCATGGCTTTTCTCAGAAAACTTCAAATCTTCAGAGTTGTGCAAGAATTGCCTTCATATATTTCTGAAGAATTACCTTCATATATTTCTGAATATAAGAAGAATTCATATATTTATGAATTCTTCTTCACTGAGGTTCCTAGTTTCTCTTTTGAGAGGGACTGCTGAGCACTCTGTGTTTATTAGTATTCAAATCTGTAAATTTTAAAGCATTACAGAATGAAGTTACAAAACTAGGATTCAAGTGATTCTATGTAATTTTAGGCGGTTTTGAGCAAAATATAGGTGCTATTAGCTGTTATAAATCAGTAAATACATTTTTTCAAAAGAGAAAATTAGTGAGAGTTACTTAGATGTTGCCATAACCTGACAATACTAACATCTATATCTTTACAGGACCCAGATACTTTGAATTTAGACAGAAATCTCAGATTCAGGGGACAATTTTTTTATCCCTCCTATTTCATCTGCAGGATTTGATACAATTTATATGCTGATATGTAATTCTATAGAGTCATGGCTGGAGGTGTCTGCTTTTCATCCATAACAGCTCAGAAGTGAAGCATTCATCCAGACCTAAAACACCTCCAGGTTTTATCTCAGGACATTGGAATTGGCTAGGTGAGTGCTGTAGTCACCCAGCTGCTCAGGGGAGAAGTTCTGAAGTGGGCATTTCATTAAATTATTAAATACCAGGAAGAGCTGGGTAAAGCACCCACTTCTTGAATGCTCTAACAACCATATTGTACTATACTTATTTGCTTTCTTTGTCATATTCAGGTGTGTCATACAAAGCAGAATATCCTGTAGTAGATGGATAAAGTGAAAGCAAAGAGGAGGGAGCTCTGGACTAACACCTTCTCCAGAGTAATGGCACTTGAACTTTGGTCTCCCACATCCTGGGTGCCTTGCCTGGGCAGCCAGATTATTGCCTTGAGCATTTAGATAAATGGTCAAGTCCTGGCAATCCTTTGAAAGGGCTGTTGACCTTCATCCTACTTTTCTTCCTAAGAGGACAGTTACAACTCAGTAACTGCAGAATCAGAATCCCAAATGTAAATGGTTAGAAAGCAGGAAGTAGAGTAAAGCTCCCATGGATAAAATCTTGTAAATAGATAATCATCTTTCATGGATACCTGCAGAAATCTCCCCTCATGTCTTTTTCCTTAGCCCTTTTTTGTTCATGCAACCCTAATCATTAAGCTTTAGAGAAGACCTGCTCCTTTTAGCTCCTTAGAACTATCCAGCTAGGACTTTAGGGGGGGTACTTAAACATGCAAGTTATACTGATTTTAGTAGTCAATTTGGCAGATTTAAAAATTCATTTTTTCTTCCAGCATCAGCCTGAGTGTAGTATTTATCTGTGAAGCTACCTATGGCTTGTTCTGTATTGCATTTTTTCTTATATAGTTTTTGTTCACAATATAATAAAAAACCTATTTAATTGAGTGGGAACTGTGTTGTTGCCTCTGTCACTCAGCTGGAGAATTTTTCTCATAGTGCTTTAAAAGCTCTGCAAAAATACAAGCAGGAAAGTTTCAGTGTGAGAAAACTGTTTGACATTAATTATTAATACATATTAATATTCATAAGGAACTTAATTAGCTGGGAAAGTCATAGTGATCTTATTTGCTGATTAGCAGAGAAAACATTGACATATTTTTCCTAAATTAACCTTGCTGACTAAAATTTGTGTCAATGAGCAAGTGCAAGGTTAAGAGCAAGAGGATAATCATCCTGGTGAGATAATAAGTGCTGAAGGAAAACTGATGCAACAGTGATTTTTCAGCATTTAAGAAATCTAAAGTGATAGATAATTCAGTTTGGAAGGACCTCTCAAGATAGGTTGGTCCAATTCCCCCAACAAACCTGGGCCAAATTCAAAGTTACCTTCCCCAGTGCCTGGAGGCGACACTGCAGTGTCTACAAAACACCAAATGGGACACTGCAGTGTCTACAAAACACTCAAATGCTTGAGCAAAGGAGGTAGATGTGATTACGTATAAAAAACAAAGTTAGGTGTGGTTCTTTCCAGTTTCATCCAGGGAAAAATGGTTTTTGCAGTCATCCAGCTGTCCTGTTTGGCCAGGCAGTGTTAAAAGTAAGCAAGATAAAATGCTGAAACCCTATTTAAAATGAGTGGTTTCATTCTGATCATAAGGAAAGGTCCCCCAAGTGTTGCTAAAATAAACCTCAGACTTTCTGAAAAAAAAAAAAAAAAATAAAGACAGTGATTCAGGACAGCCATGAATGTACTAAGTAGCAGGTAGGCCTTATCAGGCAATTTGTTTATGATGTATCTTCTCTCCTTACTGATGGGCCACTGCAGAAGTGGCTCACAGGAGACACCTGCCTCAGGCTGCTGGGGTAAAGCACAGACAGGCAGAAGAGCAGCCAGGCTACGGGGATGTGGTGCTGAGAGCTGGCTGGGCTGAGCAGCAGCAGCACAGGCACAAACAGCCCCTGGAGGGAAGGGCAGCACCTCCTGCCTGCCTCCTGCCTACTTACACTTCTCTCCATCACATTTATTGAAGCCAGTAGTATTGCTTTATTCCCACTCCTAGGAAGGGTCATTACCCAGGGATTTCATCAAGGAAACATTCAACCTTGTTACAGCTCTGCCCAATGCTGTTTATGTGACTCATGTTGAGGGTGAGAATCAAATGCAAGTGAAGTTCTTGTGGGAGCTGACCTTGTTCAGCAGGGCTCTGCCATCTTGAGATAATTTTCAGGTTGCCTCTTCACAGCAAGAAAAGGCTGTGATGGAAGAAAAGGTACTCAATACTTCCAGGGACTTTTAAAATTGGATTTTGGCTTCTGCTATTTCCACATTGTGAATGTTGCTATTTTTGCAGCTGAGATTGGGATAGTTTGACAGCTAGGGAAAAAAACAATGAAGATTCTTATGGAACTACTTGTACTTTTCCCTATAACCTGTACAGAAAGCCTCAAAATTTAAAAAATCAGGAATCTTACTTAATCATGTGAAACTTTGTGGATGCCTGATTTCTTTTTACATTTTCTTCTTATTTTTCTCCCTAATGTTTGCTTTCTGTTTTGACCCACAGCCTTACTGACTGTGCATGTTTCATTATTTGGGTCTGATGCATTGGGGATGAAACTTTTAGGATCTGCTAGCTATTCTATTGTCTCATGAAGTCTTGTAACACTTGCTTTATTTTTTTTTTTTCTGCTAGTCAGAAAAGCAAGTAAAAGTCATATTAAAAGGTTGTCTTTCCAGTGGTAGCTTTTGGATTTATGTAGGAGCCAGAGACTGAGTTTTTTGACCTTTCTGTTATGTTTACCAAAGTGTACAACGATTATTTTGGTAATTTGACGTCTCCAAATTAAATTTTATCAAAAGACAGTGGGTACAAAAGAAAATTTCTGAATAATATTAATCTGTGATTATAAAATTCCTAGGATAAGCTCAGATCATGTTTTTGCTATGCTGTTTTGAATTTAAAGCAGCAGAAATTCCCAACTATCTCCCTAAGAAGATGAGCACAACAGACTCTCAGTTCAGACCTGTTTTCAAATGCACAGGAATGTGCATACCCAGAACTAAGGAAGATAAATTCAGAAAGGTTTAAATGATTGAGAAAAGGCAGGCTGTGGTGTACCCTGAAAGCTGTGACTATGACAGCAGAAAGGGAGAGGAAAGACTTATGGGTGTGACCTTAAAGAGAAGCTGAAAGTTGGGCTTCCAGGGACCAGGCCCTGGAGTCAGGCAAACCCTCTTTTACAGGCACGGAAACATCCCAGCACAGCTTCTGCTTCTGCCTGCATAGAAATGGGATCTATGCACATTGTTTGCAAATAAACAAGATTATACTAAGAGCATATCAAACTTGTATCAACAATTTTTATTCCAGTAGAAAAAAAAAATCCTTGCAAGGCCTTGCAGTTTGATGATCTACTTGAGTGGGAAGGGTAACACTAGCCAATAGTGTTTCAAATACAAAACTCTTCAATGAACCTTGAAAGGCTTTGAAGAGTTTATTTTCATTAGCATTTTGTTCTGGGGTAGGTTACAAAGTAAACGAAACCATCACATTGCATTTCTAGTTTTTCTCCAGTACTGGAGAGCAGTATGTGTGTTCCTCCTGTCTAAAACAAGACTAAAAGGAGAATTGCTCAAACTGATATTCAGAGCAGGCAAATCTGGACACAGCAGACGAGTAAGGAAACTGAAAAGGTTTGGAAAATAAATAAATGCAAATCAGCAGAAAGTCTGAAATAGACCAGAAGTCTCAAACATGTTTGGTACTGCTACAGCAAAGGCAGGACTTCACATAATGGAAATTTCTACAGAGCTAGTTGGAAATGCAAAAGAAAATGCTAGGAAAAAAAAATTCAGAATTCTTGACAAATAGGAATACTTGACATTTGTAAGATAATGAGAGAATTTTTTTTGAGGAAAATATATCTTTTAGACGGAAAATTTCAAAAAGTGAGAACAAAGTAAAACAATTTACTTCAGAAAAAAAAGGAGTGATACCATGTTTTCATAGATGACAATAAATCAGATTAAAACAGAATTTTCCTGAAGCTGCAGATTCACCTTCAGGTCCTTGACACATATGCAGTGACAGATTAAATCTGGTTGGCTGAAGTTGTTCTGACTCTGCCTATCCACCAAACCCTTAAGGCACAGCTAATGCCAGAGTGCTTTCAATCAAAAATCCAAAAATGGATGGATCCTAAATACAACTTGCCTTATCACAGTACTTATTTCATGGAAGGGTGAGGCACCTAGATGGGGTGGGCTGAATCTGCCATCAATTTTAATCTGCCATCACATTGTGTTTAAGCATTAAGTACAGTTCTGCTACTGCTAGAGAAGAGGAAACTTTAGCCAAGATATGTCATTGGACAAGACAAACTTGAGCAAAATGTTCAGTCTGATCTGTGAGAAAAAAAAACATACTGAAAGCCAGAGAAACTGAAGTTTTGTGGGTGAGAACAGTTCTATTAAAGGTATTAGCTGATCTTTAAATATTTAGCTCATCAACTGTATTTGGGAACAGCATGTAGAGGCGACAAAAAATACCCTTGTTCATGCAGCCAATTCTTTTTCTTTACAGAACAGTAGCATGAATATGGCCCAGACCACTTTGACCTTAGCTAATGACTTCTTTCAAAGCAGAACTGCCCACGAATTCAAATGCTCCCTGCACGGTCTACTTGTCATAACAATCCTTTTGAATGTGAAATCAGGACTTCTCTGGGATCTTCTCTTTGGATCTGGCTCCAAATAACAGGAATGCCTTCTGGCATCCCACACAGAGAAAGTTAATGGACAGACCTCACTTGACACAATTCTAATGAACATGTTTTGTCTTTGTTGCTCTCAGTAAAGTCCAGGCACTCTTTTCTCAGACCAGATCTCCCAGGAATATTTGAATTGCTACAGCCCATTAGGTAATTACAGACCAGGATTCCTGAAATGCCAGAACAAGGTCTGTGTTCAGGCTTATTTAGGTCTGGCAAGACCAAGGAACAGCCAAGGCTATGGGGAAAGCTCAGTCAGCAGTACAGCAGGCTGAAAAGGAGGGCTTCTTGGGCAGCAGGGAGCATTCTGTGTCCATTTCCCTGAGAAGCAGGGTATTTGTCCAGTCCTGCTACCTGGTTCTTCTGTCAGAGCACCCTGGGCTCATCTCTCAGTCCCTCCTGATGCCTGTGTCTGGCTGACTGGTAAATAGTCAAGAATGTGGCTCATGTCACTGATAATCACTGAAGAAACTGTTATCCAACAACACATCACTTGCTTTCACTCTGGGAGGGTGAACCATCCCACCCTCCAGCCAACAGAAGTGGCATGCATAACAAAACATTAAAAACAAAAAATAGAATATATCATCTGGTCCAGCTGAGTCTGAAGATCTTCTTGACTTTGGCTCCTTGAGAAGTGGGCCCATGAAGTTCCACAAGGCCAACAGCAAGGTCCCTCACCCGGGCTGGGGCAATCCCCAGCATCAACACAGGCTGGCAGTGAAAGGGTTGAGAGCAGCCCCATGGAGAAGCACTTGGGACACTGGTAGACAAAAAATTCTGACTGAATCAGCACCATGCACTTGCAGCTCAGAAAACCAACAGTATCCTGGTCTGTATCAAAGGAAGTGTGTCCTGCAGGTTGTGATAGAGGAGGGCTTTTTCTACCTCCACTCTGGTGAAGTCCCACCTTCAGCTGCATCCAGCTCTGGATGTACAAGAAAGAACAAGAAAGACATGAAACTGTTGGAACAGGTCAGGTGGAGGGCAGCAAGGGTGGTCAGGGGGCTGGAACACTTCTGCTGTGAAGAAAGGCTGAGAAAATTGACTCTGAGGAAATCTCATTGCAGCATTTCTATACTTAAAGGGGGCTCATATGAAAAAGGGAGATAGGCTTTTTATTAGGAGTGTAGTGACAGGACAAAAGGCAAGGGTTTTAAACTAAAAAGAGTAAATTTAGATTAGACATAAGGAAGAAGTTATTTTACAGTGATGGTGAGACGCTGGAACAACAAGTTATCCAGAGAAGCTGTGGGTGCTCCATCACTGGAAGTGCTTAAAGTCAGGTTGGATGGGGCTTTGATCAACCTGACCCAGTGCAAGATGAGATGTTGGATTAGATGATCTTTCAAAGTCCCTTACAACTCAAACCATTTTATGATTTTATCATTCTTCACACCTGTCAGACTGTCGAAATAGAGAACAGATGGAAAGGTTGCTGTAGATCATAAGACAGAAGAGACCTCCTTTTCCAGGTTCCTCTTTTTCCCTCTGTGTTTTAAGGTCACTGAAAGAATCACCTTCAAAGAAGTACTATTGGCAAAACCAGATTTAATATAAAAGCAAAAGCATATGAAAGTTTGTTGGCAAGTTTTCACTCTATTACCTATCGGGTAAAGCACATAGAGAAACAGCAAACAAAAATCCAAAATAAATCAATCAATCCAAACCAAAATAAACCCAAAACTAACTATGTACAGGCTGAGGGAGGGGTGGGGGTGGTGACAAAAGGATAGGGAAGGGTAAGGATAAAAAGGAATATGGAAGACCTTCCTGTCCCCTCACTAAACAGAGCCTGGACTTACCAACAGGTAATGCCTAAGGGCCCAACAGCACTTAATCTTATGAGCACTTAACCTTAACAGCACTCAACAGCACTTAATCAATGACAAGTTAAACAACTTGACAAAGGATTAATATAAAATTTATAGACCTCCCAGACTCAGCTTCTGAGCATTTGTTAATAGAAATGGCAAGTGAAGAATGCTAGTGCTTGTTTTGCATACTTGCATGAGTGCACAAGATCTTCTAGCTTCATACACACAAGTTGGTGTGTGCTCAGAGTTTGCAGGTTTTACAAAAAAATCTTTTGCCTTTTGTGTCTCATAAATTATTTGTGATTGTTTTGATATTCAAAACAAATTAATGAATGGATAAATAGATTAATGTTTCAATGCTTCTACCTGTGAAAATTAATTTATTTTCCTTAGTTTAAAATTGTTTTGGATTAACAATCTCTTTTCTTAGAATATTTTTCTACTTGCTTTTACTTTAATTATACATTACAGTCAGTAGTTCCTCAGATTTCAATAGGGCATGTTTGAAGTGAAGCAGTAGTCTTGGTATGGAAAGCTAATACAAATAAGTTCATTATTTTGAAAACAATAAAGATGAAGTCTACTTCATTTGCTAATGCAAACCTCTCCCTTTTTATTTAAACCTGGAAGGAGACTGGTACTTTTTCATTGCATTGGAAATGTTCTGTTCATTCAGACTGCCTCCAGAGCTACAATTAGCAGTCCAGAGAGACCATTTAGCACTGCTAAGGTGCTGTTTTTACTAGGCTTATAACCACATTAAAATTTAGCACATGCCTTCTTTTTTTCTTCATTTTTTTTTTCCTTTTTTAAGTAGTTTTTTAAGGTTTCTTTTTTGTTAGGGTTGGGTTTTTTTATTTAGATTCTGGAATTTTAGAATTTTTCTATTCTGTCTGCAGTCAGTAGGTACTTTCTCTTCTTTCACAGAATCAGAAAAGACTGCATGAATAACAGTGCCGGGAATCTAACCATTAACAACAAGAGTCTCTGCTCCAACAAGAGTAGTTTCTGAACTAGATGATTTTGATGAGTAATTGATAAATGAAGCACAATGAGATTTAATAAAAAGTCACAATAAAATAAACACAAGAGTGGAAAGTATAAAAACTATAAAATTTGAGGTTGGCTGCAATTTGCAGAATTGAGCACAAGTGAAGAGAGTTAAATATTTTAGTCGAGCTATGAGAGAGTAGCAATATTATTCATAAGCATCTCAGGACCATGATTCACACATTCTACAAGAACTAAGTTTTCATTAATTTCCATAAATGATCAGATTTTTATTGAAAAGTAAAGCTTTTTATAAAATTTATAAAAAATTCATTATAAAATTTACAATACCACAGCAGTAACTTAGAGGCCTTGCTTACTTACAAATCTGAGGTACTTAAGAATCTAGGAGAGCAATATTCCTACTACATTTGCTATAGCATATTCACACTTCCATGCACACAGACATAAAGGAGTCTGTACAATGTATATCTGTGGAAAATTTCCCTTGAATTCAGAGAATTACTCATGCATCCTCTCAATGGGTGAAGCATTGAGCCTTAAGGTGTGGGTATATCAGCCAAACCATTCAGCTGTCCTCTGAGTTTAGCAAACTTCAGGTTTAGCAAACTTCAGAGTTTGCTGCCTCTTAGAGGCCCCACCCAGAGGGATTTTGCTGTTTGCAGCTGCTGCAGTCCAGGACAGCTCCAAAGGTCTCACTTTGGACTGCTCTATGTAGGGTTGTAAGAGAGTTGGCTTTAGTCAGAGTGATTTTCCATCCTGGCTGCAATTTACATCAGTATCTTTCTTTGAAAGTTTGATAATGAAAATATTATTTCTCTTGGGTTGTTATTCGGGCAAGAAAAATAAATTTCCAATGCTGTTTGTTAAAAAAGCAGGAGCTCATTAGACAGCACTAGTTCCTGGGAGCCCTCAGTGTTTCTGACAAACTCAAGAGGAGCTGAGCCCAGGTGCTGCTCATCAAGGTCAAGGCCAAAGGAATGTTTCTCAGGTCACAGTGAGACTGTGAGTGAAAGTGGGATGCATCACCACACTGATGCATTTGCTTCAGACTTGCCCCCTTTTTTTTTTTTTTTCATCTTCTTGCAGTCACTGTAATTTTGGGAATTCTCTTCACAAGCTCAGTTCAGGTATTTGCTCATGGAGGAAGCAGTACCTCCCCTTTCCCAATCATTACACTTGTATCATCTTCGTTTCATTATGTCAGCTATCAAAAAGTAACAAACTAATTTTTCCCTCTGCAAGGCAAAGCTGCATACCGCTTTAAGGTTTTCAGCTAGCATTTTCAAATAGCCTGTTTTTACACTCACTGCTTTTAACATCAAATCTGACATCTACAGTTGACTCTGCTACAGTCAAGTACTTTGGTTTTGTATTTGGGATTTTTCCTAATACTTTATTTAATTAGCTTCCCTTGGCATTTTTTAGATGCTCACATGGTATCTGAGGAATGTAAGGGTGACTACTTCATTCATTAGCTCTACTTTCCTAGCACTATTTTCCAGCTGATAAACAGATGGTTTTGAAACCACAAGAGAAAACAAATTCATAGAACTGAGTTCCAGGAGGAGACACAGTAATTTAAACTGTCACATGTAACACAAACCATCTTATGTCAACCAGTTACCTCTGTATTTAACCCAATTACTTGTGTTGAACAAAAGCATTGCTTGTGGTTGACTAAAATATGTACATGACACCTGATTTACAGCCAAAAAAAATCATGTCTCTATCATCTCACCAGAGATGGGTTCTGGGCATTAATCACACTCAGTAGTAAATATTTGGGCCTTATTCTTCATTTGAATGACTTTGGATCTGTTGGCAGCCACTGCTGTTTGAGTAAGAAACCCATTGGCATGCAGAACTTTTTTCCTAGAGGTGTTTATTTGCTACATCCAGTCACTTCTCATTTATTTGACAAATTCAACACAATCAATATTTTAAATATTGTAGTGAAATGCATTTTCTCAGTCTAAGAAAACAGATATAGACCTTTTTCCCATACTTTTTTTCAATTATTAAGGTTGATTTTTGTCCTTGAGGTCACAAATTCCCACAGACCATTCTGGCATCAGCAGCAGCAGCAATACCATATACCACAGTGAAATAGTTTTACTTTTCCTACTTGCAGTGGTCATTTATACATCCAAAAATTACTGCTTTAATATCTCTTGCTACAGCACTTCTATGGATATGCACGTTTGGTGAATTTCACAGGTACCAGTCCCTCATTTTGTATTGATTAAAGTTCCAAGAGAGCTTTGAAGATCTGTGAAGCTAAAAATATGTAAAGCATGAGTTGAGCCTCAAGTACCTGTGTTTTTTTTTTTAAATGCTGCATCAACCAGTTAAAATAAAACTGAAAAAGCTGAAGGCATGGATTAAGAAGTCCAAATAAGCCGAAATTAGTGATAAAGTTTAAAATAAGTTAAATTTCTCTACCGAAATCCTCCCATCTATCCTTGGTCCATTTCTATTGCTAACTAACAGACAGGGCAGAAGCACGCTGAGAAACTGATTCGGTGACAAAATACAGGAGTTGTGGTGTGTAATTTAGGAAAAGTCCACAAGAGGGGGTACCAGCCACAAGCAAAGCCTGCTCTGAAAATGGGATCTGCCTGGGCAGGTCTGCAGAGGGTTTTGCAGTAAGGTTTCACTTACATGAAAGCGCTTCTGGAGATCCTTTGGAGATGGGCATCCAGCTCCAGTGTGTTTTTTATTTAGACAGCCCGACCTCAGTTGTTTTTAGGATTCTAAAATAACCGAAATAGTTTCCATACAAAATAGTTGATAATAACATGTATTGAAGTAAACAGTTGAAAATATCCTATCAGTTACTTCAATTTTTGAGATAATAGGAAACAAATTCTGGTTCTAGAAAGAAATACAGCAGCACCTAACATTAGAATTTGTTTCCATGCCTTTATAGGAAAGGTAAAAACCCCAGAGATCCCTTTTTTACAGGGGGGTTACTGTGTTAAAACTGCAGATCTCCCTTAGGCCAGTATTGGTCATGTATGACTGCACCATACAGAGCAGTACTGAAATCCCCATTTAACCTTTTCTCTTACATTTTGGCCCTAGATATTTTGTGTGGATTTTTTTCCAGTCTTGAGAGCTTGAAACACAAAAGTCTAAAGCACAAGTCTTAAAAAATTTTAGATGTTTTAGATGTTGATTTACAATGCAGCTCCATTCTCTTTTTTTCAGTGCTGAATGCTATGTAGAGAAGTACTCCTGTAATCAGGACACTGCAATAGCTGTTTGCCTGAAGAATCAAAAGCTCAGCCTGAGGATCCTGACATTTCTGAGCAATACAGCATGAACTTCTCCAGCCTTGATGAAAGCTGAAGGCAACAAGAGTTCTTGAAAATCAGTTTTAGCTAAGAAAACTTTGGTAACTTTAGATAAATGTAATTTCAGGTAAACCCAATGTATATGTTTCTTGGCATTTACATTTCCCCTGGAATGCATTTGTACTCATTATGCACTCCTTTCTCCTTTTGAAAGGTAGATGATTGCTGGTTACTGCTGCTGTCATCCTGGAGATTCGAGCACCTGGCAGCTGTTGTAACTTAGATCTGTTACAAGAGGGTGCAATGGAAATGCAGTAATTGTAGCTGAAACTCCAGGTCTGGAGGAAGAGGACATGGGCTCTTTTCCCACTAGACGTGGATATTAGCTCATTACACACAAGTACAGAGTCCTGTAGGAGGCTGTAAATACTGTTAAATCAATCCCTACAAGGGTTTCATGTAGGAATATTCATCTACATTTTGACAGAGGGCTCTGGAGCATCTAAAGAGTGACCACACTCTACCATGGGTACAGCTCTTGGAGACTGTCCTTATCCCACCCATCCTTGCTGTGTACCTGCCAAACTCCATGTTTTTCCCTCACTCTTAGTGACTAAGGGAAGGGAGATTACCCAACCTAAGTGTGAGTCCTCTTGGCCTTCCACCAGGATGCTTGTGGCTGGTTGTAGGAGGAAGCAGCTCTACAAAGCCTGACTTCTTTAAAGGCTGTACAGAGGATGTCCATTGCCTGTCCTGGACATCACTTGTGAGGGACCCAGCTGCTCCCCAGAGGAAGAAAGGAAGCCAGGAATGACCATCAGTAAGCATCATTCTGCTCATCAGCATTCTTGAAAAGCACCCCAATCTTATACACAAAAGAACAAAATTGGGAGCCAGGGACCTGCCCTAAGCTAGGGAAAGCAGAAGCCATGGGACATGGACTTGGCACTGACAAAAACATGTGGAAGATGCTTGAGTTGGGGCAGAACTAGAGAAGGATATTCAGCAGTCACCATCTAGAGAGGAAGGGTGGAGACAGGCAGCTGACTATAATTGCAGGAGTGATTCTGGCTTCATCTGAGATACAGGTTATATTTCTCTGGTGGAGGAACAGCATGTGAAAAGGCAGAGCAGCCTTTCATCCAGGGGTTCCACTGCCTCTCATTCAAATTTGACATAGGTGAGTGAATTTCAGTCACTTTTATTGAGAAAATTATTTAGGTGGGAAAAAATACATGAAAGCCTCACCAGATAAGACAAATAAGTAGCAAAAGTGAAAAAGTTGAAATTCTAACACTTAGGAGCATAAAGGTTAGAGGAGAATTCTGATATGAAAGACAAAAAACCAGGAGATCAGAAGAGAGCAGCTCAGCAGTACTGAGGGCATCCCTGCTCCACAGGGCAATGGAAGTCAGCCTCTCCCCATCTCACTCAGGTACTCCTCTGATAAGTAAAGAGCCTTAGGACATCTTACCATGGCCAGTGAGCCCAGTAGATTATTAGTTCTAGCTCTGTATTTCTTACATATTTTCATAAAAAAAATCTTTGAGTTTGGCAGTTGGCTCTTCGATAGTGTTTATCCTGCCTTAAGAGTTCTTGCTTAGAAAATAAAAGTTACCTGAACAAAGTGGCTTCTTTGTTTCACCACCTCATCTGAGCAGGGTGAATGTAGAGATCAGTATCTTCAAGGAGATGAAAGAAGGGATGTTAAATTCCACTAAATTAGTTTTGGAGTTTAGAGGTCAATCCAAACGTGCATTTTGTTTAGGAGTACTTTTTCCAGCGTTTGAAGATTAAGAAGCAATTGCACCCCCTAATGAGAAATTGAAGTAGATGCAGAAGAGACTGAAGAGAAACAGGGAAGATGGATGACAGAGAAAATATACAGAACTGAGTGGAAAACTTATCTATGTCTTGAAATGATGTATTTTCAGAAGGCTTTATCACATGTTCCTACAGTCTAAAGAGACAATCTTTAGTTTACAAAGCAAGCAAGCAAAGAACCAAAAACCCTTCTAAATTGAATTTGCTAGCTGTGGATCTTCTCCTTGTTTTGTAGATCAGACGTCTTGCTGTAACGTGCTTCTCTACAGTCTGTAATTACAGGCTGTCCTCATTCTTACTGACATTTCCAACCTATAATATTCAGTCATAAATTCCACCTATCTTAGATGCCAAACTATTTGGGCTTTTATTACAAGCAGTACTTTTTGTTATGAAGTCATGTGGAATTTAGTATGTGGCAATTAATCTTCTTGAGATTCATAGAATATAATCATTGATATAGGAAAATACCTATAAATTCATCAAATCCAACCATTAACACAGCACTGCCATGTCCACCACTAAGCCATGTCTCTAGGCACCACATCTACTCTTCTTTTACATACTTCCACATTGGGTATCTCTACCACTTCCCTGGGCAGCCTGTTCCAGCCTGACAACCCTTCCCATGAAAAATTTTTTCCTAGCAATCAATCCAAACCTCTCCTAGTACAACCTGAGACCATTTCCTTTCATCCTGTAACTTGTTACTCGGGAGAAGAGACCAACCCCTATCGAGTTAAAACCTCCTTCCAGGGAGTTGCAGAGAGCTGCAGAGAGCCATAAGGTCTCCCTTGAGCCTCCTTTTTTTCAGGCTAAACTCCCCCAGCTCCCTCATCAGACTTGTACACCAGTAAGTTTGCTCAGCAGCAGGATAGAGTTACTCAAAGCAGAGTTGATGTGGATTAATTCCTGTAGGTTTGTTTGGGTTTTTGGGGTATTTTTTTAGTAATTTCTAAGCTCTCTCTCCTGTTCCCTTCTTTTCTGGCTTGTTCTTCCTTCCTATCTGCCCTCCAGAGCTCACCTGTTCTGAATTTCTAGAGCATGCATGGATTACTGTAATGTGTAATTTGCAATTCCACCTCATAGCAATTCACAAATACACCCAGCTCTTCTGTTCATAGAGCTGGTGCACCTTTTGGTTCAGCATTGCTGCATATTGAACTTGAAGATGTGATTGTCTTCTGCGTGAAGCTGAGCTTCAGCTATGTAGAAACAAACTACTCACCAAGCAAAATGGAGTGAAGCAAACTCTGGGGTCCATAAGGAGAATGTGTTTGGATTGCATGTGGCAATAAAGCAGTACAGAGGCTGCATTTCTATTCAGTGCTGTGCAACTGCTCAAAAGGAAAATATTTTTTAAAAATGCCACTGCAATGCTGAAATGATTCTCCACCCCAACTCTGCCTCCTGGTTCTTCAACCCTTTTTTCTTTTCTCATGATCTGTAGCATATCTGCTATCTATTAACACTAATCCTACATCACCATCTTCTCACTATAAGCCTGAAGATTGCAGTGCCTTGTGAAAACATTTTGCTGTCTTCAGCAAGGAACAACTAGGAAATGTCTGTGAAACATATAATCAAAGTCAGAGAAAAACACAAAACAGTCACAAGCTGGTGTGAGGATTGTAATTTTAAAAATAATGAGTTAGCCTCTCCTTTCCATTCTTCCATCCTAGTTATCTGACTTGTGATTACGGATATCATTGGCTGAACACCCACTTACTCTATAGAGTAAGAAAAAGAGTAAACATAATGATAGTATAGTTAAAAAATCACCATGTGAAATCTGAGATAAAATTATATAAAAATGGACAGCATAATCCCAGCCTTACACAGAAAACAGAAAAAAGAAGGGGACTTGTTGGGACCCAGGACATTCCTCTGACTGCCCTGGATGACTTGAGACCCTGGCAGGGGGCTCAGAGACCTTGGCACAAAGACACCTGTGCCTTCAACTTTAACCCATGGAAACAATTACCACTTTGTGCAAAGAGTTATAAGCCACAAGAGTTTGAGTAGAATGATAGTTAATTTGTCACAGGGTGAAAAAGTAGAATTTTGGGGATTTAGAATGGGGGTTCAAGAGGCAAGATGGAGGAATATGGGCATGTCCTGTCCTTCTTCTTCTTGTCCTCCATCTTCTGCTGTGATGGTGGCACTTTTGGATTGGTTTAGAATAGAGATAAACTGTCTAACATAGGTGATAGGTATTAGGAAATTATTGTAAATAAAGTACATGTAGTTCTTAGTATAAAAAGCTAACACCAAGGGCAGTCAGTGTGCCATGAACCAACCTGCCAGACAGATCTCAGCAAGTCAGAGAGAGAATGTTATAGATAAAATAAACAACCTTGAAAAGCAGAACCAACGAATCTCGACTTCTTCTTCAGTCCCAGGGCTGGGAAAAAGGGACTTTCTAATACCTCAGGGATCATTTCAAGCACAGAAAACCCGAGAGGCACAAATGCCTATGGGTGTAGCTGTGGGGCTGCCACAGGATATGTAGCCACTGGCTACACCACAGCCTGTGTCCCTCAAACCCAAACAACTTTAAATTACTGCCAGGATTCCCCAGGAATTACAACTTTGCCCCAAGATAGGTACCCTTTTAAATATTCTGTACTATCCAACTGCAAAGAACATAACAGCTAGTGGCTTTAATTCGCTAATTATGCATTAATAAAACACAAATTATTTCACAATGTTCCTGCTGGAATAGAGAGAAAATATTGCTAAACATCCCTTGGTACACTTTAAAAATACAATAAATATATCATCAGGGTCAACTTTTATGATGCGTTACATAATATTTTTAACTCCTTAATATAATTCCAGTTCATGCTTTACACATATATTCGATAATGTTTTTGCTGCTGTTCAGACACTAAGCTGTTTTTGTGACATTGATTAAAATAATTCTGAAAACATTTGCAGAGTTCATTGTGATCAGTATTGAAAATATCCAGCTGCACTGCCCTACTTCTTTTAAAAAATTAGTTTAACTACCCAGCTTCTCAATAAAATGCCCACATAAAGGACAGTGGGTTTTTTATTCCTTCACACACCCAGTGATATAAACACAATTATTATAGCTTTTTATGTAAGTGGCCTCTTGCTTCAGAGCTTGAAGCATCTCTGATTCTGAGCAACTGCAGCTTTATATAATCATTCTTCTAGTTCTTCAGGATCCCTACCACGCCTCGTCCAAACATTTACCAGGCTCTGCTGCTTCTCATGATGATGAGTGAAACACAAGAATAGATGTTCTTCTTTTTCATTTCAGTTTATACACCAGACTTGCTCCATCTACCTACCTGTGCAGGTAGACCATCACTAATTAATGAATGACAAGGATGCATAGTGTGACCAGGCTCTTTGTCACCTGTAGCACATCCACGGACAGCAAGGGTCAGTGTCACACTGCACACGCTGTCACTGACACTGCAGACATTGGTCCTCATTCTTCTGCTCCTGGGGCAGTTGTGACCAGGAACCACCAGGGACATGTGTTTTAAGGCTCTGCAGCTTAAGATGGCTCAGAACAATGTCTGCTCCTGCACAAGAGGCAGGTTTCATCAAATGATTTATTTTTTATACCTTGGAGTTCAGTCATTTCAGGTTATTCCAACATCACACCGCTGCCCTGCCAACTGCTGATTGTCCAAGTCTGAAAAGAGCATTTTGCTGAGGGAAGGTGCATCTTGAGAAGGGTTAAAAGAAAAGACTGCTCAACTCCAACCTCTTCTTGGGAGCCTTTATTTCCTGGTTGTAAAGTTGTCAAAATTTTAGAAATTCCTGCTTCAGCCTTTTCATATTTACCACTGTGAGATTTAAATCATTAAAAGATGTTTCACAGTAGTCATTTTAACAGGGTAATGCAAATGAAGCAAGAAGTTCCTCATTCTAGAAAAAAAAAGTTCAGGAATGCACATAAATTGTAAAGTTGGATAATAAGGTCATGGCATTTAACAACAATAAAATCAGTAGCTCTATCTAGGTATCCACCTTAGTTACAACAACATAAACAAAAAAAGGTAGCTCTTACATTCCAAGAAATGCAAATATGCCAAGCTCTTCATCACAGCAAGGAGATTGAGAGTAAATGAAGGAGCAGGGAGCCACCCACTTCCAAAGTCCTGGCTGGAAATACAGAAATGTTCTGATAGCATCTGAGCCTTGAACAGATGCATCTGTCAGAATTCTGCAATTGCTTCAATTCCCAGCACTAACCACTCCAAACCAAGAAGTACCAAGAAAAATTACTCACAAATTACATAATCTTGAAGGAAATTTTGCATGAGTATTTCATATAAAGAAGGCAATTTCTTGGGGTGGAAGGAGAATAAGCATGAAGTCTTGCTGATCACCTAATAAGATTTAATTATAGCCTGCAGCCAGAGAAACACCCACACTTACTCATTCCCATCCCTCCCATGGACTGCTGCCCTCTGCTCTGGCTCAGGCACAGTGGCTACAGGGTGACTTGGACAAGACAAAAAGTTCATGTTCTGCAGTGGGTTACACATACCTGTTGTGAGCAAAATAACCTTACAGCTGCATTAAGCAGGATCCTCATGGGGTGAAAGGTTTTGTGTAGTTGGCACTAAAAGGAAGGAAGAAATTCTACTCTAGTTTTAAAATCATCATTCCAGAATCTTCATTCATAGAATTCTGCTTCCATCTGTCTCCTTGCCTACCATCCTTCTTTCTAATAGCCACTTCAGCTTGTTCTGCTCCTTGGCACAGTTCTGAATATGCACTTGCATTAGTCTGGTATTAATTTTCAGCAATTGTTGGTTCATGTATAATAATTTACATTTCTTAGTCTTCTGAAGGTTTGTGTTGGTTTCAGTAACTTGAAGGCTATGGCTCTTCTTGTGTTTGGTCTCTAGCAAGAAATACCCAGAAGGGTTAAACACAATTTAACTCGATATGTGGAGATGGGACCATAAAGAAGAGACATTTTTAGCAGGCACAAGGAATATTTATAAACGGAACATAGGAAATCAAGTTCAGTCTCCAGTGGTTTAGAACTTGTTGACAGCTGTAATAACCCTTGTTCAAACTAGGGAAAAGCAGTTCCTGCTGTGAACATGTTTTTAGAGATAGATGTGTATGATTTTGGATGCTACTGCTGCACCAGAATTCATTTCATTGTTGAGGGAATAACCATCATTGCTGGACAAGACCCAGGTTATTACCAAGTAGAAAAATCTGAGTTTGATCTCTTTAGCTCACAGGATCTTTACTTTTAGCCTGAACTGACAGATCAGATGAACGAACCAAAGCCCCACCTCTTAATGGCTTCCAATTTCACCTAGATTTATTCAAAAGTGTCAAACTGGTTTAATCTCATTTCATTGAGAAGCTACCAGATATTTCTCCCCTCTTCAAAATCTATTCCATTTTACCACTGGAAAGATCTCATCTCCTTTAGCTCGATATGGGTGTGATTGGTTTTGATTATTTCACTAACCTCCTGAAGTCCCATCGTGTTCCACAGATTCCTCACTTTAATACGGTTATGCTGTGATAGACAGACACGTTTGATATTGTTGCATTGCAACAAGTACACAGCCCAAGCAAAGTCTCTCTTGGAGAAATGGGAGGACCACAGGTTAGTGTCCTTGAGGAGTTCAAGGCTAAAAGAGGAAGCTCAGGTTAATCGTGGGCTGCAGCAAAAGCAGAGTGGCCAGCAGGATGAGGGAAGAGATTCTGCTCCTTGGCTCTGCTCTGCTGAGACCTCACCTGAGAGCTGTGAGCAGCCCAACACAACACACACGGATCCATTCCAATGAGCCCAGAAGAGGACCACAAATCTGCCCAGAGGAGGGGCAGCACCTCCCTTGCGAAGAGGGCCAGGAGAGATGGGGCTGTTCAGCTCGGAGAAGCCTCTGTGGAGACCTGAGAGCACGTCCCAGTGTAAAGGGGCTACAACAGAGCCAGAGAGGGACCTTTCACAAGGGCATGGAGTTACATGACAAGGAGGGATGGCTTCAAACTGAAGAGTAGATTTAGATCAGATAGCAGTAAGAAATTCTTTAATGTGAGAGTGGTAAGGCACCGGAACAGGCTGCCCAGAGAAGCTCTGGATGCCTCATTCCCGAAAGCACTCAAGGTTGGGCTGGATGGGGCTTTGAGCAACCTGGTCTAGTAGAAGGTGTCGCTGTCCAACCTTCCAATTTCGCTTCTATCTCAGACCGTTCCATGATTCTCGGATTTCTCCGATGGGCGGTGCTTTCCTTCGCCTTCCCCGCGCAGGGACACGGCCCCGCGGCAGCCGCTGCCCTCGGCCTACCAGCGCCCCTCAGCGGCCCCGCCCCTCAGCGTCACCACGGCAACCGCCCCGCCCTTCGCGTCACATCGCCCGTCGGGCGCAAGCCCCGCCCCACCGGCGCTCCGATTGGTCGCTGGCCATAGCGCCATCTCGGCATAGCGCCGCCGATTGGCCGGTGCTGCTGAGGCACGGGCGCGCGGTGCCCGCGGGGCGGCGGCGGCCGTTACTCATTAGCATGGCCGCGGGGCCGCCCCTCCCGCGGGCCGCCCTCGCCATTCGCGCCCATTGCCCCTGGTTCCCTCCCACCGCTCCATTCCTGCCGCGAGGCGCCGCCGGGCGCCGCGACCGGGTCAAGGAGGGAGGCAGCGGCACCGCATCTGCTCTGCGTGAGGCGGCTGCGGGGTGCCCTGGTGCGGACAGGTAGAGCAGAGCATCAGCCGCGCCCCCCTGGGCGTGCACCGTCCTCCCCCCGCCCCGCGCGGCGCCGCTACCTCATCCCCGGGCGTGAGGGCTCGGCAGCATCGCCGCCGCCAGCCGAGGAGGGTCCCGGCACCGGGCGGGGCTGGGCACGGCCGAGGGGTGACTGGGGGCGGTGAGACGAGCTCCGGCTCCTCCGGCATCGCGTGTCCGGGAGGGGATTCTTGAGAAGACATTTTCTATATTGGGTTTTTCCGGTTTCGGAATCGCTGTCCAGGCTCCTGTGGCAGCCTAGCGAGGTGGGGCTTGTTCCTCTTCTGGGGCTCCTTGTTTTTCCATTGAAATCTCCCCACCTTCCAGTAAAAAGGAGATCGTCGCTTTTCTATAGATACAGTTTTTCATTCCTTCCACGAAACTATTTCCGGCAGCATCCATCTGCGGCGAACCTTTGGAGCAACAACCGAGATCAGTGACCCTCATGATGTGGACCTTTCTGGGTATCGCCTCCTTCATTTACGTGTATAAAAAGTGTGGGGACCTCATGACTTATGCTAACAAGGAGGTGCTGCTCTCCGTGCTGGTGTTTTTTTCGCTCGGCTTGGTGCTGTCCTACAGGTACCACTTCAGGGGGCCCCGGCAGCGGCAGAAGCAGAAGTCGCACCTGGGGGTGCTCTCTGATGTGCTTTCAGCATTGCCGCTGGTTGGCTTCTTCTGGGCCAAACCCACCCCGGCGTCTCAGCAAGTTGAACAGCCCAAATCCAGAAAGGTGAGTTGGATTCAGACGCGGCACATGAGGTGAAAGGTCCTGCTGCTCTTCCCTCTGGCCACTGACACGCTGCTCTGGTGAGGGAAAAGAGTGAAGAAGGGGGTGGACAGGGTTTTTCTTTAGATGCTGGATGTTTGATTTGACATATTTTGTGTCAGTTTTGGATGGCAAAAGAAAGAGTGAAACTTACTTAAGTGGTAGACCAGGGGTTTTCTAGCATCAAAACAAATATGTTTTAAGAAAGATTTGGAGTAAAGGCTTATTGTAGTAGCAGAAAAATATCTTCGGTTGCCAATCTGTTGTAGAGCTGAAGGACTGGAGAATCTCGCCTATGAGGAGAGGCTGAGTGACTGTCCAGAACAGAAGGCTGTGTGTAAATACCTGCAGGGAGGGTGCAAGGAAGGCTGTGCCAAGGCTTTTTCCATCAGTGCCTGGTGACGGGAAGAGAGGTGCTGAGCAGACTGAAGCAGAGATGTTTGCTCTGGGCATTGGGAGGCACTATTTACTGCCAGGGTGACTAAGCACTGCAACGTTCCCAGAGAGGTGGAAGAGTCTCCATCCTTGGAGGTATCCGAAACAGGGCCCAGGCCAGTCTGCTCTGACCCTGCTTGAACAGGGGCTTTGGACCCCATGATGTCCAGAAACCCTTTCCAACCTCTGCCACTCTGTAACTCTCTGATGAGCTTCCCAATATTTATGGATAAAACACATTTGTTTATGCAGCTGCAGATGGAGTTAGTGGGAAATGATTGCTGACCTATTGCTTGTACAATAGGTGCAGGACTTGCTCAGATAGTCAGTCTGTTCCCTTGCTGTGGAATAAGTGGAGAGCTGTGGTGCCTGGAGCTTAGCTGGAGTCCTGCCGTCCAAGACTATGAACTGGACGTAGATGTCCACTACATCTGTGGTCAGCACTATTTGGCTCCTTTCCTGTGTACTTCTGGGCAATTTCACATGAGCACTGACCTCTCACACAGAAATACATGAAACTGGTTTTGGCTGCAAGTCAGAGATTTTTGATTTTTATTTAATTTTTCTCTTCAAGCCTGCCTTATCCAATTTATTGTGCTACCTGAATTCAGATAGTTTTGCACTCTCTTGCTGTATTGTAGGTACAAACATGACACTAGGCCACTAAAAATTCTGGTGTCAGTGTGTTTCACTGATGCAATCATATTTTACCAATGTCAGCGCTGCAGTGCTGAGGCATTTGTGAAAGACTGAATTGAACTCTCATCTACCAGCTGGAGAAATGATTTGCAGCTTTGCAATGGATTTGCCCTTAAAATTATTTTTCACTTTGAAGTGTATGTGATTAGGTGCTGTTGGGGAGGTTCTATAACAGAGCTGATTTAAGATACCAGTTCTATATTAACTGATGTCCTGTGCAATATATGTCACTTCTTAACAGCTTTAAATGTAGATGAATGGTGATATTGATTATACTGTTAGATGTTACATGAGTGTTCATTTCAGGACTGCTTCTTAAAAGCATTTCCCAGGCAGCTGCTTCTGCTGACACTTTTTCATTCTGAATATTACCATAAGTTGCTGTTTAGTTAGTTAGGTAGGTTCACTTAGAGTATAATTTAAAAGGAGTGTGTTTTCCAGAGAAATACATTTTACAGTAAATCTAATACCTTTTTCATTAAAAAGTGCTAAGGCCTCCATGCTGGAGTGGTTCATTGGCATGAAGGTATCAGTCTTATTTTATAGGACAAGAATATGGGACAGCCTTTTCTTACTGCCGTTTATAGCAGGTTTTAGCCAGGGTCTTGATTTGCAGCAGTGTTGTTTTTTCTTTTCTCTGCTTGTTGTGCTTTTGTTGGCTTGTAGAGTGTGACAGATTCAATTTTGAACAAAACTAAGCTGCAAGATGCCTTCCAACCTCCAATGCACCCTCTGTACCCTGGCTCAGAGTAGAGCTGCTCCAAAGTCAGCCCACTTGACAAGGTTATGGTACATATCCATTGGCATGTGTAACTTTGGCTTTGTTTTCTAAAGGGTAAAAGACAAGTGAACTTCTCAGATGTGTATCTGACAGAGACTGCTCCAAACACAACATCGTCACCCCAATATGATCCAGAAATTATCATTGTGGGATCAGGAGTCCTTGGCTCTTCCTTGGCCACGGTGCTTTCCAGAGATGGAAGGAAGGTGACTGTGATAGAGAGGGACCTGAAAGAACCTGACAGGATAGTTGGAGAATTGCTGCAGCCTGGAGGATTCAATGCTCTTCGAGACTTGGGTCTTGAAGGTGGGTACATTTCAGAGTGTAAATAGATCTATAACACAAGAGTTACTACACTCAACAATGTATTTAGTTAAAGCATGCCTACAGGAAAAAATAAGACATTATCTGCACTTAACATTTGAATTAGAATCGCTTGTGTATTTCCAGTTTGATATTTTGAAAATACTCTTCTTTCAACATGTCTATTTTGTTTAAGAAAATTGGACCCTGTGTAAAGAAATGCCTTTAATAAATAATTAGGTTTTGTTAAAGACTTGTTTTAATCCATCTGTTGGCTTTTGTCTTGCAGATACAGTAGAAGGTATTGATTCACAAATAGTAAATGGTTACATAATTCATGATCTAGAGAGCAAATTGGAGGTTGAGATTCCTTATCCAACATCTGAAGATGGACATGTGGCCAGTGGAAGATCTTTTCATCATGGCCAGTTTATCATGGGCCTCCGAAGGGCAGCCATGGCAGAGCCCAAGTGAGTGACATTGTGAACAGCACAGTTGGCATCCAGAGATCCAGAAGCATTGTTCCCATCATTTCCATGAGATTGCTCAACCATTTCCCAGCACAGAGGGCTGTGATGAGCAGGAGTGAGAGAACGTAGCAGCTGGAGTTACTCATTCTGCTCTCTGTAGATGAGTTTATAAGTTACATACATATCATATACATATCACACTTTGGGACAGCTTAATCTTTAAGGGAGTGTCAGCTTTAAATATTAGGCAAGATATTTGCCCGTCTGTGAGAGAGAACAGTTCACAGGTGCAGGGTTGATTCTCTTCTGCTATTTCTTGCGTTTGGCATTTTACCAGAAGTAGTGACCTCCTCTTGGTGAGCAGTGCACAGAAGTTCTTTAGGCAAGGCATGAGTGGCAAATCTGGCACGATTTGTTAGCTCACAGGGTGGTTTGGGTTAGAAGGGATGACTTTTAAAGGTCAGGTGGTCCAGCCCTCCTGCACTGGGCAGAAGCTGTAGCTTTGACACTGATGTTATCAATGATGATAGAAATCAAGTGTTTACATTTGTATGTTGTTCTTTTTTGACAATAAGAAATAAGCCAAAGGAAATAAAAAGGAGCATTAAATGGAAGTAGCTCTTTCCAGTTAATAATTTGTATGTTTCAGAGTCTTGAAGACAATTTCTTTTCATAATTAAAAGAAAAAATTGGTGCTTTCTCTTTAATGTTTTCTTTCTTCTATAAAGGAGATGAGAAGTAAACTTTTATTGAAATAGAATAGATTCTAGGTACTGCTTTCTGTGTGGTATTTTTTTGTATTGTCTTTTTTCCCCCCTAAATAATTTTTATGTCCCTTTACAAGGGACATAAGGCATTATGATATTTTTACCTAACGTCTTTATTCTGAGCTAGAAAATTGCTTTCTCCTTTCAAGTTTGTTATATCATGTGAATTACTAAAAGTGGCACTAAAGACAGCAGCTCTGTAGTACAGTTACAATTAATGGTGGCTGTGTTCACCAGCTCTGAAAGCTAAAGCCTTCTCGAGGCTCTGAGTTCAATGAAATTTGGGCATCTGAGTGCTCAACTTGTGGGAAAACTCCAGTAGCTGTACACAGGATTTGAAACAAAAACTTGCAAAAATCATGTTCATGACTTGAATGATATCCTTTCCCATTTTCCACACACTCCTGAATGTTTGTTTTGTGTATGCTTGCTTGCCGTTTAATTTGTGGCATAGAAAACTGCATGTTTATGTGCAGTGAAAGGTCAAGAACTCTTAATAGTGCCAGGAGATTTTGGGTTTTATTACAAAGCTTTTGAGGATACAGGGGATAATTACTACTGATTAGTATATCCTCTTTATAAGCACTAGGCAATATGAATGTATTTTAAATAAGTTAAGTTATTTTTGCTGCAGAAGGAGGTAAGGCATCACCAATCATTATTGGTTTATAATAATAAACTAATTATAAATAATTATAAACTCACTTACAGTGGATGAGAATGAGATGAAGAAGTGAGCACTCAGGTAACTGAAATAACAGCTGTAAAAGAAACGTAGAGCTGATAGGATCTGCAGGACTCTGATTCCCTGGCATGCTGCTGCTGTCCCTCATGTTGAGGTTTCTGTTGAGTGCTCACTCATAACCATTCATATTTTGATGCAGCCAGTGTGTGCCTGTTCATTGTCAAATTAAGCCAGTCATGAGCTGCTCTGAAATGTCTGTGCTGGATGCCAGGGGAAAAAAAACCCATTCCTTGAGATGCATGTATTCCGTTTAAGAGCCTAAAATAGCAAGCTGTTGTATTCTCATGTGCATCTTTAGCTCAGTTCTTAAAGCTCTGGAATTCCATCTGGATGTGGAATATTTGCAAGAGATTCAGAGTGTCCCATTTCAAGCTGCTAAGTCTGAAGTGCTCTGGTGAGGTCTAACAGCTTGGATCCAACAAAGAATATTAAGTTTAGAGGGATTTAATTTCTGACTCAAAATAGTTTTGGTTGGGAGATAGAAGCAGGGGACGCTCCACTTGAGCGTGTTAGCAGAACTTTAAAAGCATAAATAGAAAAAACCCCAGAACTCTCTCCAAATTCCTGAGGTGACAAACTAGATACCTGTGTCCTAAGCAGGTTAGGTTAGTTTGGACTGCTGTGAGAATTATGTGCCTGACTTTTATCTAGTGTTCACGTTAAGGGTTTAGGTGCTGCTGATCCTGCTCTTTAATTCTCCTCAGAGGTAGTTCTCACCTGCACGGTCAGCGATTCCTGGCTTTTGGCAGGGATGACTCAGGCAGCTCCCTGATTTCTGACTATTATTAGGTGTGAAACTCCTCTCAGCATCTCTCACAGGGCCGTGGGGCACAGCTGGGGACTCTACTAAGTGACAGGATGTTTATGATAAACGGTACAGACTTTGGAATATTCAGGTATCAAACCAAAGGTAGTGTAAAAGTGAAATTTATGACCAACACTTTTTGACATTTAATGTGGCTTCAGCAAGTGTTCAAGAACCTTTTTTTTTTTTTTTGCAAAATTTAAATCATGTTGGCAGAGACAACATTGTTGAAAATTTGGTTTTCTATCTATGTCTAGTGCCTTGAAATGCTGGCATCATTAATCCTTTTCTGTTTTAACCCCTCTATTTCATTTCAGTGCAAAATTCATTGAAGGGACTGTGTTACAGTTACTTGAGGAAGATGACTGTGTTGTGGGTGTTCAGTACAAGGACAAAGAAACTGGTGACACTAAGGTAAGAGCTTTCTGTTACAAGCTTTGCTGAGAAAATTGAGGGTTGCTTTATATATATAATTTTTTAAAAGTTTGTATTTCAGAGCACTGGTACAGAAATAATGTAGTTATCAAGAAAGCCAAAGATTCAATAAAGGGAGATTATTTTCCAGTGCATACAGTCTGGGAATGTGGGAATTTTTGTTATAACTTCTTATGAAGCTTCTGCTTTTAATTTCTCTGGAGAATTCAGTTCACTATTTGTTTAATTATTTATATGTCTGGAGTTTAAAACCTTTCAAGAGTTCCTGGTGAAAAGAACAGTATATTAAGATTTGTGCTTCATCTGTGTGTAGTGGTCTGCATTTCCATATATACTTCCACCATCTAGTGCAGGACTGAGAATGAAAAAGTTACTTTTTAATAGTGAAAGCTCTGTCTTGTCATTTCTTGAATGACAGAAAAATAATTTTGGCATATTTTAATGCTAAACTGCTGGCTAAATGCTGTGAAACTGTGTGAACTTAGGAGAGACCAGTTTGGGTGGAACCTCCTGTACTGAAGTTCTGGATGTGCTGCCTATTCTCCAGGAAAACCAAATTTGTGATCTTCTTTGTGGGCTTTGAAGTTCCTTTGTTAATTACAGTTATGTAGATGTACTCTGATGGGAAAGGTGGGAATCTGCCTATGCCATGCTCCCCTCAATACTAGATGGAGAAAGTTCCTGAGTAGCTGGAAGAGCCTGCTCAGATTTCTAAGATCAGAGATCTCTGACATCTTTCCATCTCTAAGTCATTTAGATATGGGACTGGTGACACAGAACCAAATAGGAGAGAGCCTTTTAACAGCACTTGCCAAAGCTTAGGGGGGAGCAAGCTGGTTTTAGACTGTCCTCAGGCAAGTGCCATTTCAGCCCCTCAATGGCTGAGTGCTGCTGTTGAGCACTTAGCAGAGAAGTAGCAACACCCTTGACCCCTCTTGAGGTAGCTGGAGGAGGAGTGAGTTCCAAGTCTGTTCCTTGGTCTGGTTTAGCTGCCATTAAAATAAATGAAACTGTATTAATTAGGAAAGAGAATAAGCCACTGAATCACAGGTGTGGGAAAGACAGGGATATTGGAGAGGAGGAGGATTTTTTACATTGAGAAGGGTGTTTGTTGGGATTTATTTTCCAAATTCAATTGGCTTTATCCAGGAACATAGAAGGGTGGTTTTGTTTTATTTTGTTTGAGGGGTAGAAGAGGAACATGTATTTTGTTTTGAGTTCTGTTTTTAAGCTTCACACACTTATGGATGTTATTATTCCAATTTTAAGTGTGACTTACTTGAACACTAGGTGACCAGTGTTGTAGTCTGCATCTTTCCTGAAAGTCTGGATGTTGTTCTGAAGGGCTTAAGTTTCCTGTCTCTATACTGGGGATAAACAAATTCATGTTTTGCACTGAATGCTGAAATTCTGTGGCTGGGAAGAACTGTCTCATTTGTTGGCTTAGATCTCCTTTGATTTTAGAAATCTAGTATATTAGAAATTTCCATTAAACATTTCTATTTACTTTGTTTCCCTACCTGTGAGTTTTTACAGCTAGGAAGTTCTTAGCTGAATAAAAACCCCAAACTCAAGCCTGTTTGCATTCCTTAGCCTGCTTTTATAAAGAAAAGTGCCTGTCTTGTGTATGTGTTTTTCTGTTCTTTCCATCCTACATTCTCCACCACATTACTTCTGAGATTTTTATTCTCTGAAATGAGGTTCAGATTAGCCAGTATGCTAAATCTTACACAGTTTTTCAAAACTAGGCAACTGAATAGACTCAAGGTTGGTTGTGTTGACTGTGGAAGAATTGTAGCATGAGTGTTCTACTCCTTAGACAGCAGGAAGCTGATATGGACAGGTGACTTTGGTCTAATTGCAGGAAAAATTAGAGCTTGCAGTCATCCAGGCTAGGAATCCATAGGAAAGAGGTGAATCCATAGTAGAGGAAACTCTTCTCAGGAGCTCACTTCTATAAGCACAGACACATAAAACATGTTTTACCTTACTCACATCTACTGTCATCTGATTTTGTCCAACTTCCCTTCACACAGCAAAAGATGTTAAGGTTTGTGTGGCCAAGTGGAGTCAGACTTGAAGATCCTTGTGAGTCCCCCCCAACTCAGAATATTCTATGATTTTATGAATTCACTCCAATACTGGTGGCAACTGCTCATAGAGAAACTCGCTCACAGAGTGACTCACCCATACAAGAGTAAAAGATTTCCTAGGAGTACTAATGAAACACAGTGTGCCTTTTTTGCCTTACTTACAAACTGGAAGCTTAAAAGGAGAAATACTTCTTACTGCTTATGCCAAGCAGATGAAATCACGGAAAACTGAGAACTAATGCTTGTTGTAAATCTATTGTCATTTGAAGTTCAATCACTGAACGTACTGACACTGAGAAAGCTGTAGATAGAAAGAAGCACCTACCTTTAAATGCTTCCTAGTATAGTAATGTTGTTATATGACCATAAAAGTACATTCTAATAACTGGAATTATTTGCTTACGTTCGAGAATGTATGTGTTAAACATTAGAATTTGCACAGACCTTCAGGCTGAACCTGATGAGTTTACTCAGATTTGTATTTTGTCCATATATATACTATTTGTCTAGTTCCTAAGTACATTTGGAACTGCTCAGAGCTCTCTGTATGGTCTTTTAAAGAAGAGCCTATGTGCTTACAGCTTGTCAGTTTGTTATACTTTGATTGGGTTTTGTATAGCTGCTTATACATAGTTCTTTAATTTGAAATTATTTTTTGTTTTCTTTTTTCTTCTGTGAGCATTACAGCCCAAAGGGAGCAAATACTTCTCTTTATTGTATTTTTTTAATCAAAGTTTCTACACAGTTCCCATAGCTGTGTTTTCTAAAAAAGCTGGAGTATATTGTTAGATCAGCTTGTGTAGCAAATAGATAAATAGGAATACAAGGAAGGCAAACCCCACGGTATTTCTAATACCTATGTTGGGAATTGCTTCTCATTGTTCTGTAGCAAAGTTGATGGTGTCTTATCTTTATTTTTAATTTATGCTGCAGGAACTTCATGCTCCACTTACAGTTGTAGCTGATGGACTTTTCTCCAAATTCAGGAAAAACTTGATATCCAGCAAAGTTACTGTGTCCTCCCATTTTGTTGGTTGCATTTTGAAGGTAACTTTTAAGTATAATCCTATATAAACCACTGTGCTGTTGCTGGAGGTGGGCTACCCTGTAACCCATATGAACATTTTTGCCTTCAGGACCTACAAATGTCAAGAGAGAAGGTGATGTCCTGGTTTTGGGCTGGGAATCTGGGTTGGTGGCTGGGTGGTTGGAGAATCCAGGTAGAAATCCTGTCTGGTTCTTTCACTCTGTGTCTACTGCATTAAATGATGCATTAACAGCAAAAATAATTAAGGGAGCATGAACTGAAGCTAACAGAATTTTCACTAGACTGGGAACATGACTGGTAGGAACTCCAGTACTTTTTGGGTCTCTAATCCAGTTAGCACTTCCCAAGTTTGTCTACTTTTGGGATCTCCTTTAAGACCTCATTAGATAGGGCCCTGTGATTCTTCTTCAGTTGTATTTAGGCCAGTGGATTTCTTTCCCTCCCACCACTTTCTTTATGAAAGGAAAACAAAATTATCTTATTGAAAACTCCTACATTGATTATGTTACAGGTTTTTAATGGCATATATTAAAAGTTGGCGAGGCATTCAAATGAAATGGATAAGTTAGTGATTCTAGTAAATATTAAAATGTATTGGCAAAAGAATTGTTGCTGCACTGAAATTCAGAACTTTCTTTTTGAAAACACTTTTTCATTCAAGAGAATAATAACACAATCTTGATATGATAGAGGATTTTATTTAAAAGTGTTTTAGAAAATTATTTTGTATGTTTGATACCTTTTCATTAATCAGTCTCAATCTTTCTTCCCCTGCTTTCCTTTTTAAGGATGCATCACAGTTTAAAGCTAATTATGCTGAACTTGTTTTAGCTAAAACTAGTCCAGTGCTAATCTATAAGATTTCTTCAACTGAAACTCGAGTCCTTGTTGATATTCGAGGGGAAATGCCAAAAAATTTAAAAGAGTACATGATTGAAACCATTCATCCACAACTACCTGGTAAGTCTGGAGAGGCTTCTAGAGAATTGTGTTTAAATATGTCAAAAAAAGGAGACACATTTCATTGAATTGATAGAACTGGGTGGCTTGTTCCATGTGCACAGTCACTGTTTGAGGAGCCGTTTACCCTGCTTTGGTTGCACACCACACAACACACAAAAGTTTGTTCAACTCACATCTGTGAGTCAGCAAATTCAGGATTGTATAAAACTCTGGGGGCCCCAGCACAGGACGGACATTGACTTGTTGGAATGAGTCCAGAGGAGGCCACCAAGTTGACCAGAGGGATGGAGAGCCCCTGCCATGAGCAGTGGTTGAGAGAGTTGGATTTGTTCAGTCTGGAAAAGAGAAGGCTGTGGGGGGACCTAACTGTGGCCTTCCAGTACCTGAAGGTACTACCAGAAAGATGGGGCAGAACTATTGACAAGGGTGAAAGAGTTCAGATAGAGAGTAGGTTTAGATTAGATATTAGGAACAAATTATTTACTGTGAGGGTGGTGAGGAACTAAACCAGGTTGCTCAGGGGTTTTGTGGTTGCCACATCCCTGGAGATACTCAAGGCCAGGTTGGATGGGGCTCTGAGCAGTCTGGTCAAGGGAAAGTCTCTCCCCCCATGGCAGGGCAGTTGGCACTACAGGATCTTCAAGGTCCCATTCCAACCCACACCATTCTGTGACTCTGTGATATCTCAAAGAGATTAAAATGGATTGTGTACAAATGATTTGTGTCTTTGTCTCACTACTGTAACTAAAATATTTGGTTGTTGCAGATCATTTAAAGGAGCCATTCTTAATAGCAGTTCAGAATGATCGTTTAAGGACTATGCCAGCCAGCTTCTTGCCTCCCTCAGCTGTAAACAAGAAAGGTGGGTATTATGAAATAAAAGGAACAAAAAAAAAAGGCATTATAAGCATCTTCTGGGGCATAGGACTTTGTTGTTTTGGATCTATTTTTGTTGTTCAATATAACTGTCTCATAAATCTTCTATAAAAAATAATATTTTGAAAATGTGTACCTTGGGCAACATTTAACTGGAATGTTTACATTGACACCAGATGTTAAGTCAATGCCTGCTTTATCTGTAAGTTTAATTTACTCAGTTGCTTAAGCTTGTACAATGTGGCCTTTCTAAGAAAATAATGATAAAAAATTGAAGAAATTAACTTAAAAAGTGTATTCTTTGACACATGAACACACATACCTATAGGGAAAAAATAGTTTGACCTTGATTATCTTAAAGCTGTTTTAAGCCTTTTAATTTAAAGACATACTTTGTGGGTTTTGTTTTTTAATTTCTAGTTGTTACACATCTTATTTTCTGATGGGAATGAATTCTTAGTAAGTTTGATGTTTTTTTACAGAGGATTTGAATTTTAAGATTCCATAAAAGTTGTGCAGCATCCTGTTGTTTTTTCTCTTCTACCTAGGTGTTCTTCTATTAGGAGATGCATATAATATAAGACACCCTCTAACTGGTGGAGGAATGAGTGTTATTTTAAATGATGTTAAAATATGGAGACGTTTGCTCCAGGATATCCCAGACCTGTATGAAGATTCTGATGTTCTTAAGGTGATTCTTTATTTTGGACTTATTTTAGACAGCTTCTGCTGCAATTCAGTGACACACTTGTAAGTTTTATGCGACTCAGGGACAAGTAAGGTACTGGTGAGGCACAGCAGTTTTCAGAGCTGTGGCTGGAATATTCAGATATCAGGCATTCACCAGTGGATGTGAATTAACTGCTGTGCTGTGTGGCAAGAGGCAGTTTCAAGACTTTGCACACTGACCTGCTGTGTTTTCTTAAGGAGACTGGTGTGCTGTTTCTAGTCAGGATACTTTGCTGGGATAACCTGATATTCCCATTTTCATAGTGCATTTTTAACCAGATTGATGCTAAATGTGGTGGGTTTGAACCATTACACTTGTGTGACTGGAACCTGGACAGGAATGAGCTTGTGTACCCACTCTTTCCAGAGACATCTCAGCCTCCACTGGCCTCTTGCCTGCTGCATTAATCTGAGTAGTAAATTAGAAGGGATCCTTCTTTCCCAGGATCTGCTCCATCAGTGTTCATGGAAGGTTTATTTTTTCTGTTATATTTAGTCCCAAAATTCTGATGAGTCAATAATAAGATTTATTTGTTTACTATTTTTAACGGGGCTAGGTCTATTGTCTTGGCTAAATTACAGATAGTGTAATTGTAGACTACAAGTAGAAGGTTCCAAAAGTGTATTTGAAAATTGAGAAGCACTTAGAGGAACCCTGTATGCCAGGACAGTTCAGGATTTATCTGAATTTGTCTTACCACACGCAGACACTTCAATGGCAGCTAGTCACCTCAGACTTGGTCATTTCCTATTTATTACCAGGCAATTGAAGGAACTACCTGAGCATTATCCTTCAAGTTTCAGCTGTATCCCAGAAACCCCCTGTAGCATGAGAAACATGCTCTGGAACTACCTTTTCCCTCCTATATTTAAGTCGAGGGGAGCCTGGATAACTGGTTCAACAACTATTTGAAATTCCTTAACGACCTAGCTTGGAATCAATCTAGCATATCACTAAATCCCTTCTACATATCCATGAGCATGACTCTTGCCACCTCACCTCTTTGGGAATCTTTTGAATGTTCCTTTGTATTTACTGACAGAATTATTTCTTTTTTCTTTTTTTTTTTTTCAGGCAAAAAGAACATTTTACTGGTCAAGAAAAAAATCTCATTCTTTTGTTGTGAATGTTCTTGCCCAGGCACTTTATGAGCTCTTTGCTGCCACAGATGGTAAATATATCTTCAAGTTAACCTTTGATTAGTTACAACTTGGTAAATAAGTATGACTGGGAAGGGGATGTCCATGTCTCTGTGTATGTATATTGTTATATATTGAAAATAGAGCAGTCAAAGAATTTTAATAAGTTTTCTTGTGTTCTCTGCCTAGATTTTTAGATAGAGTTTTAGCAATGTAAAGGCAAGTCTGGAGTTAGAACTAAATAACAAACTAAAGAAAACAATAGTCAGTTGATACAAAAATATGTAGATATTCTGTAAGACTATCCTTCATGTAAATAAAAGCAGCTTAAAGTCCAGATGAATTGAACAGAAGTCCTGGATTTAATATCAATGTTGTGCATGCAGAAAAATGTTTCAGTATGTGGTGTTTATATTTGCTTTATTAATTTTAATTAATTTTGTAGATTCCTTGCATCAGCTAAAGAAAGCCTGTTTCCATTACTTCAGACTTGGAGGAGAATGTGTTGCAGGTCCTGTTGGATTGCTCTCAGTGTAAGTTCACTGTGCTGGCAGTGGTTATCGTGAGCCCCTGAGAGATCTGCTTTGCCCCCATCAGACTGCTCAACACAGGGAGGATGGCCCACATGAGCCTGGGTTTTAAGATTATACTGAAGGTTGGAGCTTTACTGGACACTGTGTCTTGAAGTGCTGATTCTTTTTTTTTTTTTTCCTGCATAAAAAAGGCCACTAAAAAGCGGGTGGCCCCTAGTGTAGGTGGCACAGGAATTTGAATAAGGTAGAGGGGTCCAGAGGAGGTGGTGGAGATGTTTCCTACTTGACAAGCTGAGAGTAGTGTTGCGTGAGGCCTCCCATAAACAGCTGTAAGGAGCAGGGAAATCTCTAGCTGGGAAGGTGTTTGAATGACCTCTCAGAAACTTTGAATGCACAGCAAACCCTCCTACTCTGAACACAGGAGAATGTGTGCTTTTATATTTCTCTCCTTTTGGACTGAGAGCTAAAACTGAAAAGCCTGTTTAAAATATTCCTTTGGAGGAAGACAAAGAGTAAGAGGTAGACAAAGAGAACTAGAAATGAAGAGAAAGCAGCAGTGTGTGTTGGCCTTGCCATAGAAGGGAATGCAGAGTGGAGCAGCCCAAGAGAACCAAGTTTGTATTTTTCAGTTGAGTTGGCAGGACCACATCTGCCTAAATCAGAAGGGGCTGTGTGATCTTGAGTGGAGATCTGTATTTGTAAAATGGAAGTTTTTCAGTTCTTTCTGATGCTGTTTATTCACTAGTTTTATCTGTTTGTTTTTAATGCAGGTTATCTCCCAAACCAATGGTACTGATTGGCCACTTCTTTGCTGTGGCCTTGTATGCTGTTTATTTTTGCTTTAAGTCAGAGTCCTGGATCACCATACCTCGAGCAATTTTCAGCAGTGGAGCTATTCTTTACCGGAGCTGCTCTATAATATTTCCACTCATTTACTCTGAAATGAAGTATTTAGTCTATTAAAATCCAGGGTAAAGTGACTGGAGGAAGAAAGCATGAAAATCACAATGCCTTCAAAATCCTTGGACATGTATTATTTAATATTGTATCATGTTCTCCTCAAAATGCAATTTCCTTGATAAGCTTTTAACTTAATTTTGATTTTGTGGTTATATACATATATAATATATGTAAATATCTTTTCTTTGCAATTTAAGTTGAAAAAGGAGTTAGCTGTTTACAAAGACCATAATTAAGTGTTGACGTGGTAGATAATTGACAGTTTTGACAGAATTTCTTTCCTTGCTTTATGCATTGCTGAGTGCACCACTAATAGTAATAAACTGAGAAGTTAAAATTGTAAACCATATGCTGCTATTATCCTTCATGCTTTTTTCTGTTCAGTAGTTCCACAGACTTTATTACTGTGAAATAGCGTAACATTCTCAATTTGGTTATTTTGTTAGGATTTGCATCTGTTCTGTTTCTGTTGCAGCTAAGATACCGGTCTGTTGACACTTAAAAGGACACTGTAAAGGATGTCAGATCTTGATGTGTCACTATTTCTTTAATTTCAATTACTGTTGCAAGTGCCATGTTGCTCTTCTGAATTCCCTCTTTACGCCAGAATTCATTTGAACAAGTAATAACCAAATCTTGGCTTTGTTGGCTACTGCAATGCACTCAGGTAGTGAAAGCACATGTTTTTGAAAATTTCTTCTTATTTCATTTCCTTTCTAAACCTTGAAAGTTTGGAGTTGTTCTGCTTGGTGTGTGTGTAACTGAAGTTTAACACTGCCATGAACTGAAGCACAGCAACAAACTGTATCCACTGAAACAAATTGAGTCCAGGCTATTTCCAGTAGACAGTAATCTTTAATATTACTTCTGAAAATTAATGAAAAGCACCATGAAAGTGTCCTTTTAATACTTGGAGTGTGGTGGGATTATTTTTCCTGTAGGAATTACTGCATGCTACTAAAGAGTTCATGTCTATTCCTATTGGTCACTATTCCTCTCGATGTTACCAGTGTGATTTCCTTTGCTCTTGTGCATCTGCATTTTCTCTGCCTTTCTTATGATTTGTGTGGATATCACTGTATGGCTCTGCTCTTTTGGCATGCCTAAACAATCACACGTGGGTGCAGGCAGCAGTCTGGAGAGTAGTAACAGGTTTTTATTCTTCTGTACTGGTGAAACTGTGACTCTACCTTGAAAATGACAGATTGCATAAGCTGTGTATAAACATCCATTTTATCTTGGACTGTGAAAAAAAATCTGTGGAGAGACTTTATTTAGTATTTTATTTGATGGATATTTCAAATGACTTTTTCTTTTCCAGAAGCAAAAGTATGTATATTTTTCTAACCATGATCACTTTTGATACCCTCTTGAAATTACACTCATCATGAATATGTCTATGTTGAAACTTTAGGGTAAAGTACTAATATTTTCAAATATCGTTATATGTGGTAACTAAATTATGCCCCTTTAAGGGTACACAAAGTTTGCAGGATTTATACAAGTGTTTTCAAAATTTGTGACAATTTTGAAAATATTGATTAATTTTACATTTTTTATTTTTTTATATTATTTGCAGTCAGTCTCTTTAAAATCATGGATAAAAAGTCCTGAGCCAAATACACATCCTCAGCTTACATAAATAAAAAGTTGTTATATCTGTAGATTATTTTTGTTGTGTGTCTCTGCTTAAAGAGTTTGGTTAAATTCTATTTTTTCTTTTTAAATGTACATATATATATAAGGACTTTTTACTCTCTTGTCCTGAATTCAGTGCCTGGTGAAGTGTCTTGATCAGGGTAGCAATCACTTATTGGAAATTGCTGGGGGAGAGATAAATGGTGGGGGTGTGTGCGTGTGTAAGAAGGATCAGCCTGAAAATACAACCATGAAATGGCTTCTGCCTTGTCCTCAGGGAAGAGGAAAGGCTTACTTTGGATTATCAGCCAGAGTGGGATCACTGGGACACAGCAGCACAGGATGGGGCTTCCGGCTGAGATTGCTGATGAGCTGGTCTTTGGTACATTGGCTGGGTGCCTGCTCCCACCAGCTCTGCCCCAGGGAAGAGCTGCAGGGCAGAATTTCAGGCTGTGTTCTGTGGTCCCTGACTGCAGTTATTTTCTCATGGATGCAGAGGGATGTTGGGTGGTTGTGGAGACATCATGAGAAAAGCAGTTCTTGAGTCAGCTGAGACTAGGAAGAGTAAAGCTGGCAGAGAGTGAATCATGTCCATAGGTAAAACAGAGAAATGGAATCCAGCAGCACCACAGCATGCAACAGATGGTCTGTAAATCCTTATTTTCATTCTCTACACCTATATGCCACAAATAAAGCAGCATGTGAGGAAGGTTTTGTCACAGGCACAATTCAGAATTTGAGAGGAGCAGAATGCAGGCATATTTGATGCAACTTGTGAGTTGTCTATTTTCTAACTCTGAAGGGGTTAATTCAAAGGATTTCTACACTGCAACATTTCATGGCAATGATGTGCTGTTAGGTAAGTGTTGTGGGCACAAGGAGATAGGAGTTGTGAGATGTGGTTATCCCTCTCTTCCTAGACTGATGCAGCTGCAGCTGCTGGAGAGGAAGAAGAGAAGTAGCTACATAGTGGTGGGTCTGTAGATGTTCACATGGTGCAGGAGTATGAAAACTTGCTTGTGGTGGAAAGAGGAGACTGACAGTATCATGGAATCATAGAATCATAAACTTTGGAACAGACAGCCAAGATCAAGTCCAAGCTTTGACTGAACACCACCATGTCAACTAAAGCATAGCACCAAATGCCATGTCCAGTTGCTTCTTGAACACTTCCAGGGGTGGTGAGTCCACACTTGCCTGAGCAGCCCATTCCAGTGCATAACCACCCTTCCAGTGAAGAAACTTCTCTGATGTACAATGTGAACTGCACCTGGCACAGCCTGAAGCCATTTCCTCTTGTCCTGTTACTGATTGCCTGGGAGAGGAGATAGACCCTGACCTGGCTGCAGCCTCCTTTCAGGCAGTTGTAGAGAGTGATAAGGTCCCACTTGAGCCTCCTTTTCTCCAGGCTAAACACCCCCTGCTCTCTCAGCAGCTCCTCACAATATTTGTGCTCCAGACCTTTCCCAGCTCCACTTCCTTCTCTGGGCCCACTCCAGCCCCTCAGTGTCCTTCTTGTAGTGAGGGGCCCAAGACTGGACACAGGATTCAGCTGCTGCACTGCAGACAGGGTATGTCACCATGATATTTTCTGAAAAATCCCTTCACCAGGATTTCTTCTCCTGGGAAGCTGGGAAGCTTCAGCTTCTCCCTGTTTTGCTGCTTTGGAATGTGATTTGGAGACTGTTTACCCAGCACGTGAATTGTTCCAATTTAATGACCAGTCATGGTCCAGCTGTGTCGATGTTCTGAGAAGTCATGGGTTTTTATTATTCATTCCTTTCTAGCCTTCTGATGTATTCTTTCTCTATAGTTTAGTATAGTTTTAGTATATAATTACTTTTAATATAATATCATAAAATAATAAATCAGCCTTCTGAGAACATGGAGTCAAATTCTCATCTCTTACCTCATCCTAGGGATCTCACAAACACCACAGGGGTAGGTGGGAAAGGTGTGGAACATGCTGCCTGTACTGGCTTTCCATGTGTAATCTGTGATCTTTGCTACTTCAAAGGCTGCCCACATCCCCACCAACCTGTGTTGGTCTTTGCTGCAATACTGTTGCTGCTCATGGGTTGTTTTGTGACAGGAGGGCATTAATTTAGTGTTGGGTCATAGTCCTTGGACATACTGCTCTCTGAAACCAGCTTGTGTATTCTGCAGAAAAGTGAAATCCGTTCAATCCAGAATAAATATGGGCAGTTGATAAATTATTCATCCTGAAATTCTGGCTTGTTCAGCATGACACAGTACTACATGGAAAATAGTGTCAGCAGCTCCTAAACAGTTCCCTGTGAAACTCCTGTGCTGTGCAGAGTGAACAGAGGCATGACTAAGCTTGCTGAGATGAAATTACTCAAAGTACTGACAATAAAAGCTGCCATGGTATTTTAAATGGTAACTGAAATCCACTGTTAATATAAGCAAAGTAATGTAAATAGGAAAAGTAGTCCTGATCATAGAATAATTTATTTTGGAAGGGATGTTTAAATCTCATCTACTCCAACGCCACTGCAATGAGCAAGGACATTTTCAGCTAGATGAGGTTGCCAGAGCCCTGTCAAGCCAGATCCTGAAAGTTTGCAGGGTTGGCTGTCTACCCTCCACCTCTGTGGGCAACCTGTTCCAGTGTCTGAACATCCTCATTGTAAAAACATCTTTCTAGTGCTAGTATAAATCAGCCCTTTTCCTGTTTAAAACCATTGTCCCTTGTCCTATTGCAACAGGTCTTGCTGAAAAGTTTGTCCCCATCCTTCTTATAGAACACTGTCAAGTACTGGAAGGCCTCAATAAGGTCTCCCTGGAGCCTTTTTTCCAGGCTGAACATCTTTCTTAGTCTGTTTTCATTGGAGACTGACTTCATCCTCTAAACATCATCCAGGCCCTCCTCTGGCCCTGCTTTGACAGGTTCTTCCTGTGCTGGGCACCCCAGAGCTGGATGCAGTTCTCTAGGGACAGTCTCACATGAGCAGAGCAAAGGGGGACAATCACCTCCTTTGCCCTGCTGCTTTTGATGCAGCCCAGGATACAATTGACTTTCTGGCTGTGGGTGCACACTGCTGGGTCACGGCCAGACCCATCTACCAGCGCCCCCAAGTCCTTCTTGGCAGGGCTGCTCTTGAGCCATTTCTTCCCCAGCCTTTATAAATACTGGGAGTTTCCTCAGTACCTGTGCAGGACCTTGCATTTGGCCTTGCTGAACCTCATGAAGGTTCCATGGGCCCAGTCCTCAAGTCTGTCAGGGCCCCTCTGGATGGGATCCTGGCCCTCAGGTGTGTCAGCTGCACCACTCAGCTTGGTTTCATCTGCAAACTTGTTGAGGGTGCACTCAATTCTGGTGTCTGTGTCATTGATAAACATATTGAACAGTATTGATGCCAATACAGAGCCCTGAGAGACACCACTCATCACTATGTCTGGACATCGAGCCATTGACCACTACCCTCTGGCTGTGACCATTGAACTAGTTCCTTATTCACAGAACTGTGCACCCACCAAATCCATAGCTCTCCAATTTAAAAAGGATGTAGCGGGGGACCTTGACAAAGGCCTTACAGAAGTCCAGAGAGCTGGCATCTGTAGTCCTTCTCTTGTCCAAAGATGAACACACCCCTCACAGTCCTTGGTGAAGGTGTCTGGCTTGAACAGCTGAATCACTCCCTGTTCTCCAGGTGCTCTAGCACAGCTTCTAGGAGGATCTGCTCCACGGTGTTCCCAGGCTGATGGGTCAGTAGTTCCCAGGTTCCTCCTTTTTACCCTTTTTAAAGATGGGTACATTTCCCTTTTTCCATTTGTGTGGACCTGACTGCCATGAATTTTTGAATATCATGGAGAGTGGCTTGGCAACTACATCAGCTAATTCCCTCAGGACTCTGGCAGGTGTAAGGGGATAGAATATAAGTAAATAAATGTAGTATGGAAAGTCATCTTACCCCCTAAAGAGTTGCAGCTGGGTTAATTATTAAAGATTAGGAGCAGGCCTGACTTTAACAGGCCACAGCTGTAGCCAATAAGAAGAGTGTTATAAAATAGTGGATTGGTTGCTTGAGGAGAACTGGAGTCAGTTGCCTTCTGTGAGAAGAAGGAGGAGTCAGTGCTTAGAGGAGATGCCCATGAGCCATTGAAGCTGCCACTAAATACTTCCTAACCCAAGCAGCTGCTTCTGCCCTTGTCTTATTCTCCAGCATAACCAACGCATGACATACTGGACAGTGGGACATCACCCAGCTTGCCCACTCAACATCCTGCCTGATCCTCACCTCAGCAATCACAATAAAACTAGAACTAGTGCCCTTCCACTTCTGATTTCCAGAAGTACTCCAAGGCTCTCCTCTCACCACCAGCCTCCTCTTATCTACAATCATAAAACTCCCCCCAATCACACCACTCTACATAACCTCACCCTTACTAAATCCTACTCTCTTACCTATCTTAGCTATCCTCTCAGCAGCCCTAGGGGGATGAATGAGTCTCAACCAAACACAAATCTGAAAAATCTTAGCCTTTTCTTCCATCTCTTACCTAGGCTGAATAGGAATCATAATCATCTACACCGCTAAACTCATCCTCCTCAACTTCTACCTGTACGCTGTAATAACTGCAACTGTTTTCCTCACCCTAAACACAATTAAAGTCTTAAAACTATCTGCCCTAATAACTGCATGAACCAAAATTCTGTCCTTAAACGCAATGCTGCTCCTAACCCTGCTCTCCCTTGCAGGGCTCCCTCCCCTGGCAGGATTCCTGCCCAAATGACTTATTATCCAGGAACTAACTAACTAAGCAAGACATAGCCCCAGCAGCCACACTTATCTCCCTCCTCTCCCTGCTAAGCCTATTCTCCTACCTTCCTCTCGCATACTGTGCAACAATTACACTCCCTCCCCACACCATGAACCATATAAAATAATGACGTACTAGCAAACCGACCAGCATTACAATTGCTATCTTAACCACCACACCCGTCATACTCCTTCCTATCTCCTTTTTACCCTTTTTAAAGACAGGTAGATTTCCCCTTTTCCAGTTGTGTGGACCTGACTGCCATGAATTTTGGATATCATGGAGAGTGGCTTGGCAGCTACATCAGCTAATTCCCTCAGGACTCTGGCAGGTGTAAGGGGATAGAATATAAGTAAATAAATGTAGTATGGAAAGTCATCTTACCCCCTAAAGAGTTGCAGCTGGGTTAATTATTAAAGATTAGGAGCAGGCCTGACTTTAACAGGCCACAGCTGTAGCCAATAAGAAGAGTGTTATAAAATAGTGGATTGGTTGCTTGAGGGGAACTGGAGTCAGTTGCCTTCTGTGAGAAGAAGGAGGAGTCAGTGCTTAGAGGAGCTGCCTACCAGAAACATCAAGGAGGTACGAAATTCTAGCAATATGGAACCTTTACAATATAATGACAATAAAACTCTTGTGATATAATGAAAACAGGCAGGTATCTTTTTGGGTCCTATAGACTTCTGTAAGTTCGGGCTACTCAGATTCCTCACAAATGTGGTCTTTTCTAATAGAGGGAATCACTTTGTTCCCTCAGTTTCCATCCTGCTGTCCATCCACTTGAGAGGTGTGGAAGAGAGGTTTCCATTGAAGACTGAGGCAAAACCTGTTGAGTAGCTCAGGCCTCTCCTCATCCCTTGTTACCAGTTTCATGGCCTTACTTCTTTCTTTGACCCTCCTTTTCTGGTTAACAAATCTGTAAAAGTCCTTGTTATTCTTTGAGGCTTGCCAGGTTCAGTTCTAGCTGTGCCTTGGCCTTCTTCACCCTGTGCCAACACAACCAAACCTCATCCCTATAATTTCCCCAGGTTGCCTGTCCTTGTTTCCACTGCCTGTTCATTTGTTTCTTGCCCTGTAGTTTGACTAGCAGGCCCCTCCTCAGCCACACCAATCTCTTGCCCTCCTTGCCTGATTTCTTGCTCCTGGTGATTACGGTCTCTCACACTCTATGGAAAGCATCCTTAAAGATCTGGCAGCTCTCTTCTGCTGCCTTGTTCCAGAGGGTGGTTTTCAGGGGGTCCTATTTTCCTAAAATTCAGAGTCCAGATTTTACTCTTTGCCTGACCCACATTCCTCAGGAGTGTGAACTCCACCACTGCACGATCCCTGTGGCCCAGGCAGTCTTGTTGCCTGCTGCCTCCAGTCTTGGTGTCCTAGCTGAGCTCACTGCATTCACGGCCATCAGGTCCAGCATTGTGTCCCCTCTGGCAGGGCTGGCTATTACCTGGCTGGAGAAGTTTCCCTCCAGGCATTCCAGGATTCTCCTGCACTGCTTACAGCTTGCTGTGCTGCTTCCCCAGGAGATGTCAGGGTGGTTGAATTCCCCCAGCAGGACAGGAGTCTGTGAGTGCTATTGTGATGCATCTGACTCCATCTTATCAGAAGGCCAATTTATTACTTCATTATACTATGTTAAAGCATACTTTACTAAAGAATACAGAAAAGATACTTATGGAATGCTAAAAAGATAATAATGAAAACTTGTGACTCTGGAAAGAGTCCTGACGCAGCTTGGCTCCAATTGGCCAATGAGTCAAAACAACTCACACCAGAATCCAATGAAATGATCACTTGTGGGTAAACAATCTCCAAACACATTCCAAATGAGCACAACACAGGAGAAGCAAATGAGATAAGAATAGTTTTCCTTTTCTCTGAGGCCTCTCTCACTGCCTTTCAGCTTCCCAGGAGAAAAACCCTGGGTGAGGGAATTTTTCAGAGAATGTGAATGCCAGAGAGTGCGATGCCTCCTGCAGCTGGAGCAGGAAGGCTTCATCAGCTGGTTCCCCTTCTGCAGTGGCCTGTAGTGACACCAACCACAAGGTTCCCTTCTCAATAGCCTCACTCCAGTCATGGGATCTGTCCCACCGCGTTTCAGCAATGGCAAGTAGGTTACAGCTTTCCAGCAGCATGGTGGCTTCCAGCTCATGTCTGTTGGGTTCATCGGTGTACAGGCATTTCAGCTGGGCTGTCAGCTGTGTCACCTTCTTAGAGATTCACCCCTTAATTCCTTTGAGGTATTTCACTGGTGTTTCCCTGATTGCCTCTATTACCCCAGGTGTCCCTGGCTCATCTCCATAAGATTTACAGTGTTCTCCAATGTAGATAACACCTCTAGAGCCGCTTGTCTGAGGGCCCTCACTAGCACTCTGTCCCTTTAACCTTGGTGCATCCTCCCACAGCTTGTCAGGGGCAAGCCTCATATTATCCCTCTTCCCTGACATGTCTAGTTTAAAGCGCTATCAATGCCCCCCCCAGGGTCCTGAGCAAAGAGCCCCTTCTCCTTCTGAGAAAGGTGAATCTCACCTGATGGCAGCAAGCCTGGTGATGGGTAGTAGCCCATCCGATTGTCAGAGGAACCAAAATTCTGGCAGTGACACCAGCCACAGAGCCATGAATTAGACTGGGTCCATCTGTTTCTTACTTATTGTTTTTGCCAGCAACTGGAAGGATAGGGGGAAAAATTATGTGCTCCACTTCCCTTACCAACCAAGCCAAGGGGCTGAAGTCTCTTTGGATGACCCTTGGATTGGGATGTTGTGGCTTCACTGCCCCCCACATGGAAGACCAGTAATGGGTCATGGAGCTGTGTCAGGCTAGGAAGTTTCCTGGAGTTCCTGGGATCCTGACCCTGGATCTCAGGGAGGCATCAGACTTTCCTAACAGGAGCATTCATCCAGCATATTAGACCCTCTGTTCCCCTTAGAAAGGAATCACCTACAACTACAACCCAACTTTTCTTCCTCACAGAGGTGGTTGTGATGTCTTGTTTAGGCCTTTCTGACTCTGCCAATACCTCTGGTATAGCTGGACCTTCGTCCTCATCACATGCTGACTGTCATTCCACCTGCAGCGCCTCAAGCATACTGTACAGAGGCACCTGGGAGAGTGAGGTGGACAGGGAGGGATTTCATCTGCTGCCCAGGTAAGGACTTTTTATCCATTTATTCCTCTCTTTGGAGCCACTGTTTTCTGCCTGATGGGGAGGAAGATACAGGAGATCCTTGATCATATATTTTTCCTGGTGGTTGTTCCTGTCTCAGGGAGGCAGGTTCTACCAGTCTGTCTCCCTCTCAGACTCCCTGATGCTCCTGAACCATTCTGCTTCCTCCCTTCAGCTGTGCCACCAGGCAGAGCAAATCATCCACCTGGTGACACACGTGTTGTTTGTGCTGCTGTCCAACACCAGTGATGATGGTGGAACCCAACTGAGAGTGTCCTGGAATCACCATGACTGGTCCTCTCCATGCTTCCACCCAGCTGGCAGCACCAGATAAAAAGGTAAACAGGATGTTGGAAATTGTTAGGGAAGGGCTAAAGCAAGCACATGACAATTTTGCTTGAAATAGGCCTTTGCACTGACAGAGCATTGTATGGCAGAGCAGGAACTTCAGGCAGGGTCAAGGGAAGCTGCAGAGTGAAGTGTTTGGCCTTTGCTGGTATCATTTTCAGAAGGTAGAGATTGTCAAGGGCCATTGAAGAAGTGATTTCTAGTATTGCAGCCAGGTTTTAGAGCTTAAAACCCTCTTCAAGCACAGGTTACCAATCCAGCAATGACAAATGGCAGAACCATGGGTCAAATGCTGAAACACTCATTAATGTTAAGGCAATAGGAACACAGGTAGTCAGCAGCTCTTGAGAAGCACCCAGTGGGGTGTGTTGAATACTCATCCAATTTTAGATGGTCCCACCTATGCTATTAGAGTAGCTAATTTGTTTTTTTTATGGGAACATATGAGTTTTCTTTGGCTCAACACCTTGTTTACCTGTGAGCCATTGTTATGCAACTACAGCTTTTTCAGGTTTCTGTGATGCAGCTGGTTTCCTTCAGGTGCAGATTCACATCCTTCATTCAGGCAAGGGCATCTTAATCCTGGTGTGGTTTCTGATAGCCCTGATGTAGGGGCTGATACTTATATGGTCCTGAAAATTTGTCTTGCCTAGTAAAAGCATACAGTATACAGTATATATATACACAGTATAAAAGTACACAGAATTGTATGTTCAAGCATTGATTTCTAACTGTGTCAGTACACTCATGGCAGCACTGGTGGTGTGAGTTTGACCTCATGGGTGCTTCTAGGCTGTGAGGCTGGATTCTTTAAGGGCAGGACAGGCAGGGGAAGCTTGCAGAGGGATAAGGGTCCATGGTCCCTGCTGTGGCTTCACCTACCCTGGGAGACACCCAAGGACAATTGGTGGTGCTCTGCCTATGAT